>NC_081407.1:83639299-84839299 GCF_030272615.1 Cryptomeria japonica
TAACATCGTGTATGCATTGCTTATTTGAAAGACACCCTGCATGCACTATTTATAGTACAAGGAGCCCATATGTGCTTTTGACTGTTTAGGCTTGTGAATAGGCCTGGATGACAAAGTTGCGGGTTGGAAATTTGATTTCCCTCCATTTCCCTCCTTTTTGACGTCTTTTTTTTAATCAACTTGGTTTCTTGACTTTGGCATCATCAGGTTTACGCTTCATCAAGTGGGTATTTCTAAAATTTCAACCACATTTTCACCCATCTATTGAGCTTTCTAACCATTTTTTTTTTTTTAAATTTGAAAAACAATAACATAGTATCATTGAATTTCTTTTACTAGTGTCTCCATAGTTCTCAAAGACATACATGTACCATTTTTTTTAATAACTTTTGATCTACTTATCCAAATTTAAAAAACTTTATACATAATTGTAATGCACTTTATTCTTTACAATAAAAAAAAATATTGTATTTTCGACTATTTTGGTGCAAGTTATGCTTCGCGCATGAATAGGTACCTAATTTTTAGGATGTGCTCGATTGGGAAAATCATAAAAAAAAAAAACTCAACAAAAAATTACAAAAAAATACACAAATTCTAGTGCTAACTCTTAACTATCTTTATGCCAAAGTATTTTTCAAAATAATTAATATCACTATGACTTTTTTGATGTGCACGTCAAACACCATATTATGTTTTTCAGAAAAAATTAGGGTTTGTTTTGCGTGCATGAAGGATTTGGCCCCCTTAATCTTATCCAATTTTTAAAAAGTTAAGTAGTTTTGAAACTAGATTTAGATTACTATAATATTTATTCTTTGATTATCTTCATATCTTCAGTTAGGTTCACCTGATTTCAGAAAAAAGTATCCACTTATACCCCCTTTTTTGCACACCATCTTTGTGCACTTACCCCAATGCAAAGGTAGGTATGTGCCAAAATTTATGTACAAGGGTATACTCAATAACCTACATAAATTAAAAATTGTTTATAAAAATGGTCTTTAGGGATTGCAGATGATCATCCCAACCTTTCTTAAGGTTCTCCAAAATGTTCATAAGAGCATTAAACAGATAGGCATGTATCTATGCTCCTCTAAGATCTAAAGGAACACTCTTATTCAAAGAATCCTACTGACTACTAAGCAAAGTATTTGTTAGACAACTCAGATAACCAGTGGATAACTGAGGGGGGGGTGAATCAGTTGTCAAAAGATTATAGAACGTTAAGCATTAAAACCTTATTACAATAATATATAAACCAAATAGCAAAATAACAGATATATCAGTTAAGAAAAAATATATGCCACAAAACATTTACCAACCATCCACAACAAAAGATAACACCAAGATTTGTATGTGGAAAACTTGGTAAACAAAAAAATCATGGTGGGAAACCTACCCATAGTCCGATAATACTTCTGCAGTAAGTATGTAATTACAAAAAGAGGGGCCTGCACATGCAAGCACGCCAACAACCTAGAGAGCACTGCTCATCACTAAAGGAGCCTCACTGAATATAATGAAATTCAGACTACAATCCAGAAAGAAGAGTGAACTGGAAGAATAACATCTCCTATGCCTGAGTACAATTACGGTTAAGCTCAATACCGGAGGTCTTAAACCTCTTTTACAAACCCAATTCGATCACCTATGATCGACGGAAACCTCTACATATGATGTCGTGCCCAAACTTTTGGGCAAAAAATAGAACAACAAATTTTTTTTTGAACATCATAAACTCATACAATAATCTACATTTATAAAGAAATCAATTAAGTTTTGTCTTAACTAAGATGTAGATAGTATTGTTTACTAGGATTGGAATAATTAACTCAATCAATAGGGCTACAATAGTTAAGGAAGACTAATTATTTCCTAAGAGGATCATTGCAATTTAATTAATTTAATCAGCCTAATTAATTTACTGCTAATCATAGTCGAGAGATATTTAAACATCTTGATTGCATTAAAATAGTCCAGGCCAAAATAATGATAATGCTATCTTAAATTTAAAATGAATTAATTGGGTGCATTCAAATTCATTATTTAAATCTAACCAATAAGGTTACAAATTCAAAAATGTTATTTGCCAAATAAATATAATTTACACAATAGTCAATTTTAATTTCCCCTAAACCTTAAAATTTCGTCTATTTAATAATTTGGTCAATATTGGCCTCATAGGCTAAAAATTCGCATAAAATAATTAATAATTTTCAGTTACAAATTTCCCCCAAATTAAATTTATCTTGACGTCCACATTTAATTAAATACAAAAATTATCTATGAAATATCCTTATTAATAATCCTTGATAAAATTACATCAATAATTGCGATATTAGAACTATCCCCCAATTTAATTTCAGCTAAAAATGAAAGGGGTCTAATTACTACTTAAGCGTTCATTAATATTATTAATAAAATCAAATCAATTTGGTTTCAGCTTAACCTCTTATATATATATATATATAACCCAAAAACCCTTATTTAAAAGTTATAATAAAAACTATAGTTCAAATCTCTCTCTTTTATTTTGATATGCTAAACCTAACCCGAATATGGGCTAGGGTTGCATTTCTGATTTTCTTTTATTATTTAAATGCTAACCCTAACCCGAAATTGGGTTAGGGTTGCATATTTTTTTATTATCTAAAAAATCTCTCTATTCTCTATTGCTTTTACCCTAACCCAAAATTGGGTTAGGGTTTATTATTATTATTATTATTATTTTTGTGTGTGTGTGTGTGTGTTTTGTGTATGTTTCAGGGTACGACAACCATGAGGTGCCGACCATGGAGGCAATGGCCGAATGGAGGTAGGGTGGCAGAGGTTTTAGGGTCTACGTGGGGGCGAAGGAGACCATGGGGATCCACTGTGGATACCCACAGTGGCAGCCCCATGCCGCTCAATATGGTTACCCACAGTGGCGGCCCCTACGCCACCCACTGCGGTCAGCCACAGTTGTGGCGCCGACGCCGCCCACTGTGGTTGCCCACAATGGCGGACGTGGCTCTGCCCACTGTGGGTACCCACAGTGGTGGCGTCGATGTCGCCCACTACGGATGCCCACAGTGGCGGATGTGGCACCTTCCGGGGAGGGGTAAGGGCTTCGGCCCTCCCAAAACAAGCTTTTTTATTTTTTAATTATATATATATATATATATATATATATATATATATATATATATATATATATATATATATATATATTCATTCTCTAGGGTTAGAATCTCTTCTCTCTCTTTTTTAAAAAAGAAACATGCAAGAAATAGAAAATTAATACAGCATAAAATAGATACACATTCATTTCTCCTTTTCTTTTCTTTATACAAAATGTGATCTAGTTATACATATATACAAATATTCATCTAGTTGGATTAAATAGATTTTTATTATGCAACATTGACAATATTGTGACTGTGAGACTTAACAGCTTGTTAAATATGTCAAAAGTTCATTTCTGCATTAAAATTAGACATAAAACTATTTGTAATTTTTGGTTTTCTAAATCTGTGCATATATAAATTTTCTTTTAAAACACATGACAACAAACTTTTTAAACTAACGGGTTTATCTACAATATTTCTTTTCTTTTTAACTTCTAATAGTTAACTATAGGGAAAAGTAAATTTACATTTGTCTACTTTAGTTTTCTGCATTTTTTTGAAGTAGAAAAATGATAGTAATATATACAATAACATCAGCATTTAAATAGTACAGAAAAACACTTAAAACATTATCATTTCACTTTTTGCATTTCTTTTTTTTCCTTTATATAATTTACAGAGATAAATAGATGGCAAAATTTAGTTAAAAGACAGATTTAAATAAAAGACAGATTTTAGATAAACGACATAATTCAGTTAAAAGATAGTAGCATAATACATTATAGAATTTCATTCAAAACATTTTTCTCATAAGAATATTTTGAATACAATTTGTCATCCTCTACAAATGGTTGAAATACCCATCTAGTCTCTCATTCCTAATAAATGAGGACTTAAATAAATAAACACATTTTTGCAACTAAAATATAATATTACATTTTCTATTCTTTTTTCTTTCTTTCTACAACTAAAGTAAATCCAACAACTCCTAGCTTTCTTTTTTTTCTTCTTTTCCAAGGAACTTGCATTCAAATCTTAAGGTTGTGACCATGGGGTGCTCACCTCTCAGCCTAGGCTTACTAGAAGCCACCCCCGAGCTTGGAGAACCAAGTCCTAGATGGGTTACACTCAAGCAAACACAAACAAGCATGGGAAAAACTCAACAAACACATTCCCATCCCCAGGCTGAAACTTCATCACATAATATGATGTTTACAAGGGTGGAAGTGGACCAAATACCTTTGAGGAGAACTGCAAAATAGTAGATCACAACCAACTCATGGCAACCAAGAACACAACAAAAATCATCTTAACCCAACATCCTTATGACCCCCAAGTCATACATGCCATACTTTCTCCCCTTATGACCCCGGAATGCATAAACAAAACTATGCAGCAAGGGTCACATAAACAAACCCTTGAGATCACTCTCATAATGAGAGCCTCTCACTCTAAGGCTGGCAAACTCCTTCCACCCCCAAGAGCATTCTACCCTCTCAAGGGTAAGAAGGCCTTGGATAGTCCCAAAACATAAGAAAATGCATAAAAAGAAATAAGAGAAAGATCATATAATACTTTCACAAAGCAAATACAAAGAAAGCCACATTTACATTCAAGCAATCCTACAAACAAATTTACAAACATATAAGTAAGAAAATACACCAACCTTGAATCTTCCAAGGGTATTCTAGGGATAGCTTGGAGAAGAGCAACCCAATTCCACAAATCTTTTCTACAACACATAACCAAAAATTCTATTCCAAAACTGGTTTTCTTTCAAAATTGCAAGATCTCCAAAGATGGAGAGTGGGTGATTACTCACTAAGTCTCAATCTCTTGCCTAAGAAGGCTTCTCTCACTCTTTCCAACCTCTTAGATAGAGTGAGAGGCCCCCATTGGTTGGTCCTCTCTAGGACTTACACACTCCCTGACCAAGGCACCTCAAGAAGAGGAATGGAATGGGGAAGATTAAATTCGGCCATCTAGGAAAACCCACTTTTTTGGGTGATTAAACAAGCCCTAGGGGAAAGACACATGACCAAATTTGGCCTTCACCCATAGGTACCTCATGAGGCCCAATAAAAATGCTCCAAAAATGATTCTAGGAGTTGGTTTAACCCTTAGAAAGTCCACATAAAGTTTACCTATGGGTCAACTTTGAGTTGACCCTCCTTATGACTTAATATCCTAGATTTCTTGGAACCTTCAAGGATAATTTGGAAATAAATCAATTAAACAAAAATAGATCTCTCAAAAGGTGACATGACAATTGCCAACACAACATACAACATATGTGTCAAATGACACTACAAAAATAATTCCACATCACAAATACACACATGGCAATTGTCTCTTGAATGATTTAAACAATTTAATAAATACAATTTACACACATGCAAACATTTACATTTACAAATAAAATACGATACATACGGGGTGTTGTCTCTCCAAATAGACAACCCCTGATTTTACAAATGTACATAGGCCTAGGCTTGATTCTCCATAATGTTTCCATGGTCACATGGATAATTTTCCTGTGCATCTCTATTACACATTAGTACTTTCCAATAGCCTCATATAATATTAAACACATAAATAAGAATACAAATCAATCACTCTACATATAATTGACATCATACAAATAAATTTACCATATATCAAAGCAATTCCACATAAGTAGTTATCATAATCCTCATAAACTTAATCCATTCATAAGATATTCATCATATTTCTAGCATCATAATAAAGTCCTGAAAATCAAATAATGACCTACACCATCTCAATGTTATCCTATTCTAGAATAATATAAAATTCTAAATCCATAATGCCTAGAAATGAGGCATCAATATATCAATGCTATCCAATTCCTGGGATCATATAAAGTTCTATATCCATAATGCATAAAAATAAAGCATCCATAGTAGATCCAACATGAAAATCACTGAAATGTTGGGATGGGTCGGGGTAGGGCCTCACATATGATTACTACCATATTCTCACACAAATAATCGGATAATCCCATAACCCATCACCCATAATCTACAAAGAGATCTTACATCATATTTATATAAACCCACGACCTAAACAATTAGGTCGGCCACCTAAAAGATAATACAATAAGTTGATAACATAAACCTATAATCCAATGATAAACCAAGTTGGCCTAAGAATGAAATAATATAATCCAGTCAATAAATCCAACCAGTAATGCATTGGGATCATCCACCAACACATTACATAAACGAATCCATAACCTAGTAGAATAAGACAGGACCTAAAATAGGTCACCATAAACCAAATCCAACACCACCGATTATCAAGAACACAAACAAGATAACCAATAGCATCCTGAAAACCATCTAGAAGCCACATCAATGACACTTATCAAATGCATCAAAAGATATTCAACAAAGCTCTGGTAGTAAAACCCTTATCGGTGACCAAAACACTTACTAGAGAAAATGATAGCTTATGAGTCATCAAATCTTGAACCAACTGATCGTGATATGCATTTGAAGAGCATGAATGCTAGATCCAAACCAATTCCACAAACCAAGGCATACTAGAGTATGCCGGATCAATATCATAATCCAACCGCTCTACTGGGACCTACCAGAAGCTGGTAAACAACCAAAATAGTCGGTGTTGCCATCAATGACAAAACATCAATGTAACACATAATCAATTCCTCCAATTTGCAACAATCCCCCCTTTGGCATTGGTGGCAACACTAGATGTGAAAAAAATCCAAGTGCCAAGAAATGCCAAACAAGTCTCCCCCAATAGAAGATAGCCAACAAACTCCCCAAAATTCTATGACAATGAAGTTCTGAACCAATAGACCATACCCCCACTATGAAAGATATCTCGATTAAGCTATGATATGTCCCCTTTGACTTATGTTACAAGTAAGCTCTATTTTTCACATATATCTCTCCCCTTTGACTTCAATGCCAAAAATTTGACATAAACATAAAAGAAAAATCATAAATCCTCTAAACCACACAGCTGACTACTCCCTCTGAGTAGTAGCACCAACACATCAATCTAGAATGAATGATAGCTCTGATAAATGCATACCAGACTGATGTCAATTAGCATCACTCAGTGTTGGGAAAAATGGTGTCTCAACCTTGCATTTATGCGAGGTTACTATTTATAGTAAGTTTTTATTTGAGCACGAAATGCTGCGAAACTCTCCCTGAAGCTTCTGGTTGGCTAGATAAGCATTCCAATAAAGTTGCGTCGCAAGGTCACAGCTAGTTTTGAAGATATTAAAGTTTTCATCTTGGAGGGGTGCAATAAAATGTTTAAACTTAATTTTGGGGACTTTAGAGGCTCCGAAATGCCCTGAAAAGTGGCCGTAACTGGCGAAGCAGGTTACGAGGTGATAGAGCACTTCACGAGCTTTCCGGTGCTTCAAACGGTTCGTCAATCGGACACCCGGTTCTCAAGTTATGGCCTCCGGAAGTTTGTACTCCTGAAATAGGAAAAATAATTTGTATCGGATACATAAATGAGTTGTAAAAGGGAGCGACACGTGTTGATGTGTGCTTTAACATGTCATAGAAGGGAGATAAGGTCGGCTACACCTTATTGGGTGGTTTTAGCCCATGGTTTTGTAATACCGTTTGATGGTTTCTTGTATTATATCTCCTATTTATGAGGTGTGTGAGATAGAGGTTGTGTGTAAGAGTCTCATGGCTATTGAGTTGCCTCTGAATCTCTGATTAGTGGTACTCCTGCGAAGAGCTTGCTCTGCAAGTATTTTGTAATCTGTTTTTGATTGCTGAATAAAATATTGAGCTGCTTTTGGAGGGTGGGGTTTTTCTCCCGAAAGGGTTTTCCCCACGTAAATCATTGTGTTGTGGTATGAATGCTATTATATCTATTTCTATTTTCTGTAACTGTTGTAATGATCTGAAAATTTTTTGCATTACCCTCCTCTCAAGGTTAGTGTAGGAAGTTGTTTCCGCTACTTAACTTCCTTACAAGTGGTATCAGAGCCTGATCACCTTTGGTTTCAATTGTGGGCAGTTGGGTTTTTTGAACTAATCCAGATTTGAGTGGGAGCTTGTGCAGAAGACACTTTTTGATCTTGTTGCAGGAATATTCAGATGGCGAGTTCGTCAGGGAGAATAGAGGTGGAGAAATTTAATGGAAGTAATTTTGAGATGTGGAAGCTGAAGATGGAAGATCTGCTAATAGATCGAGATCTTTGGGATGCTGTTGATGCGAATGTCCAAAGACCCTCAGATCCTACTGCAGCAGCTCAGTATGATGTTATGGACCAAAAAGCCAAGGGTCTCATCAGACTGTGCCTGGCAGACTCTGTTCTAATCAATGTCCATGAAGAAAACTCTGCAAAGAAGCTATAGACTAAGCTTGGTGAGATGTATCAAGTGAAATCTTTATTAAATCAAATTTTCTTAAGAAAGAAATTGTATTCCTTGAAGATGGAAGAGGGTGGACGAATTGCAGACCACCTAGAAGCATTCAATATGATTGTGGCTCAATTAGTATCCGTCGGTGTTAAGATGGATGAGGAGTAGAAATGTCAGATCTTGCTTTGTTCTTTGCCTGATTCGTGGGATTCTCTTGTTATGGCTATCGGTAGTACTTCTGTTGTTTTGAAATCTGAAGATGTGGTGGGTGCCCTACTCGGTGAAGAGATGCGAAGGAAGGTATCCATCAGTTCAAAGGAAGCCCTAACCATTCGTGGAAGACCTAAGGAGAAAGGCAAGAAGAATGAGAAGCGCGGCAAGTCCAAATCCAAAGGGAGATCGAAATCTCCTGGAAAGTCCAAAGTCATTTGCTGGAATTATGGTAAACCGGGTCACATCCGTAAGGACTGCAAAGAAGAAAAGAAGAAGAAAAAGAAAAAGTTCGATTCTGATTTTGAGTCCGACAAGGAAGATGGCGATGCATTTATTGCAGCTTTGGCGACTCATGCAGGTAATGATGCCTGGCTAATTGACTCAGGTGCATCTTTTCATATGACTTCCAATAGAGATTGGTTTTCTGAATATGAAGGATTTAATGGAGGTAAGGTGTACTTGGGTGATGATTCACAACTAGACATTGTTGGTCGAGGTAAAGTTAGAATCAGGTTTTCTGATGGTAGAATAAAAAGGATTAATGGTGTGCTGCATATCCCTGGATTAAAACGAAACCTGTTATCTGTGAGCAAACTAATAGATGCAGGTGTGCAGGTAGTCTTTTCTGAAACAGGATGTAAGATGATTAAGGGTGCTATGGTAGTTGCTAGAGGTGTCAGGTTTGGCACTTTGTATAAGCTTGAAGCATACACTGTTGAGTGTAATAGCACTTCTGTAAAAAGTAAATTTGCGGATACTTCACTAGAAGATTTGAAGGTTTCACCTTCAGCAGATGGAAATGGTTTTTGGGTACCTAAGGGTGCTCTTTTGTCTGAAGCAAAGTTACCTGCAGAGAAGACTATGTTATGGCACCAGAGACTTGGCCACATTGGAGAAAAGGGTCTAAGGACCTTGAAAAATAAAAATCTTGTTGAAGGTTTGAATGATTGTAATCTTGACTTTGATTTCTATGAGCATTGCATTTATGGAAAACAAAACCGCGTTCAGTTTTACTCGAGTTCTCATAAAACTTGTGGTGTTTTGGACCTTATCCATTCTGATGTGTTTGGTCCAGTAGATGTCTCTTCGATTGGAAAATCCACATATTATGTTTCATTTATTGATGATTTTAGTAGAAGGACATGGGTATATTTTCTAAAGAGTAAATCTGAAGGTTTTAGTCATTTTAAAGAATTTAAAGCAATGGTTGAGTTGCAGACTGGAAAGAAAATAAAATGTTTGAGAACTGATAATGGCGGTGAGTTTTGCTCTAATGATTTTGATAGATTCTGTAAAGACTGTGGAATTAACAGGCATAAGACAACTCCGTATTCTCCACAGCAGAATGGAGTTGCAGAAAGAATGAACAGGACACTGATGGAGAAGGCTAGGAGTATGTTGAGTGGTGCTGGTCTCGAACAAAAGTTTTGGGCTGAAGCTGTTGCCACTGCTTGCTACCTGATTAACAGGTCTCCTACATCAGCTCTTGTTGATAAAATGCCTATGGAAGCATGGTCAGGTCACAAGCCTTCATTGAGACATCTTAGAGTTTTTGGTTGCAAGGCATATGCACATGTGCCAAAGGAGAAGCGAACAAAGTTGGAGAACAAGGCTGTGAAATGTATCTTCATCGGGTATAGTTATGGTGTGAAAGGATACAAGCTTTGGGACCCTGTTGCACAAAAGGTAATTCACAGTAGAAGTGTTATTTTTAGAGAAATTAAGTCTCCTTCTATTACATTGCAGCCAGAACAGACTAAAAAAGAAGATGTGATTCAACTTCCTTCTACACCTGAAAGAGTTGAATCGAGACCCCTAGATAGGCAAGAATTTGAGGAAAGCTCGTCTAGCTCTGAATCTTCAGAAGAGGAGGAAGAACCTCCAACTCAGCTTGTTCGAAGGTCTACAAGACATAGACAACCACCTGAAAGGTATTCACCTGATAATTGGAGATGTATTTTTGCTCTGAATACTAGTGTGGATGAACCGAAATCTGTAGAAGAGGCATTAGGTATGAATGATGTAGAATCCTGGAAGATTGCTATGGAGGAAGAAATGGCAGCTTTGAAAAAGAATGATACATGGGATCTTGTACCATTGCCTGAAGGACGAAAACCTGTTGGTTGTAAATGGGTGTTCAAGAAAAAGATTGGTTCAGATGGAAGCATTGAGAAGTATAAAGCAAGGTTGGTTGCAAAAGGCTACTCTCAGGTTGAGGGTGTTGATTACGGTGAGATATTTTCTCCTGTTGCAAAAATGACATCCATTAGATTTTTTCTTTCTATTGCTACTGCTTATGATTTAGAGGTTGAGCAAATGGATGTGAAAACTACTTTCCTTCATGGTGATTTGGAGGAAGATATTTATATGACACAGCCGGAGCACTATGTGGTGAAAGGCAAAAGTAATTTGGTCTGTAAATTGAAGAAATCTTTGTATGGCCTCAAACAAAGTCCTAGAATGTGGTACCAGAAATTTGATACATATGTGTTGAGTTTGGGATTTGAACGTTCTAAATCAGATCACTGTGTTTATTATAAATCTTATGGTGATCATTTCTTATTCATTGCATTGTATGTTGATGATATGTTATTCATTGGTAAACAGAAAGGTATGATTTCAGAACTGAAGTCTCAGCTCACTGCTAAATTTGAAATGAAAGATCTTGGTGCAGCAAAGCACATTCTTGGGATGGAAATTAGAAGAGATAGGGTAAACAGAAAGCTATGGCTAGGCCAGAGTAAGTATGTGAATTCAGTGTTACAGAGGTTCAACATGCAGAATTGTAGACCATTGAGTGTTCCTTTTACAGTTGGAATGAAACTATCTATTTCAGATTGTCCTACATCCCCATTGGAGATGGAAGACATGAGCAGAGTGCCTTACCAGAGTGCGGTTGGAAGCTTGATGTATGCTATGGTCTGTACTAGACCAGACATTGCCCAAGCAGTGGGAGTACTTTCTAGATATATGTCTAATCCTGGTAGAGTTCATTGGGATGCAGTCAAAAGAGTCTTCAGATATTTGAAGGGTACTTCAGAGTATTCTTTGTGTTATCATGGTAATTCAATTGGAGACATGACTTCCCTTGATATCCATGGTTATGTGGATTCAGATTGGGCAGGTGATATTGATAGCAAAAGATCCACCAGTGCTTATGTGTTTACTTTGTTTGGTGGTGCAATTAGTTGGATGAGTAAGCGACAGGCTGTGGTTGCTTTATCCACTAGTGAAGCAGAGTATATGGCAGCTACTCATGCTTGTAAAGAGGCCATTTGGCTTAAGAGACTGTGTTCGGATATTGGAATAAAACAAGGTACAGTGACAGTTTACTGTGACAGTCAGAGTGCAATTAGCCTAGCTAAGAACCTGACATTTCATGCTCGAACCAAACATATTGATGTTCAGTATCATTTTGTTAGAGATATGGTCGAAGATGGTAGGGTGAAGCTGGTTAAGGTGGACACTTTGATGAATGTTGCAGATGCTTTAACTAAGGCTGTGAGCACAGAGAAGTTCAGATGGTGTTCAGAGTCTATGGGCCTTATGGCCCCTAGCAATTGATTCATTGTGTTGACATTCCCTTCCGCTCATGCAAGGTGTTCGACAAGTGGGAGATTTGTTGGGAAAAATGGTGTCTCAACCTTGCATTTATGTGAGGTTACTATTTATAGTAAGTTTTTATTTGAGCACGAAATGGTGCGAAACTCTCCCTGAAGCTTCTGGTTGGCTAGATAAGCATTCCGGTAAAGTTGCGTTGCAAGGTCACAGCTAGTTTTGAAGATATTAAAGTTTTCATCTTGGAGGGGTGCAATAAAATGTTTAAACTTAATTTTGGGGACTTTAGAGGCTCCGAAATGCCCTGAAAAGTGGCCGTAACCGGTGAAGCCGGTTACGAGGTGATAGAGCACTTCGCGAGCTTTCCGGCGCTTCAAACGGTTCGTCAATCAGACACCCGGTTCTCAAGTTATGGCCTCCGAAAGTTTGTACTCCTGAAATAGGAAAAATAATTTGTATCGGATACATAAATGAGCTATAAAAGGGAGCGACACGTGTTGATGTGTGCTTTAACATGTCATAGAAGGGAGATAAGGTCGGCTACACCTTATTGGGTGGTTTTAGCCCATGGTTTTGTAATACCGTTTGATGGTTTCTTGTATTGTATCTCCTATTTATGAGGTGTGTGAGATAGAGGTTGTGTGTAAGAGTCTCATGGCTATTGAGTTGCCTCTGAATCTCTAATTAGTGGTACTCCTGCGAAGAGCTTGCTCTGCAAGTATTTTGTAATCTGTTTTTGATTGCTGAATAAAATATTGAGCTGCTTTTGGAGGGTGGGGTTTTTCTCCCGAAAGGGTTTTCCCCACGTAAATCATTGTGTTGTGGTATGAATGCTATTATATCTATTTCTATTTTCTGTAACTGTTGTAATGATCTGAAAATGTTTTGCATTACCCTCCTCTCAAGGTTAGTGTAGGAAGTTGTTTCTGCTACTTAACTTCCTTACACTCAGGTCTCTACCGAAGGGACAAAAACCCCCAATTTGTCTCTAAAGTACTCAAAATGATTTCTTAAGAAAAGGTTTAGTGAAGATATTTGCAATCTTCTCTTTAGTTTTCACATAAACAAGTCTGATTTCATTTTCTTCCACCTTCTCCTTCAAAAAGTTATATTTGATAGATATACGCTTAGTCTTAGAATGAAATGCCAGATTCTTTGATATGTCAATAGCAACAGAGTTATCACACTGAATAACTATCAGTTCATTACAACCTACCCTTATATCCTTCAACATTTGCTTCATCTATAGAATGTGTGTACAGTTAGTAGTAGCAACAACATACTCATCTTCAACAATAGATAAAGAAGTACATGACTTTTTTTTGCTGATCCATGAAACAAGTTTCTTTCCCAGAAAGAAAGCTCCACTAGATGTTCTGTTCCGATCATCAACATCTCCAGCCCAATCTGCATCTATATATGCACATAGTGTAAAACCATCATCTTTAGGATACCACAAACGATATACACTTGTACCTTGGAAATACCTTAAAATCTTTTTCACTACAGTCTGATGATTCTCTCTTGGATCACTATGATATCTTGATACAATACAAATTGCATTCATTAGATCCGGTCTATTCTGAGTCAAATATAACAAACCTCCATTCTTTGACTTGTACCTTGTAGGATTTACCAGACCTGATACATCTTTCTTTGTTAATTTATCACTTGCAACCATAGGAGTACTAACCGGTTTAGAATTTTCCATACCAAATCTCTTCAACAACTCTCTAGCATACTTAGTTTGACAGATGAAAATACCTTTATCAGTCTGAGTAATCTGCAAACATAAGAAATTTTTTATCTCCCCAATCATAGACATCTCAAATTAATTCTTCATATTATCAAAGTATTCCATACATAACTTATCCTCACCTCCAAAAATGATATCATCAAAAAAGAGTTCAAAAATCAATATGTCATCATCAGTTGTCTTATAATTCAAATTACTATCAACATTACCTTTAGTGAAACCAAGCTTAAAAATATATTTATCCAATCTTGCATACCAAGCTCTAGGGGCTTGTTTCAATCCATATAATGCTTTCCTTAACTTGCAAACCATATTTTGTCATCTGAAAGTGAAAAACCATCAGGTTGTTCAATGTAAACTTCCTCTTTAAGATCTCCATTCAGAAATGCACACTTAACATCCACCTTATAAATCTTGTATTTCTTATGTGCAGCATAAGCAAGAAATAATCTCACAGCTTCAAACGTAGCTACCGGAGCAAAATTTTCATCATAATCAATTCCTTCCTTCTGAGAATATCCTTTACAAACCAATCTAGCCTTATTCCTCACAACTTATCCATCTTCATTTAATTTATTTCTAAAAACCCATTTAGTCCCAATAACTTTCTTATTCTTAGGCCGAGGAACTAAAGTCCATGTATTATTCTTTTCTATCTTCAATATAATTCGTCTTCCATAGCTTTCATCTGACATTCATCTTTATAAGCTTCAATTAATGATTCTGTTTCAACTTGGGAAAGTAAACATATCTCTTCAATTGCCAACCTCCTTCTTGTCACCACTCCTTTATTCTTGTCTCCAATGATCTAATCTTCTGAATGATTTAACCTTACATACTTAGGAGTCTTCTGATTTTTGGTTCCTCTGCTCTGATCTTCAGTTACTGTTGAATTTTCTAATACTGTCGGAGTAGCTGGTTCAACATTTTGTTCCATTGTAGGTGTTACTGGTTCAGTTATGATCATTTCCACTACTGGTTCTCTCTCATAAGTTCAGATTTGACTTATGTACTTCTTATCCACCTTGAAATTAGTGCTCTCCACAATTCTCTGCAATCTTTTATTATAACATCTATATGCTTTGCTTTCATTAGAATAACCAAGAAATATTCCTTCATCGCATCTAGGATCAAACTTCACAATGGAATCATCTCTTTTAATATAGCATTTACTACCAAAGATTCTGAAATACTTGAACTTTCTCATAAGGTATCTTATCAGTGTCTCCTTTGATATGAACTCTGTTGAATGTGTACACTGTTGTGCTCAAAACTTCTCTCTAATAGATATGAGGCAAATTATCTTCCATCATCATGGTTCTAGCCACATCCAAGATAGTTATGTTCTTCCTTTCCACAACAACATTCTCCTGAGGTGTCTGGGGTGAAGATAATTGTTTCCTTATCCCATTCTTTTCACAATAGCTGTTAAATTCACTAGATGTGAATTCTCCACCCTGATCTGACCTTAAGATTTTAATCTTCAATCATGTCTCTATCTCATCTTTATCTTTAAATAGCTTAAAATTTTCAAATGCTTCATATTTCTCCCTTAGAAAAGTAACCCACATCATTCTAGAATATTCATCAATGAATAGCATGAAATATCTATCACCCTGAAAACTTTTTATTCTAGTAGGACCACACAAATCAGTATGAATAAGATCAAGAAAATCATTATATTTGTCTTGTATACTCTTAAAAGAAGTTTTGACTTGCTTTCCCATTTGACATTCCTTACATACCGGATTATAGGGCTTCACAAACTTAGGTATATCTCTAACAACCTTAATTGAACTGATCTTTACAATGCAATCAAAATTCACATGACACAACCTCTTATGCCATAGCCAACTTTCATCAATCTATGAAATTGAACATGCCTTATCAGCAGAGTTTAGATGAAAGATGTTACCTTTTGTCTGAGTACCGGTTGCAATATCCAATCTGGATTTGTTGATAATCTTGCATTTTCCATCCTTAAATTGTAATTTAATTCCCTTATCCACCAACTGTCCTACACTCAAAAGATTATTCCTTAAACTTTTAACATAATAAATATTATCATTGATATGTTTACCATCCAATGATATAGTTCCTCTTCCCTTGATCATGCATGCTTTGTCATCTCCAAATCTAACCAAACCACCATCAAATTCGTGTAAATATAGAAACTTCATTTTATCTCCAGTCATATGATGTGAACATCCACTATCTATCACCCATTCATCCTTGTCTTCAATTTTAGTAGCAAGGGTCTTATCCTCATTTTGAATGATAGGTTCTGGAGCATCTTCCTTGATATCCAACAATACCCATTCCTTTCCATTGTCAGATACACTAGTTGAATCTTGTACCGAGTCATCATCAGAATCACTCACACCTTCCTCATTTGCATAGTATCATGATTTGTCTTTGTTCCTCCTGTACTTATGCTTGTTATGATAATCATGGTTAGGCCTAAAAGATCTTCTAGCTCTTTCTTCAAATCTTGAATTCCTTTTAGGACATCTAGATGCAAAATGACCTATCTTATTACATGCAAAAAATTAAAAAGGTGATTTTCCTTCATACTTACTTCTTTTTGGACCCTTAGGTACTCTTCTAGAAAATAGGGCTTCAAGTTGCTCAAACTCTTCATCTTCTTTCTTCACTTCCTCCAATTCTTTAGCATATAAATCTTTCCAATCACTCTTGCCGGTAGATGATGTAGATGCATGAAAAGAAGGTTCATATTTTGCAAGACCAAATTCCTCAAGCTCAAAAGAAGATAACTTCCCAACCAAGGTATCCCTATTAGGAGAGGTGTTTTCCATTGTTCTCAACACATTAATTGCAGTAGCCTTCATCTTATAAGCTGGTGGAAAAGATCTCAATACTTTAGAAACAATCTCATCTTCGCTCAAAGATCCACCAAACTGAATTCCAATGAAAATTTCATTCTCTTTCTATAAAAGTAGTAATCATTTCATCTTCTTCCATCTTCAGATTCTCATACCTTACCCGGTAACCATCAAGTTTAGTAATTTTAACAGTAGGGTCACCTTCATTCCAAGTCTCCAATTTATCCCACAGAGCCTTTGCAATTGATTTGTAAGTTAGTCCCATAAATTGCTGATCAGAAAATGCACACAAAGGGCTTCTCTAGCTCTACAATCATTTTCAATGTTCTTATCCAAGCCTGCCAAAGGAAAATTGTCAAATGCTAGATTATGAGGAGTATATCCTTTCTTAGTGATCTCCCAAATCTCCTTGCCAAGACATCTCAGATGAGTCTCCATCTGAAGCTTCCACACTCTATAATTTGGTCCATCAAGCCTAGGAATTTCTCTCTAGAAAACTGTTGCAGATGAACTTGATGAACTTGAACTATTAGATGCCATAGGATCTTCCTCAAGTGGTTAAGCTTCTGTAGAGAGGACCGGGCTCTAATACCAATTGTTAGATAGCTTAGATAATCGATGGACAACTAAGGGGGGTGAATCAATTATCAACAAATTATAGAACTTTAAGCATTAAAACCTTATTACCAGAATACATAAACCAAATACCGAAATAGCAAATATAGCAGTTAAGAACAAATATATGCCACAAAACATTTACCAACCATCCACACAAGAAAATGCCAAGATTTGTACGTGGAAAACCTGGTAAAGGGAAAAACCATGGTGGGAAGCCTACCCATAGTCAGATAATACTTCTGTAGTAAGTATGTGATTACAAAAAGAGGAGCTTGCACATGCAGCAAGGCCAATATCCTAGAGCACACCGGACCATAACCTAGTAGAATAAGACTGAAGATCTTAAACCTCTTTTACAAACCCAATTCAATCACCTATGATTGACCAAAACCTTTGCATATGATTACTACCTTATTCACACACAAATAATCGCATAATCCAATAACCCATAATCTACAAAGAGATCTTACATCAAATTTATACCAACCCAGGACCTAAACAATTAGGTCAGCCACCTAAAAGATAATATAATAAGTTCATAACATAAACCTGCAATCCAATGATAAACCAAGTTGGCCTAAGAATACAACAATATAATCCAGTCAATAAATCCAACCGGTAATGCATTGGGATCATCCACCAACATGTTACATAACCTGGTCCATAACCTAGCAGAATAAGACCGGACATAAAATAGGTCGCCATAAACCAAATCCAACACCACAAATCATCAGGAAAATGAACAAGATAACCAACAACATCCAAAAAACCATCTAGAAGCCGCATTAACACCACTTATCAAATGCATCAAAAGATCTTCAACACAACTCTACCAGTTAAACCCTTACCAGTGACCAAAAGACTTACTAGAGAAAATGTTAGCTTCTGATTTATTAAATCCTGAACCAAATGATCATGATATGCATCTGAATAATATGAATGATAGATCCAAACCAATTCCACAAACCAAATCATACTAGAGCATACCGAATCAATATCATAATCCAACTGCTCTAGAGGGACCTACTAGAAGCCGGTAAACAACCAATTTTAACTAGTGTTGTCATCAATAACAAAAAATCAATGCATCACATAATCAATTCCTCCAATTTGCCAACAATATCCAACTAGGGAGTGATTAAATTCTTTAGTTCTCCCACTCTACCAGCTACTTTGTCTTTTTCCTAATTTTGGCTCTTGATTTTGACAAGTAGAGCCATCACCCGGGCTTCACAATTACTGGCAAAATCTAATTGGGGAGCATAATATTGAGATATATCGGCTATTTGACCTTTGCATTCCTTGATCTTCTTATCAATCTCAATTGTGAACTTAGGCAAAAGAAGACATGACTTGTATATCTTATCGCCTTCATCTAGTGCCTCTTGAATGGTCTTCATATAGGAAATAAAACTAGTCCTATCACCTTCAACCGTTTTCAAAATCATCCTTAACTGCATTGCATTGAATTGACTAAGAACCTTTCCTTCAGCAGCTTTCTGTAAAGATACAAAATAAGAATCCACTGATTTTAGCATGCTCCTCAGCTTACCAGAGGGTGACTCTATTGTATCTTGCTTAGAAGATGGCAAAATTTTCTCCAACACACTTGTAGCCATGGATATGAGCTCTTTATCCTTAGAGTGATACTTCAATAAGTCTTCATAGGCTTTGGCCTATGCAAGTACTGCGAGATTGAGTTCTTGGATAGGAGATAGTGAGTTGAGATCGATAGGCCCTTTGGTGAGATCTGTGTTGCTAATAATCTATTTGCCCTTGTCTGATTCCACAGTGTCTCTTGTTTTCACAACTTGTTCAATCTTATCTCCATCCTTCTTCTCTTCCTTCTTTGCATCTTCTCCTTTCTCTGTATCCTCTCTCTTCTCATCACCAACCTCCTCAACTTCCTTATTTGATTCAACAGTTGTTACTAGAGGATTTTGATCAGCTTCACCAGAGTCTACAACCTTTTGATTATCAATGATATCATCTATAATAATTGCTTGTTAATTTGTATGCTCATCCATAACCGAGGTATCATCCTGTGTATGCAATTTTGGATGGGTGTCATCTTTCTTCAGATTTATCTCATACTTGTTCTCTTCCAAAACCTTCTTCAAAATTACTTTTGTTTCCTTAGCTACTTCATCAACCTTTCCAAACATGATCTTATTAATTCTAATTTTGCTTCTAAATCTACTTTTTGCAATCTTAAGAATTATGTCTACTTCACTCTTAGAAATTATAGAGCACAAATTAACCAATACATACTCTTTCATTCTCTCATCTTCTAGATTAGTCGTATGCCTTTTGGCACCCAAAATTTCATATAGACCCTTCAAAATCATTGATGATAATTCTATTAGGGCTTTACTACATACATTCATATATTCTACAATGGATTCTTCTAATTTTCTTTTAGCATTCTTATCATAATTCTCATACCATTCTGATATATGCTTCAAATTCCCTTCCTTTACTACTCTATCAACTATCTGACTTAATGTGATGGGGGGCACAATAGTGTATTTACCTTTAAATTTCCCAAAATTTAATGCTTCATCCAGCTTAGAATTGGGCTTCTTGCTTGATCGAGGTCTTTTGGATTGCTCAGCTTCAACTCTTGGCTTTTTGCTTGGCTGACCTTCATCGGATTGTTGCTTCTTGACTACCCTGGAAAAAGTAGTAGTCTTCTTAACTTCCCTCACAACTTCATCAGATTCGATCTCTTATTCTACACTAGTTGCCACATCGACTCTTTTTGTCTTCCCTTTCTTCCTTTTCTCAGATCCACCAGATAATTTGGATTGAGGCTTAGGTGGAGGGACAATATTTTAAGCACTAGAAGAAACTGTTGACCTTGTTTTCCTTGGCTTAGGAGGAGTAGACGTTGGTTTAGTCTTCTTGGGTTTGACCATGTCCTCCTCTTTAAAGATGTTCTACTCTTTGGCCCTACAAACTGCTTCCTTTGTAATTCCCATGTCTTCAACAAGCTTCTCTACTTCTTTCCTCACTTTCCTTTGCATTAAAAGCTTGGTGAATTAAGAGTGCATACTAAAAATTTTCTCCTTATATATGTCCCAAATCTTTCTTCCTTTTTATCCACCAGCTTACTCATGTAGTGTCCACCCTTGAATTGACTTGTTTTTATTAGAGTTGACTTTTATTCCATGTGTGATAGACTTATCTTGACTATTAATGATGATTTGGATGATGATTATTCATGTGGTTTGATAGATAGTATATGCTTACTATGTGTAGATTATCAAAAGATTATATTGATCATGGATTTGATGTTGCTTATGATTACACTAACCCTATTTCATGATTACATTTGATGAGATGCTTATGAGATGTGTTTGACTATTATTTGACTATCTTTGTGATAGAGATGATTCCACATCACTCATTGCAAGCGGGACATGTCATTGTGACTCTCTTTCACTTTCTTATTATTATATATATGTATATGTTGTATTATCGTTTTGTGGTAACAGGATCTTGCAGGTACCAGAAATTGACTCCACCTGGCTTCACAAGTTTGAGCATGTCTTTAATTCCAATGACTTATGTGGTTCAGAGATGACACAAGTTCCCTTCACATACTCTAGGTTTAAGTATTCACTAGGTGCAATTGGTCATGTCAGTTGTCAGCTTGGCTCTTCCAGTTTTGGGAGTACGTTAGTATTGATTGACTCTTTTGGTATGAGGATTATTTATGTTGTGGTTGATTTTATTGTCATGTGGTGATTTATGTGGCATTAGATTATTTGTCTATTTGTTGAGAGATTTCATAATTAGTATTATTTTTTTAATTATTTTATTTAAGCTATTTGAGCTTTTGATTATTTGATTTATGATTCTTAGAATTATAGTATTTATTTAATTAATTATTGATTATTGCTTATTGTCTAAATATTAATTAATATTTAATATTGGAAGTAATAAATTATTTAATGGCTGATTGATTTAATTATGTTTTCTATTGGTGAGTATCTAATTAAAAATAACTATATTTCATAATGTATTAAATAATAAATTCATATAGGGCTATAGTTTAAATACTAATATGTATTTGGTGGTATGGTAATTATATCCTGGGATACTAAAATATATTTATCCACCTACTTATAATATATGTTAATATTTCCTACTTACCCTATTCTCCTATTGGAGGATTTTATTTTGGGAAAACCATAGGATATGGGAAAAATATTCCAAAATGGAATTATCCTATTGGTTCATTTTCTAGGGTTTCTTGTTTATTGTTTCCTTTTAATGGATTCCCTGTGACTTTTCATGGGTTCCATTCTTTGGCTTTGGATTCTCGATGGATTTCTTGGACTGGGTTTGGATTTGGATTGCAAAACTTGAGGGCTCTCCTTCAGTGGCCTACCATCACATGGGTTGCAGGTTGGAGGCCATACCCTTGTTGTTTATCTTTGCTTTCATTGTCTACAAGTGTTTACTCCATGAATTTTTTGTGTGGGGAATAAGGAAATAGTTCATTTCATTCTTTGTATTCTTAATGGAAATGATTGGGAATTCTATGGGTTATGAGATCTTTATTTGGATGGAAGTTTGAAAGTTATATTTTTGTGGTTGTCATTAATGCACAAAATGGGATTTATATATATTGATATTTCTTCCATTTATGATGTGATTGTATTTGATTATTGTTGTTTTGGAGATTTCTTTCATGTTGTTAAAGATTTAAGGGAGTTTATGGAGGTGAGAGGAGAGAACCTTATGAGCTTCCAGTCTGGCCTTGCTATGAGGAAGACTCACAGGACTCATATCCTTCTGAGACATTTTATATTTCCCCTTTTTTAATGTATTTTTATTTTTGAATAATTTTATTGTTTTTATTTATATGTGTGTTGAGTCTATTACTCTATTTGGATTCAAGATTTGGTGTTTGATGGTTTTCTAAACTTGCTAGAGATGATTTTCCCTCTTGAAGTCTGCATTATGTTTTCAATTGGAGCTCCTTGGGTGAATTTTATTATTTTATTTTGTTCACATATTATTAAATTTCATTTCATGCCAATTCCAATGAGTATAAATACATCATATTTGGCTCATTATGTTTTGAGCATTTTTCTGCCAAAAGAATGACTATGCACTAAAATAATCCCATATGCACTAAAAGATCCCCCATATGCACTAAATTATCAATCAAGTGAGCCACTTCAAATAATGTATGTGCCATTCTATGTATTTTTAGGGTTTTGTCCAGTTTGAAGTTTGTTTCATGTCAGTTGGATTTTGGGCCATACCAAAGGCTTTTTGAGGGTATTTATGATGTTTTCTAATGTTGATTTATGATTGGTGATGTCTTCATATTATTTGTTTGTGATTTTTGGATGTGTTTTACTCCATTTGATTTGTTTATGCTTCCTCTCTTGTTGATGCACCAAGAGAGACATTGAGATTCTTGTGATTATGCGCCAGCAAGTGGATAGGCCTTGCTGAGATTATTTGATGATTCATTTCTGATTTGATGGTATTTATTATGGCCTTGATATGTTGATTTGGCCAAGAGGCTCATTGTTTTTTGGTTATCATGTTGTGACCTTTCACATGTTTCATGATTTATAGATGAGATTGTTGGTTGCATATGGATTGTTTATGATTTTAGATTAATGTGTGTTCTTAGATTTAATTATGATTCTAGAGACTCTTATGTTGTCATGTTTGAGACCCTTTTAGGGGGGAGTGGGCTTCCTTGTGATGACCAGGATCACGGAAGATACTTTCATGAGGTTCCTTGTAAGGATGCATGAAGTCTAGACCACCAGGGCACATTGGGAGTTTATCATGATTTTTAAATAAGTGATAACCTAATAATTAATGGGTTGGGTAGTTAGATTCATTAATAAAGATAAAATTGATGTGACCCTCATGACTTGATCCTAGGGAGGATGTTTTAGGATAAGAATGAGAAGGCCGTGAAGATGGTAAACCAAACTCCCTTGATCTCTCATAGGTTGAGTTGGTTCCGCATGTGTGTCACTTACCAAGAGGTTCCTTGAAAAGATGCTTGGGGGTCTAAATCTAACAAGAGGTTCCTTGAAAGGATGCTTGTAATAGGCGATGACACTCCACTCCTATATGTGTTTCCTTTGATGATCTTATGACTATGCGTTGTCAATTGATAAGCCTCTAGGAGTTTCTTATTATGGTTGTTTGTGTTGGTTGTATTTGCTCCATGCTTGAAAGTGTTGTTGTAGTCTTGTCTTTCGGTATTAAGTGTCAACCTAGATGTATAGTGTGTGTTGGGACCCTATGTCATCTCCTAGCACGGGGGGTGGTTCCTTTGGTTCTACATGGTTGGGAGGTTGGTGTTTTTTAGCCATTGGGATGTTCACTTGGATTCTTCTTGCGTGGATGTGGATTCTCCTTCTTGATGGATTATGGATGTACTTTGTAGTAGATTTATGTAATGAATATGATGGAATGCATGTATGTAGTATCTTGTATGTGGTAGATGGAATCATGTAAAAGGAAGAGATACGTTCATGATGTATTGATATGTAAATGTATTTGTAAGTAGTTCATAAATGGTAGTTAGGGTATGTCATGATTTGTAAATGTGGCAATGAGATGTATGGATATGTTCTTGTTAAATGAAGGGAATGATTTCATGTACCCAAATTTGTCAATGGAGTTGCAATTGAAATAGATGTGATTTATAATATGATCTTATTGTATTAGTCAGAAAGGAATATTATGGTATTCTTTAGATTGTGATTTAATATGTGAAAGAACCCTCAAAATTGGAATAATCTTAAATATTTGTATTGAGGATGTTAGATAATATGGATAAGGTTTAGATAATGATGTCTCTATGTGTACGCTTTGGAAATTAGGAAAAGTATGCATAGAATGAAAAAGGATTATGAAAGGAAAATATTAGGATTCTTGTGTTATGCATTGGGGTTATTGTCAAATAAAATGGTCATGTTCGTAAAGTGGTTTCATGTGTAGTTGGATTAGGAAAGGAAACTATTTCTATTGGATTCATGGATATTCTTTTGGTGCTATGTGAAAACTATGATATTATGAAGGAATTAGAAATGTGAATAGATCATGTTGCTAACAGGTAAATCATGATGGAGGAGACATATATTACCATGTGAGAATTTGAATGTAAAAAAAAATTGGGAATAAAAGGTATTGAGGATTTAGAATGAAGCTAATATGAAATGGATTAATTTGCATAGTAATGAAATGCATATCATGCTAGATAAATATTAAATGACTTGTATATGATGTATGCCATGTACTTGTAATGAAGTTAATGGATTTATATTGTTATATATTTGTAAGTCAATAAATGAGCTTTATTATTGAAGGATTAGTGTGATGTTGTTAAGTAAAGAAATAAGGGAATTAGTTTATCATATGGATTCAAGAATGAATTATAGTTTATAAATTATGAGGAGATAATCATAATATATGGAATGAGATCATGTTAGTACTAGAGGAAATTGAACTATGTTTAAATGAATTATCAAAGATGGATTTTACCCATTCATTAGGATTGCATCATCATAGAGAAGGAAAAGGGCGTGTAGATAGGAGATGTTGGGTTAAAACACATTTGGATTTGGTGCATAAAATGAATGTAGGATTATGGGGTTATCTTTCTTTTTAAAAGAAGGAATCTAACATGCTAGTAGAATGGTATAATGGTATGCATTAAATAATAGATAGATAAGATAGTGGGTTGCATATCTCATGATTAGGAAATTAAATATGATGAATTAATTCAAGATGGAATATGTTTATCATGTGAGTAGATTGTCATTATGGATGTTAAATAAGTAATGACGTTGAAGTACCCTAGGGAAAGGTTAATAATGTTATGTTATTTTGCTTGCGTAAATTAGTGAAATATGAGATGATGTATGTTCATAATGTTTAAATGGTTAATGAATGTAGTTAGATGGATATGTTATGTATTACATTAGTTGTTATTAAAAGTTAATTAAAAAATAATAATCTCAATTAGTTTGATAGATAATTAGTTTTCTATATTTTGGCAAGAATTACAACTCAAAAGATGTTTAGCATACACATCAGGAGTATTTACATCAACTTCATACCCCATGGGCATCATCCACACTATCCTTGGTTCAATTGCCTCCGTTAGGAATTGGTTAATTTCCACCATGAAGCATATGAAGTCCTCATACTTTTCCACAATCTCATTCAGTATCCTTTCCCTGCTCTGCATCATGTCGTGGAAGGATTTTAACTAACCCCATAGAATAGCTTTTTGTGCTTGAGAATATCCTAATCCTTATAAGGCTTCCTTGATCTACACTGCCACCAATTTTGTCATATGCCCATTGTACTTCGCATACATTGGGGATCTATCTCATGAAATATAAGGCTAAATATATAATCAAAGTACCAAACTTCAAAACATGCTTCTTGTCCTTCTTTATCTTCTTCACATGGCTCATTAGCTTACTCAATAGTACCCCACATAGATCATACAACTTGTCCTCTTTTAGAATTTGATAAGCTACTTAGATTGCCCAGCCAGAGACTCAGTTTGCTCTACTAGATTGATAGACCTTATAGCCCGTCACCATGGATGCAAATATGACATCATATTCAACTATGTCATTGATTGTCATCAATTTGCTATCATGCTGGGAACCGGCTACCTTTGTCATTGTCGTGTTCTTCACATTTCTTTGACCATGAACTTCATTGGTTTCATTCAAACATGGCGCAACTTGGATTGATTGCTTGGTGATATTGTATACTTTATCAAGCCACATAAATTCATCATGGACCCTACGTAAAATGTACCTAACCCATTCGGGTTCATTGAAAACTAGAAAGTTCACAAACTAAATGAAACCCTTGTCCTGCAGATATTTGAAATCAGGTTTAAGGTTTCCCATATCATCCATCACGTGCTTGGTGTGTAGAGTTAGTATTTCAGCATTCCCAAGCTCTTCAATATTGCAATGGTTGTATGCCCTAATATATTGAAACAAATGAAATGCTCTATTTGGATCATCTTCCATTGATTGTATGGATGTTTCTTACATTTAGGCCTTTCCCTATCAATTATTTTGACAACCAATAGAGTCGCCACACTAGATGATGCCATTATCAAATTCTAGGTAATGAACAAATAGCTTGAACTCAAAAAATACCTTTTTATCTTCAACTGGATGTAAGAAATCTTCATTGAATCCTTTCAAGCTCTAGTTTAGTTTCACAATATTCTTCCCCACACTCTTCTTCTCTTTTGCTTCAAATGTAATGTGAGAAATTAATGTTGAAATACCTTTTTTATCCTTCGAATAACTAACTTTAAGGTGTAATAAATGTTCAACGCTTAAGCTCCTGGATTCTTTGAATCTCATGAATATTGTACCAAAACATCAAATCGGCATCAAAACTTCTAGATATCTCTTAGGATTATCTACACAACCATCTATAGTCATATACAACCTTTCACAGCCTATTACAAATCTCAGAAAGGGGGTTTTAAGGATCTACATGAAAAGCTTCCCCCTAAGACAAAATGCCTTAGTTACTAGATGAGGTTCCAACACCGAAATTAGGTGTGGACCCATTTACTACATTTGAATCATCCTTTTTGACCCACATCTTCTTGTGTTTCTCTTTGATCTCTTCAATATTCACTTTTCCCTTTTCATCGGCTTTGTTCATATCTGCTAGAGCATTCTTGCTCATATTCTTGCTTCTACAAAATTTTGCAATATGACTGGATTTGTTGCAAGCATAACAAATAACATTGTTTCTCTGATTAGGCTTGAAATTACCTTGATTTCCCCTTGATCTACATTGGTTAGCAATATGTCCAAATCTTCCACAAACATATCATCTTACATTTCTTCTATTTACCATACTCCTCGATTCAACTAACTTATGACCATATTTATTGCAATTGAAACATTGTCTAGAGAATGATGAAGTATTCTAATTATCTCTATTTCTGCATTGGCTTGCCATATGATCAAATTTATTGCACACAAAAAATTTACCATTGAATTCATAAGCATTAGGTTGTCTTACCAAAGATCTCCTATTCTTTTGATTATTTCTTTGACTAGATCCGAAGGTTTCTCCTTTTTCAAATCCAAGTTCTCTCATATCACCTTTATTCTTCTGACTTTGTAGCATTTCATCCATCTTGGCCGAGCTAGCATTGAATTTTTCTTTGTACTCATTAGCAGTGGTAAGTTCATATCTCAGAATTATGATCTACCTTTCAAGTTCTTTCTCATTATTCTTGGATTGTATCAATTCAAGCTTTGACGGGTCATTTTCATGATTAATTATGCAACATTCATCAAATCTATCTTTCAATGATTGAGTCAGACTTTCTTCATTCTTCTTCTTGTCTTCAATCTCCTTTGTTAGCTTCATCACAATGGATTGCATTTCATTATTCAGGACTGTATCATCTCTATCAAGTTTTTCACATTCATCTGTCTTATCTTGATTTTCAATGCATTCCTCTTCTTTATCCTTGAGTTTATCCATCAATTCCTTTCTCTTCTCTCTAGATGTGCTCACTTTTTCTTTTAATAACAATGAAATTTTCAGCATCACTCAGATGTCTTCTCAAGCTACTTTCTTCTTTCCTTGCTGCATCCAGGTCTTCAAGTGCCACAATAAGTTGTTTATGTAAATCAAAGTCCATTGATTCATTCTCTCGGATCTTCCTCAAGTTGTTAGGATTCCTTAGAGGAACTAGGCTCTGATACCAATTGTTGGAATCAATGAACACTAAGAGGGGGGTGAATCGGTGTTCTATAAGTAACAACTATCTTAAGCTCACTCTTAAACCACTAGATGCAAATAAATAAAAGAAAAGTGCAGAAACTAAATGCAAACAAGCACAAAACTATAACACTATAATTTTTACATGAAAACCCAAAAAGGGAAAAAAAATAGTGGGATTGGGACCCACAATATAATAATACTGTGATTAGGAGTATAATAATATTAGGAGAGGGGAATGCACATGAATTCAGAAACATTGGCTAGAGCTCACTCCTCAAATACAAAAGAGGGTTATAGCCCCTGAGGACTCACTGTCCTACAAATGATTACAAATGATAACAATAATGTCTAGCCTAAAGAGTAGCATCTACAAATTCCAAAATGCAGTTTTAGTTAAGCACAATGTGACTGTCTTCCACTATTCTGACAACCTGCTTTGTTTTGCTACTGTATCATATACCAAAGAACAAAATCAAAGATAGTGCATGTGAAACTACACACCAAGACTCATAAAATCTTCACACACTTATATCTATCACCAAAATGCTCAAACAAATACATCTTATATATCGACATCACTTGATTATGTTAGCTTCAAAATATTTACAAAACATGAAACCTGTAACAATAAGTCAACTCAATTTGAATACAAATCCATATGCAAACATAAAAAAATTGATAATATGCTTCACACATGTCATCTTGACCACCTCAAACTCAAAACAAATCACTAAAATCATCCCAATAATTCTACATAACACGCTACACCAAAATAACCTTGTTCTTCTTGAAATACCAGATGCCAAATCTTCTTTCTTGCATGAGAATTAATACCAGAGGCTAGGATTATGAATTAAGTTGTCTCGAACATCCAATCACCTAACTCTTCCACCACAACCAAAACTATGCAACCAAAATTGAGTTATGCTCAATGTACCCATACTTCCACATACTATATTCCACCTTCCAGACTTAAGCAAAATGAATATCAAACTTCTGGTAGAACAATTTAGCATATATCGGATGTTATTTATGATCTAAGTTTCCATCAAATACAACCTTGAAACATGCCTCATACACTAATCTCTACCCATATAGTGTTTCTTGGCAACAACCCAATCACACTCATCACCTATAAATGTTAGTCAAGGGGGCAACTCCTTCAATTACAATTCCTTTATTCCTCCTATGAGCCTTCCATGTGTTACACAACCTTCTCCATTACCTACTTACCATAGTGTCCCACCTCCTAATTATCAATCTCTCCTTTCATTTAACAATATTACTTCTCCCTCTCAATCCAATATGTCTAATTTCAATCCTTCTATTGAAGCTAAAATCAATAATCTAGCGCAAATAGTATCTTCCTTACAACAACAAATATCTTCTATGAATCAATCTCAGTATAATGTGCCTACATTTGATGTAGCGAGCCTATTATCCAATGACATTGTTATAGTTGTCCCTCCTAAACATGTAGAAGGTCCTCAATTGTAGCTTTATAATGGAAAATGTGATCCATTAACTCATGTTAAAACATTCCAAACTTTGTGTAGTGACTTTTCTCATAATAAAAGATTGTTAGAGAAATATTTAACTAGAACATTAAGGTATAGAGATTTGAAATGGTATTGTTCTTTGCCTCCTTATTCTATTGCTTATTTTCAACAACTGAGTAAAGCTTTTATTCAACAATTTCACAATAACACTGGTCCTAAAGTTACTTTGACTGATTTGATGCATTGTAAACAAGGTGTTAAGGAAAAATTAATTGATTTTATTGGTAGATATAAGCATTTTCATTCTCAAATTTATTTTCATGTGCCTGATCAAGATATTCAAAATACTTTTATTGCTAGTTTATAAAAAGATATTAGGGATAAACTTCTTTTAATTGAGTTTACTTCCTTTCCACAGTTGCGCACAATACCTCACCATTATCAATGGACTATGAGTCAATTAGAATAATCATTTTCTTCCATGGCTCTGAGTGATAAGGGTGATAGTGCTCAACAACCATTTAAGAAGTTCAAACCAAGCAAAGGATTCATCAAATTCCATGACAAGAACAAGAGCAATCAACTGGTAGCCACTCCAGGTGTGCCTCCTTTGTCTAAATACTTTAAAAGAGAAAAATAATTTAATCCTTTGACTGAATATTTGCATAGAATTATGTCTTAGTTAATACAAAGGAATGTGTTAAAACTTCCCCAAATCAAGCCAATTAATCCATCTAAGACAACTTCACCTTACTTTGATGCTAAATCATTTTGTCAATACCATCATCACCCTCGTCATGATATTGAAAAATGTTTTTCATTAAAAAGTATGATTCAAGAATTGTTTGATAATAATACCATATCTATGGTAGGTATGAATGATAAAGTAAACACATTTGTAACTCCTCCTAATCAAAATATTCATATTTTCAGTGATCCTTTACCATACCATTCCACTAATATGATTGAGACTAATCATCTTGCTTTCTCTCCTAATGATGTTGGCCTTGAATCTAATAATATGGTGAAACTTGTAGATCAACAGGAACCTCCTAAGGATTTATGCATCACATTTGATCATAGTGAGACCATTAAAGCACCTAATGGCCCATTATACACAAGTGCAAAAAAACAAAGGTATACCTTCTACAGGAGTGCTTATTGATCCTTCTTGCATGGTTAATGTGATAACTAAAGAAATTATTTATACTTTCCAATTGCATCAAGTGATATATGATGATAGTAATGTGGTAGTTAGAGTCTTTGATGTATTTTCTTGTCCTTCTATTGGTTCTATCACACTTCCTATTGTTGTTAACACTAAATTCTTAGACGTTCAATTTGTTATCATTCCTACATCCGATCAATTTTGTGTGAAGTTGGGACATGCTTGGATCTCTTCCATGAAAGAAATCGCTTCCATAGTTCATAAGTGTTTAAAATTTCCTCATAATGATAAAATCATAACTGTTGATCCTAGCATGTATCAACTTTTAGTGAGGAATGGAAACGTTTGTCTTGATTGCTTTTGGTCTGAATGATTCTAGCCTCTTCAACCTAGAAGTGATGCTCTCTTTAGATCATATCAAAATTGGAAAAATGAGATGATTTTGTCATTGAGTAAACCTAGAAATCCAACACTTAGTATTCCTCTTCATGATCATATACCCCTTCTTGAGGAGAAGATTACTCTTCCACCTAAGGAAAGAAACAATCTTCTTCCCAAAGAGGCACCTATTCCTTCTCTAAAAGAGAAGAGTATCATTTCTCCTAAGAAAAGGGATATTATTCTTCCTAAAGAAGAATCTATTCCTTCTCCTCTGGATGAGTCTACTCTTCCTCCCAAAGGTATAAAATCTCTTCCTCTTAATCATAAATCTATTCCTCCCAAGGGTAGACCTATCCCTCCTCCTCATAATGGACCCAGTCTCCTTCTTACACCACCCATTCCTCCTTTGTATGGTGTGGTTCCTCCTCCTTCATCTTACAGAGATAAACAATCGGCCTCTCCTATTGTCCAACCTAAAAGACCTCAACACATTCATCCTTCCCTAAAAGAAGAGACAAGGCCTTAACCTGATGAAGCTAAACCTTCGACCAAAACTAGACAAAACCATTGTGTGAGAGAACGTTGATGGAGACATCGTGCTAGAGCTCGTGAACTTGCTTCCAAAACCATTTCTTCTCCTAAAACACCAACTGTTGACATGATTTCTTTTTCTCCTAAACAAGATGTTCAACCTAATTCTCCAGGATGCAGAATTCTTAAAACAAATGATGGTTCAAGTTCTATTCCTATTAGAGATCCTATTATTATAAATCTTGATAAACAAATAGGTGAAAATATTGTTAATGATGAAAATGTTGATCCTAATATTTCTGATGATGAATATGAACATATTGATGTTGACAATGATTTATCCGCAAAATTTTCAAAGGCAATAATCCTAGATCCTAGGAACAAATACAATGACTCATGATTAGAGCATGGTCTTTGTTTGGAACTTATGGTAGCCCCATCTATTGTTCATGATGTGGATCATCTTCCATGTTTTCCACCTTCCTAAAATAATTATTAGCAAGATCAGGGGGAGGATGACATGCTTGATTATCTTCATTATCACCGTAGATTATGTCTCTCTCTCTCTCCTCTCTTTCTTATTTGTGACACTCTTATATTTGTTCCCTTATTCTTCTATTTGTTTTCCCTAGTGTTTTCCACTTGAGGATGATGCAAAGCATTGAGATCTCTTTTGGTCGCTTCCATTTTGACTCAAAAGACACATGTGTTCCCTTCTTCCATGTTGGTTTCCTTTCTTTTGGGGATGAAGACAATTATATGTATATATATATATATATAATATACATGAGTTATCTTAAAAAGCATACTGACTCCAAGGTTAGGTGAAACTAGCTTTTGTTCATTATCCTTTGATTTATCCTCTCTTGGGGGTTAAATTATTGTGATAGTGTGCTTGTCTTTTTGGGTGTATCCTACCTTAATGAATTTTTTCCCGGAAAGCCATGTACAATGACTCTAATGTGGGGGCATACACTCCACTCATGATTCTCTCTTTTGTCACTCAAAGTTACTTAGTGAACTTTGTATTTGGTTTGTAATTTTTGGTGCTTTTTCTTTTAATGACTCATAGTAAGATAACCTTACTAGTTGTAGTCATAGTTCTCTCTTTCTCTCTCATGATCTTCCTTTTTACCTTATCATTGAAGTCGTAGGTGATGGAATAATCTGATACCAACAGTAAACTGAGAGGGGGAGGTGAATCAGTTTACTCAAAAGTATAGAAACTAATTCAATTACAAACCTTATACCGAAGCAAAACACAATGAAATATATATCATGAAAGTACAACACACATTACTCCAATATTTTGAAGTGGAAAACCTGGAAAGGGAAAAACCACAACAGGAAACCCTACCCACAACTAGATGAATACTCTATAGTAGTATTATGAATAATTACAATGTGGTCTACACTTGCAGAAAGGCCAACAGTCTACATCACACTGCTCATCACAAAGGGAAGTCTCACTGACTTACATAAACATCGGAGTACAATCCAGAAAGAAATGAACTGTGAAAGTAGCATCTACTAATGCTTGATACAGTTCCAGTTAAGCATCGATGTCTGCTCTGCAATACAAAACCTTCCCAACCTTCACTTGAATGATATGACTTTATTCACACATAATCCTTCCTCTGATAATTCAGACAAAACAATCCATCCCATCAATATCCAAATTACATGATTAAGTCACCTATAAATATAGATCATCAACCTTATTGACAAGTTCGGCTAAACCCTAAACCTATTAACACATAATTACAAAAAATACATCACACGATACCACCAGACCAATACTATGATTTACATTACATATCATGGACCTAAATCAAGTATTCAAACAATTATATCTGCTGGAGATTCCGCTAAGACCAAAATCCAACATGCTTCACCAACCGGTGGAAACCCTCAGTGAAATAACATAAAGTTTAACCGGATCCAAATATGACCACCATAACAACATGCTATCAAATTAAAAGTCACCAAATACTCAGAATATGATCAAGAAGCACCTTCAGCATGATAGAAACCGATTCCATAAGATAGACCCAAAATCCACTGACCAAGTCACCAAATAATGCATACCGGTAAACCTAACTGGGATAGTAGAGGCAAGGTGGTAAATCCAAAAACTAGCTGGTATTGGTAAATACCAAAAGCGATAACAACCAAAGCACCAAATTATGAACCAACAAAATATGGCAAGTAGAATAAGCATCCAAAACCAAATCTAGAGATATGATCATACCGAATCAAAATCATAGCCAAAACGAAGAAGATCACCAAGACTAACTGGGATAGTCTCCAATCGAGATACAGTGTTGACACCAAATGACAAAACTTAACCAAATCCAGCATATTGCCAATAATATCCTTATTTGGTATTGATGGCAACACTGAATGTAAAAAACAACCAAGTGCTAAGGAATGCCAATAACCTCCCTCAAAGATATGACTGATTTTCACATGAATACCACATCTCCCCCTTTGACATCAATGACAAAGGTGTTAGGCCCAATATGGAAAGATAATGTACTGAGAGGGGAGGGGTGAATCAGTACTTCAAAACTTTTCTTCAATAAGAACTTTACTGTTATGCATAAACCAAATAGTGCAGTAACATAATATAAAGTTAAAACAAATAGATAACAATCATACATGATTCACTCCATAGCACATATATTTTGGTTATGTAGAAACTCTTGGTTAGAGAGAAAAACTGCAGTGGGGATGGCACCCACAACTTCACTACTTCAATAATAAAGAGTGCTCGGTTAGAGCTACATGTTTAGCTATTTCTGATAGCTTACCTTGTTAGGAGTAATAAGATCTATTAGATCTACCTTGCTAAAGTATTTTACAACACTTAAACTAAATGCTGCACCTGGTTAGAGGCTTTACAATTTATAGACTTGATTAGAGTCTTTTACCCTGTTAAAGGTTTCTCTTACAACTTCAAAATATTACAATAAAATCATTACAAATATCTGCAACTTTACATCTGGAATGTTATAGCAGATTCTATGTGCTCAGAATCTGATTACCTTGCTTATAGCATACCTCGATAACCCATATAGTAACTAGGTAAACCCTTCTGTTTACTTTGTTCTTTAACTATTCTCTGAAAACCTTCTCGGTGACCTCTGTGTCTCTGTAGCAGTCTTCTTACACTCGTGCACACACCTTGTTAATTCTTCACTCATGTTGTATAAATAGATCTCTTATGTCAGTGATCCATTCATTGCTTCGATCTTACAAATATGATTTATCAAATGAATAACCATGCAAGATATTTCATTGGCTAGATGACCTCAAAATCATACACAATCTTTAAGTGCAATTTCCAATGTGATAACGGTTAGATGTTCCTTGATCTTGTAACACATTTCATATGTATGTCCAGGTTCAATGAATCTGGTAACATGTTTAACTCGGTGTGTCATCTTTGCTGCTCGGTAGACATGGAATGATACTCGGTAGATAGCTCGGTGTAAACTACTCTCTAAGACTACTTTCTTCTGTAACCAATTAGACTGTGCATACCGACTGAATATTTCAGTAGTAATAACCGACTAGAGTATATAGTATAACTTTGACATGAAACTAATGGCAACTTGATAAGTAGTAACTATCTCCCCTTTTGACATTAGTTGAGATGTTTGACAAAAAAACTACTTTCAAAGTTATAACTCAAAAATCTATATACTTGCAAAATTTGACTATACTGACAGTATGTACAATAGTGAATAAAATAATATATCCAGATATACTCTCCTTATCGATATACTATACAAAACTCTGATTTTGCATGCCTAGTGATTTGTTCTGTGTACTTTGCTTACTGTCCTGTTCACTACTCAGTTCACTGCTCTTGGATACTCTGCTTGCTCTACTCGGTATACTCCCCCTGTATACTATACTCCTTTTGTTTGATATTTTGAATACTATATCACTCCCCCAATACTATATTACTCCCCCTTATTGACAAACATCAAAACTTAATTACCATTCGAGGGTGGTAACTGATCAAAAATGGATTTGTACTTGGTCTGGGCTTCGGTGAGAGCGATAGAGAGTGCATTCTTTACACTGTCCATCAAAGAATTTTGTGCTTGAATATCAGCCAATAATGATATTAAGCCATCTAGACTGCTTCCCTCTGGTGTAGTAGATAGGGAGGTGGCTCGGTTGATCTGTTCTTGGATGGATGAAAGATGAGAAAGGAATAATGTCTGTAGTGTCATTATATCCATCTTGATCTTGTGTTCTTCATTTCTTAAGTCCAATTGTTGAGCCATGAGCTGTAGTAGCTTGGTATAAAAATTCCAAACTGAATTTGGCTTTGTGGTTAACTTATTTGAGAGATTGGTGATCTCTTTCTCAATTGCCTCTGTTTTATTTTCAATGTCTTTAATGAATAAAGAAAATGTATAGAGTTTCTGAAATAAATAAAGAATGTGCTTGAGTTGAGGAGTCAACTTAGCAACAAATTTGACAAGTTTAACTTTTCCAATAGCTATAGCTTTGTGTACCTCTTCTATCATTTTTGCAGTGAGCTCCTTGTCTTTTAGTTTGCTCAAATAATCTGATGCATCTACTCCAGATGTCTCTATCTTTGTTAGGAGTTCATCTAGTTGAATGTGGATGGCTGCATCAGTGGATATTGTAGCTTCACGTAGCATATCTATTAAGAGTTCTTTCACCTTCTGAAGTACTTTATTTTTCTTTTGAATGGCCATTTTCTTCTCTTGTTCGGCCTTTGCTTTGCATAGTTCACCGAAATCAATGAGTGTTTGCCCCCTTAATTTTGATATATCAATATTGGGCAACACTATTGGTTTTGACAAATCAACTTGAAAACTATGCTTTTTCATCTTGTTTTCTTTACCTTTCACCGACAGAACTAAGACAACACTTTGATCAGTTTCTTTAGCCTCTGTAGTGTACTTTGGTGTCTCGGTACTCGGTGTCTCAGTTGCAACATTCTCAGTGCTAGAAGGTGCTTGAGATATATGTTCTTCAGTAGTAGCTTCTCCTATTGTAGACTTGAGACCTTCAGTGCCTTGATCCGTGTCATGAGGGGTTTTGGTTGAGACAGGTTGCTTGACTGGTGGATAAGGTTGAACTTGTTTCCAAGACTGATTCACTAGATACAAGTTTTGCATATGCATTGCCTTCTATCATTTCCTATTCCGGTGCCTCTGTATCCATGACATCTTCATCTATTTGCATGGTGTCAGCAGGGTCTTGCTTGGTAACATCAGGATCTTGCTTGGTGACATCTTGCTCACCGACATCCTTGATTTTAAAGATTTCTTGCCACTTTGCTTTTGTCTCATTTTCAACTTCAATGTACAGCCCATTCATCAGTTTAAGGCACTCTATTTGACAAGAAACTTTGTGTTGTAGGTTGTCAAATGTTCTTTAATTTCAGCTACTGACATGTCAGGAAATAGATGAATGAGACTTCTCTCTTTGATCTATTTCTCCAAGTCCATTGCATACTTCCACCTATTATCAATATGCAAGTAAAGTTCATTTGGAAGTGACTTTGCTAGTTCCAATGGAGCTAAATGGAATTTTAGAAGTGTGCAGATGACAGCTTCTTCAATTTGTCTCTTCTCATCATTATTTCTGGTTTCATACCTTACATATCTGAATGAACCAAATCCACCATATTCTTTCTGATTAGCACATAAGTTTTTAACACTATGTACATTTACCTTCTTGCTTTTGACAATTTGAAATTTTCTTACATCCTCTGATTCGGTATCACTAGACTCTTTTGCCAAAATGAGTCTCTGAGTAGATTTCTTGTAGGTCTTTGTTACCTTTGGGGCAATAACACTTTTTGTTTTCTTAATCAGTGAGGCTGCAGATGCTCTTGTGTTAGGTCACTTTGGAGGTGGAGTCGGCGAGGCCTTTGATGTGTCCTGTTTCTTTCTCTTCAATACTTTACCCTTAGACAATTCAGTGCTTAGTGTTATTGCTGCCTCTTGGGCTTTAGATTCCTCTTCGGTAATGGCAATGGTGCCTTTGATAGGTGTAGAGGAAGAGTCTTCTCTGAATTTGTCTGACAATGCCTTTATCATTTTTGTTGCCTTTCTTGTAGCTTTGGGTACTACAATGCTCATCTTTACCTTTTCCTTTACTTCCTCATAGGTTCCATACCTTAGCTCAGTAGCATGCTTCAGTAATGTGAGAAATGCATCAATTTGCTATTGTGTGATGTCAAAAACAATCTCGTATCCCATAGGTGACAAAGATTGAGTTCTTGGTTCCACAACATTCACATAACAGTAGTCAGTGTCAACTTCAAAACATATATCATTTTTGTATTTCTTTACTAGCTGGGGTGGAATCCGATATCTGTTATGCATTTTCTCTTGAAATTTGCTAAATTAGTCATTCATAATATCATTGAAATTATCACCTAACTTCTTGATGAAGTCATTTATCAGATGGATGATTGGTCGGTGTAGTTCCCAAACAAGTTTACCGACTGATGGAAAGAATTTCTCAAAATAGAAAAACATGCATACAAGTAATCATCCAAACTTTAGTGTATTTGCCGAGTTGTTTTTCTTCGGCTTCCTGATGGTGTTCAGATTCTCAAATAGGTTCTTCAGCAACACCTCACATAGATCAATTTTCATTCCCTTTTTCACAATTTTGTATGCCAAGTCTACTGCTACACAGGGTACACTTTTTTCCCTTGCTGATTGGAAGAAATAGTAACCCATTACTCTTATGGCAAATTTTAGTTCTTCATCAGTGACATTATTCAGTTTCAATCCTTTGTAATTTGATTCCACTCTGGTTAAACTGATCAATTCCTTCTGTGATATCATCTTTTGGGCTCGAGCATGATCATAAATGGGGTAACCAGTAATCAAATGAATGATCTCCTTGGTAATCTTAAATGGTTGTTCTTCTAGCCACATGAAATCATCATAAACTCTGCTCTAAACAAACTTAACCCACTAGGGTTTGAACACACGGGGATAGGTTAGAGCTTCAATTAATCCCTTGATCTTGATGTGTTCATACTTGCTATTCAATTTACCATCTGTTCATAGTTCATCATAGGTGTCTTTAATTTCAACATGACCGAGTTCTTCAACACAACATTTGGTGAAGAATCTCACATCTTCGACTAACAACACTCTATCTAGGATGAGTGAAAAGGTGGTTTTGTCATCCAGTTTAGATGCAACTTTGGGAGTCAAAGAGTATTTTAGTGAGGGCTTCTCTACATTCTTGACAATAATGGGATCTTGGATCTTAGGTGCCATTGTAAATTTCAGATAAAAGCTAACAAAGAATCCTTAGGGTTTCAGGATTTTCAAACGACAAATGCTTTATACTTAGCAAATAATGGCAACTAGATAAGATCGGTAAACTAGCTTAACAATGCGCTGAGATTGATGTAAATACCTTGAATTTGCTTTGTAGGAGGTTTTGATCGCCTTGGATTCGCTTTGCTCTGCTCTCTCGAAAACTTAGTAAGTGAAAAATGACTGCAAAAATTCTTTTAAGTACACATTATACCTTATCGGGCTCTGTGTGAGTTAGGTCAAAAACATTAAATGCTTCTCAGTTCACTTTAACTTTCTTTCCTTTTTCCACTTTAACCGAGTAACCAAACTTCCTTCATTCACCGACTTGACAGTTTTTCTGTATAGTGCTTTAAAAGACTTTGATAGAATTTCAAACTTTACTATTACATCTTAATTATGCAGATTTTGAAATAAGTACATAAAAATAGGAACTTGTTAAGATTTAACCTTGAGATAATGCAGTCCCTTCATACCTTTACCGATTAATTTGGAATAGGTGCACCTAACTCGGTAGGTAAGGTGCTTACTTAATTTGACACAATTTCCTTCTTTTTCCAAATCATCTTTAATTTATCTTTTATTTCTTCAGTGTCTTTTCTAGGTTGATCTCTACAATCTCTAGCTAAATGTCCAACCTTGTGACAATGAAAACATGCCATACCAGGATTTCTCCATGATCTTTGGTTGTTCATTTGAAACCTTATAAAATAGTTGGCACTTATATATCCATATCTTCCACAACATTCACACCATATCCTTGTATTGTAATCCCATGGTACTATAGAATACTATCGGTAAGGATGTGTGTGAGTTTGGTAACCTCTAGCATTTGCTCGATGTGCATACCACATATAGTTCTTTTGCTTAAACCAACACTTCTCGGTACTATGTCCATATCTATTGCAATTTTTACAAAACCCTTTGAATTTAGCCTTCTGATAATTGTTATTAGACTTTGTCCTATATTGATTAGATGTGTGACCATATTTATTGCAATTGTAACAATAACCATTGGACTTAGTGACATTCGGTTGCTTACCTTTTCTGATTTGGCACATGTTGGCAGTGTGACCTTACTTTCCACAGTAGTTGCAAATAGGCTTCTTTCTTTTGATGTTATTCTTGTTTCCAGCTTGCTTTGATGATTCTCCTCTCTCGATAGTATGAATTCCCTTTTCGGTAGAGTCTTTTCCTTTGTAACCGAGTCCTGCATCCTTGTTGGGTCTTCTTGTATTCAGTTGCTCATCCAACATCTTTGATGCTTCATAACTCTTCTTCAGTGTTTCTTTGGATTTCTTCTTTGATTCAAGTTCATCGGTCAGCCTTGATACTTCAAGTTTCAATGCTTGATTCTCATCATTTTTCAGAATTGCTTCATGATGTGCATAACCTAGTTGATCTGACAAATTTTGTTGAATTCCAGTCAACCTTGTGATTTCATCATTCTTATCAGATACTAAGACTTCAAGTTGTTGTTTCTCTCTTTCTAGATCTCTTACTTTATCCTCAGTTGTCCTCAATGCATCAAGATTTTCAGTATGTTCATGTTCTCTTTTCATTGCTTTCAGTTGACCAGCTAGTGCTTTGTTCTTTTCTTTCAATACTCCAATCATTTCTTTAGTTTCTTCAGATATACTATTCTCAGATGATGTCTCAATTTGTTCCACTAACTCTTGAGAGTCCTGCAAATCATTAGATAATCTTCTTCTTACTTTCAGAGATTTTTGCATTTGCCTTTGCATGTTTGCAATCACTTGATTAGCATGATCTAGTTCTTCTTGCAGATACAAAATCCTCTAAGATTGTTTATAGCCTTCCATTGATAAGATCTTTCTCTTTAGGTAGTTAAACCCTTTTCCAAGATTGAAGCTCTGATACCAATTGTTAGGCCCAATATGGAAAGCTAATGTACTGAGAGGGGAGGGGTGAATCAGTACTTCAAAACTTTTCTTCAATAAGAACTTTACTGTTATGCATAAACTAAATAGTGTAGTAACATAATATAAAGTTAAAACAAATAGATAACAATCATACATGATTCACTCCATAACACATATATTTTGGTTATGCAGAAACTCTTGGTTAGAGAGAAAAACTACAGTGGGGATGGCACCCACAACTTCACTACTACAATAATAAAGAGTGCTTGGTTAGAGCTACATGTTTAGCTATTTCTGATAGCTTACCCTATTAGGAGTAATAAGATCTATTAGATCTACCTTGCTAAAGGATTTTACAACACTTAAACTAAATGTTGCACCTGGTTAGAAGCTTTACAATTTATAGACATGATTAGAGTCTTTTACCCTGTTAAAGGTTTCTCTTACAACTTCAAAATATTACAATAAAATCATTACAAATATATGCAACTTTACATCTAGAATGTTATAGCAGATTCGATGTGCTCAGAATATGATTACCTTGCTTATAGCATACCTCGATAACCCATATAGTAACTAGGTAAACCCTTCTATTTACTCTGTTCTTTAACTGTTCTTTGAAAACCTTCTCGATGACCTCCATGTCTCTATAACGGTCTTCTTACACTTGTGCACACACCTTGTTAATTCTTAACTCATGTTGTATAAATAGATCTCTTATATCGGTGATCTATTCATTGCTTCGATCTTACAAATATGATTTATCGAATGAATAACCATGCAAGATATTTCATTTGTTAGATGACCTCAAAATCATACACAATCTTTAAGTGCAATTTCCAATGTGATAATGGTTAGATGTTCCTCGATCTTGTAACACGTTTTCATATGTATGTCTAGGTTCAATGAATCTGGTAACACGTTTAACTCGGTGTATATCAACTTGGTGTGTCATCTTTGCTGCTCGGTAGACATGGAATGATACTCGGTAGACAACTCGGTGTAAAATACGCTCTGAGACTACTTTCTTCTGTAACCGACTAGACTATGCATACCGACTGAATATTTCGGTTGTAGTAACCGACTAGAGTATATAGTATAACTTTGACATGAAACTAATGGCAACTTGATAAGTAGTAACAAAAAGATGGATACCAGATCAAAAATACTAAACAAAACATCTGACTACTCCCCCTGAGTAGTAGAACCATCTTCATGAATCCAGATCAAATAAAATATCTGATAAGCTTAGAGGATTGATACATTTTTGCATCTCTAGGTCTCTTTCAAAGGGTTGGTAAACCCCAAGTAGTCTCTAAGATATTCAAAAGTGTGTTTAGGAAATGGTTTTGTTATAATGTTTGCAATTTGTTCCTTAGTAGGAACATAAACCAATCTGACTTCCTTTGCTTCAACCTTTTCCTTCAAGAAATTATACCTTATAAAAATGTGTTTTGATTTGGAATGAAATACTAGATTCTTTGACATATCAATATTAGGAGTATTATCATGGTGAATAACAATAGGCTCATCATAACTTACCCTTATATCTTTTAACATTTGTTTCATCCATAAAATTTGAGTACAGTTGGTAGCAACAACTACATATTTTGCTTCAGCTATAGATAATAAAGTACATGATTGTTTCTTACTAAGCCATGAAACCAACTTCTTCCTGAGAAAGAATGCACCTCTAGTAGTGCTCTTCTGGTCATCCACATCTCCTACCAAATCAAAATCTATATATGCACATAATGTGAAGTCATCATTCTTTGGATACCATAACCCAAAGTCTGTTGTACCTGCCAAATATCTGAATATCCTCTTGACAACAATATCATGGGTTTCTCTAGGATCTTCTTGAAATCTAAAACCAATACAAGCATCATTTAGTTTATCAAGTCTAGCTTGAGTTAGGTAGAGAAAACCACCTATCATTGATTTGTATCTGCTTGGATTCACTTTTGGAGATTTATCATCCTTTGACAATTTGCAAATGGTTATCATAGGAGTATCGATAAGTTTAGAATTCTCAAGTCCAAATTTCTTAAGTATCTCCTTCACATAATTAATTTAAAAAATCAAAATAGATTGATCAGATTGAGTATTCTATAAACCTAAGGAAAATTTCGTCTCACCAATCATAGACATTTCAAATTTATTCTTCATATCATTACCAAATTTAATGCATAGACATTCTTCTCCTCCAAAAATGATATCATCCACAAATACTTCAATAATCAATATGTCATCATGTTCAATTTTGTAATTTAAGTTACTATCAACATTACCATTATTGAAATCAAGCTTTGAAAGATACTTATCCAATCTATCATACCATGCTCTAGGGGCATGTTTTAGTCCATATAAAGCTTTCTTCAATCTACAAACCATGTCCTTGTCTTCTGATAAGGAAAATCCATCAAGTTGTGCAATGTAAACTCCTCTTCAAGATATCCATTCAAAAATGCACATTTGACATCCATCTGATATACCTTGTAGTTCTTGTGTGCAACATAAGCAAGAAAAATTCTTGCCGCTTCAATTCTAGCAACTGGGGCATAAGTCTATCTATAATCAATTCCTTCTTCTTCTCAATAACCTTTGCAAACCAATCTAGCCTTGTTCCTTACAACTTGACCTTTCTCATTCAATTTATTCCTAAAAACCCATTTAGTTCCAATAATGATTTTGTCTTTAGGTCTAGGTACTAGTTCCCATGTCTTATTCTTTTCAATCTGATCTAGTTCCTCTTCCATTGCTTTTATCCAATTTTCATCCTTGCTTCAATAAATGATTTCGGTTCAATTTGAGAAATTAAACATATCTCTTTAGTAGCTAACCTTCTCCTACTCATCACACCTTGCCTTTTATCTCCAATGATTTGATCTTTAGAATGAATTAGTTTTACATACCTAGGAGTCTTTGAATTTTCTTGATTTGTTGACTCATTTTGCTATTCATATGTCACTGTTGAATTTTCTAATGCTACCGGTCTCACTAGTTCACTGTTCTAAACTGATTCTTGCATTACCAGTTACAGTCTAATAAATTCTTCTTCTGATCCAGAGTCATATTATCTGATATGATTACTACCATGCTTATCCACCTTTACATTTATGCTCTCCATTATCCTATTCAATCTTTTGTTATAACATCTATATGCTTTACTCTTAGTAGAATAACCCAAAAATATTCCTTCATCACTTCCAAGATCAAAATTTCCTAATGCATCATCTCTTCTAATGTAACATTTACTTGCAAACTTTTTGAAATATCTGACAGTAGGAGTATGACCAAACCATAATTTATAAGGAGTCTTACCGATATCACCTTTTATGTGTGCTCTATTGAAAGTATATACCATTGTATTGATAGCTTCCCTCCAATAGATATCAGGTAATATAGTTTCTATCATCATTGTCCTTGCTGCATCCAAACTTGTTCTATTCTTTCTTTCCACTAATTTGTTCTGTTGTGGAGTCCTTGGGGCAAAAAGTTGTCTCCTAATTCCATTCCTTTCACAAAAGTTGTTGAACTCACCAGATGTAAACTCACAGCCATGATATGATCTTAAGAATTTTATCTTTAGTCATATCTTAGTCTCAACCATAGATTTAAAGATTTTGAATTTCTCAAAAGCTTTAGATTTCTTTTTCAAAAATGCTACCCACATCCTTCTATAATAGTCATCAATAAGTAGCATAAAATATCTATCACCTTGAAAGCTTTTAGTCCTTGCCGGTCCACACAAATTAGTATGAATAAGATCAAGAACTTCATTGGATTTATCATGTATACTTCTGAAAGACGTTCTAACTTGCTTACCCACTTTACATTCTCTACATATCAGATTATGAGGTTTAACAATCTTGGGAAAATCTCTGATAGCCGGTATTGAAATGATCTTCAGTATGCAATCAAAATTTACATGACACATCATCGTATACCATAAACATATTTCACCAATCTGAGCAATCAAGCAAGCCTTCTCAACAGAGTTCAAATGAAAGATATTTCCATTGGTCTAAGTTCCGGAAGCAATCTCCAATCCAAATCTATTGATGATCTTCATTTTCCATCCTTAAATTTCAGATGCAATATTCTATCCACCATTTGTCCTACACTTAAAATATTATGCTTTAAGCCTTCAATATAATAAACATTATCAGTATTAGTCTTACCATCCAATGATATTGTTCCTTTGCCTTTGATCCTGCATGCCTTGTTGTCTCCAAGTCTGACCAATCCACCATCAAATTCTTGCAATGATAAAAAATTTCTCTTGTCACCAGTCATGTGTTGCGAGCATCCACTATCTATGACCCATTCATCCTTCTCTTCAATTTTTGCATCTAAAGCCTTTTCTTCAGTATGAGTTGTTTCAATGATAGATTCCAAAGAATCATCCTTAATAGCAATAAAGACCCAATCTTTGTCGGATGAGGCATCATTACTAGATCCACTCACAGGTTCATCATCATCATCATTAGAAATACCAAAATCATCATCACCAACATAATAACATGATTTATCCTTATTCCTTTTGAATCTAGGTCAACTCTGATATTCAGGATTAAGCTTATAATTCCTCACAAATATTTCATCATTCCTAGCTACTCTTTCAAGGCACCTAGAAGTAAAATGACCAATCATATTGCATGAAAAACATTTAAAAGGGACTTTTCCTTCATACTTACTTCTAGCTAGTCCTTTAGGAGTTCTTATAGCAATCAGGGCTTCCAGCTCTTCAAGTTCTCTTTCTTCTCTCTCTATTTCCTCTATATCCTTAGCATACATCTCCTTCCAATCTATCATCTTCTTACCAGAGATAGATGCATTAAATGCAATCTCAGTTTTAGCAACACTTTGATCTCCAAGTTCTTGAAGTTCAAAAGTAGTCAATTTCCCAAGTAATGTATCTCTGCTTACAGGGGTACTTGACATTGTCTAGAGTTTATTGATAGTAGTAGACTTCATCTTATAAGCCAGAGGTAGAACTCTCGGAACTTTTGGCACTACCTCATTCTCACTAATCAATCTGCCACAACATTCAATACCCATGACAATCTCATTGACTGTATCCATGAAAGAACTTATCTTCTCATCTTCTTCCATCTTCAAAGTTTCGTATCCTACCCAAAAACCTTCAAATTTTGTAATTTTCACAGCTTGGTCACCTTCATAAAGAGTTTCAAGATTTGTCCAAATTAGCTCAACATTATCCAACTCTATGACATTCAATATCTTTTCATCAAATAGGGCGCTTAGCAATGCTTCTTTTTCTCTCACATCATTTTCATATCTCTTCCATTCATCAGCAGGCATCGATGTTCCATAATTAGGATAATGGGGTATATACCCTTTCTCCACTATCTCCCAGACTTCAGCTGAAGACATCTAAGATGAATCTTCATGAGCTCCTTCCATATTTTGTAATTAGTACCATCAAATCTAGGACTCTTCTTCCGGTAAGGATTGAATGTGGAATAGAATGCAATTGTCATTGGATCTCCTCAAGTGGTTAAGCTTTTGCAAAGAGGACCTTGGTTTGCTACAAATTATTGGAATGATCTAATACCGACAGTAAACTAAGAGGGGGGCTGAATCATTTTACTCACAAGTATAACAATTAATTCAATTAGAAATCTTATATCAAAGTACAACATAATGAAAGACATATCATGGATGCACAACACACATAACACCAATATTTTGATTTGGCAAACCCAAAAAGGGAAAAACCACGATGGGAAACCCTACCCACAATTAGATGAATAAGTTGTAGTAGTATTATGAATAATTATAATGGGGTCTACACTTGTAGAAAGGCCAACAACCTAGAGCATGATGAATACTAAGAGGGGGGGTGAATTAGTATGCCAAAAATCTCTGCACTTAAACACTTTGCAAGACTACTAGTAAACCGGTAAAATAGTTTAGCAGACAAACTGGTTAACACACATGCAAACCAAATAGCTAATAATGCATTCACCCACAGAAGCGAAAACACCATAACACAAGAGATTTTTATGTGGAAACCCACATGGGAAAAACCATGGTGAGATGGAACTCACAAGTAACTATTTGTAGAATATGAACCAGACCGGTTAAGGTCTTACAATGTTCTTTACCAGAATAGATCATGTTAGGAATCTCAATCTCTATTAGGAGATTAGTCCGATTAAAGACTACCTTGCTAGAGGATTTTTGATCCACAGATGTGAACCACCTTGTTAGAGGATTTACAAAAGGCTTTTGGGCCTACTCGGTTAAGGGCTATAGACTTTTCAAAGATGTGAGTAATCAACAAGTGTTTGATCTAGCTAGTAGCACAGACTGCTTGGTTAGATCCTTGACAGCTTGTTCCTAATGCACTCCAGCATTACTTCAGTCCTATACACATTCATATTCTCTCCAACTCCTCAACAACCTTAAACCCTACCAACAACATAAACTTTCACTACAACCACATCAACAACCTAAAACCCTAGACATGATGTCCTTATAAAGGAATTTGATTTCATGTCAGTCCAATAGGATTACATAACAATTTCCTAGGTTCAATGAACCTAGACATTATTGGTAACACAACACAAAAAGCACTATTAAGGTGTTGGCATCATCAAATAATCAGTGGATGGTAACTCATCACAAAATGTCGGTTGGTAACTCATCACAGAGTATTACCGGTTCATACAAAATGTCGGTTGTCGGTTTGACAGAAATGAAGACTGGTAAAAATATGTTATGCCACTTTAATCCATCATACTGCTTGGGATCCATGAACCGCTTGGGGTCAACATGTCACTTCAGACTGGGAAACACATTCTGCAAAACACGAATAGTCTAAAGACTATTATACAACATACCGGTTGGAACAAATGTCAGTTGTGCTCTAACTCATACATATAAAGGATATCTTAGTTCAAGTGTGTGTCCATCAATGACAATCACAACATAAACATAAAAAATACCAACAATCTCCCCCTTTGGCATTGATGGAAACACTTAGGAAAATAAAATTTTGACATCTAAGTGTTTTACAACAAAATCATGTCATTAGCAAAATTGCTCCACCTAGGCATATACACTATCCCTTTAACAATACAATGTATAACACTTTTGCATATAGAGCATAAACATTGAGATATTCAGAGCATATATCAAAATTTTGATTACTAGATACTTCTCCCAAATAGAATTCTTCTCCCCCTTTGCCAACAATGACAAAGTATAGCTGAACAACCCTATTTTCATTTGATATTAAAATAATAAAAGTTTATGACAATAAGGAATAATACTTGTCAAAAACAGATTTAAAGTCCTGCAAGAATTGTTTCATCGACAAAGACCAGGACTCAAGTAGGGAGGTGGCTACTTCTTTCTCTGTCTGCATCTGGGAGACCTGTTCTTCCATGGCATCAATTATGCTCATCTCCTGTGTAACTGTTAAGGCATCCAAGTTTAGATAGCACTTCTGAAGAATTTGTAATCGTGGGAGTAGAACAAGTTGTAGCTCCTGCAAATCTCTAGATCGGGTGCTAATCTCTTGCTCCATTTTTGCTAACTAGATGTGAAACTAGTGAATGGTTTGCCCATAAGTTGTAAAGGAATCATAAGGTAGCTTGAATGTGCTCATGTAGGACTGCAAGTCTATTTGAAGCTTTTGCTTCTAAGCTAGCACATCATCATAGAACAGATGGGGTTGGCAGATCTTGCTGAGTAGAAGATTCCCCTCATCTAGAGCATCCATTATATCTTTTTGTTCTTTCTTTAGTTCAGACCGGAGCTCATTCAACTTCTTCACCAAAGCTATATTAAGAGATTTTTGATGCTCCTTCTTGAAATTTGCCTCTGCTGCCTCTTCTAGGTTCTGCACCTAATCATCCACTATTGTGCATAGGAGCTTAAGTTTAACTAGTGATGAATCGGTGTTGGGAAGATTTGTACCGAGTATCAAACAGGTAAGAGTGTCCACAACCACTTGAATTACATCCTACTCCTTCTTCCTTCGAATAATTTCAAGGTGCTCTTGAGAAACCTTGATGCTCTACGTTAGCTCCGTTTCACTTGCAGACTGGAGATCGATAGGACTGGTGAGATTAGCTGGTTTGGCTTGACTCTTGGTTGCCTTCGGAGTCTGCATCTGGGTGCTCTTCTCTGCTTCTCCTACCTTGTCCTCTTTCACTTTCTTCTTCTCCTCTTCTCTCCTCTTCTCTACTTCCTTATCCTCCTCTGCTTTTTTCTTCTCTGCTTCATTCCTTTTCTCCCCTTCTTTGTCCTCCTCTTCCTTCTTCCTTTTCTCTACTTTTCTCCTCTTCTCCTCTTTTTTTTCTTCCTCTTCCTTCTTCTTCTTCTTTGCTTCCTTCCTCTTCTCCTCTTCCATGTCTTCCTCTTCTTTCTTTTTCTTTTCATCTTCTTGCTTCTTTTTCTCTTCTTCATCCTTCTTCTTCTTCTCCTCTTCATCTTTCTTCTTCTTCTCTTCTTCATCCTTTTTCTTCTTCTCTTCTTCATCCTTTTTCTTCTTCTCTTCTTCATCCTTTTTCCTCTGGTTGGCCTGTTCCTTTGCCGCTTCCTGTCTGTCCTCGACTTGCTTATCAACCTGTTCAGCTTGTTGCTCCTATCCTATTGCCTCATATGGTGTTTCCTGAGTAACATCTTCTACGTCTAGGGCATCAACATCAATAGTGTCGACCGGTTCATCAATTGGATTTCCTTCATCATCAAGTACTTTGTCTAGTTTGGATATAACTGGTTCTTTCTTAGCTTGTCGGTTGGCTTCAGCCACTCGATGCATCTTCAGAGCTTCTAGAGCATGAGTGTGTGTGTCCTTTAGCACTTCCTTACCCTTCCCTTCTAGTAATAGGAGTCTTCTTCTTCTCATGAAGAAAAGACCTTTGTATTTGTTCATTACATCGAACAGTTCTGAATTTGATACATCAGGAAAATGTTCAGTGAAAACTTTTTCTCTCATTTCCTGTTCCTGCTCGATGGCAATGCACCATTCATTGTCTAAGGACTTATACAAAGAATCTAGTGTTTTAGATCTAATTTCTGAAGGCAACCGATCATTAACACATAAATATTGAATTATTTCCTTTTCAACCGCTTCCTTTTCATCATCATTAAAGTCATCAAAATACTCAGTTAAATCATGTAGCAATTTTCTCCTAATATTCTTTATTGTTATTTGACAATGTGTCAAAGGTTTATAGGAGGAGATATCAATATTTACCAGTGCAGATGATGCCGGTTCATTCTTTGTCTTCTTTCTTGTCTGTCTCACCTTCTTGGGCTGCTCCTCAGACATAGTTTCCTCTAAGTCTGGTGTATTGCTTTTTGTCTTCCTTTTCCTCTCGAAGATTTTAGCCGATGCTGCTTCCAGTTTCTTCTTGGCTGGTGACCGTTTGGTCACTTTTGGACTTGCTATTGTAACCGATGTTGATGCTGCAGGCACTGCCTTTGCCTTCTTCACTGCAGGTTCCTTTCCTTTCTTTGCAGAGGGTTCCTCGACCGGTGTAACCCTTTCCAGATAGGTTTTGGTCCTCTTTGCCTTAGGGTCAAGAGGTGAGGCAATAAGGGTAGAGGCATACCCTTCCAGCATATTGTACATCACCTCATAGCCCATTGGATCCACTTCTTCCTGTCTGGGCTCAACAGCCTCCAATATGCATTTATCCACTTGGATGGTGAAACCGATATCATCTTCATATTTCTTGATGATGTCACCTGATATCCTCATTCTTTGTCTCATTTCCATCTAAACTCATCAAAATACTTGTTCAAACATCAGGGTAACCGGTTCCAATTGCTTGAATGCTTTCCTTGATTTGCTTGGTCACTGGTTGGTCAATAGACCACTAGACATCTCCTACTCCTGGAAAGTAGCCTTGGAAATAGAAGAACAACCCAACCAGTAGATGTCCAAACTTGAACCTTAGTGTATTATCCTATTTGATAGACTTCAGATTCAACAAGAGTTGTCTCTGCATACCGGTGCATAGGTCAAATGATGCATCCTCCTTTATCATCCGGTAAGCGGCATTTACCACTATAGCAAATACAGAGTTAATTCTGCTGGCAGAGAATGTTTGGTAGCCTATCACCATGCAGGCATACTTAACTAGATCATCCTTGATAGAATTGACTGTCATGTCTCGTGAGTCGCTCATTGAACCGGTGAGCTTGGATATTTCAATTTTGCTTACCTTCTTTAGGGCTGGCACTTCCCTTGTGTTGTAGAAACCAGTGACTGCATGAATTGCCTACGGCGTGATATCATGTGTTCTATCCAAGTACATCTTGTCACCATGGACTTTGCTCAGAATGATCCTTATATGATCCTTTGTGAAATCCTCTAGGAAGTAAACAACATTGTGGAGCTTCTTCTTCTCCAAAATATTATACTCTGGTTTGATCTTCTTATCCTTTCCACGAAATAAACCTAACTGGGAGTAGATAGCTAGAGACCCTAGGTCTTCAATCTTGCAATCTATGTAGTCAAAAATTCCCTCTTCTATTATCACACCAGCAGGAACTTGTGATAGGGCATTATACTTAGACTTTCATTGAATAAAACTTGCAGACTCGATAGATGCACTAGAACTGGTATGAGATGTGGAAACCATGATAGAAATTTTAAGAACTTGAGAAATACCTTTTGAAACACATGAATTTAGGGCTTGTAGATTCTCCTTCACTTCACACTCCATCAGTTGCTGAATCACTGCTTTGTGTTCTCCACTTGACCGTTTGCAGTTTGAATTTGAATCTCCTTCGCGGTTTCTCAATTTCTCAAAATCTCAGCTCAAATCACCTTTTCATTGCTGTGCTCTTTGAAAAACTTTTCTTCTCTCGAAAACTGATAGTGAGAAATGATTTGAAAAATGCTTTTAATCATATTCCTCACCTACCATCATTAATGCTCCTCCATTAGGGTGTAAACCTTAATTTGCCTTTTTACCATTTTCGGTCTTCTGCCAAATGACAAGTATCACATACCGGTTAAGGTCTTTTACTGGTGTAAACTAGGGGTTCGAAAAATTTCGCTATTTTCTCCCCCTAAGCTTTTCTAAAGCTTAGTTTGTCGGTTCCATGATTTCCACACTAGGTGCAGAAACTGGTTCCTCTTGTAACACCGCTGGTTTCTTCTTCTCGGTTTTGTTCATGTCCGCTTGAATAGTGTCAACATCAATGTTTCCTTCTAGAGTGACCCATATATCATTAGATATGTTCTTTCTTGATCTACAGAATCTGGCAATGTCACCTGGTTTGTTGCAGTGATAGCAGACCAATCCAGGTGCTCTCCAAGGTCCATTGTTCATGTTTCCATTCTTCCTTCTGCATGTTGCAGTAGTGTGACCATGACCATGACAGACCATATAGTTTTCTCTCCATCCAGTTGCCACTTGATAGCCACTGCTTCTTTGCTAATGATTAAAGGCATTAAACTGGTTGTGATTCTGGTTCACAAAAGGTTCAGGACCAGCTCCTTGGGTCCTCTGAGGATATCTATCAATGTTGTTCATAACTAACTTGCATTCAGATTCTCTATGCCCATACTTGTTGCATGTATAACAGTTACCATTGAATCTATAGGATCTAGGCTTATTATTTAGGAAATAAGGAAAATTGTTATAAGCCTTACTCCTACACACATTTGTAGTATGTCCTTCTTTAAGATAGTTCAAGCAAGCAGGTTTAAACTTTTACTTACCTTTATCCTTTGATGTTGGTTGTTTCTTTGACCTTCCAGCATTTGTACCAGAGGTCTCACCTTCCTCATGATTGGAATAACCAGGTCCATTGGTATTCTTGACCGGTTTGGCAGATTTAAGCTTTTTCTCTAGCTTGACAGTACTCTTGTTGAACTTAGCAAGTATTTCCTTTGACTCAGAGAGTTCTTTGGAAATAGCAACATTTGTTTCCAATAGGTTTTCATTCTTAGAGATGGCAATGTTCAGTTCTCCTTGCATGTCTTCCTTTTCCACTTTCCTTGCATGGAGTTGAGTAGTTAGGGCACTGATCTCTTGTTTCAGCTTGGAGATCTCATGATCTCTTTCTTTCACCAGATCTTCAGCTTTCCTCCTGTTCTCAAGCTCTTGACACATCTGGATAGTCAGTCCTTCCAACTCCTTTCTCAGGTTGGAGTTTGATTCATTCAACTTATTTACTTCTGCAATTAGGGCTTCCATGTCTACTTTATTTGAAGAACTATTTTTAGATAGCTCCATCAACTTTTCAGCATGTTCTCTCCCTTTTTCTTGAGATGCCTTGTATTTGACCATAAGATCATCATAGGCTTGCTCAAACTGAGTGAGATGATGTGTAAGTTCCCTTATAGAGTATTCCCCCATATCTCTTTCCAAGTGGTTAAACTTATAGAAAGGTAGGCTCTGATACCAATTGATGAATACTAAGATAGGGGGGTGAATTAGTATGCCAAAAATCTCTGCACTTAAACACTTTGCAAGACTAATAGTAAACCGGTAAAATAGTTTAGCAGACAAACCGGTTAACACACATGCAAACCAAATAGCTAATAATTCATTCACCCACAGAAGCAAAAACACCATAACACAGGAGATTTTGACATGGAAACCCAAATGGGAAAAACCATGGTGAGATGGAACTCACAAGTAACTATCTGCAGAATAGGAACCAGACTGGTTAAGGTCAGACCGGTTAAGGTCTTACAATGTTCTTTACCAGAATAGATCTTGTTAGGAATCTCAATCTCTGTTAGGAGATAAGTTCGATTAAAGACTACCTTGCTAGAGGATTTTGGTTCCATAGATGTGAACCACCTTGTTAGAGGATTTACAAAAGGCTTTTGGGCCTACCTAGTTAAGGGCTACAGACTTGTCAAAGATGTGAGTAATCAACAAGTGTTTGATCTAGCTAGTAGCATAGACTACTTGGTTAGATCCTTGATAGCTCATTCCTAAAGCACTCCATCATTACTTCAGTCTTATACACATTCATATTCTCTCCAAATCCTCAACCACCTTAAACCCTAGCAACAACATAAACTTTTGCTTCAACCACATCAACAACCTAAAACCCTAGACATGATGTCTTTATAAAGGAATCTGATTTCATGTCGGTCCAATAGGATTACATAACAATTTCCTAGGTTTAATGAACCTGGACATTCTTGGTAACACAACACAAAAAGCACCATTAAGGTGTCGACACTGTCAAACAATCGGTGGATGGTAACTCATCACAAAATGTCGGTTGGTAACTAATCACAGAGTATTACCGGTTCATACAAAATGTCGATTGCCGGTTTGACAAAAATGAAGACTAGTAAAAATATGCTATGCCACTATAATCCCTCATACTACTTGGGATCCATGAACCACTTGGGGTCAACATGCCGCTTCAGACCAAGAAACACATTCTGCAAAACACCAATAGTCTAAAGACTATTATACAACATACTGGTTGGAACAAATGTCGGTTGTGCTCTAACTCATACATATAAAGGAGATCTCAATGCAAGTGTCTATCCATCAATGACAATCACAACATAAACATCAAAAATGCCAATAGAGCACACTGCTCATCACAAAGGGATTTCTCACTGACTTACATAAACATCAGACTACAATCCGAAAAGAAATGAACTCTAAAAGTAGCATTTACTAATGCTTGATACAGTTCCAGTTAAGCACTAATGCCTACTCTGCAATACATAACCTTTCCAACCTTCACTTGAATGATATGACTTTATTTGCACATAATCCTTCCTCTGTTAATGCTTACATAACCATCCATCCCATCGATATCCAAATTACATGGATAAGTCACCTATAAATATAGATCATCAACCTTACTGACAAGTTCAGCTAAACCCTAAACCCATAAACGCTTAAATATAAAAATTACATCACACGATACCACCAAACCAATATTATGATTTAAATTACATATCATGGACCTAAATCAAGTATTCAAAAAATTATATCTACCAGAGATTCCGCTAAGACCAAAATCCAACATGCTTCACCAATCGGTAGAAACCCTCAGTGAAATAACATAAAGTTTAACTAGATCCAAATAGGACCACCATAACAACATGCCATCCAATGAAAAGTCACCAAATACTTAGAATATGATCAAGAATAACCTTTAGTATGATAGAAACCGATTCCATAAGTTGGACCCAAAATCCATTGACCAAGTCACCAAATAATGCATACCAGTAAAGCCAAAAACTAACTGGTACTGATAAATACCAAAAGCGATAACAACCAAAGCACCAAATCATGAACCAATAGAATATGGAAAGTGTTAGTTATTTGATCAGTCCCAAACACACTGAGAGAGGGGGGTGAATCAGTGTCTAATTGGTTTATGAAAGATTTAAACTTGTTTGCAACTTTACAACCCAAATTAATATAGTGGTAAACAAGCAATAAAGCAATAAAGAGAAATAACAGTATAACCATCAATGAACACCATAACACATAAATTTTTGGCGATGAAACCCGGTAGGGGAAAAACGTTGGTGGGATTTTTTATGCACAATATTTACTCACATGCCTTCATTCTTATCCTTGCTTTTTCTTTTTCTAGTTTCTCAATCTTTTCCTCAAAAATTGCCATTTCTTGATAAAAAATTGAGGTAAGTTCTGAAGAACCTATCATCTTGTCTACTATATCATCAATCTCTTTTTGTGTTTTCTTTATCTCTTCCTCAATGTCTTCTGTCAGGTTGTGAGGCTTGCATACTTCCTTATACAATTCTTTATATTCCAGAATAGTGAAATTAAGTACCAGTAATAAAGAATCAATATGCTCAGTACAATCCTTGATAGTCTTATCAAAGAATTCACTTTTCTCCTTGTTCACCCTTTCCTTAACAATCTCTTCATTTATTTTATCTATACTTAGCATATTTGAAGCAATGAATTTGGACAATGTGTCCAATTTAACTAAAGATCCATCAATATGATCTATCTTACATGTCGTGCAATCATTTTCAGTATAGGTAGAGTATCATCAATGGCCTTAAATTCTAAGGTGTTGCAATATGTGATCCTCTTTATTGAATCCAAAAGTACATCAGTCACATTAGTAGGTCTATAATCCATGGTGGAAATGCTAGGCTCAACAATAACTTTTTTTTCTTTAGATACTTGTCCAATTGCCTTAACCACTTCTTCCTTGTTTCCATCATTGACCTCTTCTTTATTCACTGTTTTTGCCTTTTGCTCACTCTACGTTTCGACTTTGTTTTCAACCTTACTGTCATCCTTACTTTCTGCCTTGCTGACTATCGGTTCAGCTATACTCTATTCAGGTTCTTTCTCTATCGGTTTCTCTACCTTCTGCTGAGTGTCAACATTTATAGGTTTAGTTTGTGCTTTTACCTCTGCTTCTATTGGTTTCTTAATGTTGGGCTGAGTAGCATCTGGGATGGTATTAGGTTTCTCAACTTCTGCTAGTATCTCAATGTTCTAAGAGTCAACAGTGTTGATCGATGACACGGAGATCTCAATATTTATAGCTTCAGATGCCTTAACCTTTGGAGTCTCTTTGTCCATGACAATGTTGAAGTCCTGTGTGTCCACATTCATGATAAAAAGAACTTCAGATTCTAGATTAGTGTCATCTCTTGTTATTTCCTCTTCCTTCTCTTCCAGTTGACTATTAGTTTGTACCAGTACCTCTACAGTTATTGGTGGGGTGTTTTGTGCCGGTGGATGAAGGTTATCCTTGATCGTTATATTAGGTACACTACCATTTTTACCATTACCTTTATCCTTCTGATATACCTTTGTAAAAGACTTATCCATTTTCTATCTATCCTTTTCTTCTTTCTTTTCTCTTTCCATAAAAAATATATCCCACTTGTCTATTGTCTCATCTACAATTTCCTTAACTTGGCCTGCCATAAGGCTGACCTGTTGGTGACCACTTACAAAAACTCTTCTATTTTCCTCTGAAATTAAGTCATCAATTTCCTATTTGGAGCTAACAAGATTCACAACAAGTAGAGCCTCTACTTTCAATTTCTTATCTAATTCCATAATCGACATCCTTTTAGATTCTAACCTCAAATACAAATCATTAGGTAGATCATCTACAACCTAAATGAGAACTTTCTTATAGATATAAAGATGTAAAATAATGCTTTCCTCTATGGTGTTTTTATTTTAATCCTTGAAAGAATGATAAAGTTTATTTACATTGCTAAGGTTACCTTCTTGTGTGATTTCATTGATCAATTCTTTCGGTGTAAGAGTATCTGGTGCCTTAGGTTCTTGTTTCTTCTTTGGAGTTACCTTCTTCTTTGGACCACTAGGATCTCTTACAACTTGTTGCTTCTTTCTTTGTGTCCTTGACTTCTTGGGAGATGGAGCAGGTGTCGATGAAGGTTTTCTTTTCTTTCTCTCAACTCTTTTAAATTTAGCTGCTTTATCACTTTCTGTCTCAAAAGAAGTAACAACCGGGGAAACATGAGCTACCAGTGTCAGCTCTGATTGACTTTCTTTCATACTAGCAGCAATAATGCCAAGACTCATTAAACCTTATGTAACATCTTTTACCATTTTAGAAGCATCTTTCATGAATTTGTCTCTTTTCTTTCTCTGCTTCATCATGGCTACATCACTTTCAATTATTTCAGCACTACCAAATATTTTCTCTAATGGTTCTAATGGAGCATCTAAGAGTATTTTTGCATATGATTCCAAGATGTGAGAGTCCACGCCATATCCAATTTTAGTAATCAATACAGTTTTGGGTCTAACTGCTTCCATCCAGATTTCATCTCTCTTTACTACAAAGCATATTTGTTTATCATATTTATCTACAATCCTTCGGGAAATCCTTTCTCTCTGTTTCATTCTAGTTTGGAAATTATTGAATTAGTCTTTAACCAACTCATCATTGTTATCTCCCATACTGGTGATTGCCTCCTTTATCTATTTTCTAACAGAAATATCATAGGTAAAATCCCTATGACTCATACCGGGGATCTCCTTTGAAAAGTAAAGCACTAAACATACTAACATATTTCCAAATTTGAATGTTCATTTCTTGTCACCTTTTATCTTATCCAAATTATCTAGCAATTCATCCTTCAACCATTCACAAATATCAATCTTTGCATTGTTTACAATCATCTCATTTGCACTATGAATGCATGAACTTGACACAAAGTTCAACCTATTTGTGTGACCAACTTTATATCCAATTATCATACTAGCAAATTTAACATTTTATCCTTTATGTCATTGACCCTAAGTGACTAGTTGTCATATGTAGCTCTCGTTAAGCTCATAACTTCCTTGTTGGGGATTTTCTTCTTCTTGTCAGGTCTAGAATTGGTGGAGGGTAAACAAGTAACAACTTTGATATCTTCCTTGGTAATCTTGAATACCGAGTCCAACCACAAAAATTCTCCATGAACCCTTTTAACTATGAAATACTTGAATGCTCTCAAAAGATCTTTGTTTCTTCGCCTTTAGAATGTCTTCACTCAATTTCGCTCTCTTTAAATGCTTGGATACTTGGTGAATTGAAATGAGAGGTTACAATGCCTTTATAACCAAAAATTGACTTACAACCATAATAAATGCTTCGCTGGTGAAGTGAAGACTCTACATATCTCCCAATAAAGAAGAAATATAACTTCTTACCATCAACTGAGGGTAAATGCATGATTTTCAATTTGTTTCCTTACCCCTAAGGATTATTCCTTAGTTGGATGAAGAATCTCCTGCTGGTGTAGGATTATCCTGTTTTGTCAGTGCAGTGACAGATTCATCACTTCTCTGATCTCTCTTTCTAATGCATTGTTTTGAAAGTTATTGCTTGATTTCATTCACCTTCTCTTTGCCTTTGTTATTAGATCCTTTATTGTTCACCGATATAGTCTTGCTTCTACAGAATTTTGCAATATGCCCAGTCTTTTTACATGCATAACAAGTTACATTATTTCTCTAAATAGCCTTTCCATAACCTTGACTGGTTTGAGTTCTGCATTGATTAGATAAATGTCCAAATCTACCACACACATAGAATTTCACATTCATTCTGCAATTTTCTGAGTTATGACCATTTTTATTGCATTTGGAACATTGACTGGTGGGTAAGTTTGTATTCTGATTATTCCTAAATCTACACTAATTTTCTCTATGACCAAATTTGTTGCAAATAAAATGTTTCCCATTAAATTTATAAGCATTAGGTTGCCTTACTGGTTTTTTGTGATCATGATTGTTTGCAGTCCCGAAACTTTCTCCATGTTCAAATCCAAGTCCAACTGTTTCTCCATCAAGTTTCTAAATTTTCAGCATATCATCAAGATTATCTAAACTCTTCTTCAATTTGTCTTTGTATTCATTTGTAGTGACCAACTCACTTTCCAAAGTGATAACTTGTCTCAAAAGTTCCTCTTTGTCATTTTGCATGTGAATAAAATCAGTTTTGAGCATATCATTTTCATAACTTAGCCTTTGAGATACATCTGATCTTTCATTTAGTCTTCTGGCCAAATCTTCTTCATTCCTCTTTCTATCTTCAATATCTTTCCATAGTCTCATGGCTAAATCTTGCATCTCATTCTTCATGTTACTGTTCTATTGTCTCAATTTGTCTGCAATATCTCTAATCTTTGCTATAACCAGGTTATCTTGAAGTGCTTTGATAAATTCCTAAGCGGTTCTGAGTTCATCTTCCAGTTTGATATTCTTTAATTTTTCTACATCAAAATCTTCAAGAGCTCCTTCCAACTGTTGTCTCAAGTTTTCCATCGGTACCAGTTTCAGAATCTTCCTCAAGCTGTTAGGTTCCTGCAACTAGAGGACTAGGCTTTGATACCAATTTTTAGATATTTGATCAGTCCCAAAGACACTAAGAGGGGGGGTGAATCAGTGTCTAACCAGTTTATGAAAGATTTAAACTTGTTTGCAACTTTACAACTCAAATTAATGTACCAGTAAACAAGCAATAAATCAATAAAGATAAATAACATCATAACCATCAATGCACACCATAACACAAATATTTTTGGTGAGGAAACCCAGTAGGGGAAAAACCTTAGTGGGATTAGTGACCCACAATATTTACTCACTGGCCAATATGAGTAAATATTACTTATACAATAGGGGCCTGCACATGCAGGAAGGCCAATAGGCTAGAGCTCATTGCTCAATCACAAAAAGGAGTCACACTGACTACAAAATTGGATAATTAAATCCAATGACAATGTACTACTCAAAATAGCATCTGCTATTCTAGATTCAGTACCGGTTTAAGCTCTGTCAAATACCTCTGCCATAAACCTTTCTTCGCTCTGCTCTTCTCTTATTCGCTCATCAAAATTATTACATCAAAATGCATATACAAATATTCACTCTCATATTCATTACCTAATTACATATCCTTCCTTTGCTTACATACCATACATACTTTTTGACATTACAAAATGACCTATAAGATCTCATACATATATGTCTTTACAATACATCATGTTAGCTATACAATATAATTACAATACAAAACAATATAATTTCCATGTCGGTTGTGGTGCCAGTAAGATCTTATGTCGATATAGACTGGGTGTTGGTGAGAATAATCTTATTGTGCCTGTCGGTGCTGGTAGATGATGTCTATTGCCGGTGTAAGTTGTGAACAATGTTACCAGTTGGTTGCCTTCAATGACAACATCAACTATTCTCATATGAGTGTATAATGCTAATAGCAAGTATGTAGCCAACCAGAATAAGCATCCAAAATTGAATCCAAAGATCTGATCATACCAGATCAAAATCACAGCCAAAACCAAGAAGATCACCCAGACTAACTGGCATAGATCCAAATGGGATAGTCTCCAATTGGGATACATTATTGAGATCAATGACAAAAATTAACCAAATCTAGCATATTGCCAACAATAAGATCCTAAACTTTTTTGGGGACTTGGTGTATCTTGCCTCTTTGATGTGGTGAAAGTTTTTCAATCTGAATTCCTTGTACTTTATCATGAGTATTTGTGTAAGCTCATACTCCAACTAAAGTGGAGGCTAAATGTAGCATCCTAAAATCATACCCCTTACAATTTCCAATGCTATTTGGGTCTTCGCCTTAGTGTTTGCACCCCTTAGCCTGATCGGAGACCTAATTATGCTCACATATCAAAAACTTCATTGAACTCAATGATGCACACAACTGCTACCTTGATCCTACCCCAAATTAGGATAGGACTAGGGCATGGCACCCTGATCCTCACTAGGACTAGGGAATGGCACCCTAGTCCTCACTAGGACTAGGGCGTGACACCATGTTCCCCCATAATGGGGACCTATCATTGGGCCCCTCCCCCTGACCTTTCTCAAATTTGAAGTGGGAAAGCCCCTCCATGTCAAAAAATTAATCAATTCATCCTATGCACAAGTATATAAGAGGTATTTCCCCTCTCATTTGACAATCCAAAATCATTATCAAGCATCTGAGCATTTAAGAGATCAAGCATTCAAGAATTCAAGAGAAATTGAGCATTTTCAGTCTTCCTTCAAGATTTAGAGCAGCGATAGAGTCAAGATTTCAAACATTGAAGAGGAGATCATCATTCTAATTCATGAAGTCATAATTCCATGTGGAGGAAAAAAAAACTTCGCAAGGAGGTAAAAGCATTTCATTTCAATCATTTCAACATCCCCTCAAAGAAGAGGATTTCTACTTTCAGTCATTTCAATTATATTATTTCAACCACTTGGTTAATTCTAAAATTGGGGTTTGACCTAAAGGCAAACTCCTATTCCCAAAGCCTTTCCCTTTCCTTCTGTGTGCAGGAAGAAGGTGCACAGTTGTACTTTAGGAATTAAGATTTATTTGCAGAGATGGAGAAACCCTTTTTGATGCATGGAAAGTTTAGAGGACCAAGAGGGTGGGTGACCTAGTACGAACACACGATCCCTGCTACTTTTGACAGATTTTGCAGAGTAGCTTTGAATCATCTCAAACTTCTTAGATCTAGGTGCACGGCGAAATCTCGAATCTGTAGCTCACCGTTTTCTCATATTTGTCTTCATTTTCAACACTTAGTCTTAATTCAACTAGTCAGCTTAAAAAAGAGGGTCAAACATAATCCATTTCAATCAATCTACTTAGTATTCATTCCTAATCTGATTAGTGACTGAATCTAGTAGATTTATCCCCTCTTTTGAATATAAAGGCATCTCTCCCCAAAGCAAAAAATAGGTGATTTGGTGATTTCTCCTTCTACCTTGCAAATTCCCAAGTCACCAAATTTTCCCCTTTACACCACTATAAGTGACAAGCGATCTACCACTAAGGATCTCATCTACATAACAATAGAAGAATTTAAATAAAAATACTATTTTTCTTCTATATATAATTATTATTTTTTAATTTATTAAAAACAATACTTGACATATCAAGTTCCTTTGTAGTCTCTAAAAAACAACTCCACTTGAGTTTTGTTTCATATCAAACAAGAGATCAGGGCTAATCTAGGTATGTTGATGTAGCATTAGGTAAGAGATGGTACAAAAAACACAACTTATTTAACCTGTCTACTAGAAAGATGTCAATGAGGCTAGATGACATTTGGTGTATCCTATGGATCCCTATTGCTAGAGAGCATGTGGTGTATGATCATGATGCTGATGTTGATTCTTTGCATCACGTATTTAGTGAATAGGAGTTGGGCATCAAGAAACAACTACTAGGGAAAAGATAGTGGTATCATGTGCACTAGTACCAGTAGTTCTAGCTAGAGTAGTTGAAGGTTTCATTTGTCCAGATAGGTAGTCTTATGGATTCTCAATAGATTAAGGTCAAGCTTTAGAGAGGGTGATCATGGATGGACCATGCTTCATTTGGATTTCTTGTCTATTTTCTCATCTCTATCATGACCTACACAATTTTTTGTATATGGGAGGAGTGAACATGGTGGCATGGATGACTCTATTACATGTTTGGTAATGGGATCATATTGTAGTCCTAAGGCCAGGTAGTATGATGTGATGTGGAGTATACCAACCTTATGTACATATGTATAGCATGATCACACCCTATCCCAGTATAGGTAAGCTTAAGTATTGGTACCACATGATTGATGGCATCTATACTATTATTTGGAGGCCATACCTAGACTATGAGGATTGGGAGGATGATGATGTTGAGTTGCCATATTATTTTTAAAACCTAGTGCCCAATAGGCCAAATCCCTTATATCATTTAGGGGCATTTATTATATAGGGTACCTAGGTAGTTTAGTTAGATACAAGGAAAAACCACATGGTTTAGGAGAGTTCGCCCTCACTACCACATAGATGTAGCATTGGAATCCTACCTTTTATTATGATGTAGTAGCGGCTAAGTTTAGGGCTTTGATTTTGACTCTAGATGAGATATACAAAGAGACATCAGCGATGCTAGGATGACACTAGATTTTGTAGCATAGTTCTTAGTGCATCAATTTTTCCACTTGATTGGTCTAGGTGGGATTCATCAATATCTAGAGGATGATGATGATGAGCCTCATTTGAGGAGGTGATGTAGGAGGAGAGCCTAGATAGATGGATTAGTAAGAAGTGATGGAGAAGGGGATAATAATAGTGGATATAAGCGAGGTAGTGAAATAGTGATAGACAACCATCCGATAGGTGGGATTACCATCAAGGACACCTAGACAATGATGGGGATAATCCCAAGTGAGGACACAACCAAGTTCAGAAATACGAGATGGGATCAAGTGGAGGGAGAGGGTGATAGAGATGGACAAACTATCACATTATAGGAACAAATACATGCTAGAGATGTACAGATCAAAGTGCTATAGGGGTTCATACTTGTGAGGGACATACAGATTATAGCTCTATGTAAGTAGATGCATGAATTGATGCAAGAGACAGATACTGACATACCATATTATGATTGAGTAGAGGATATTATTTAACAATTGAAGGCAATAGAGTAGGATGATATTATAGGGACCATGGATTTTATCTAACAAGTAGGTCAGGAGACATTTTATTATTAAAATTTTGTATCAATCTATAGTTCTGCTACATTAGAAGGTAGGAATATTCCATCAGAGCTCATATGGGATCAAACTATGTGTTAGAGGATAAAAAGTGTAATGGTTATGTGGATGATGGGGCCACCAATAACACCAAATGTAGGAGGTTTGGAATCATACAAAGGTGATCATGCCACAAGACCAATTAGTTATGAGGGTGGTAGTACATAAAAGCTCCTTTGGATCCCTATATATCAATTTTTGATACAAAACTTGAAATATGAGGGGTTAGGAGGCTCAAAGTAGCCATTTTTGTAGAAATAAACAATATTAGTTACTATGTGATGTATATGGTGTTAGGATTTAGTGGAGACAAGCAATAAATAATTTTAAATATCATATAAAATAAGAGGAAAAAATAACAAAATAAAATAACATAGAGATTTAACATGGTTCACGCAATGCGGGCTACATTCACTAGGAAAACAATGATCCACTTATTTTTACTATCCAATGAGTAGAAAATTATAAATATGATATCTAGTTGTAACAAAATATCCTCATAAAATAGGGTTGCCTTCTAGGGAAAACAAAGTGCACAAAATATCCACCATTAGATCTATGACCTACTGATAAATGATCAAGATTTACAATTAAAAATCACATTAAATAAATTATGCTCACCTCGCAGCCCCCTGCACTCATGTATCAACACTATCTAATATAGGAGGAAAACATGGCTAAAAAAGTCATCAAAACTTAAGCCTAACAATATGATTAGTTGCCACATGCCAATAATCTACCACTTGGAGACTAATCATGCTCTGCACTAAATAATTTCCCACTTGGAGATTAATAAGGTTCCACACCAAAAAATCTCCCACTAGAAGATTGGTCATGGATGAACACCATTACACCTATAGCTCCACTAGATAGACATATTAGGACTTGGATTGTTTATTTTTTCCACTATTATAAATCGTGAAGGCCAATATAAATAGAGGAGAAATTCAATTTATTTTGAATTGCTACCTTGGTTAATATTTGCAAGATTCTTGCTAGTGTGTACCTTCTCCAAGTTCAATTGTTCATCCTCTAAAGTGGAGCATATGAAATGGTACTTGACCTATATAAGTTTTGTCTTAGAGTGAAGAGATGAATTCTTTGCAAGATGAATAACACTCTGACTATCACTATACAACCTTCTATTCCCTTGTTGTGATCCTGATTCCTCCATAAATCTTTGTAACCAAATAATCTCTTCACTAGCCTCAATAGTAGCAACATGCTTTTCCTATGTGGTGGGAAGGTCAACAACATTTTTCAATTCTAAAATCCAACCACCTTTTGTTCCAGCTACAGTAAACACATGCTTGGGTGTGTTCCTCTTGCTATCAATATCTCTTGTTATATTTGAGTTTCCATATCCTTGGAGAGTGCAATTAAAACCTCCAAGATATAATGACTGAGTCATACCTCTCAAATACCTAAGAGCCCACTTTATTGCATTCCAATTCTCTTTTCTAGGATTTTTCATAGACTTTCTCAAAAATCTCACTACATGCTCAATATCTAGTGTTGTACACACATTGTCATACATCAAGCTACCAATTGTTGAAGAGTATGGAACCTTGGACATGTAGTCCATATCCTCTTGTATATTTGGATTCATCTCCTTAGTCAATTTAAAATATTTAGGCAAAGGTGTATTAACTAGTTTTGCCTCCTCCATTTGAAATATTTTCAACATATTTTCTATATAATCACTTTGAGACAATACTAATCTATGTTTTTTCCTATCTCTAGTTTTTCTCATACAAAGGATTTGTTTAGCTTCACCAAAATCCTTCATATAAAATTACTTTTCTAATTTTTTCTTAACCTTGAATTATGACACTACACTTTTAATCCATTATCCAATCATATTAAATCAAAAGGGAACAATAAATCATAATTGGCATCTCTCCTAAGGGATTGAAGTTGGGCATAACTGGTTCTTCTCTAAGAAATGTTAATATTGTGAATGATTCCTAGATTGCATGTTTATGCTAGTGAGAATAATTCCCCAACATTTCATCTTACATACAATACAATCAAAGGGCTTATATCCTTTCATACCATAACTATGCATAATGAAGATGCATTTCACAAACTTTTTCTCCTACTTTGTTAGCTTCTTTAGCACATCGGCATATGTCTCACAAACAAAAACTGTAAGATGTCTCAATCAAGGCTTATGACCTAACCATACCTCTATAGACATTTTATCAACAACAACTAATGTAGGGGACCTATTAATCAAGGAGTAACTAGTGGCAATAACTTCAGCCTACAACCTTTTTTCTAAACCAACACCACTCACCATATTCCTATCCTTCTTTATCATCATCCTATTTATTCTTTCTATGACTCAATTATTTTGTGGAGAATGCAAAGTTATATTTTATCTATGAATTCCATAGTTTTCACAAAATCCATCAAAATTATTAGAGAAAATTTACTACCATTATCAGTGCTCAAACATTTCATTTTACTTCTTTTCTAGAACTCAACCATTGCACTCTCCAGGAGATTTAGATCGCCCCTTGGACATGGATTTATTATGCATATCATTCTTATTTACTTTTTCCTTAGTTCTTCCATGAACATTTAGGGCATCCTTAGTATTGGTGGATACCATACTCCTCATCTCTTTAGAAAGTAAAGATCCCACTACATCTTTATCCTTCAAAATAACATAAATACTTTTGATAGCCCAAAACAAGAGAATCCATGAATTATATAGAAAATAAATAAATATTTTAAATTTATCCTCACCCATATTGACACCAACATATTTAATGCTTCCAAGTGGTTTTCAATTCATCTACCCACTTAAATTATCGAATAAAATTTCTTCCTCAAAAAAATATTATTGACTAAAGATTTGGCTTGATACATCTCACCAAGTTTCGTCCATAGATTAATTGTAGAGGAATCTTCATAGACATTGATTAGAACAAAGTCTTCCAAGCATGATTTAATAAGAACCTTGGCTTTATGGTCTATAACCTCATACTAAGAAGCTATGATAGGATCTATAGTCTTGAAGTCATTCTGATAAATAGTATCCTGAAGATCTCGATTTGTTAATTGATCCTCCACATCTAGATTCAACATTTCAAAATTATTTCCATAAAAAATTTCCACCTATACACTCCCTAATAAAGCTAACATCTAAAAACTATGACATGATCACAATATATCTTTTACACAAACTTCCACTCAAATCTAGATTAGTTCAAAAACCCAACAACTTACAACTAAAACCAAAGGTGATCAAGCTATGATACCATTTGAATGGAAGTTAAGGTAGTTGAACAAATTCCTATACTAACCATGCGAGGGGGGTTATGAAAATATTTTGAAATCACTAAAACATTTATAGAAAGTTAATAGAAATAAACATAAATAACATGTATACCACAACATAGTTATTTAAGTAGATAAAACCTTTCCAAGAGAAAAAAATCCACAATCTAAAAGCCACACAATATATTATTTAAAAATCAATAGTAAAATATAATATAATTGTAGAGAAATTTTCTCACAAGAGTATCACAATCTAGAGATCTAAAGGTAACCCAGTAGCTAGAAGAGTCTTACACAAAATCTCCATCTTATACACCTAATATATATAGAAGATACACTACATGAAACTCTCAATTTATGGGCAAACCATGAGCTAAAAGCACCAGAAAAGTAGGCTATGACTTATCTTTGATATATGATTTCCCATGATGTTCCAAAATACAAAATAACACATGTACCCTTTTGAGGCTTATTTATGTGTCCAAACTATTTTTTATGTTTCCTATTTTAGGAGACCCATTTTTTGAAGCACACAATGTTTAATCTGGGAGCTTGATGAACCATTTGAAGTGTCAATAATATTGTGAAGTGTTCTATCAAGCTATAATCCACTACATTATTTATGACCCATTTTGGGGCCAAATGATGCCTCTAAGGCCTTGAAAATTGACTTTGAAATATTCAAAAGAAACTTTCAAAAATAAAAAAATTAATATCTTTAAAATGTAATAAATTTTTAAGAGTAGTAGTCACAAAAAGATGCTAAACAATTTAGTATTGTCGGTGTGGTGAATTTTGTCCTTTCCTATTAATTTGATGAATTTTTTATGGTTTTCCATAGCAAAAAAAACCTAATTATATACAAACCAAAACCCTTAGTGCATATTTGATAACTTGCTAAAAATTCATTTGAAGTGCATTACTAAACAATATGTTGAGAAGAAGAATTAATGAATTATAATTCATTTTTAAATATTATTCAGGATATTTTGTGAGGGTCACATTCAATTTGGTTTATATGTCATTGTAGAGATTTCATACCTACCTCAATGGAACCTTTCTCACCTTCAATCACCACAACATTGTTCCTCCCTAAAAATCATACTAATTTTAGGACTTATATGCCCATCTGAACAATTTATGAGTCATTAATGATTCCTCATGAAGACCCTACTTGTGTGAAATTTAAGAACTAAAACCATTCGATGAAGCCTTTCCTTCATTTTAAAATTTTTCCATATTTATTCTTGATACTTCTTGTATCTTTGCAACTATTAGTAATGTGGAACTCTAGTAGGATACTTACAAATATAATTGTTACTTCTGAATTTTTACAATATCCACCCATGCTCATATTCTTGTTATTAATATTTAAGAGTCTACCTTTCCTCTAGTATAAGATTATGATGAATGTGTGTAGATATCCACATATTCACTAAAGCCCTACAATTCAAATTTATGTCGAATTCAAAGAATCAATATAAACACTTATTTATCATCCAAGTGTGGGAATGAAATAAAATCTACCCAAACATCCACATATGCATAAAATTTTTGAATGGCCCTCTTACCCATGAAATTTTACAATAACTAAATAGGTGATTAAAATGACTTTTAGACGATCAACAACTTGGAGGGAATAAGGGTAATAAAACATAAATATTTTATCTTGCATAACTTTATTTTCGTTAATATTTTTTAGTTTTTCTTAGGTAAACTTTCATTTCATAATAGTTTTAAATACAAAGGCCTTGTTCACTCGGATTTATCATAAGGAATTATTTCTTATATGAAATAGATTACATGGGTTATTTATCAGGTCTTTTCATTTAGGTTACATGTATAGGGTTTCAAAGATGAGATATAACTTTAAGGTATTTTCCTTTAAATTTGAGATTTCCACAAGTTGGAGCATGGTTGTTGATATAAATCTAGGAGACATATAAATTGAGATTAGAGATTGTGTATTTGGGAATTTAATACAAAATATAATACTAAACAACTTATTACCAGTGGCCTTGAGAAAGATTCTAATTTTCCTTCTTCCATATAGTGCTCAAAATTGATTTTAACATGCAAAGAATATTATTTTACTAATTCAAAAAATAATTAAAACTAATGGAAGGATTAGATTCTACGAGAAGCAAGAACTGAGCCTAGATTTGATTTCGGTCATATTAGATCACATGAAAATCCAAGAAACAAATGATTCAAGATCAAAATAGATGAATGAAGAGAAATTTGAAGTGAGAGAAAATAGAGATAGAAGACAATTTTGAGAAGACTCTTACTGAGCTATCATTAAACTAGTGAAGGTGAGAGTATAATGCTTCTTATATATAAAAATAATAATTTATAAATCCAAGAAATGCATTAACTCCCAGAACCTATTAAAAAAAGGAGGTTTTACCTACATGGAAAAGTCCAAAACATGTGGCTTAACCTCCTCACATGAAAATGAAAAAGGAGTTATAAATGTGGCATAAAAAGCCAATAGATGGTGATAAACCCAATTACCCCATAACCCACTTAGGGAATGACAATATAGTGATTATGTGAGGTGGCATAACAAGCTAAAAGAGGGCATGTAAGTCAACTACCCATGTGAAGGACTGAGTTACACATGTAGCTGAATTATTCTACCACATTTCCTCATATTAACCACTCCTACTAACTTAAGAAAGCCTAAATACCATGTGTATGAAAATAAATATCCCCTAACATAAGGAAAAATAAATAAAACTACACTAACACACCCGCTTAAGGGTAGCTTAGGTGGGTGAAAATACGGGTCTCAACAAATGAGACCATGGTAGGTAAAAATGTACATAGAGATTCTTCCCAAGATAAGAAGCCCTTCGACAAGAGGATTAGTCCCTTTAAAATATAGAAATAAAATTAAGGACTAAGAATCGTAGGTCCCAAAGTATAAACCTATCACATCCCAATAAAATATTTGAAATGAATGCACTTTATTTTGATGAAGGGTTTATTGAAGATTCCCATAGTTTTCTAATATTTAGAAAAATACTTAAGATCGGTGATGCCTTCCTAAATCAGCTCCCGAATGTAGTACATATGTATCTCAATGTGTTTTTTCCTCTAGTGATGAACTAGATTTCTTGAGATCTATATAGCACTCTAATTATCACAAAAGATGATTTTAGAATTTTTGAATAGAATACCAAACTCAGTAAGAATATTCTAAAGAAAAATATCCTTAGTTGTGGTATTGATTACTCCTCGATACTTAGCCTCTATTTATGAAAGAGAAATTGTAGACTACTTGCTCACCCAACAAACTAGACTAGAACCAAGTGAGAAGCAATATCCTAAAGAAAACTTGCCATCCTAAGAATCACCTACATAATCTAAATCTATTTATCCCACCAAGTCAATACCTATTCCCCTTGCATACTGAATTCCATAATTATGAGTACATTAAATGTAGCAGAGGATCCACTTAGTTGTTTTCCAATGTAACTCATGTGAATCTTGCATGAATCTAGAGACCATGTGCACATCATATAAAATATTAGGTCTTGTATGAGTCAAGTAGATGAGACTTCCAACAAGCTATTGGTATATAGTGCCATCAACCAAGGGTGAAGAGCACTTATCCTCAAGTTTGACCCCTTACAAAAATAGCATCGATTGAACCAACTACCAGAAGGAATGAGTCCATCTCAGTATTCTAAGCTTGATGAGCCTATTTAAGGCCATAGAGATACTTTTGAAGCCAACAAAAAAGTGAGATGTCCTGAACAAACCCCTGTGATTGTTGCATGTATATTTCCTCATAAATATTACCATGAAGAAAGGAACTCTCCACATCTATTTGATGAGCTTCCCAATGGTAGGTTGTATCCATAGAAAGAACAAGTCAAATTTAATTCATCTTAGAGATTGGTTTAAAATTCTTATCTAGTAGTCAACCCCAAGAATTTGAGAGAATCCTTTAGCTACCAAGAGAGTCTTATACTTATCTACTGAAAAATCTAGTACAAATTTTGTTTAATAGATCCACTTGCATCGAACAAGTTTCCTTCCCTTAGGAAGAAGGACTAAATCCCATGTGTGTCTCATTTCCAAGGAATTGAACTCTTCTTGCATTGCAACATCCCACTTGGGAACACATTAAGATACTTGAAAATAATGTAGATTAGAAGCTAAACCAATGATAAGATGTGAATCTTGCCGAAATTATGAACTTATTCAACTCTTGTATATAATGAATTATGCATTTAATCACCTATTGAATCTAATGTTTATTGAGACCAAAGAGGTATTGAGGTTGGAGAGTCTAGGGAAGAATCATCAACCTTTGAATGATGACTAGGAGAGGAATGTGAAACCTCATCATCACTATCACCATCTAAAGTGGAAGAAGAATACTTCTCATCAAAGATTAAGAGGATTAAGATCCTTTGAAGAAATATCGTCATGTTGCAATGTCTTGAATGCAATAATAGGTGAAGAAGTAGTATGAGAAGAATTAGAAGGACTTTCCCCAAAATAAACATTCCTCCCAATGAATAACTCAAAAGTGGAGGAATGGTTAAGATTATACCCTTTGACATCATTAAGATGCCCAACAAATATGTAAGGCTTTTTCTACAGATCCATAGCCTTAAGTACATTTCTCTACTAGAATGAAGGCCCATGCAAGAGAACAAGACACTTTGAATTGCTTAACTATGGGTTTTCGACCAGTCCAAGCTTGAAAAGGAGTTACCCCCTTTATAGCTTTGTGAGGAACTTGGATCTAGATGTACATGAAAAGTTGATAGAATTTGCCCAATATTGAGGTGCCAAAGATTTAGATCAGATCAAAATATACAATTTTCCATCTCCTTCAAGGAATCGTTCTTACATTCTATGATATTGAACACTGTCATACTTGACTAATGTGGAGCACATATTTTCAGTTCACCTCTTGAAGGGGCAACACCCCTAATTCACCTCTCAAATAGGTAAATATAGCCTTTGGTAGAGGCTTGGTGAATATGTCTGCTAACTGCTCCTTACTAGAAACATGTTCCAACACAACCTCCTTGTTCTAAACCTTCTCCCTCGAGAAATGATACTTGAGCTCAAACTACTTGGTTCTAGCATGCAAAACTGAATTCTTGGAAATGTTAATTGCACTTGTATTGTCACAAAATATGCTTACTGGTTCAGATACAGGAACTTTGAAGCCATTCAATACATGCTTCATCCAAATAGTCTGGGTGCAGTTCATAAAAGCTGCAACAAACTCTGCTTTTGCTGTAGACTGAGAGATACAACTCTGTTTTTTACTCATCCATGAGATCAATCTACCACCGAGAAAGAATGTACCACCGGTTGTGCTCTTCCGATCATCTACATTATTAGCCCAATCAGCATCTGTGAACACTTTTAGGTTGAAATCATTATTGTATGGATACCATAACCCATAGTCAATAGTCCCCTTCAGATATCTAAGAATCCGCTTGACTGCTACCAAGTTGGATTCTCTAGGGCTTTGCTAAAACCGAGCGGTAATACCCACTGCATGTGCAATGTCTGGTCTGCTATGCACTACATAATGCAACTTACCAATCATTGATCGGTAATCCTTCTCATTTACCACCACTAAGTCATCTTCTTTTGATAGCTTACAACCGGTCACCATTGGTGTACCAACCGGTTTACTATCTTCCATGCCAGAGGTCTTCAACACCTCTTTGACATACTTGGACTGAGTAATAAAGATTCTATCCTTCATTTGTTGAATCTGTAGTCCAATGAAGAACTTAATCTCCCCTATCAGTGACATTTCAAACTCCTTTTACATCTCATTAGAAAATTTATAACTCATCTTGTCATCACATCCAAAGATGATGTCATCAACAAATACTTCACATATCAGAATATGATCTCCTTCTGATTTCAAGTAGATATTGCTATCTTCACTTGTTATTTCAAATCCAATCTTCACAAGATGGGAGTGCAAGCATTCATACCATGCTCTAGGTGCCTGCTTCAGTCCATACAAGGCTTTATGTAGCCTACACACCATGTCACTGTCTTCTGATAGGGAAAACCCATCTGGTTTCTCTATATACACCTCCTCTTCAATTATTCCGTTTAGGAATGCAGATTTTGCATCCATTTGGTATACCTTGAATCCTTTAAAAGTTGCATATGCAAGAAGCATACAAACTCCTTCCAATCTGGCTACTGGGGCAAAGGTTTCTCCATAGTCTTCTCCTTCTTCTTGAGCATATCCTCTACATACTAGTCTAGCTTTTTCCCTTACCACTGTGCCATCCTCATTCAGCTTGTTTCTAAAAACCCATTTGGTACCAATGACATTTTTATGCTCCGGTCTAGATACCAAAGACGATGTACCATTCTTCTCTATCTAGTCAAGTTCCTCCTCCATTGCCTTGATCCAGTCTTCATCTTTATGTGCCTCTTTGAATGATTTAGGGTCAAATTTAGAGATCATACAAGAAGTCTCTCTGACCTTTCTTCTTGTAAGGATTCCTACATCCTTATCTCCTATGATCTGCTTTGGATCATGATTCAGTTTGACATATCGAGGAATGCTCTTGACTAATTCCTCCAGCTTTTCTTCTTCATCCTCATCTTCATCAGCATCAACATCTACTAGTGTAGGAACACTGTTACCGGTACTTGGTTGATTAGCAACCGGTTCCCAGAAGGTTACTATCGGTTCATCTCTTACTTGCTTACTTCCAGTTTCCTCAAGTTTTCCATAATTTTCATCAACTCTAACATTGATGCTTTCAACAATTCTCTGAGTCCTATTGTTGAAACATTTGAGAGCTTTGCTCTTGGTGGAATATCCTAGGAATATTCCTTCATCACATTTTGCATCGAACTTGCTCTAATGTTCACTCCTCTTGATATAACATCTACTACCAAACATTCTAAAGTAGCTTACCACTGGTGTCTTACCAGTCCAATACTCATAAGGAGTCTTATCCTTTCCTTTCTTGATGAGTACCCAGTTCATTGTGTAGACTGCAGTGCTCACCACTTCTCTCCAAAAGGTGTGAGCAACTTTTCCTTGGGTCAACATAGTTCTAGCTGATTCAACCATAGTTTAGTTGTTTCTCTCTGCTATGGAGTCCGGGGGGCAGATAGTTACCTCTTAATGCCATTCTCTTCACAATATTTGTTGAATTCACCAGAAGTGTATTCCCCTCCTTGATCAGTTCTAAGGCATTTGATTCTTCTACCACTTTCCTTTTCTACCAATGCTCTGAAAGCTTTGAACTTTCCAAAGGCTTCAGACTTGTCCTTCAAGAATGTGACCCACATCATTCTTGAACAATCATATGTAAGAATCATAAAATACCTATCTCCCTACACACTCCTAGTTTTCATAGGGCCACACAAATCAGTATGCACAAGATCAAGTAAATTGTCTATTGTGAAAGATTTACCTTTAAAAGTTGAGGAAGACATTTTCCCCAGTTGACATTTTCTGCACAAAGCATTTTTTGGTTTTCTCAGCACCAGTAGTCCTCTGACTGCCTTGGTCTTACTGGCCTTCACAATGTTATCAAAGTTTACATGGCAGAGTCTCCTATGCCATATCCAGCTATCATCAAATTTAGCCATAAGACATGTACTTACATTTGCATTCAGCTGAAATAAGTTACCTTTGGTATGCATACCGGTGGCCATCAATTCACCATTCTTTCCTTTGATTTTGCACGCTCCATTTTTGAATTCCAGAGTGAGTCCACTGTCATTTAGATGGGAAACACTCAATAGATTGTGTCTGAGACCTTCCACCCAATACACATTGTCAGCACTGCTCTTTCCATTCAGAGAGATGGACCCTCTTCCTCTGACCATACATGGTGCATCATTACCAAAGAGAACCACACTACCATCATATTCTTCCAAAGATAGAAACTTGCTTCGGTCACCAATCATATGATGAGAACAACCACTGTCAATAATCCACTCATTGAAATTATCAAAGCAGGAGACAAGAGCCTTCTTGTCTGACACATCTTCCTTTACTACAACAAATACAATATCTTCATTCTCTTCATCTTCTGATTCCTCATCCATGACACCTTCATCAATTGCAACAAAACAATTTCTCCAGTTTCCTCCTTTGAATTTCTTGAACCTCTCCAGTTTGTCCTTGCTATCACCATTAGGACAGTTTATAGAAATATGTCATGTCCGATTACAAGAAAATCATTTCAAAGGGAGCTTACCTCTGTATTTACCGGTTCCTTTAGGAAGTTTCCTGGCAAGAAGAGCTTCAAATTCCATCAGGATCTCATCATCATCCATTTCTCTGCTCTATCTTGGTTCACCACTGATGCTTGCTTCTTTTCCCTTTCTGGATGGTACAACAGAAGCTCTAAAAGCTGATTTAGTCTTTTGAACACTACCATCAAAACTATTTAGCTCATAGGCTGTCAACTTTGCAATGATGGAGTCTAGGGATACCTTAGTCTTGTCTATTGATCTCAACTTCTGAATAGTAGCAACCCTTATTGCATAGACTGGTAATAAGGATCTCAGAACTTTTCTTACCATAGTGGAGTCTTCCATTTTACCACCTGCACTCTTGATATCTCCAACAACAGTTTTGATCCTTATTCCATACTGTTGAATGGTCTCACCTTCAACCATCTGCATGTCTTCAAACTTCCCTCTAAGGATTTCTCCCTTAGCTTGTTTTACATGGTCATCACCACCATAGATATTCTCAAGAGTGTCCCATACTTCTTTGGGATTATCTTTATCTTGGACATCAATAAACTCAATGTCAGATAAGCTGCTGATTAAGGCTTCCATGACTTGCCCATTCTCCTGTATTTTTCTCTTTTGATCATCGATGAGAGTACCAGTAGGAATAACAAAAACATTCTCAACATAGCTCCAGTGTTGAGCACCCATGCTTCTAATGTAAATCTTCATTCTTTCCTTCCAAACTTTGAAGTTATCTCTGTTGAACTTTGGACCTTCTCTCTTCATCATTATAATAGGATCTTTCCCTCAAGCGGTTAAGCTTAAAACACAAACGACCTAAAGGATGCTCTGATACCAATTGATAACTCAATGATGAACAATAACTACCAAATCGGTACTAAGAGGTGGGGGGTGAATCGGTACAGTCACAAATTCTTTTCACAAACTGGTTTGACGCAAAAACTGTAAATGTCTGATAGATAGTAACCCCAGTCTGAAACAGAGTGCAACCAGTAAAGCTAAGAATGACTGTGACAAGCATTAACTAGTCAATCACTTAACTTTCCACTCAACCTAATACTACACTTCCATTTCACCCTTATTCATGAATAGGTAATCTATCATCAGAAATATAATAACAACTAGTTCATCATGATTTACCTTCAGACAGAAATTAGTTAAATCATCACATGAAAAATACTACACATGACACACAGATTTTTCACGTGGAAACCCAACTGGGAAAAACCATGGTGGGAATGAATACCCACAAGCTGCTTTTGAACTCTTTAGAAGTTCGCTCTGTTAGGAGCCTAGTCTGGTTAAAGACTGTTACAATAGGTTTTTCTAGGAACCGATCCTGTTAGGGATCACCCAGTTAAGGGTTAAACCCTGTTAGAGGTTACCTTGTTAGAGGATTTCAAGAACTCAATTAGTTTGAGTCACCCTCTTAAAGGATTTACAACAAGTTGATTAAAGCGACCCAGTTAAGGGATTTTCCAACTGTTGAAGTGGTTAAAGATCAACAGGTATTACGATGATCTGATAATAGTACTCAATGCCTAATGCAGATCTACTTAAGTTCCTTCCTTCTGCACACACACAATGCAAGAATCAATCCTCTTATCTCATCTGGTCTTGCAAGAATCACGTATCTCTGCACTTAGATACACACACACCATTTGCCAACAACCTCAGAAAGAAACACAACATCGACCTTATAGGAAACAAGTAGGTCGGTAGCATAAACCCTAAACCCTAAAATATTTAGATTAAGTAATTCAAACGGTTCAATCCTGACCATTGAACACATTGCATTGAATCTCAAGACATTCTCCATCGTTTATTCTTCACCACTTTCATGGCAGCTTGTAACCCATCACGCATTCTCCACCATTTACAGATACTTCACATATTCCTGGGGTAGATAGGATCAATCTTCTTCATGCAAGATCCTTCACGTGCTCAAGCTAATCTTCATTACAATTCTATCTCATCATATGATGTCATCGGTTGAATCACATAGGCTTGGAACACTTCAACTGGAAACCCTTAAGCTAAGCCTACCAACCGGTTAGTCATATCATGTTAAGTCTTCATAGAGAACATTTCATATGTCGGTTCACATTTCATCATACCGGTTCTCTTGGAAAAACATACCACTTCACCTATTGCTCAATATACCAGTTTATACCACTATACCGGTTCACTTTGCCAACTGCTTAGCTTCAATATACCTATTCACTTCTTTGCACATATACTGGTTCATCACATTGTACCAGTTCACTTTTCAGCATATTGCCGGTTCACTCTCCAACATATTGACATCAATGACAACATACAATCTCATCATGTCTTCATGCCGGTTCACATATGCCAACACCAACCACAAGCCTAAAATTGACCCTAACCCAAGATTTCTCCTAGAATCTTAATCCTAATCCTAATAAACTAGTATCCTAACCCTAACTAAACCCCAGCCACAACCTTGATCTTGACCTCAAGATTTATCCTAGAACCCTGACACTAACTCAACACTAACCATAACCTAAATCAAAACTCCTAATTAAACCCTATCTCTAGATTAAACGCTAACCCTAATTTAACTCAAACTCTAATCCTAACCCAACACATTCAAGACTTTAAAATATTGATGGTTGGAGTTAGTGTTAGGATTGGGGATATAATATTATGATTAAGGTCATAACTCTAAATTTATTTATCCTAATCTTAACACTAACCCTAATTCTAATTTAAACTCTATATATATTCTAATTATAATAAGTTAAATATGACCCTCATATTACTAACCCTAATACTATCAAGGTAACCTTAATTAAAATACAACCTTGATCTAAACTTTAACTCTAATTAACATTAATTTATTTTATTTTAAAGAAAAAATATTTTGCTTTATAGAAAGTTATTGAAGATAGGCATCAAACTTAAAATTTAAAATTTAATTGAAGCTATATTTTACCAAATTATCTAAAATTAAAGATATGCCTCTATTCATGTCCCAATTTAATTAGAAAGTATAATTTTAAAGTTCAACAAAATCAGTTAATAATCTATTTTTAAGTAATTATCATTAATTGAATAGTATAATGAATAACTAACTAATGTGTACTCAATGAAAATTTATTTTCTTATAACTAAAAACCAATTGCCTCCATAGAAAGTTATTAAACGTAGAAATCAAACATAAAATTTAAAATTGCATTTAAAACATGTTCATTTAGAATATCTTAAAAAAATAAATATAATATCTTTATGCATGTCCCAATTAAATTAGATAGTATATTTCTTAAGTTTAAAAACTTAGCTAATAATCAATTTTTAAAATGGTTTATATTAATTGAATAGTATAATGAATAAGTAACTTTGTATTCAATGATTTTATAACACCCCACTTGGCATATAGTTAATGCAACCTCAAGTATTACATGATCTTCTTAAATAGATGGATAGATAGATCATGATATTATGAATGATGTAATTTCATGTCAATACTCTTGATATTCCCTAGTAAACAAGATTAAAATTGATAGAAAATAATATGAATTATTATTGTGGTCTAACTATGCTTTTGAATGTGTTTACTATGTGCAAGAAAGTAACATGGTATAAGAGAGAAATACATATTTCAAATCAATTTCCTCTATGAAAAGTTATAAGTTCAACTATTGTTTACTTAGAAGAAATATGGATTTATTATTACATATAAATGTTTTTATGAGATTTATTATTGTGGGCCCTTAATGAATATTTTTTAGTCAAATTCCATGTTTGAGTTATAAAAATAGACCCCCAAGGTCTACACTCTTGAGGTGGGGTCCCAATGGACAAACAATAAAGACCCTAGGACTTGATTTCAGCCTCCAAAAGTCCTCATTAAGATGAGTGACAAATTATTCCAAGTTAATCTTCCTTATATTGGGTTTGTGAAAAAGAATAGGTTGTTACCCACTTCTCCATTATGGAGAACTTTTGCAGGTTTTGGAGAAAGGGGGAGATATTTGAGAGGAGACTGTGTATGAGGAGATAGAGGTCTATATGCCTGACTTTAGAGAGAGAAGTATTTCTTACTCCCTCTACCTTTCTTGTTCATATTTGAAAGATGGAGATAGGTTACATGGTTTATTTCTAATTTTGATTTGAGCAAAATCTATTGTGTGTTGTTTGTGAGAGTTATTTTAACTTATTGTGAATATGGTTGTCCTAATGTAAAATTGATGAGCCTATATTTCCCTTAGTTATTGTAGTATATGACAAGACAAATCAAACTTGGGTCTATATTAGTTTCTTGCTCGAGGGTATGGGTAGAGCCCATGAGGCTTCATGATGCCATTATGGTTGAGTGGAGAGAAAGCCCTTTGATACACCTTTCCCATTGTATACCTACAAGAAGTGTCATATTGTATTTTTGAGGTGATAGATTAACAGAAATGTCCTTGTGGTTGATATTTTCATAGTTTATTACAAGTGCAAGCTCATATCTTTGCCTTAAGCTTACTTTACTCAAAATTGGCTAGCACATGGGGTAATTTGAAGTTTATTGGTTATATGAGGGATTTTGTTGGCAAGTGGTGCTATTTGAAAGGAATATTTTTATCAGATATTTTGTAACCATTATTTATTTTTCAAAAGAAATAAATATTGGAGATGTGATCCATAGCTCTTAAAAGTCATCAAATGTAAGAGGATTATAAGAAAATTATTTCTGAACTCTTTATGTTGTAACAATGATGATTGTAGCGTTTTTACCTGCAAACTAACTTATCCCATTACACTACAATAGTATGGAAAACTTATGGTTTTATTATGTTCAATACCTATATCAATAACCTAGTTCAATGGAGTAAATATAATTCTATGTTGAGAAAGTAGTCACTCATTCTTGTAGTCAAATATGAATTAAAATTATGCTGAGGTGAAAAATCATGAAACTTGCATTGTATATGATAAGGTCAATATGTTTGGATGGATAATGAAGGAAAATATAGATATGCGTATGAATAAAATGGCCCTCGTGAATCCTTCTTTGAAAATGGCATGACTTAGATCCCGAACCCTATTGGATTGCCAATATTTAAAAGATTGTTAAAGGGTTTTTTTCACAACTACACTCATTGTACTGGTTTCCCACTCTTTGAAGAGAAGGCATTAATGATGTTATGTAAATTTAATCCCTAAGGGAATACACTCCTTTACCATAATTAAGCATGGCATGTGTTGATATATAATATCGATGAAAAAAAAAATTGTTGCAAATTTTACTAAGTGTAAAATGTTGGGAATGACTGATTTTCTATTTTCTTTGAAAATATAATTAATTGAAGTAGTATTACTTTGAAATTCAAATAAATGTTTTAATAATCTATTTTTTAGACAACTACTATTTATTGAATAGTATAATTTATAAATAACTATACTCAATGAAAAATTGTTTTCTTTTAAAGAAAAAATAGTTTTCTGGAAGTAACCAAAAGCAACCATCAAACATAAAATTTAAATTAAATTAAATATTTATTTTTAAAAAACATATAAAATTAAAGATAATCTCTCGATGCATGTGCTATTAAATTAGATAGTATCATTTTGAAGAAGTTCAACAAGATCAAATAACAATAGATTTATTTCTAATAATTGAATAGTATAATGAATAACTAACTAAATTATACTCAATGTTTTTGGTATTTTCATTTAAAGAAAAAAATGATTTAGAAAGTTATTAAAGTAGCCATCAAACATAAAATTTAATTTTAAATTTAAAAAAATCAAAATATCTAAAATTAAAGATAATTTTGAAGTTGAGCAAAATCAAATTTTCAAAAGGAATTTATATTAATTGAATAGTATAATGAATATAGTTTTCTTTAAAGATATTTATTAAAGATAGCCATCCAACATAAAATTTAAAATTGAATTAAAGATGTATTTTTACAAAAAAATCTAAAATTAAAGATGATATGTCTATGCATGTCCCAAAAAACCTAATAATAATTTTGTAGATCAGTAGAATCAAATTACAATAAGTTGTTGCAGTAAGATTTTATTTTTCTAGTTGGGTTTATATTTTTCCCTCTTCCTAGGTTTTTCCTACACTTTAATTAAGTTTGCTTAGGTTAATAAAGCATGTTTACTTAAGACAAGTGGGTATTGAGGTGTCACCATGCTATGAGGAGGTGCATTTACTATGTTTAGACCATCATGGTGGTCTCTCCTCAATGACTAGAATTTCCACCTCCACCCCTATCTTGAGTCCATATAAACACGCTACCTAGCTTGTAATTACACATTGGATATTGGGAGATTTATCTTGATGCTATTATGTCGCTGAGAATTCACATCAATTTTCTCTAGTATTGTTGTTTTGTCTATTTTATTTCCAGTATTTTGTTCCAACTCTTTCAATATGATTTTGGTTTAAATCTATTTTTCTCAGCTTTTAACATGGTATCAGAGCATAGGTCATCGGTTTGAGCCCCTCAAGCCCTAGATCCTTCATCCGCGTAAGATTAGCTTATCGACGTGGTACATAGTGGGTACGAATCCTACATGGTACACAGTTGTATCTGGCCCTATCGTGTGGGGGGGTGTTGGTGTAGTGACTATATTGACAATGAGATCCCTCTCCACCACAAGTACATGCTTTTGGTGTGATGACAAAAATCTACATTATATCAAAGCGTGTTTTGAAAAATTAGATCTATGTTGTGATCTTGTAAAGATCTACTATTTTTTCTCTTTCGTTACGTATGATCTGGAGAACAAAAAGTGTTTATGAAGATCCAATAATCTTTGTTATTGCATATTTGTCTTTCACTTGATTTGGGTGATTACAACATTTTGGAGAATTCTAGGAGGATTTCATTTTGTTCCATTGTGTGCGGGAGGGTAGAGAAAGTCAAGATTAATTTTTGTTTCACCAAAATCAAAGATCATTTGTTGTAGTTGTGAAACAAGAGTTTGAAGCTCAGATCTAGAAGACAACTTTCAAATGAGGAATTTTGAGGTGAAATGGGCCTTTCCATTGTGTTTGGAAGGCCTAAAAACCTCAATTTTTATATAAAGATTGCCCATATTTGGACACAAGAGGCTGAGGAAAAAATTTCTTTTTTGGAGGGGCATTTTTATCTTCATAACATATTTCTTCATTATTTTTTTTCATGTATTCTTGTTGTTTTCATTCTCAAATGGTTGCCCCATTTACCTACTATGACCTAGGGGTCTTTTCCCAACATTATTGACCAATTTTTCTTATATAAGGCACTAAAATTTAGATGTTTTTTTCTCTAGGCGTGAATATTGGAGGTTTTATTTGTCTTTTTTTTTACATGTCCAAGGCAAAGAGTGATACTTGGGCTGATAGGAGGCCAATTTCCCTCACAAATCACATTATTGGATTCTATATTCTCCCTCTATTCCAATGAGTGGCTGGAAAGCCATTTTTGTTATTGGCAAAGTGCAACTTTTTATTGTTTAAATTGCTAATATATTTAAATATCCCATTTCATGGGAATTTGTTTATGATATAACTTTTGATCGGCCTCTCAATATTGAGTGACATTTTTTGTAAAAGTGCATATTTTTTCATTTTCCATCTAGTGGTCCTATTTTAAATTGTAAACACACTAACTTATAAAATGCCAATTTTGTGGGGGGGTCATTTTGATTGAGTCAAAAGGGGGAGTATCTCATGTGTTGCATTGATCTTTACCTTCTCTTTTCTGCACAATAAGTAATCTTTATTTCTACATTTAAATGGATCAAACTATCGTACCAATATTCACACCCTATAACTACTCTGAGTGGAAGTAACAAATGACATTGTATCTTAACAAGTTGGGGTTGTTTAGAGTAACTATGGGTCTTGAAACTAAACCTTCACTAATTGCAGAAAAGCCAAAATTGTTCTAACAAATGTGACAAAGCTTATGGTACTCTATACATGTCTATATGTCTTGATCTTCTTTTTCACGTTGAATCTGCTACAACTCCAAATGATGTATGGACAACTTTACAAGGGTTGCTTGGTAAAAAAAATGAATTAAGGGGACACCAATTGGAGAATGAGTTAATAAGGTTAAATATATGTAATTTTGATACAATTCAAGAATTCTTCACAAAACTAAAGCCTGTAAGATTGCAATTGGAGGCATGTGGGATAGACAAGTCGACTTACAATTCTTTTCAAACTTTGTCCAAACTATTTAGTTTTTGTTTCTACATTCTATGCCACAAAAAGGGCTTTAGGAACCAGCTATACAATTGCTTCTCTTGATGATTTTACAAATGAACTCACAAAAGAACAAGATAAGCTGATTCAAATGGGCACAATTAATCCCTCTAAATCTCATGCTCTAACTAGAAATCAGGGACTAAAGATTAAAAAGACCCTTCTAAGAAAGGAAAGAAACAAAAGAACCAAAGAGAAAAGAAGCAAGAGTAGAAACCAAATGCACCAAAAGAAGCTAATGATGTATCTTCCTCAAAAGGTGATAAGCCCAAGGAGAAAACTAAGTGTTATTATTGTAAGAAAAATGGTCATGATGAACATAAATGCCTAAAGAAGCAAATTGATAACTTGTATCATCTTCTTGAAAAGAACAATATCAAGGTGCCTGATTTTGTCAAACCAAGTTCATCTCAAGAATCTTCAAAGGACACAAGTAAGGGGAAAGGCCTTAGTTGATGTTGCTTCTTAACCTAGTTCCTAGATCATTGACTTAGGTAATTTGTACCAAATGGCTTCATCACTGGACAATTTTTTTCTATTTGGAGCTATGTTCTATGCCATCTATATATGGTGAAAATGGATAAAACAATGTTGAAAGGCTAAATGAATTCAACCACAAAACCCTAGCCTAACAACAACAAAGATCCACCATAACATATGAAGATTACCTAAGACAATGCAAATCAAATGAAATCACAAAGATTATACCATCACATGTCCAATAGGGTTTGGATCTCCATTCTTCCTATCTCCATTGATCTTGCTTGATATATTTGCTCTCAGATTTTATATGTGCACAAGAGCTCAACAAAGAACGGAAATGTGGTTGCAAGTAGGCTTGATCGTATATGAAAGTTCAAAAGCGTAGTCGGGGCCAAATGCATAGTTGAGGTAGTTAGGATGCATAGATTGATTAGGATTGATAATGAAGGAAGCATCTCCTTATATAAAAGATACTATAAGAAATGAAGGGATAAGATTAAGAGGTGTAAAAAGAGGTCGGCTATGATTAGAGGGTAAGTAGAGAAAATAAGAAAATAATAAGAGGGGTAGGTAGTGTAGGAATTAAGAGATGAATGACATGTGTCATGGGTAGAAAAGGTTAATGAATTAATTAAATAAATAAAGATTTATTTAATTAATAGAAGAAGTGGGATAATTAAATAAATAAGATATTTATTTAATTTAGGAAAAAGGATAATTTTAAAGAAATAAAAGTATTTATTTAAATGAGAAATAAGGCTAGAAGAGGATAAATGAATTAATTAAATAAATAAAGATTTATTTAATTAATAGAAGAATTAGGATAAAATAATTAAATAAATAAAATATTTATTTAATTAGACATGACAATTTTAGGTGTCTACATTTTGCCCCTCTTTGAGACAATGCAGCTTGTCACGTTGTTTCAAAGAAGATAAGATGAACTGATACAAAGTTGCCCCAAGATGGGAATGATATGCCCCCTCGAGAGATTGGATCCAAATGTCTGAAAAGATTGTAGACAATCTCTCGATAAGAAAGAATGGCTAGAATGGACTGACCAAATAGGATAGAGTGACAGAGTCATGAGATAATGAAGACTAACTCGGGAAATGAGGGCTAGGGCTAGGGCTAGGGTAGTCTATAAAATAGACCATGAGGGGAATACATCCTCATTTTCATCCACACATCCAAGAGATCAAAGTGCAGAGAGAGAATAGAGCATCAATAGTCGGCAGCAATGGCATTGGTTCACAGGTTCGATCGCGTTCGCCGATTTCAGAGTCCAGCAGATGCAAGAGAGCCGGTGAGTATCACAAAACCTCCTTGTACTTTGTCACAATAAATGTTGTCATAAATTCATGCTAGGTAGTGCATTTAATGCGTTTATGTCTTCTAGGCCAAATCGGTAGTTCTATGATGAACATACACTATCGATTGGATAAGGTGCTGAGAGGATACACTCAAGCAGGTCCTCTAGGGAAGACTAGGATAGATCGAGGCACTTTGTGATGAACAGGGAGTACCAAGACATAGTACTTTGTGATGAACAGGGAGTACTAAAAAAAAGAGCAGCACTTTGTGATGAACAGTGAGTGCAAATTTGAGCAGCACTTTGTGATGAACAGGGAGTACCACTAGGATAAATAGCAACACTTTGTGATGAATAGTGAGTGTCATTAGGATAAATAGCACCTTATGATAAATATAAGCACTAGAATAAAGAGCAGAATTTTTTGATGAATAGGGAATGCCACTATGATTGACATAGTTGATTTGCTTGACTGCAGGAGCACCTACCTATGCTGGAGTCACAGGAGAGATTCCCATCGATTCAGAGGTTACGACCAAAGCTGGTATTTGAGGACAGAGCCGTGATTGATGTTATGGGTCTTTGATTTATTCTGTATGTGCCTGAGTTTCAGGTGAACATGGGATTGCTGACTGCATTAACTAAGAGATGGCACTCAGAGACTTGTAGTTTCCACTTGTCGATGGGTGAGATGACAGTCACCTTAGAGGATGTATATGGGATTTTGAGGATACCGATCGATGGGGAGTTAGTTCCTTATGATCGAGAGGGAGACAGGGAGGCATTGAGATGAGTGTTTTAGGATCCAGGACTAGAGATGAGGGTTGGACATGTGGCTTGGGATACCATGACATGGACAGGATTAGCACTACTAGCAGTATTGGCAGGAGTGATCAGTGGGTTTTTATGTATCAGTTTTGTACCATTTTGTATGATGATGTAGACACCTTCGGGTGATTTTGTAGCCATATGTATTTTGACATCATTGTATCATGACACTTTATATATATATATGATATTATTCATCTTTGCGGTAGCTATATGCATGTGTACCTATGTGATGAGATGTTTCATGATGTATGTTTCTATGTGATGGATTATGTTATGGATGTAAATATGTATATGAGAAAATGCAATATTTTTGTTCTTTTATGTTTTAATATGTTATGCCAATGCAAATGTGAATGTATGAACTACAAATGACTATTGACATGATGAGAATGTAAAATGTGCTAACATGTGTTGTGTGCAGGATGTGATGCAATTGTGATATCTATATGTATGTATGAAATGCTTAATATGTGGTAGTGCAGGTGCAACTACATGAAATGCAAATATTTTTGGCATGTAATTATACTCAGTCATGTGATAGCAGGCTACATGGACTCAAGAAGGATGATGGAAGTCAATCAAGAAAGGGGGATGGAAGATAGAAGATATGAAAATGAAAGAGCTTCTTGTGCGTTATCATCATTGAGCTTATTATGGCAAAATAGGTTATTACAATCGAGGCATATGTTCGACTTAGAAAGTCATTGTACCTGTTTGCATGGAGATAAGACAATCACAAACAAGGAATGCCCAAGTTCACACTAGACTCTCAGTGTCCTCATATCCTTGGACAAGTCATAGCATTACTAAGAGACAATTCACAGACAACAAAGAAAAATAGGTGACGATACCCCATCCTCGCCTTTGTAGTCAAATACATCCTAGAGATAAAATGTCTAGTCAGAGACATCCTGGAAAAGCTAAAAGACATGTCACCAAAAAGATAAAATCAAAAGAAAACCAAGACTCAACACCAACATCCACTATAGTCCTCAAATTTAGCGTCTCTTGTCACTTGTATAAGTCTTATTTGATTGTGATCACAGTGTTTACTTTCACAAAAAGGATAGATAGCACTGAACCATATGTTGTCTGAGTCTATTGAAAGATTTGATTTTGTTGAAGCTCATTGTTGTTGTTGTGTCTCATCTGAAACTGACTGAATCCATGAAACTGATACTTTATTGCGGAGAAGATGAAACTTTATTACGGATTGGCGATGTAGATGTTTCTATATTAAGGATTGTGCACGAATAGACTGAAGAAAACTAGAAGAAACTGTACTCCTTGAAACATGTGATGCTCTCAGTTCCACACCCATCACTAGATGTAGGATTAGCCTTAGCCACAGATAGGAGCTGATTTATTATGGATGAAAAGGGTTGTGAAAAAGAATGTTTATTATGAATGGCTAACCAATCTTAGGTAGATCAATAACAAGCCATGATGGGAATGGGTAAGGTTTATTATGAATGGATAGGTTGTGAGTGTGTACAAAGTGAAGGATGAAATGGAATCCCAAAGGAGGGAGGAGAATTGTCTCTACGCATGGCACCGGTGACCTGGTTTTCACCATGGTACTTGCCCAGGGTGCCATCGAAGTGGTTTTCACCATTGGATGAAATTATTTCTCTTTACTTTTCTTTATTTTTTTTATTTTTTTTATGATTTTTGAATTGGGATACTGTGAAGAACTATGTGTAAAACCTGCAAAGGTGCATGCTGTTGATAGGATCCTCCAAGGATTCACCCTCTGTGGTTGAGAGTTGATATGCACCAGATCCATATGTTGTTGTGATGATGTAAGGACCAAGCGAGTTTGGTTCGAACTTGCCCTTCTGCTCTCTGTCTTGCTGAATTTTAGGATGTTCTCTGAGAATTAAGTCACCCACCTCGAATGTGCGAGGCTCAACCTTATGACTATAACTACAACGATCCTTGACTGAATGATGTGTAGCTTGAGTGACTGTCTTCCTTGATAAAGGAACTGAGGTAGAATTACTAGTGTGTGAACTACATAGGCCCATATGCGTGTCACCTAAAGAAGTTTGGGCATCCTTGATAACAAAGTCCCTCGAGGAAGCTCCATTAAAGGTCCATGATGTATCACCAAAAGGGAAACAATGTGTGGAACAAGTGGATGAGTGATGAAGGCTTATGATTGCGAAAAGAAGTGAAAGTAGGATAGCATGATGGAGACTTAGGATCGACAAGTATGCTTTTTGACTTGAAATTTTAGAACTTTTGCCCCCAGTTATTTTGATATTAGGGGATATCATCTCTTGCTCTTTTTTTTTCATAGGATTTTTATCTTTGACCTTGATTTTTTCAGAGTCCAATAGCTTTTGATTTTGATTTGGACTAAAGGACTTTTCTTTATTTTTGACTTTTAGATTTTTCTTTTCAAAGCTTGATTTTTGATCCCAAATGAGTAAGGGCTTTTGTGATTCCTGTTGATCCAAGTCTGGGAGAGGAGTGGAAATGGAATGAGTGGATGATATGGTAAATTTATGTGAGTTCTCAAGAGGGCTGGTGATACGCTCAATAGATTCTTTGCTTGAACCACTCTAAGGACTATTGATATCAAGAGTTTCTTGCACCACTAGAGGAGATTTGCATTCAGACTTGTATATTGGGTGATGATACTCTTGTTGAAGTGCATGGGAGAGATTCTGTTCACATGGGTGAAGGAACCTTTCAAGATGTCCTTTGTGCTCCTTTTTTGTCAACTAATCTCCTACTTGTCGATCAGATCACTCACACTAGCTCTGGCAAGTGCGTTTAGTTCACTCCAGACAAAGTGCTATTTAGTGATATGCACAATGTGTCTAAAACTATAGTGGGAAAGGTAGATCATTAGTCTAGACTATATCACTTTTCTCACTTTGTTCCTGCTTCTCCTTCACTCTCATTGCTTACTCACTTAGATGAGGTGAGTCATTTGTGGCATCATTAGTTTGGTCACTTGAACTACCGCTACTTGCAACAACTCAATCAATATGACATGGTTATAGGATTGCCTTCTATTAGATTTTTTGGTGGAGTTTGTCAAGGATGCATCCTTGGCAAGCATCCCAAAGAAAAATTTGATAAAGGCAAAGCATAAAGAGCCACACAACTTTTCGAGCTAGTACATAGTGATTTGGTAGGACCATTTTCACATCCTTCTTTCAATAAGGCTAAATATGTCTTGACATTCATTGGTGATTTTTCCTGGTACATCTTTGTATATTTTCTCCAACAAAAGTCTGAGGTCTTTGAGTCTTTTAAGGAATTAAAAGCCTTTGCAAATAAACAATCAAAAAAATTCATCAAAGTTCTATGAATCGATAATGGACGAGAATATCTCAACTTGAGGTTTGAGCAGTTTTGTGTCTCAGAGGGCATTGATCTTCAACACACAGTTCCCTACACTCCACAAAAAAATGGACTTGTCGATCACAAGAATTAGTCCTTGAAGGAAATGATTAATTGTATGATTCACTCCAAACCATTGACACCTCAGTACTGGGCAGAGGTCATCAACTATGCATTTTGTATCAAGAATTGAGTTCCTCATCAAGCTTTGAATGGGGTCACTCCTTTTCAATCTTGAACTAGAAAGAAACCCATAGTCAAACACTTCTGAGTGTTTTTCTCTCCTGCATGGGCCCACATTCCAATAGAGAAATGCATGGATATGGATCCACAAAGAAAACCTTTCATACTTGTTGGGCATCTAGATGGTGTCAAAGGCTATAGGCTTCTCCATCCTACCACACATGATCTTTTCATTGAGAGGAGTGTTCCTGCCACTTTTCTATCTTTCATTCTTATGCAGACATTGCGACTTCGTGATGATAGTTCTTCACAAGATTTTAATCCTCCTGATCCTTCTAAGGAGGCTTCTTCCTCCACTTCAAATGAAAATGATGAGGATTCGTATTCCTCCTCTCTTAGTCATCATTCAGAGGGTGATGATTCTCCTCTAGATTCTCCTCATTCTCCATCTACCAAGCCTCTTTGGGCTCATCAGACATTGGAGTCAGCTGGTAATTGGGTCGGTAATCCTATAGATGTGAGAAGAACAAGGTCACAATTTGAGCATTCTTCACATCTCTTCTTTGTGATAGCTTCAGATCCATAGTCCTTTCAGGAAGCTTTAGGTGTCCCTCTGTGGGATGCTTCTATGTAGGAGGAGTTTAATTCCTTGGAGACGAACCATACTTGGGATTTAGTCCCTCTTCCTAAGAGAAGGAAACTTGTTCGGTGCAAGTGGATCTACAAAACAAATTTTTTTGTAGATGGGTCAATTGATAAGCATATGGCTTGCCTGGTTACCAAAAGATTCTCTCCGATTCCTAGGATTGACTACTCTGAGACTTTTGTGCTAGTTGCTAAGATGAATTCCATCTGAGTTGTTCTTGCTATTGTTGTAGCCCATCACTAGGAATTTAATCAGATGGATATGAAGAGTGCCTTTCTTCATGACAACCTTTAAGAGGAGATATATATGGAGTAGACACAAAGATTCATCCAGGATCATTCACTTGTTTGTCACCAATGAAAGTCTCTCTATGGCCTTAAGCAAGCCCCTCAAGCCTGGTATGGCAAGATGGACTCTTTCCTTGTATTAGTTGGGTTCACTTGGTGCCATTAAGATCTGAATGTCTACATTTTATAGCAAGATGATACTCTCACTTTCCTTGTTCTCTATGTTGATGACTTGTTGATCACATGGAGTCACTCATCCCACATCAAGACACTCAAAACTACCCTTCATGATTGTTTCTCGATGTCTAACTTAGGCCTACTCCACTAATTCTTAGGGATTAAGATCACTTAGTTACCTTGTGATACCTTAATTAGATAACCTAATTACACTCTTGATATGTTGTCTAGATTTGCATGGCTAACTATAAGCCTGCACTGACTCCATTTCTATCAAGAGGCAAACTTGAGGCTTCTTGTTCTTCACCTTTGATGGATGTTACCTTGTATCTCCAATTGGTTGGAAGCCTCATATGTTTGACTCACATGAGGCTTGATATCTCATATGTTGTGATTTTTGTCTCCACATTCATGCAAGAGCCAGATGAGATACATGGGAAGGCAACTAAGAAGATTTTTCACTATGTAAAGGGCACTCACAGCTATGGGATTCACTATGCAGTGGGTGTGGATATTGACTTGGTGGGATGTAGAAATTTAGATTGGGCTCATGATTCTTAGGATCGCAAGTCTACTTTGGGGTATTGCTCCTCTCTTGGTTCTGGTCCAATTTCTTGGTCGAGCAAGAAGCAACCTACTATCGCTCTTTCATCTACTAAGGTTGAGTATCGAGGAGCAGTTAATGCTACTACTGAGGCCATTTGGATTCAACATATTCTTACTAAGTTTAGCATTTCCTTTCAAAATCTTGCAATCACCTTTTGTGACAACTAGAGTGCCATTCAAATTTGTCACAATCTAGTCCATAATCAACAGACCAAGCACATTGAGATTCACATCCACTACATTCAGAAGTTGATTCATGAGCGTGTTCTTGATCTTCAGTACTATCAGACATTAGATCAAATTACATCTACATCTACATCTACACCAAACCCTTCACTAAGAGAAATTTCATTCATTTGATAACTTTGCTCGGGGTGTACCAGGTCTCCTCTTTTGGAGGGACTTCTTAGTTCCTTCTTTCTTTCTCTCTCTATCCATGGGGGGGCATACTCTCTTTTGTCTTGGGGGGTGGGGGGGGGGGGCTTCTTCTCTATTGGGGAAGACTACTATTTACATGGGTACCTCATCAAGCTTCAATTGTCGGGACCCATATTCTCACCCAGCTAAGCTATGCTTAAGGGGCCCAAGTGTTAGTGTAAGTTTTTATTTTCCTAGTTGGGTTTATATTGTTTCCTTTTCCTAGGTTTTTCCTACAATTTAATTTAGATTTCTTATGTTAATAAAGCATGTTTACTTAAGACAACTAGGTATTTAGGTGTTGCCATGCTATGAGGAGGTGCATTTACTATGTTTAGGCCATCGTGGTGGTCTCTCCTCATTATCTAGTATTACCACCTCCACCCGTCTCTTAAGTCTGTATAAACACAATACCTAGCTTGTAATTTCATGTTGGATATTGGGAGATTTCTCTCGATGCTATTCTCCCCCTGAGCATTCACATCAAATTTTTCTAGTATTGTTATTCTTCCCATATTATTTCTAGTATTTTGTTCTAACTCTTTCAATTTGATTCTAGTTTAAATCTATTTTTCTCAGATTTTAACATAAGTAACTTATTACTATTTACTCTATAATAAATTATTCTATTTTAAAGAAAAAACTATTTCCTTTTTAGAAAGATATAAAGGAAATTATAAAGAAAAAATGATCTGGTTTATAGAAAGTTATACAAGGTATCCATCAAGCATAAACTTTAAAATTGAACTAAATAGATATTTTTTTATTTTATTTCAAATCTAAGATAATATAAGTAAAATTTCCAAATATTGACATTTCCACAAAATTGAATCCACCTCTTTAGAAATAAAATATTTTTTTGACTACAAGTATTAATCTGATTTGCCCAACCTTAATAGTCATTGATCACTAAATGTTAAAGATGTTTCTTTTTACAAAATACAATAACAACAAAGGTTGCTTATTGGTGTGAAAACCAAATCTATGCTCTAGTCGCCAAGCATTGTAGCTACAATTTATATAATGAAAGATGGAGGAAGGTCTTTAACTACCATGCTCATTGAGATTGTCCCTTGCAATTCAATTAATCAAGATAAATATATGCATACTTATTTAATTTTAATTAATTAATTAATGTGTTAATTAATGAGATTATTTATTTATTTCCTATTCAAATATCAAAATATAATATATATTTAAGTATTCCAAAACCATAATTAAAAAATAATCTTTTAAATTAAAATAAATAAAAATTATAAATTTTGGTTTAAGAGTAATTCACCACTTTCATTTCTACCTCTTCACATGCCCATGGCCCACTCCATCATTAAGGATGCTAGTGGATAGTTCAATAATCTTAGTCAAGACTTGGAAATTTAAATTCCATGCACCATGACCACACCCTTTCTCCAAGTGCCAATAAACTCCATTAATAGAGTAGGGTTAAAACCTTTCTTTAAAGGACTATAGGAAGTGAAATTTGTGACCTCCAATATCTCCTAAATTTCCTTATCTTTTTTTTATAAACTCACTCTCATTAGGTTTAATATATAGAAGGTCATCACTCATGGTATCTTGGTTATAGATGGAGAGATTGAATTCTAATACTAGAGCTAGACGATAGAGATGGAGGCAGGTTCTAGAAATATGGTATGTATAATAAATACTTTGGTTCAATTATAACTTTTAGATGACCTTAATTATTAGTGAGGACATGTCCTCCTAGATTGTATAATCATTAAATTGAGTTTTTAGGTTGGTGAGAAAGTCCATGGATTTATTTCCTTCACTACCAACATGATGTAACTTGTGATTAAGGAAAGCCAATATATTAAAGTGTGCATCATATATAAAAAATTTCTCTTGCTAGTTGGATTTAGCTTTATTGCTAGATATATTGATGATGTTCATTAAGTCACATCAAGTAAAAGGAAATACATGTAACACTTTTAAGCTCTACTAGCATATATTGATTACAATGATGAATACAATGAACCTAATTATTAAAATCATAGAGGTGATCATGAGTAATATTGTTTAATGGTTGATGCCTATCTAATCCAAGCTAAAAAGGGGAACACGGGTATGTGCAGGATCATGGTGTGCCAAAACAGGCCCTTAAGTGGCAATGAAATTTCAGAAAATTAGAGTTATCCAACTTGACATGAAAATTTGAATAAGTTGTGAACATTATTTTTAAAATATGTAAGAAGAGAATATATAGAAAATTGAATGTAATTTCTAAGCTACTAGTTGTTTTTTGGAAAAAAAATCCTATTTGATGAAAATTTCAAATTTCAATGTAGTGGTACTAAAATTTTAGGAAAAAAATAAGAAGTAGACATATGTCTGACCACCCTAATCACAATCAAATCTTAATATTTTTTTATAATATTTATAATATAAGTATTAGACTCATGTCCAGATGTGACACATATTTGCTTTTAATTTTTTATAAATTAAATAATTATTTATGAATTTTTTAGTACAGCTTTCCAGAAATTCAGAAACTCCTACGCTTGACCACCTTAACTTGGTCAAAACTTTATGAAATTTAATTTTTTTTAATTTTTCCCTATAGTAGATGAAGCATAGGATGTGGTGCATGTTTCAATTTCAAAAATGTTATACCGTTTGAAAGTTGTGAGTGTTTTTCAATCAGTATATCAATCAAGACTATTGTCAGAATTCAATTAGAAAATAAATAATAATTATTTATTAAAGTTGAAATGAGACAAGCCTTATATTGTTGGAAAGCTGGGAACATCTTTAAAAAACCCTTTTCATTTCATCAATTTTGGTTACAAAAAAAGTCGTCAGCCACCAGTGTAAAGTCTAGAAAATCAAGGAATACTGAAAAACACATTTTTTCAGTTGACTTTCTAGGCTTGTCACTTCCAAGCCAAATACCAAAGCATTCTCGAGCCTAAATTGGAAATTTTAAAATTTGTCTACAAAAATCAGATATCGAATTTTATCCGATATCTGATTTTAATACAAAAATTTGTGGTCCCAAAAAAATTTCCCATTGCCGCCATTTTTTTGGTAAACTACCACATGGAAGAAATCCGATATCCAATTAAATCTGATGTCGGATTTTATCTGATATCCGATTTTAATACAAAAATTTGTGGTCCCAAAAAAATTTCCCGTTGCCACCATTTATTTGGTAAACTACCACATGGAAGAAATCCGATATCCAATTTTAATACAAAAATTTGTGGTCCCCAAAAGATTTCTCGGTGCCTCCATTTATTTGGTAAACTGCCACATGGAAGAAATCTGATATCTGATTAAATCAGATATTGGATTTTATTAGTCATATTTGAGAGAGAGAGAGAGAGAGAGAGAGAGAGAGAGAGAGAGAGAGAGAGAGAGAGAGAGAGAGAGAGAGAGAGAGAGAGAGAGAGAGAGAGAGAGGGAGAGAGAGGAGGAGGAGGAGAGAGAGAGAGAGGAGGAGAGGGAGAGAGGGAGAAAGAGAGGGAGAGAGAGAGAGAGCCACAGAGAGAGAGAGAGGTGGAGAGAGAGGTGGAGAGAGAGGGAGAGAGAGAGAGAGGAGGAGAGAGAGAGGAGGAGAGGGAGAGAGGGAGAAAGAGAGAGAGAGAGAGAGAGAGAGAGAGAGAGAGGTGGAGAGAGAGAGAGGTGGAGAGAGAGAGAGAGTAGGAGAGAGAGAGAGAGAGAGAGAGAGAGAGAGAGAGAGAAGGAGAGGGAGAGAGAGAGAGATAGGAGAGGGAGAGAGGGAGAAAGAGAGAGAGAGAGAGACAATATGACCCCTCATGACATAATTTGGTGTCTTAAGGGGTCCTATAGTGTCGTTAGGGGTCATATGGTGTCTTGGGACACCATAGGACCCCTTAAGACACCAAAGCATGTTATTAGGGGTCATATGGTGTCCCATGAACCCTTATGACCTCTTAGGAAACCATATGACCCCTAATGACACCATATTGGGTCGCTTTGGGTCATATTGTGTCCTAAGGCATCCTATGGTGTCCGAAGACACCATATGACTCCTATGGACACCATATGACCCCTAATGACACCATAGGATCCCTTAAGACACCAAATCATGTTGTTAGGGGTCATATTGTGTCTTAAGGGGTCCTATGGTGTCCCGAGACACCTTATGACCCCTAACGACACCATAGGACCCCATCCCCCCCCTCTCTCTCTCTTTATGACTACTAAAATCCGATATCCAACTTAATCGGATATCGGATTTCTACAATGTGGCAGATTACAAATAAATGGCGGCAACGAGAATTTTTTTTGGGGACCATAAATTTTGTACTAAAATCGGATATCGAATTTTATCCGATATCTGATTTTTGTACAAAAAACTGAGAAAGAAAGGGTTTGTGGGCCATTCTGTAGATTCCAACGGCCCACATTCTGCATATTCTATTTTCTGTCAAGGATCACAGGTTTTCAGACAACTAGAGATAAATTTGTGCTTTTGGGAGATTCTTAAAGTGAAAAGTTACATTGTCAATCACGAAGGCGCATGTGTGGAGGGAAATGGGGAGTAGTAGTCTTCGGAAGTCTAAATGCAAAAGAAAACTTTCAAATGACCAAATTGAAGTGTATAGAGAAAGAGATAGCGAATGTCATAGGGGGAGAAGACAAGGTATGTTAAATATTGCTAATGTTACTTCAACTGAAGAGAAAAAATTTGAAAATGTGCCACAAGTTATTGAAAATGAAAATGTAGATTTTGAAAGTGAAAATATTGAAAATTTTGAAAATGTTGAAAGTGATAATGAAAATGCTCAACATGTGGAAAATTTTGACATAGGAGGTGAAAATGTGGAAAAATTTAACGTTGAAGGTGGAATTGCTCAACCAAGTGAACCATATGTAACACCTAATTACTTTAGAAATGAAGACCCTCTCATGGATGAAAGACAAATTCCAAATCCAAGACCTTCAAGAACGCCAAAATGGTTATTTGAAATCGATGAGAACATTATTGCAAATCTTGAAGGCAAGAGGTCAACAAGAACCATTCGGTTGTGGGCTACACAACTTTTCAACCAAAATTTTAGCAATAAGACATTGACCAAGCAATGCCAACTCTTTGTTCAATTGCTAAAGATGATAAAGATGAGACCATTGCTAAACAAATTGAAGATTCTTATGAACAAGAAGATGGAGAGAAATTATATCTTTGCAAAAAATCTATTTGACACTCTCAATTCTATTGGAAAGAATACCAAAGAAAGAGATAAGAGAGCCGCTCGAAGAGTGATTACAACCTCCTTAGTAAGCAATCAATTGAGGAAGGCTCGTCAAATGATACAAACTTGTGTTGATTTTAACATAAACCGTAAAACTTTGGATAGAGCACTTGCACGAAGACAAAGACTTGACGATCCACTTCAACAAGATACATGGGCATTTGGTGGGAGGCTTCCACGTGTTGATAGAAAGTTGACTGATAATGTGAAGGAAGAGATTCAACAATTTTGGCACTCTAATTCTAGAGTGTCACCCAATGTAAAGGACGTTTTGAAATTAGGAATTGGCAACCGAGACCACACACCGCATCCCAAACATTTCTTGGAATCAAGCCAAACAATGTTGTACAAATTTTTTTGTGAATTACATCCAACTTTGCAAATATCACAATGGGCCTTTGAATCTTTGAAACCATTTTATTGTGTTCCTCTTAAGATTCGCAATACCTGTTGTTGCAAGTACCATGTGGAGTTTTCAGTGTACCATGAACCTTTATGTCATATTCATTCTACGATGAATACTAATAAGATGTTGCAGGAGTGTGGTGCAATGCTATTTCTGAGATCATCAAGAGACTTGCAAGATCTATTTTTATGGCCTAGAGATGATGGCTGCTATTTCTATAGAAATGATTGTTTGAATGAGAAGTGCTTAGAATGCGGTGGGTTGTCAAAGTTTGTTTCATGTTTTCATGAGGGCAGCGAACATGAGTTTAGAAATAATTATGTTGAGAAAAAAAGATACGAGATAGTGAAATATACTTTGAAGAGTGGAGGTGAAGGTTCTAGATGCGAATTAGTCTCAAGAGAAGTGAGTATTGCTGATTTTATTTTGGATTTTAAGGAAAATCTTTTCTACAAGTATGAAAGGCACACCCATAGGTCTCAGTGGTTGGATCAATAGTTCAGGATGTGTAAGAACTCTTTCCCGATTGGCACTATTGTATCGGTGGTTGATTTTGCAGAGAACTATACATTGCAACCACAGAATGAGGTACAATCTTAGTACTACAATTCAATCCAGATTGCTATTTTTGTTCACATTACATATAGACAGGCTCCTGATAGTACAGAAGAGGATAGGAAGATAATTAGGGAGTATCATTTTTATATGAGTGATGATAGATCACACTCCTCCGAGTATGTGCAACATTCTTTCAAGATTTTTTTTGAGTTCTTGCATGAGAAAGATATTGCAATTGATCGGCATATAATATGGTCAGATAATTGTACGGGTCAATTCAAGAATGCGCGTATGTTTTATTGGTTGAGTAGAATGCATCCGGAGAGGTGTATACCTCATATTTGGTGTTTTTTTGAGGTGGGGCATGGGAAGGGAGAGCATGATGGAGCAGGTGCATGCTTGAAGAGAGCTCTAGTTAAGGAGCAATTGAGGATTTCAGGTGCAAATTTCTCTGATGCACATTCTATTGTTGATTGGTGTAGTTCAACATTGTCACATGGAGGTACTCTTGATTCAACAATGAGAAGATTCTTTTGGTTGGTTGAGGAGGGAATAGTGGGAGATAGATTGGATTGTCAAACAATTAAAGATTCTTCAAAGATGCATTCATTTCTCAGCTCAGATGCAAGTACATGGACCATTTGGACACAAGTGTTGGCTTGTTTTTGTCAGAGTTGTGTTCAGTGTGATTGGGATCAGTGCGAGTCAAGTGAGTGGGTTGATACATGGGTTCCCCACTATCTAACTCCTTTATCTCAAACAATATCCTTGTCAAACGATGACATGGAAAGTTCACTTGAGTATGATCATCTATCAGATCTTGTACAACCAGGACATGTTTTTGCAGTTGTTGCACCACAAGGGAATGAAGAGAGATCAGAATATTGGTTGGAAAGATGTGTATAGGGAAAACAAAAGCTAACACAACCAGTGACAGATGATGATGGGTTCACATATCCTACAGGTTCAGTTGTTGTTGTGGGAACTTGGTTGCAAACATACATGATTAGAAAGAATGGCATACCTGCATTTGAAGACTATGAGAGACACAAAACCATTATAATGTATTCACACCTTATTATAGCTACAAATTTCAAGTTTTTGAAGCATCAAGCAAAACTGAAGACCAAAGAGCTATGGATAGTGACTACTGTTGATCATGAAGCAATACTGGATACTCTTAAACAAAGAGATGACCCTTCAGGCACACTTGAGTAGTAGGTCTTTAATGGTGCCTTATTTTTTTATCATGCATTTCATTTCAAACAATGATCATTGAACCTTAATGTTTAAGTTTTTTACATGTATATTAAGTATGTGTTCAAAATGCAAGTCTATTGATGAACGTTTTTTTTTGGCAACATGGTTTTTGCATGCACATAGCGAGTACACTCGATATAATTAGAAGGGACGTATTTTTGCAACACAACTTATTATCATCCATTTCATGAGCTTTACAATTTTTGTTATTAGACAACACTCTTTGATAATTTTTTATGATATAATTATCGCATAACCTTTATGCTCATGAAGGTCTTTTTTGATGATATACAATAGCATCACATTACGATTTTTGCGTCAACATAGTGGGTTCTGTTGATATAATTTGAAGGGACATATTTTTATGGTATATAATCCCACCTTTTCATTTATTATCATGCATTTCAGTTGAAGTGATTGTCATAAATCCTTTATGTTCATCCATGCATTTTATGTGTAGACTAACAATTCCTAAAAATACAAGTTCATGCTAGATCATTTGTCATTGACAAGACCCTCTCTTGGTGATGGTACATATTCCTTTGTGCATTAATGAGATTAAATTGTGGGTCTTGTTGTGTTTATTATCATGAAGATGATTCAAATGCATGTGGCTAGGACACATCTACAGTGGATCAAATTGTCATGACAGATGATCTATTGAATCAAACATTTGACATTTGACATTTGATAATGTTGGGCCTTCAAAATCACCACCTACTAGTCAAGGTGGTCATCAAACTTTCACTCAGGTAACCTTGTCTATTTTTATTCATTAATGGTTTATAAAATAAATTTAGATTTTGGTAATTGAATAACATTGTTTCATTTTTAGATGCTGACATCAGATGCACCTAATATTCTCTCCACAATGGAGCATGGTGTTCTCTAGAAATAGCATCTTTGATGCTTTTGACAGTAGTATGAGTTAGATTAGTAAATTTCTAATTTGATGCTTCCCACAGGGCTTTGCAACTTCAGATTGTGAGTGTGTGCCTGTTACAAAGGAATTGTACTTTAATCGACATAGATGGTCTATGATGGCCTTTTTGTAAGACTATATGGTTTTATAACATATATTGTACTTTAATCGACATATAACAATATCCAAGTGGTGGTTGGCATAAGCTTGAATATGGTAAGTTGTATGCATCTTGAAGTTGAATATGATATGTTGTATACATCTTGAAGTTGAAATTTGATTAGACTTGTCAACTTTTGATGAATCATAAATGTCATTTCATTATTAATCTTGTGAGTGTGAGGTGTAGGAATAAATATCAATTACTTTCAAGGTCATGGATGGTTGTCCTAATATGATAACCACCACATGGTTGTGCCTTATGAGGAAAAGCTGAACAGATAATAACTAATTGAGAACATCAATTCAAATCCATAATATAGAGGATACTAATAATAGATCTTTGTATATTTATTTTTTCTAATAATGAAATAGGTACAACTATATTGAGATAAAATGAAGCTTTTCTCTCATATGAAACTTTTCTCTCATGGATGTCACATGCGTAGGGTATGACCCTGAGTGTTCGATCGAGTTGGGGGGAAAAACAAGAGCATGCATAGGGTAGATATGCCTAACTCGACATGCCAGAGCTGATGGTTCATCATTGCGACGAGAAGAACGAGAAATCAGCCATGCGACAACATTCCATTGAGTGAGACTGACGATTTTTTCGCCAATCAAAAAAATTGCTGCCCTAATAAAACTGTAGGGCAACTTGAAAAAATAAGATAGACTTTTGTAGGGACCTCTCTCATGGCCCCGTAGGTTCAAATGGATCATTCGTAGGTGCCACGGATTCCAAGTTAGGGCCTGTCAAAGTTTGATAATTTTGAGCACTTAGGATGCTCAAGGGACGACGCGGGTAGGGTATGACCCCGAGCGTTCGATTGAGTGTGGGAGAAAAATAGGAGCATATGTAGGGTAATAATGCCTAACTCGACATGTCGGAGTCAATGGTTCATCATCGCGACGAGCAGAACGAGAAATTGGCCATGCGACAACATTCCATTGAGTGAGACTGACGATTTTTTTGCCAACTGAAAAATTGCTGCCCTAATAAACTGTAGGGCAACTTGAAAAACTAAGATAGGCTTTTCTAGGGACCTCTCTCGTGGCCCTGTAGGTTCAAATGAATCATTCACAAGTGATACGAATTTTGAGTTAGGGCCCTTCAAAGTTTGACAATTTTGAGCACTTAGGGCGCTCAAGCAACGACACCGGTAGGGTATAACCCCGAGCGTTTGATCAAGTGGGGGCGAAAAACAAGAACATGCATAGGGTAATAATGCCTAACTGGACATGTCAGAGCTGACGGTTCATCATTGCGATGAGCAGAACGAGAAATCAACCACGCTACAATATTCCATTGAGTGAGACTGATGATTTTTTCGCCAACCAAAAAATTGATGCCCTAATAAAACTGTAGGGAAAATTGAAAAACCAAGATAGGATTTTGTAGGGACCTCTCTCATGGCCCCATAGGTTCAAATGGATCATTCGCAAGTGCCATGGATTCTGAGTTAGGGCTTGTCAAAGTTTGACAATTTTGAGCACTTAGGGCACTCAAGGGACGACGTCGGTAGCGTATGACCCTGAGCGTTCGATCAAGTGGGGGGGAAAAACAGGAGCATGCGTATGGTAAAAATGCCTAACTGGACATGTTGGAGCTGACGGTTCATCATCACGACAAGCAGAACGAGAAATCAGCCATGCAACAACATTCCATTGAGTGAGACTAACGATTTTTTCACCAACTGAAAAATTTCTACCCTAACAAAACCATTGGGCAACTTGAAAAACTGAGATAGGATTTCGTAGAGACCTCTCTCATGGCCCCATATGTACAAATGGATCATTCGCAGGTGCCACGGATTCCGAGTTAGGGCCCGTCAAAGTTTGACAATTTTGAGCACTTAAGGCGCTCAAGGGACAACACTGGTAGGGTATGAGCCCGAGCGTTCGATCAAGTGGGGGGACAAAATAGGATCATGCATAGGCTAATAATGCCTAACTGGACATGTCGAAGCTAACGGTTCATCATTGCAATAAGCAGAACGAGAAATCGGCCATGCGAGAACATTCCATTGAGTGAGACTGATGATTTTTTTGCCAAATGAAAATTGCTGCCCTAATAAAACCGTAGGGAAAATTGAAAAACCAAGTTAGGCTTTTGTAGGTACCTCTCTAATGGCCCTGTAGGTTCAAATGGATCATTTGCAAGTGCCATGGATTCTGAGTTAGGGCCCGTCAAAGTTTGACAATTTTGAGCACTTAGGGCGCTCAAGGGACGACGCATGTAGGGTAGGACCCCAAGCGTTCAATCGAGTGGGGGGGAAAAATAAGAGCATACATAGCGTAATAATGACTAATTGGACATGTCAGAGCTGATGGTTCATCATTGCGACAAGAAAAACGAGAAATTAGCCATGTGACAACATTCCATTGAGTGAGACTAACGATTTTTCGCCAACAGAAAATTGCTGCCCTAATCAAACCATAGGGAAAATTGAAAAACTTAGATAGGCTTTTGTAGGGACCTCTCTCATGGCCCCGTAGGTTCAAACGGATTGTTCACAGGTGCCATGGATTCTGAGTTAGGGCCTGTCAAAGTTTGACAATTTTGAGCACTTAGGGCGCTCAAGGGACAACGCCGATAGGGTATGACCCCGAGCGTTTGATCGAGTGGGGGGGCAAAATAGGAGCATGTATAGGGTAAGAATGCCTAACTAGACATGTCAGAGATGACGGTTTGTCATCACGATGAGCACAATGAGAAATCGGCCACACGACAACATTCCATTGAGTGAGACTGACGATTTTTTTGCCAACTAAAAAATTGCTGCCCTAATAAAACCGTAGGGCAACTTAAAAAACTGAGATAGGATTTTGTAGGGACCTCTCTCATGGCCTCGTAGGTTCAAATAGATCATTTGCAGGTGCCACAGATTTTGAGTTAGGGCCCATCAAAGTTTGATAATTTTGAGCACTTAGGGCACTCAAGGGACGACGCTGGTAGGGTATGACCCCGAGCATTCAATCGAGTGGGGGGGGGGGGGGGGAAACAGGAGCATGTGTAGGGTAATAATTCCTAACTAGACATGTTGGAGCTGACGGTTTGTCATCGCAACGAGCTAAATGAGAAATCGACCATGCGACAACATTCCATTAAGTAAGACTGATGATTTTTTTGCCAATCGAAAAATTGCTGCCCTAATAAAACCGTAGGGAAACTTGAAATACCGAGATAGGCTTTTGTAGGGACCCCTCTCATGGCCCCGTAGGTTCAAATATATTGTTTGTGGGTGCCATGGATTTTGAGTTAGGGCCCATCAATGTTTGACAATTTTGAGCACTTAGGGCACTCAAGGGACGATGTCAGTAGGGTATGACCCTGAGCATTCGATTGAGTGGGGGGCCATAATAGGAGCATGTGTAGGGTATTGTTCATTAAATGAATTGTATTTTTCATTGAATGAATTGCATTGTATTGTTGATTAAATGAATTATATTGTTCATTAAATAAATTGTATTGTATTGTTCATTAAATGAATTATATTGTTCATTATAAAAACAACACTTACGATGAAATGAAATGAATTGTATTGTTCATTAAATAGCCATTATTAACCATTCTTAATTATTGGAATGAATATTAAAGATTTCCATGATAACACCACACACAGATAAGCAACAATTTATATGATCGAATATCAACTTCTTTATATATAAAAACGTTGAATGATTACAAATGTATGTCCATACACAAATATGGCATAAACACCAACTGAAACAAAATATATGTCTAAATACATGAAAGTATGTTCATATACAAAATATGTTGGTATTTTGGTATGGTTTTGTCATTGATGTCAACACCTACTAAATACACCTACTTTGGAGATCCAGCAACATTCACTGGCAAGCAGTAATCTATGCAACAGTTACTGGTATATGATTAACCGGCAGGATATAATGTTCACCAGTACCTGGAATGACATGGAACACACTTGGTAATGTCAAAGACATCATGTGGACACTTTATTTTGAAGTTAAAATCATTGGTATATTCATATTTGCATATTTTCTTTTACCGACAAATAGGTCTAGGTTATCTAGGGTTACATCGGCAGGTTTATCTTTTCCAGATCAGCATGGCATGCTATGGAGATGATTTATTATTGTTGTAAATGATTAAGCCAACATGATTAATCAGTTATTGCATCAGATATTATATTATTTGTAAAAAATTTTTATTGTAATATCTTGTAGAGCTGACCTACTAAAATTGGTCTTAGGGTATGGTATAAATGTAAGATCTTATTTGTAAGATCAAGTGGGGAATGCGAAAAAGATTCAAGTGAAGGTATATGCAAGATAAAGCAGAGGCATACACGAAGACATCATTTGAAGGTGAAGTTAGGTTTTTGTAGAAGCATATCAGCATTACACCGGTACTGAATTCAGCATATGAAGATGCGATTTTGTGAAGTACATTCTTATTGGATTTAACCATCCAACTGTAGTCAGTGTGACTCCCATTTGTGATTGAGAAATGAGCTCTAGGCTGTTGGCCTTTCTGCATGTGAAAACCCCTATTGTACACTTACTATCTGCAGTAGTGTCATCTGATTGTGGGTAAGGTTTCCCACCGTGGTTTTTCCCCTTACAGGGTTTCCACGTACAAATATTAATGTCATGTGTTGTGGATGACTTTGTGTTTATGTTTCATGCATTAATTCTTATCGGTATAGCAATTTACTATTAACACTATCTACCGAAATACTAAACTGGTTTACCAGTATTAAGTATTAAGTTGGTTAATAAGTTTTTGATTTGAATTTATTAGACAACTAATTCACCCCCCCCTCTCAGTTGTCTCCAGGACCTAACAATTGGTATTAGAGCCTAGTCCTCTTTTTGCAGAAGTTTAACAACTTGAGGAGATCCAATGTCTACTAATTATTTCAGGAAGGATAGACCTAAACTTGATGGAACCGACTATGGGATATGGAAGATCAAAATGGAGACACGTCTGAATTGCATCGGTAAAGACATCTGGGAAGTTACTAAGAATGGTTATACTACTACTGTAGCTGGTCAGACTGCTCCAACTTCTTTAGCCAGAGATGAAGAAAATGATTGCAAAGCAAGAGAAGCACTCTTGAGCGCATTATCAGATAGGTCTACTGCTAAAGCTATTTGGGATCATTTGGAAACACTGAATGAAGGAGATTCCACAGTCAAAATTGCAAAACTTGAAAGCTTCTGAGTCAGGTATGAACATCTGAAAATGGAAGAAGATGAAAGGATTTCTGCTTTTATGGAAAGAGTAAATGAAATTGTTTTGGGTACCAAATGTTGTGGAGGAACCTTGAGTGAGGATGAGATTGTTTCAAAAATCTTAAAAGGTTTGCCACCAGCATATAAAATGAAGGTTACTGCTATAAATGAGTTGAGAACAATGCCTAATACATCAGTAACTAGGGATACATTGATTGGAAAACTTTCAGCTTTTGAAATTGAGGAATTTGGTCATGTTGCTACTATAAAGACTGATTTGGCCTTCAAAGCATCAACATCATCTGCTCCATCTTTTGACAAATCAGATTGGAGAGCCTTTTATGCAAGAGAACTTGAAGAAACTAGGAAGGAGAATGAAGAGCTTGAAGAACTTGAAGCACTATTTGCAAGAAAAATGCCAAAAGGTCCAATTGGAAGTAAGTATGAAGGTAAAGCACCCTTTAAATGTTTTAACTGCAATAAGATTGGTCATATGGCTTCAAGATGCCCTGATAGACATGCTAGACTAAGAGAAGAAGCTAGAAGAACATACAAGCCTAATCCTGAATATCAGAGACATAGATTTAAGAAGAACAAAGATAAATCTTGTTACATTGCTGATGAAGGTGTGACTGATGATTCTAATGAGGATCCAACAGACAATGGGTGCGTTTTTGTTGCTATAACAGAAGCTAAACTAGCACCTACTGCTCAACCAGTAGAACAAGCCCTAGCAGCTAAAGTTGAATCAAAGGATGAATAGATTATTGACTTAGGATGCTCACATCACATGACTGGAGACAAAGGTAAATTCTTGAACTTTCAAGAATACAATGGATGTTTAGTAAGATTTGTAGATGACAAAGCCTGTTCAATCAAAGGTAAGGGTTCAATATCTCTTGATGGTAAACATAACACTGACAATGTCTACTATGTTGAAGGATTAAAGCATAATCTTTTAAGTTTTGGTCAATTAGCTGAGAAAGGTTTTCAGTTACAATTTAAAAATGGAAAATGTAAAATCATGAATAGAACTGGTTTGGAAATTGCAACTGGTAATCAGACTAGAGGTAATATCTTTCGTTTGAATAACAGTGAAAAGGCATGCTTAATTGCACATATAGATGAAAGTTGGTTATGGCATAAAAGACTATGTCATGTAAATTTTGATTGTATGGTAAAAATCAGTACTTCTAAGGCAGTTAGAGATCTACCTAAAATTGTGAAACCTCATAATACAATTTGCAAGGAATGTCAATTTGGAAAACATGTTAGAGCTAGTTTTAAAAGTATTCCAGAAAAATCCAATAATGCTCTTGATTTAATTCACACTGATTTATGTGGTCCAGCTAGAACTAAAAGCTTACAAGGTGATAGATATTTCATGCTAATTATTGATGATTACTCTAGAATGTGTTGGGTTACTTTTCTCAGAGAAAAATCAGAAGCACTTGGGAAGTTCAAACTATTCAAAGCAATGGTTGAAAATGAAACCAGTAAGAAAATCAAAAGTTTAAGATCAGATCAAGGAGGAGAATTCACATCTAAAGATTTTAATATGTTCTGTGAAGCGAATGGAATCAAAAGACAGTTATCAGCACCTCGGACATCACAACAAAATGGAGTTGTTGAAAGGAAAAACAAAACTATCTTGGATGCAGCAAGAAGTATGTTATCAGAAGCAAATCTACCACATGTGTACTGGAGAGAGGCAGTAAGCACTATTGTCTATACATTCAACAAAGTTCACATCAAAGGTGAAACCGGTAAGACCCTTCATGAACTATGGTTTGGTAATATTCCTACTCTTAAGTATTTTAGAATTTTTGGAAGTAAATGTTATATTAGAAGAGATGAGTATATTGGCAAATTTGATCCTAGAAGTGATGAAGGAATATTTCTTGGTTATTCATCTAAGAGAAAGGCATATAGATGTTTTAATAAAAGATTACAGAAAATTGTTGAGAGTACAAATGTAAAGATTGATGAACAATTCAGAGGAATTTCAAGATATATAGGCTCTAAACCGGAAATAGAAATTATGACAAATGAACCTACAATAAATCCACCGGTACATAATGATGATCCAGTTACTCCGGTATCATCAGAGGATTCCACAGTAATTGAAGAACAACAACAGACTAAGACACCCCGGTATGTAAGACTAAATCATTCTGAAGATCAGATAATTGGAAGCAAATTTAAAGGAGTTATGACAAGAGGAAGATTGGCAAATGAAGAGGTATGTCTTATTTCTCAAATTGAACCATTATCTATCAATGAGACATGTGAAGATAGATTTTGGATTAAAGCTATGGAAGAAGAATTCAGACAAATTGAGAAAAATAATACTTGAACATTAGTTCCCCGGCCTAAAAATAAAAATGTAATTGGAACCAAATGGGTATTTAGAAACAAACTTAATGAAGATGGTAAGGTTGCTAGAAATAAAGCAAGACTAGTGTGTAAGGGATATTCTCAGAAAGAAGGAGTTGATTACAATGAAACCTTTGCACCGGTAGCCAGAATTGAGGCAGTTAGATTATTCTTGGCTTTTGCAACTCACAAGGATTACAAAGTTTATCGAATGGATATTAAATGTGCATTTTTGAATGGAGATCTTGAAGAGGAAGTCTATATTGAACAACCTGATGGATTTTCTTTGATAGATGACAATGATATGGTTTGCAGATTAAGAAAAGCTCTGTATGGATTAAAACAAGCCCCAAGAGCTTGGTATGCAAGATTGGATAAATATCTTTTAAAAATTGGTTTTACTTAAGGAAATGCAGATAGCAATTTATATTACAAAGTAACTAATGATGACATCTTGATTATTGAAGTATTTGTTGATGATATAATCTTTGGAGGAGAAGATAAATTATGCAAAGAATTTTCTCTTGAAATGTAGCAAGAATTTGAAATGTCTATGATTGGAGAAATAAAATTCTTTTTAGGATTGTAGATCTTACAGACTGATAAAGGTATATTTTTGAGTCAATCTAAGTACTTGAAAGAACTACTAAAGAAATTTGGGATGGAGAACTCTAAACTTGTAAGCACACCTTTGACTACAAATGATAAATTATCTCAAAGGGATGAATATATACTTGTTAATCCAACTAGATACAAATCTATGATAGGAGGTTTACTATATTTGACACAAACCAGACCTGATATTATGAATGCAGTATGTATAGTTTCTAGATTTCAGAGTAATCCTAGGGAAAATCATGAATCAACAGTAAAAAGGATTTTTTGGTACTTATAAGGCACAACAAATCTTGGATTATGGTATACTAAAGATGAAAATTTTGATCTATGTGCATATACAGATGTAAATTGGGCAGGAGATGTGGATGATAGGAAAAGCACCACTGGAGGAGCATTCTTTCTTGGAAAAAGATTAGTCTCTTGGTTGAGTAAGAAATAGAGGTGTACATCTTTATCAACAGCAGAATCAGAATATGTTGTAGTAGCAACAAATTGTACACAAGTACTTTGGTTTAAGCAAATGTTGAAAGACATAAAGGTAAAATGCAAGGAACCTATTACTATATACTGTGATAACACTACTAGAATTGATATATCTAAAAATCAGGTATTACATTCTAAAACAAAACATGTTTCTATCAAACTAAATTTTCTAAGGGAAAAAGTTGAAGAAAAAGAGATAAAACTAGTTTATGTGAATACTAAAGAATAGCTTGTAGATATTTTCACAAAACCTTTGCCTAAGGAAACTTTTGAGTATATCAGAGATCAGCTCGGAGTCATACCACCACTGGTAGAGACTTAGACAGTTGATGATTGTCATCAACCGACAGAATTAAATGGGTAAATCTTTATTCTAGTATTTGATGAGGAAGCTACTTCAAAGGGGGAGTAGTTGGTATATTGAATTGGTTGGTATTTTGTATGAACTTGACCCTTTCTAACTTTGGCATTTGATGTCAAAGGGGGATAGATATCTATGGAAAAACACATTATCTTTTTGGTAAAAGATATTTTAGGGGAGAAATTTTGAAAAACACATTTAAGAAGAAATTGGTATGAAAGATTGTTACTCCTAGGGGGAGATATGAAGATTGTTAGTTTTTGGCATTTCTGTTTTGGCACCGTGATGGTTTTTCCATCTTGTGTTGCCATCAATACCAAAGGGGGAGATTGTTGGTATTTTGGTATGGTTTTGTCATTGATGTCAACACCTACTAAATACACCTACTTTGGAGATCCAGCAACATTCACCGACAAGCAGTAATCTGTGCAACAGTTACTGGTATATGATTAACCGGTAGGATATAATGTTCACCGGTACCTGGAATGACATGGAAGACACTTGGTAATGTCGAAGACATCATGTGGACACTTTATTTTGAAGCAATAATCATTGGTATATTCATATTTGCATATTTGCTTTTACCGGCAAATAGGTCCAGGTTATCTAGGGTTACACCGACAGGTTTATCTTTTCCAGATCAGGATGGCATGCTATGGAGATGATTTATTATTGTTGTAAATGCATTAAGCTGACATGATTAATCAGTTGTTGCATCGGATATTATATTATTTGTAAAATGTTTTTATTGTAATATCTTGTAGAACCGACCTACTAAAATTGGTCTTAGGGTATGGTATAAATGTAAGATCTTATTTGTAAGATCAAGTGGGGAATGCGAAAAAGATTCAAGTGAAGGTATATGCGAGATAAAGCAGAGGCATACATGAAGACATCATTTGAAGGTGAAGTTAGGTTTTTGTAGAAGCATATCAGCATTAAACTGGTACTGAATTCAACATATGAAGATGTGATTTTGTGCAGTACATTCTTATTGAATTTAACCATCCAACTGTAGTCACTGTGACTCCCATTTGTGATTGAGTAGTGAGCTCTAGGCTGTTGGCCTTTCTGCATGTGCAGACCCCTTTTGTACACTTACTATTTGCAGTAGTATCATCTGATTGTGGGTAAGGTTTCCCACCATGGTTTTTCCCCTTATAGGGTTTCCACGTACAAATATTGGTGTCATGTGTTGTGGATGACTTTGTGTTTATGTTTCATGCATTAATTCTTACCGGTATAGTTACTGTTAACACTGTCTACCAACACACTAAACTGGTTTACCGGTATTAAGTATTAAGTTGGTTAATAAGTTTTTGATTTAAATTTATTAGACAACTAATTTACCCCCTCCTCTCAGTTGTCTTGGGGACCTAACAAAATATACATGCGAACTAGACATGTAAGCATCCCAAAACTATCTATAACATCCTAAGGTATTGATGGATCATCAAAATCGATCCTCTTTGCTACACTGCTCAGCTCTGAAGGATCCTGCACAAGAAAAACAAACCACGATTAATATTAGTTATATTATATAATTCACATTCGAAAAGTGAACATAAAAATGAACTATTTAATTGAACTATTCATGTTTACCTCTTCTCCACATTTTCTCTTCAGCTTTGTGGGACTCTTGATGTATGTCTTTGGTAGAGGAGGTATGTTTTGAATATTTTGATACACAACCTACATATGCTCAGAAACATGAGATTGATACAAGTTAGCATATAATTGCCACTAATAATAACACATTATATCTATTAATCAAATAATAAAATAAACACACATCTACTCAAGGCATCTCTTCTTCTTCTTCAAGTATACTGGGTGTAGTCATCAAGGATGTGAAGCCAAGAGTTCTCTGTATATATACACAACAAGTATATGAAACTATCAATCTATGTCTAGACATGTATAATCACTATAAGTTATTTAAACTATTCATTCAATCATATTTGCATTCAATTACCTTTCCCTTATCTCCAATTGCACTACCAGATCCTAGATCACACTGCACTGCACTTGTACTGCTTGTCCCCTACAAGAGTAAAATAAGATATACATTCAAGTTACTACATAATCTAATTAATGCAAATATAAATGATGAGCATGTATGTACAATAAAATACAAACGACTAGGTGCAATAATATATGTACCGTCAAGCTATCGAGGCCAAATGAAATGGCCAACAAGGTGCCCTCCTGAATCTGTCTCAACTCATCTTCAGTCATCAACTGTTAAATAGACCATGTAGATAAAAATTAGTACTTAATATTATCTAATTTATAAATATTTAATTAAAATATAACATGAACTGTGAAAACACAAATCTTACCAATACATCATCAATGGATGATGATGGTGCCTCCTCACCTCTAGCATGTCAGGACTCCCTAGGGTATCCTCCAATCTATGTAATAACCTCTGGTGCATCATGCATCTCATGCACCTTGTAATTTGCACTATCCACAACAAGATCAACGGGTTGTCCAACTAGACCCAAGCATACGTGCCCACACATGACACAACTATGGGGCATGCATATGTGTGGAGCTGAGGATGATGTGTCACTGGCATCGGATGTACCACTACCATCAAGAGTAGGCTGAGCTACTGACGCAGCCTGAGAAACCAAAAGGCTACTCAAAGAGTGAATAACCGATATGGTCCGTGAAGCTGCCTCACAAATGATATCAGGATGCTGAACTGCAGGTGGGGGATCAATATGCGGAGGGGGGACATATGGGCCCTGGACTACTCTAACTGCCCCAGGTCTATTTTGGGGCATACCTAAACCTACACCCTGGAAAGGTTGGATGTCAAAGTAGTTCACATGTTTATGTAAAACAAACTTAGAATACAATTTTTTTATGAAATAGAAGGGGCTATCAAGATTGTTGCTGGGTGGTTTGTCGAAAACCATCCACCAACAATGCCAAAAAAATTTCACAATCCCATCATTTGTGCACCATTTGATAGAAAGTTTTGTTTTTTTGGGATCTACGGGCTGACCAGTACGGGGATTGACAAACAATGAGGCGATTTTGGCTTTGGATATCTCAAGATTCTTGATATCCTTATACGACAAGCCATTTGCATATTTTTCCTTCATAGAATCTCGCCACAAAAGGGCGGCATCATGCTCCTCAGTCATGGTTTCCATACTTTTTACGATCGATGTGAGAGGATCAAACAATGGGTTTAGACGAGGGATCCTACAATATACTTCTGCAATACCCCTCAATTCATTCAAATTTTGTGCAATCAAATCTTGAATTGGGGGGGGTTTTGGCAAATGAGGGTTTGGTTGTTGCAGTTGTGGTTGGTCAGTGTTTTCATTATTATCCCCCATTTTTAACCTAATTGAATGTAAACAATTAAATTTAGTTAACAAATTTAAACAATTAGGTATTTGATTTAAAAAAAACCTAGTTTTCCTGAAAAAAAACCATATTTTTAATGAAAAATCAAATAAACACTCACAAAAAATACAACAAATGAATGAAAATGATTCAAAACGACAAAATTCTTACCTCTAAATCTATTTTTTAGCAATTTTTTGTCAAAACACCGAATATCGGATGGAGCGGATATCGGATTTTGACGAATTCGCACGACCCGTGAGTTAAAAATGACTCACAGGACTGTCACTGTCGAAATATAAAAGTCTCAGAAAATCGAATATACGATTTCAACACTTAAATTATTTTTAAATAACATATATAATATAATATAATATTATATTATATTATATATAATATAATATAATATTATATTATATTTTAATATATAATATAATACAATATTATATAATATATAATATAATACAATATTATATAATATATAATATAATATAATATTATATTATATTATATATAATATAATATTGTATTATATAATACGTAACATATAATATATTTTTTAAATTAAAATTACAAAAAAATTAGATATCGGATAAAATTCGATATTCGATTTTATCCGATATCCGATTTCCATAGGTAATTACCAGGCCAAGGTGTACGGACACCCAGGCCAAGCAAAAAGTCAACACGGATTTTCATGTTTTTAGGCGAGTGAGGAAGGCTATTTTTTCACATCACCACTTTTTGGCCCCCCTTGATCTTGCACTAACCCACACGAAAAACAATATGATGAAAAGAAGCTAAAAGGAACATCCAAGAAGGAGAAAGAGATGAAGCTCTCATTAGGATCTACAACATGGGATGAGACTTTTGATTCCTTAACCAAGGATTATACTTGTAGTGTCATAAAATTGTGACCCTGGCAATTTTAACCACATTTGAGGTCCTCACCTTGGCGGCAACATCTTCCTTCCCAACTGAGACCTCTCGTTGCACTTTCACCTTGAACCCCTCCCTGTTTGAGCCATGTTTCTTCCTTTAGACCATGTTTAGGCCCCAAGATAGGGTAGGACAGGGATGTGGCGCCCCTATCCCTCCCTCTTAGGGTGGCCCCAAGATAGGTCACTCTGGCCCTATATGCATTTCAGGATTCCAAGTCTCCCCGATGTAGGCCTTTGATGAGATTAGATTAATTCTCTGAGGCATGTTTAAAAGGGAGTTAGTCCTTTCATTTCCAGGACAAGAAAAATAAGATACATCAATGAGCGAATATACACAAATAGGAAATGTTCAAGCTAGGCAATCTCCATTATCATTATCAAGCATTAAAGCACTCAAGTCTTCTTCATTCATCCCTTGGAGAAACATTACCAAATTCATTTGCAAATATGTGTGTGTTTTAGGGTTTTGTCATGTTACATGCTATTTCATGTGACACTTACGATTTAATTCAAGAAGCAAAGCAATCATCATCAACAATTACAAATCTACAAGGTATAGATGTCCATTGTCTACATTGAACCATTTGCAATTAATTTCCTTCAAGGTTGACTCCTCTACTGCCCTGGTTTGATTGAGGAAAGCTGCTATCCACAACCCTTCTTCTCTTCTTTTATGTGTGTTGGTTGCAGGTGCACGACTGTATTTTCATATTTGGAATCCATTTGTAGAGGCCGAAAAAACCTTAGTTTCATGGATTTTTCAGAGGACCATGTGCAATTTCAACATGGTCCTATTGACTTTTCTTCAAATTTATAGGGCAGATCTGTATCAGTCTCAATGTATCAAATCCAAAGTTACAACATGATCTAGAACTGGTATCTCTTCATTTTCACTCATTTTATCTTCCTTTCCTGCATAGTCAACAAGTCAAATTTCTCATTTAAAAAAGAGGGAAAATCACACTTAACCCTTGCAATCCACTTGGAATTCATATCCTTGTTTCCCTTGGATTTGGATCTAGTAGATTCAAGCCCCTCTTTTGAATGCAAATTTCCTCTAAGCGAAAATCATCCTAGTGACTTCCTTTCTCAACTTTCCACTTTACATTTTGGTGAACCCAATGTCTTACACATTAATTCTGATTTCCCATTATTAGATCTGATTAAGTGCAATTTGAATTTCAAAATTTCATTTCCAAGTTTGATCTATTTGCAAATTTTAGAGGTTAATTGCATAAAAACCCCAATTTTTCATTTGACAAAATTAAGCTTGTGAAGTGTAAAATTTTAATTGATTGTTTCAAATCTGATTTCTATTTCAAAATTGCAATTCAAATCCGCCTTTTTATTCTGAAAAATTCAGTGGTTAAAAAGTAAAACCCTATTTTTTAAGATTCTTCTATTTTTGACATTTGACTACTTATTTGACTGATCTAGACATCTCCAAATTAACTGTTTTTTGGATCCTTCAATAAAATCATAATATCTATCATCCCTGGAAATTTCAAAAAAAGTTTATTAGACCATGTGCATTGTTAACACAGTCCCTGCCTTTTTTCCCAAAATTTCGGGAGACAGAATTGACTGTATTTTTCTACTTAAATCTAGAAAGTTGGTATAGTTTATCAATTGTAACACCTCCTAAACTCAAAAAACAAAATCAAATTTCACCACTTTCATCTTTTGAATTAGTTTTCATAAAAAGGTCCTAATTTAAAATCTTCTTTTCCAACAAACTAAGATTATTAAGAGACTTTTAATGGCAATTAATAAATTGGATTTATTTGCTCTTTCGCATATGATTACATTTTTTTCACATATATTTACTACAACCATGTGTCAGATAAGAGTTTCTTTCATTTCATGTTACTTCTCTTCATTCGTTGCACTTGGTCATATTGTGTTGTTTTGATTTCAAAATTATTCCCTTTTCAATTCGATCTCATAGCTTTCATGTATCATTTATGTTGCATTATGGTGATGTTATTAAAAAAATGTATTTTCTATGTTGATCACCTCAAAGCTTTTGTAGACCCTAAACCTAGAGATTCTAACCCTTGTACATCTCCTAGGGTATCTTGTGTGCATAATATGAGACTTAATGCTTTAACCAATGATCTCTTTAAAAAAGATCAAGCATTGGAAAACGACAAGGACACATCTTCTTCTACACATACCCTTGAGAAAGGGGGGAAAAATCAAAACATTAACATTCTTACATCTTTAGATCCTCCATATTCTCCTAAGATCTATATTCAACATCAAATTATATGTATGGAGGATGATGTCATGCATTTTATTCATGTGATCTTTCCCCTCACATAGAAATAACTAATAGAAAGCTTCTAGATGATGAAGATGTTAATCCCCAATCTCCCAAAAAGGATAAGCTTGATAAAGGAAAGGAGATTGTCATTTCACATGATACTCCTTCTTCATCTACAAATCCTTTTCTTCCCCCTTACACATCATATTTCAAATAAATTCGTTATCTTATTCCTCCATCTAGTCAATTGCAACATTTTTATAGTCATGGCTTTCATATAATAACAAATCAAGGTTTTAAAGGACAAGGAATTAAGAAATTTGAGCAAGGAATCTATATCCCTATAAACCCTCCTACAGAAACTACTACAAAAGGATTGGGAAATGATACTCCTCTCTTTATGGATGAATTCCTTACTCCAACACTTAAGAATTATCTTAAAAGACAACAAATCAAAAGAGCCCACAAGAATGATTCTTCTTCAAAATGTCCTTTTTCTTCATTTCATCAAACCCATGACCATAATGCTGATGATTGCCTTCATTTTCAAAAGTCTATTCAAGATGGCATAGACAGTGGCAAAATTAGAGTTATGGATAATAATCCTTCTTCTTCTAACAATCTTTCATGTCAAGACGATATTTATCATCCTGAAAGACTAGCTGAAAGAAAAAATTGGAGATTGAAGAATGATAGGAGCATTTCCTTTCCTCCTCAAAAGAAGAACATGAATCTTAAGCAACTGAAAGGTATTGAATATTGAATTTTTCATGATTTATATTCACATTCTATAAGAAAATTTTATGCATTTAAGAATTTTTTTAAAAAGCAATATGATCTTGCACAAATTTCACTTACAATAGATCTAGTTGTCTTCCTTGACATCAAAATAGTGCCTTAGCACTTCTTTTCACTTTATGTTTTTCCTCACCCTATCGCATAAATAGTCAACCTAGTTGGGACATTTTTATCATTTGTGGTGGTGTTGTTTCAAATTTACATACTTTGGGTAGCAACGTGAAATTCATTTTCCTCTTTCTTTCTATATATTTATTTCTTTTTCGTGCATTATTCATTACTAGATCTCCTTTCTTGCATAGGGTTATTCTTATGCGAGCATCTAATTGTCCTTTGGTTTTCCTCTTTTCTTGAGAGGATTTTCATTAATAAGTAGTGCACTTCCTCTCTTTCCTTCATTCTCTTGGAAAAATTACCTCTTCTATGGTCTCGATTATTCACAAGTATGATATGCCCCTTAGCATGGAATGATCTCTTGAGAAGTATGTATCCCTTCCTTGAGAGGATTTGTTCCATTAGGAAGCTATAGCGCTTAAAAATAATCACCATCAGAGGATGTGTAATGTTTCTCCTTGTCCTCCTCACTTGTGGGGGAAGGATTTTCACTCCTTTTTTTCCTTCTTTTTATCTTAGGTATCACTATTTCCTTTAGGGGCTGAATTTTTCATATGTGTTTATCATTTCCTACAATGGTATGCTTTTATGATTAATCCCCCTTGGGGAATATATGATACTTTTAATCTATTCCTTTCAAAGATTACCACTTCTTGAGACATGCATTTTACATATACTTTTCTTGCATGCATTCATGAAGGTACATTATGCATTTGATTATGTTTAATCTTCCTCTATAAGATTGTGTAAGTTCTTCTCATTGTCCCTACATTTGGCGGGCAATGATCGCTCTCTCTCTTTTTCTAGGGATCCACTTTGCTCTATTATATGGATGGTGTGAGTTATAAATACTTTATGTCATTCCTTGTGGGAAATTGTTTGTATTTTTCTCAAGGTGTAAGTCCTTGACTACAACCTCTTTCACACTTGGTAATGTACATCTATGATAAATCCACCCATCCCTCTCAGGGATAAAAGTGAGTAATCCCTCATCAAGAATCCCTTTCACCTAGGAATAGGAGGAAGGATTGTATTATTGTTCTCTCCTTTTCTTTGTTCTAGAAGATTTTATATTTTTCCAAGACATGTCCCCTTGGAGGGAGATGCCTTTTAAACAAAGATATCTTCTTCTCGAAGGATCTCCTTTACACTTACAACAAGATATCTAATTTCAACTATCCTATCCTTGCTTGAAGATTATTCCCTCTCTTTCTTGGATTTATGACATTGTTGCATAACAAATATCTTCTTTGTGATGAAGGTAGGTATCCTTGTTCTACTTTCCTTAAGATATCAACATCAACCTATGTTGACATCTTAAGGTGGGGGCACTCACACTGCTCTTTTGTACTTTACTTCTCTCATGCATTGTATAGTGGGGTATTCTTGGAACAAGAGGGTAGCCTCTTAGAGAAATATGTCATCACTTTTCTCTTGTATAGTAGGTCATTCTCAAAATTAGAGCATAGACTCTTAGAGAGAGATGATGTTGCTTTTTCCTGGTACAGTGGATCATTCTCATAACTAGAGCAAAAACTCTTAGAGAGAGTTTTATTTACTTCTTCTTTTCTTATAGAGTGGGTTATTCTTAGAACCAGAGCATAGACTCTTAGAGTCAGAGGATGCCACTTTTCTCTTATACAGGGTGATTATTCTCGGAACCAGAGAGCAGACTCTTAGAGAGAGATGTCATGCCTTTCTTTACATTTGTACTGTACATCATATACAGGTTGTAGTGTACTTGGGCATAGACTCCTATGAGGCGCTTCAAACCTCACTTTCACACACGCGCGCTTGAGGTTGGGAGAAACTAACGGTGTTCCCACTCTCCTCCATTACATGGAACACCCAGACAGACTCTGCAGGCTAGATTTCCACCTCCTTCTCTCCATGGGCCACCTAATTTTAGGGGCTAGATGTCCATGGTTTTTCTGTTTTTCGCCTTTCTTCTCATGGATCACCAAACTATGTATTCATGTCCTCTTTCTTCTTCCTCTCATTAACCCATAGTTTTATTATTGATGGTTCGTGGATGATGTTAGCTTTAATCTTTTATGAGATCATTTGTGTTTATGTGATGGCATTTGTCCTTGTGTTTCAATTAGTTGTTGAGACATTTGAGTATTGAGGTCTCTCCAACTAATTGGTTTGTGGTCTTGTGTCTTGTCTTTTTATTTTTGTCTTTGGTCTTGTTTTCGGTTTGCCTTGTTCCTTTTTGTTTTTTTTGCTCTTGCATATGTTTGAGTGAGTTAAGATCCTAAGATTGGGAGATTTTGTCCCTTAAGATTAGTGATTTTTTATACTCCTTGATGTATTACTCTGCATCTCTCATCTTCATCTCTCTTTCTTATAGTTTATCGGTAGTATTGGTGTAAGCCATACTCCCACTAAAGTGGGGGCTAAATATAGTATCATAAAATTGCAACCCTAGCAATTTTAACCACATTTGTAGTCCTAACCTTGGTGGGGAAATCTTCCTTCCCAACTGAGACCTCTTGTTGCACTTTCACCTTGAATCCCTCCCTGTTTGAGCCTTGTTTATGCCTTTAGACCCTGTCTAGGCCCCAAGATAGAGCAGGATAGGGTCCCTCTAACCCTATCTGTATTTCAGGACTCCAAATCTCTCTGATGGAGGCCTTTGGTGAGATGATATTAATTCACTAAGGCATGTATTAAAGGGAGTTAGTCTTCTCATTTGCAGGACAAGAAAAATAAGATACATGAATGAGTGAATATACACAAAGAGGCAATGTTCAAGCTAGGCAACCTCCATTATCGTCATCAAGCATTCAAGCACTCAAGTCTTCTTCATTCATCCCTTGGAGAAACATTACAACATTCATTTGTAAGCATGTGTGTGTGTTAGGGTTTGTCATGTTACGTTCTATTTCATGCGACACTTGCGATTTCATTCAAGAAGAAAAGCAATCATCATCAGCAAATTGCAGATCTACAAGGTATACATTTTCCTTATCTACATTCAATCATTTGCAATTACTTTCCTTCAAGGTTGATTCCTCAACTGGGGTTAAATTGAGGAAACCCATATCCACAACCCTTCTTCTCTTCTTTTCTATGTGTAGGTTGCAAGTGCGGGACTGTATTTTTAGATTTGGACTCCATTTGCTAAGGCAGAAAATCCCTTTTCATTTCGTGGATTTTTCGGAGGACAGTGTGCACTTTCAACACGATTCCATCGACTTTTCTCCAAATTTATAGGGCAGATCCATATAACTCTGAATATCTCAGATCTGAAGTTACAACGTGATGCAAAATCAGTAGCTCCTCATTTTCCCTCATTTTATCTTCCCTTCCTGAATAGGCAACAAGTCAACTTTCTCATTTACAAAAGAGAGAAAATCACACTTCAACCCTTGCAATTGACTCTAAATTCACATCCTTGTTTCCCTTGGATTTGGATCTAGTGGATTTAAGCCCCTCTTTTGAATGTAAAGTTCCTCCAAGTGAAAAATCATCCTAGTGACTTCCTTTCTCTCTCTTAGGTGGGGAGTCAATAGGGTTCAATTTTCCACTTTACAATACTTTTCTTTAGTATTCCTTTGTTGTGTTTTCTATTACCTACTACATTATAATTATAGCTAGAGTAGTGGCTATCCTCTATTATGTAGTTAATTTTTATTAACTATTCATCTATTTCATAAGGTTTTGGGGCCCTTTCCCATTATGTTTAATTTTTTACATAAAAAGGGGAGAATTTTTAATGTTTCAATCTGGCTTATACATTTCATGCTAGCTATAGAGCTTAGGAATATTAAGGTGTATATTTATTATAGGTAGGATAGAAAATGCCATCATGGATGAACCAAGGATGCTAGAAATCAGAGATTCTACACTCAAATTTCCAATAAAACTAATCTTTCAAATCCTCTCATTCATAACATTCACGTAAATTCTTTACCACACACATGAATTAAAATATTATCTATGAAAGGGTTCCATTAATATGTTATTATTGTTAAAAATAATGTTAGAATATATTATCTTTAGACATGTAGTGTTGCGGTTAAAACATTTCGTTGGTGAAGTAGTCACCAAGGTTCAAATCCATGCTCGGCCTTTGTGCTTGCAAGGCCTTGTGCCTTTGCTAGACCGTTGTGCTTGCGGATTTAAATAAGTGAAGTGTGAGGATGAGGCCCCCCATTTGTGGCCTCACTGGTTCATAGCTCCAAGTCAAAAGCATTTACCCCTTAAATAAAAAATGGTTAGAAGATATTAGAATGATCCTATTATAGGTGTTTAGGTTTACCATATCCATGATTTAAAGATGGAAGGGGAAGGATAGGGAACATAATATTTATTTTATATAGAGGAATGAAATCACTTTTTTGGTCAACAATGATATAAAATGTACAAAATATATAATGTCTAGTAGGCGCTAAGAATGTTTTTATTTCTATTTTTTTGTGTTTAGTAGGCATTAAGAGTGTTTTATTAATTTATTTTGATTTTGATGTAGTTACATTCATATATGTTGATGGTGATGAATTTGTATCCTTAAAATTTAAAATTTTCACTCAATTGGAAACCCAAATAAGAAAGTAAGATCTTTCACCCAAAGATAAGCTTCCTTAAAATTTTTGGCCACGAATAAATGCACAATTAAATTTTTCTAAAATTATAAGTATTGGTATATTTTTTTCAAGGGAACTCTAATTATTTTCAAAGGCTTAAAAAATGGTGGCTTGGGGTCCTTTTATTAGAAATGTAGTGGTTATTTTGAAAGGGAAGACACTAAGGCTAGTCATGTTTCTAATCAAAGGGATCCCAAGTAGAGGATGTAGTTCCTCTAATATATTTGTATTTAACTCATGTAAAGCGGAAAATCGTGGTCGAACCCTAGTTGGTCTCCCCTCTTCTAACTCCAAGGAGAGAGAAGGGAGGTTCGCTAGGATTCGATGGGTTTTCACTTAGGGGGAAGACTTTACATTCAAAAGAGGGGTTGAAACTCATAAGATTCAATCCCACACGATGTAAGATTGGATGCTAAATGAATTTCAAGGGTTAGGAAAGCAAGGCTACCCTCTTTTGTAAAGAATGTTGATTAAGGAAATTAAGCTAAGGATGCATAGAAAGTCATAAAGATTCGCTTATAAATTGAGTTCGGGTTATAGGATGAAGCTGCGGACCTGGAATTAGCAGTAAAATGTCGATACGGCGCTGTCCTGCAAATTTGAGCAAAAGTTGTCGGGATGATGGCGCCCGGCGCCACGGTCCTCCGAAAAATCCGCGAAACGAAGGGGGATCTGTTCGTCTCTGCACAAGGATTCCAGATCTTCAATTTCAGCCGTGTACCTGCAACCTTGTTCTAAGGATGTTTGTATCCTTATGTACGAAGGTTTAGATGTTGTATGTTGTATGTTGTATGTGATCTCCTCTTCAATGGTTGAATCCTTGTCTTGAATGCAACACTTAGCCTTGAATGGAGACTTGGAATGATCAATTGCTTGAATGCTTGAATGCTTGAATGCTTGAGTATAATTTCCACGCTTTGTACACATATCCTCCTCCCCCCAAATGAGAGAGAAAATGTAGCTTATATACTTGTCATTTAGGGTTGATAGACTGATTTTCCCGACCTTAGGCCGACCAGGGAAGTATATTTCCAAATTGCAATAAAAAAGACCCGATATCACTTAGGAAACCGGGCCCAAAATAGGACCCAGGGACCAGGGCGCTGGGCGCCATGGTCCTGGAGGACCAGGGCGCTGGGTGCCCTGGTCCTGAGGGACCAAGGCGCTCGGCGCTCTGGTCCCACCTCCCGGGACATCAGGGTGCAATGAGGTTCAGGCCAGGGTGCTTGAAAAATGTAGTTTTCAGTGTCGTGAGCAAGTTTTGGGGTCTCCATTTAGGTTGCGTGTTGCGTCGCCATCGTGAAGACCGAAATGCAGTCGAAATTGCAAGTGTCACAATTTTAGGACGCTACAACTCACATGAGGAAGTGGATCTATAGTTGTAGGAATATATTTCTATGTAGGAATTAAATTAATCCTTGTGAGCATTATCTCCAACAATTTACGATGTTCTTACTTTTGTAAAACCAAATAAGAATAGTGTAGGCAAAAAAAGGTGGAAGTGACTTAGATGGAAGCTAAAGAATTACTTGATGAGGGTTTCTAGTAACCTATGGAGGATGTAATTCACTACAAGAAAAGGATATTACATCTCATGTTTTATTGGACATGTATTTATGGGCCACTTAGTAGGCCATGTTGATTTGCAATATTTTTATACAAATATACTTCTACAAATTGAGAAGATTTATCATTTCTATATAAGAAGTTTAGATAAATAATAGGAAAAGGGAGAAGAATCATAAGCATATTGAGGTTATGATCACGAGTGCAGGCACCATAGAGTCCCTAGTGAAAGCTACCCTAGATTTTTTGTTACTACTTATCAAGTTGCTATTAGTTTTTATATTCAAAGTCATACTATATATTCTAGTTGGTTAGCACTACCGAATCATGTAGTCGGTACACATAGAGAAGACAGTATGAACAGTCTAGTCGGTTACACAGGAAAGCAGTCACAGAATGTAGTATACACCGAGCTGTCTACTGAGTATCTTTTTGAGACTACCAAGCAAGAAAGATGACACACCAAGTTGATATACACCGAGTGAAACGTGTTACCAGATACATTGAACCTGGACATGCATATGAAAATGTGTTACAAGATCGAGGCACATCTAACCATTATAACATTGGAAATTGTGCCAGAAGATTGTGTATGATTTTGAGATCAATCTAACCAATGAAATATTTTGTATAGTTATTCATTCGAGGAATCTTGTTCATAAGATCGAAGCAATGAATTGGATTACCGTTTTAAGAGATCTCTTTATACAGCATGAGTGAAGTGTATGTATGCATGAAGGAAGACTGTTACAGAGACACAGAGGTCACCGAGAAGGTTTTCAGAGAATAGTCGAAGAACAGAGTAAACAGAAGGGTTTACTGAGTTACTATATGGGTTACCAAGGTATGCTATAAGCAAGGTAATCTATTCTGAGCATATAGAATCTATTTTAACATTTCAGATGTAAAGTTGCAGATATTTGTAATGATTTTATTGTAATATTGTGAAGTTGAAAGAGAAACCTTTAACAGGGTAAAAGACTCTAATAAAGTCTATAAATTCTAAAGCCTCTAACCAGGTGCAGCATTAAGAATAAATGTTATTAAATCCTTTAGCAAGGTAGATCTAACAGATCTTGGTACTCCTAATAGGGTATGCCATCAGAAATAGCTAAAATGTAGCTCTAACCAAGCATTCTTAATTATTGCAGTAGTGAAGTTGTGGGTGCCATCCCCACCACGGTTTTTCTCTCTAACCAAGAGTTTCTACGTAACCAAAATATATGTGTTATGGAGTGAATCATGTATGATTGCTATCTATTTGTTTTAACTTTATTTTATGTTACTACACTATTCTATTTATGCATAACAGTAAAGTTATTATTCAAGAAAATTTTTGGAGTACTGATTCACCCCTCCCCTCTCAGTACATTAGCTTTCCATAGTGGGCCTAACATTTTTCTCTAGCATCTTTCTTCTCTAGGTTTGGGTCTTCGATAAAGGTGTCCTTTTCTAAGAAAGTCCTAAGTTTATGCCAAGATTGATAGGATAAATATTCCCCCCTCTTTGTGCCTTTCATGGGTGGTTTTGCTAGCTTTTGTTGTATTGGGTGGTCTATTTTTTTGGTTCTGATCTTGTTGGTTTTTTAGTTTCTTTGGTTGTTCTCGAGTATCCCTGTTGGGATTTTACTTTCTTATAGTGGGGGATATTTTGGATAGCTAAGCATCCCTCATGCACCCCAGGTGTCGCTATGTGAATATGTAATGGTACGGGCCTATCCCACTTTTATTAATCAAAATGAGTTTTGATAAAATTAATAAAAAATTAGTACAAATGTTACTCTCTAAGGGTAACTGGTGTAAGAGAACCCTTCAAAGGGCTCCCACCATTTGTTTTGATTGTCTTCTTGCTTCTTTAAGAAGCCATTGTATATAAAAAAAGAGCCATGTGCTCATTGGTCTAAGTTTAGGTCCCAGTTAAGGTCCTAGGGTCATGTGTCAAAAGTTGAGTTTTTGTTGGAAATAGAGGGTATGTGTGAATTTGAGATGTTTAGGGGTCTTTCATAGCATGGTGGTGTCCTTGGGATGGCCCAATGTGGGTCTAGGAGTCAAGAAAAGCAACATTGAGAAAGTTGCTCAAAAGTTGCATGACAACTTTTAAAAGTTGTCAAGCAACTTTTCCACCATGAGGTCAAAATCCTTAGTTTGGCGTGGACAACCTTAATATGGGCACACAAAATGAGGAAAGGGTAGTATAAGTAATTTCAAACCCTAAGTTAATGGGTTGGATGTCAGTTATTGTATGGCCAAAGCAAGGTGACTTGACTGTGACTGCAATTTTTTTGCCAGTCGGCACAAATGGAGTAAAAGAAGAATGTTAATGGATTGAATTTTGAGAAAAACTATGTGGAGTGTCTTGTATGGGATATTTACCCTCATTGTAATCAATTAGATTAGGTTTTGTTTTGTAGGTTGTGTGTGTTTGTAAATATTTTGTGAATTTGCTTCTTACTATCCAGTTTTGGATTGGTTTGTGTTAATTGGTTCATAACTCCATTCCCCATTGTGGAATCACCATGAAACCATGGGGAATGAGAGTATAGACCCTGTACTATACTTCACAGCAAAAAGGTCCCTTGAAGATGCAAGGAGGCCATTTAAAGACCCACTCCTAGGTGAGACTGAACAATGCCCGACTAGGAAGGGTTAAGTTGCAGAGGTCTTGGAGAGCAAGGAAGGTCAGAGGAGGAGGCACCCTTGGAGGAGTTGTGGAGAGGTGAGTGAGGCACCCTTGGTGTGAAGGGGGGGCTTCCACCAATCCAGGAGAGGTGGCAAGAGCACCAAACCTACACTGTGACCCTGGGAGGCCTAAAAATCCTCTTAAAAACACTTAAAAACCTTAAAATTGACCCAGTGCAGTGTACAGACACTTGGAGGCCTAAAACCTAAAAAATACTTGAGTCCTTGCCAAATGAATAACAGGTCTTTTAGGAAGTTTCACAAGCAAGTGCATTATTTGTAAGAGGGAACCCTAAAGGACCGAGTAGGAGGCCTAATTGGTCATAATCCTTGTAGCCCTATTTTGTAGGCAAAACACAAAATAGTGAAATTGGTAAGGGGTTGAAAGCTTGAAACCTCTTGGGGGCACATGAATGGGTGGGAAAACCATGTTTTAGACCTAACCTATCCTTGCTAAGACCTAGGAAGGTGTGAAGCAAGCCAAACCCTTATTAGCCTAAGTAAGGGTTCCTGAATCTCATGAGTAGGTGAGACCTTAGGAGTAGTTTTTCAACTTGTTGGTGGGTGGATTGGGAAAGGTCAGGGGATTCCACAAGAAGGGAAAGTCCTAGAGACCCTAGGGTGTGGTTGGAACACCTGGTGATCCAATGGAAGGATCCAAGAGCATAGACTAGGCTAGTCTATCCCAAACCCCAACCCATCAGGATGGTATTAGAGAAAGTTAAAGATTTGGTGGACCATGTATGTCTCTATATTTTGGTGAATCAATAGGGGAAAGCACAATGGTCACTAATGCAGAGCTGGCTAGGGAGGTAGAAGAGTAGAAAAAGAAGAATAAACTTCTTGAAGAAGCTATGAGCGAGATAAGGGACAAACTGTAGGAAGTGGTGGATCAGAGGACAAAAGGGCGTTGGGGTGAAGAAACCAAGGATAAAGGCAAGAAAACCATTGACATAGATGACATTATACCTAAACCAGATCCCTTGTTCAATGAAGAACCATTTGTAAAGGCTATTAAGGATTTGAACACCAAAGCTTTTGAAGGATTGCCACATTTCAGTGGAAGGATGGACATAGACACTGTCATGGAATGGATTGGGGGTATGGAGAACCACTTTGAGTGTGAGGGAGTGACAGAGGCTCAAAAGGTTAAGGTTGCCAAATCAAGATTAAGGGGAGTAGCTTTGACATGGTGGAAGTATCTGCAAGAAGAGAGAGTTAGCATGAGAAAGCTACCTATTGCCAATTGGAAGGCCATGGTGAGTAAGATCAAAGAGAACTACTTACCAGAGGATTATGAAGTCCAACTTCATAAGAAGAGATAGGGTTTGAAGCAAAAAGACCTTGATGTGACCTCCTACATCAAGGAATTTCAAAAGCTTTGTCTTAGATCCAAAGTCCAAGAAGATGAATCTATTAAGGTGGCTAGGTATTTAATCAGCCTAAAGTGGAACATTCAAGAGGAGATAAGCCTATGGACTCCTACCACTGTATAAAAATGTCATCAACTTGCTGCCAAGGTGGAAGAGAGGAAGAAAAGAAAAGGAGACTCTAATAACAGGGGTAGAGGCAGAGGTAGAGAATAAATGAATCACCGAGGTGGTTACCAAAGCAAGGCAAATGAACAGAGGAACCAAGGAGAAGCCAAGTTGACTGAACATGGCAGTGAAACCAATCTCAGAGGGAGTCATTCTAGAGGAAGAGGTGCACAAGGTGGTCCTAGTAGGGGTAGAGGTACTGGCAGGGGTAACTCCTACTTTGCAACTATGAAATGTTACAACTGTGGTCAATTGGGACACTTGGCTTATAGATGCCCTAACAAGCCTACATCATCAAATAGTGGAAAGAGGGTTGCTTATTGATGTGGAGCATCATGAAAAACCCTTCAAGAACCCCAAATCAACATGGAGTTTCAATCTCAACACAACATCTTCACTTGTATTAGAGGCATAATCTAATCATAATCATTATTCTACAGTCCAAAACAATATTAATATCAACCAACCAATACAATATCAAATCCATCATATCATTTTACAACCCTTTGAACATTAGTCAAGACCAAAACAATGCATTATGTTGTCCCCGTTAATGACAGTTTGATATACCCGTATTCAGTTATTAATAACTTTAAAACCTGAGTATATTTGGAAGATCGCTTCGGTGAGGCTATAGAAAACTCGGTTTATAAAACCATATCCAAAATTGAGAATGATCCAATGGTTCATTTGAAAGTTATTCCTTTGTACCAAGACCTTTTTGACTGTTACAGAAAAAACAAGAAATGTGCATACCCAGTCCGCCTAGGGCATCAAATATCTCATTAAATACTTAACCAATCACATTGAAACTGAATTAATTTTAAATATAGTTCAAACCTCTATCAAAAAAAAAAGTTACAACAATTTCCAATGGGGAAATCAAAAGATTTTAGTGAAACTCTCCACAAACACCAATTTGGAGGGTTTTTTGATAGTTTTCACCAAATCTTGCACAACTTGCTTCAAACTGATTGAAATTTAATGATAGCAAAGCAAAAACAAAGTTAGCTCATTCCATTATCATATGATATACATTTCCAATGGATACAAATGATTTTTCATAAAGAAAAATGTGAATGATCAGACTGCAATACCCAGAAAACAATGTGGAGTGTGTAAAAACTTCAAATATTATTCATTTCCTTCCTCCAACATTACACACACCCCTTGGATTTGACCAAATGATGGTTTTTATAACCTCCACACATCCATATGGTAGTTACAACTACCTAAGACCAATTACATTCTTGGTTTGCAAATTTATAATGCAATTTGTGCTTGACAACATTTTTGACACAATTGACAATTTTGACATTTTGATAAATATGACCCCTAATCTTTGCTTGTGCACTTGAAATACATTTAGATGGACTCAAAACAAAATTTTACATCCTATTTACCCTTCCATGGGCATATTTGCACAATGTGACCTCCTAGACCATATTAGGACTCAAATACACATCTTGAACAAATGTCTTACAATGCTTCACAAAATGACTCAAAATACATTAAAATGACCATATAAACTCAAATACGAGTAAAATGATTCATGACATGATCTTTAACCTCCTGGTGTATGTTTGGGTTAGGTGCTCCTGCACCACTTATGCACATGAAGACTCTTCAAGCAGCAAGACACCTAAGGTGGACCATATTGAATCAGAGATTGGAGGAGATCTAATGTTCAATAGGGTCTTGATAAGACAGCCAGTCAAGAATGAACCTAAGCATAGGAGAGCATTGTTTAGGGTGAGATGCAAGATCCTTGGTAAATTTTGCAAGGTGATAGTTGATTTAGGGTCAACTGATAACATAATATAAAAGGAGGCAACCAAGAAGTTGAAACTCACAAGGATACCCTACACTAACCCATATAAGGTGACACAGTTGACTCATGAGCAGAGTGTGCTAGTCAATGAACAGACTTGAGTAGAGTTCTCTATTGGAGGATACAAGGATAAGATCCTTTGTGATGTGTTACCCATGGATGCCTATCACTTATTGCTAGGTAGAACCTATCAATTTTATAGGAAGGTGATCTATGATGGAGAGGAGAACTCCATTTCCTTCAAGAAGGACAACAAGACTTTTAAGATTTAGTCTTTGATAGAGAATGAAGAGTGAACTTCAAGAACACCTAGTGTCTTATTGGCTACTGGTAAAGAGCTCTTACAGTTGATACATGAGGAGGAGATATTGAAGTGTTCTATATTTGTGAAGCCAAAGGAGGAAGAAGACAAGTTGCAGGCAAAGGTACCCAAGGAGGTGAAGAAAATGTTGCAAGAGTATAAGGACATAGTGAGTGATGGAGCACCTGCAACACTCTCACCAAGAAGGTCTATAAGCTATCAAATAGACTTTGTTCCTGGTGCATCCCTACCTAACAAAACTGCATATAAGCTCACACCTGATCAAAACAAGGAGGTGGCAAGTCAAGTGCAGTAGTTATTGGAACAAGGACTGATTAAGAGGAGCATCAGCCCATGTGCAGTCCCGGTAGTGCTAGCATCAAAGAAGGGAGGCAAGTGGAGACTTTGCATTGACTCAAGGGCAATCAATAGGATCACCATAAGGTATAGGTTTCCTATTCCTAGAATAGAGGATTTCATGGACTGTTTAGGAGGTGCTATGTATTTTACCAAGTTGAACCTTAAAATTGGCTATCACCAGATTAGAATCAAGGAGGGAGATGAGTGGAAGACTGCTTTCAAGACTATGGAAGGATTGTATGAATGGCTTGTGATGCCATTTGGACTCACCGATGCCCCAAGCACCTTCATGAGGTTGATGAATGAGGTGTTAAAATATTTGATAGGCAAGTTTGTGGTGGTGTACCTAGATGACATTCTCATCTATAGCAGAACCAAAGAGGAGCACCTTGAGCATTTGAGGTTAGTCTTAGAGAGGTTGCATGAGGAGAAGTTATCAATCAACCTAGACAAGTGTGACTTCTTGAAGCAAGAGCTGGTCTACTTACGATTTGTGGTGTCTAAGGGAACCTTGAAGATGGATCCAAGCAAAGTGGAGGCAATCTTGAATTGGCCTACACCTAGAACAGGGACTGAAGTTAGGAGTTTCCATGTTTTAGCCCAATTATATAGGAAGTTTGTGAGGAACTTCAGTGGCATATATGCACCAGTCCTTGACACCATAAAAGGAGGCCTTAAAACTAAGTTTAAATGGACTGAGTAGGCTGACAAAGCATTTCAATTATTGAAGCATGAAGTAGCCACAAAACCTCTCCTTCTCCTACCTACTTTTGATAAGCTATTCACATTGGAGTGTGATGCAAGTGGAATTGTAGTAGGGGGTGTATTGAGTCAAGAGGGAAGACCTGTGGCATTTTTCAGTGTGAAGCTTAATTAAGCAAAGAGGAAGTACTCAACCTATGACCTAGATTTGTATGCATTAGTGCAGTCTCTTAAAAAATGGAGGCATTACCTACTCCCAAAGGAATTTGTGGTGTTCACAGACAACCAGGATTTGAGTTACATTAACACTCAATAGAAGCTTAGCAACAGACATCTGAAATGGATGGAATACCTCCAATCCTTCACCTTCACCATCAAGCATAAGAAGGGGCAACTCAACAAGGTGGCAAATGCTTTAAGCAGGAAGTTGTTGACAGTTCAAGAACTACAATTGCAAAGCATAGGAATAGAAGGTTTCAAGGGCCTCTATGAAGGAGATGAAGACTTCTCATCAGCTTACAAGGTTTGCAAGGAGTTTGAGAACCATTTCCATGGTGAGTATGTAGATTACACTCTCCAAAATGGTCTCTTGTTCAAAGGTAATCAGTTGTGTGTGCCTAGAGGATCCATGAGGGAAAACCTCATCCAAGAAAAAAACAATGGTAGTTTAAGTGGACACTTTGGAGTCAACAAAACCTTGCATCTAGTACAGAGGTACTACTATTGGCCAAAGTTGCCAAGAGATGTGAAAAGGTATGTGGAACAATGTGGTGTGTGTCAAAGGGAAAAAGGAGGATCAAGCAATGCTAGTCTCTATCAACCATTACCGGTCCCTAATAGGCTTTGGGAATGTGTAAGCATGGACTTTGTAGTAGGACTTCCCAAGACAATGACATGTATGGACAACATCTATGTGGTAGTAGATAGATTTTCCTAGATGAGCCATTTCATTCCATGTAAAACTACACATGATGCTAGCTATGTTGCACATCTCTTCTTTAAGGAGATTGTTAGGATTCATGGACTCCCTTTAAGAATTGTTACAGATACGGACAACAAGTTCATGGGCCATTTTTGGCAAACTTTGTGGAGGAGACTAGGAACTAATCTCTCATTTAGCTCAACTTACCATCCACAAACTGATGGTCAGACTGAAGTCATCAATAGGGTGTTAGGCAACTTGTTGAGGTGTCTAACTAAGGAATATGGATAGACATGGGACCTAATCATTCCTCAAGCTGAGTATGCATATAATGACAGTGTAAATAGGACCACTAGAAGAAGTCCTTTTGAGGTCGTCTATGGTAGACATCCAAGAGGAGTGTGTGAACTCAGGGAACTTGGTTCCATGGAGATGAAGAGTGGGCAAGCAGAGGACTTCACTCAAACCATCAAGGAATTTCAAGAGCAGGTTAAGAAAGCCATCCTTGAATCCACTCAAAAACTGAAGGCCAAAATGGATGAGAAAAGGAGAGAGGTTCAGTTCAAGGTGGGTGACTATGTGTTGGTCCATTGGAGCAAAGCTAGAATGCAAAGTGGCAAGCCTACTAAACTGCAAATGAAGAGTGTAGGACCTTGTAGAATTCTGGAAAAATATGGTGAGAACGCCTATAAGGTTGACCTTCCTTCAGACTTATCCATTTCACCAGTCTTCAATGTTGTTGATCTAATCTTCAATGTTGTTGCTATTGGCTCCCTGCACTGGTTGAGAGCCAGATTCCTTAACAAGAGGTTTTTATTTCGGAGTTACCAAGGGACAATCCTTGATCTTGTGATCTACCGATTGGCATCAATAACAAGTGTTGGATAGGTTCAGATAGAGCACCTTCTGGGTGAAGGTGGTACTACCCACTTGAATATCAATAGTTTCATTCAGGTCGCGAGAAAGGTCGACCTCAACACATACCCTCTTTTGAGGGCGAGCATTAGAAAAATGGTCAGGCTCGAGGCAAACAATTTTGCCAACAGACTGAGCAATAGTTTGCATGAAGGGCGAACAAGGAAAAGGAAGACCAAGGAATTCAACCTAGACTGGAACTCACAATTTTTTGTCATCTGAAACATAAAAACTGTGAGACCAACACTGGAAGACTAGAAGGGATGATCGAACAGTCCACGGACCATAAGAGAGGATAGCCTCAACATGGGAAGGGTTTGAAAAGCGAAACAAAAAAATCCTTTCATCAGACTTTGGACACCATCAAGCCTTATTCCATGAGGAGACCAAGCTTTGGTGACCCAATCCCGAAGCATGATTTCAAGAGGGATCCTACCCACAAAATATCCTATCAATGTACATTTTTCAAGCCAGTCACATGCATTGTCAAAGTCCTGAACAGGAAGTACAACATCAGGCGAGGACATACCTTGTGAAACACTTTCGGGACAAACTTGCGACGGCGTTTTCTTGGTGGTACCATGAGGTTCCGTTGCAAATTATCTTGGCTTTGCTCAAAGCCCTAGGCTATGTTCAAAGCCCTAGGCTTTAGTCCCGTACAATATAATACTTCCCAATATATCAAACAAACATTTTAAATTCAAATATTAACTTAAAAAATATTTCTAACTTAAATCCTCAAATTAATATTTGATCTCTAATTTTAAAAGTATATTAAATTTTATTAGTTCTCTTAATCATAATTAATGAGGTATAATATATTGACAACAAATTTATATAGCTCAATTTTATTACCTTTACAATATGTAATAATAAATAATAATATAAATTTTAAATTTCAATATTTTGGAGACAATATAATCAACGATATGCATATATAACATATGGAATAGGCATTATAAGGCAATTAAGATTGTAATCCTTGGAGTTGAGTTTTCCAAAATTATTAAGGAGGTGTTTTTTATGTTAATGTAAGGGTTTCATAGAAAAATAAATTATTTGTAAATATGAAATTTCATTAATTAAATAAAAAACATTCAACCTTTTCCAATATCAACTGAAATTTTGCAATTGTAAATATTAGATAACTATTGAAAAAATCAAATTCAAAATATATATTTTTAATTCCATAAAATTCACTTTAGGGTAAAAATAAAAAAATACAATAAATAAATAAAGATGTCCATGGTTCCTTTCGTTTTCCTTTCTTCTCATAGATCACCAAAGTGTGTGTTCATGTTCTCTCTCTCTTTCCTCTCATGAACTCATAGGTTTACTATTGGTGGTTCATGGATGATGTCATATTTGCTCTTTTATGTGATTATTGGTTTTAATGTGATGGAATTTGTCTTTGTGTTTCAATTAGTTGTTTGAGACATTTGTATCAGGGTCTCTTCGGCTAGTTGATGTGTGGTCTTGTGTTTTGTTTTTGTCATGTGTCTTTTGTGCTTTGTCTTGTTTTGCTTGTCTTGTTCTTTCTATTTTGTGTGCTCTTGCATATGTTTGAGCGAGTTAAGATCCTACGATTGGGGGCTTTATTCCTCAAGATTACTGATGTCTTATACTTCTCGTAGTATTGGTCCACATCTCTCATCTTTGTCTCTCTCTTTCTTCTACTTTATCGGTAGTATTGGCATAAGCCATACTCCCGCTAAAGTGGGGGCTAAATGTAGCATCATAAAATTGTGACCCTTTCAATTTTGACCACATCTTAGGCCCTCACCGATGTGAGTACATCTCTCTTATCGATTGAGACCAGTCTCTACCCCTTCATTGTGAATTTCTCCTATCTCAGCCGTGATGACACCTCAAGACCCTATCTAGGCCCCAAGATAGGGCAGGACAGGGGCATGGCTCTCATGTCCCCCTCAGACAGGGGCGTGGCACCCATGTCCTCCCTCTTAGGGTGGCCCTAAGATGGGTCTATCTAGCTCTTGAACATAATTTACTCTTTGGAGACTTACAATCTCCTTTGTTGGCCTTCGGTGGGATGAAAATTTATCCCCTTAGGCATGTATAAAAGGAGGCATAGTTCCCTCAATTGAGATACAAGCATACAAAATAATAAGAAAAAGTTCAAGCACAACGTCTTCATTATCGTTATCAAGCATTCAAGTCCTCAAGCATCCATCATGTTCTCTTCTTCATGTGTCTTCTTCATTCATCCATTGGAGAAACATTACAACATTGATTTGCAAGCATGTGTGTGTGTTAGGTTTTTATCATGTTACATGTCATTTCATGCAACATTTATGATTACATTCAAGAAGCAAAGCAGCCATCATCAACAAATTGTAGATCTACAAGGTATACATCTCCATCATTTACATTTAAGCGTTTGCAATTATGTTCTTTCAAGGTTGATTCCACAACCAAGGTTCGACTAAGGTAAACCCCTATCAACAACCCTTTTCCCCTTCTTTTCTGTGTGTAGGTTGCAGGTGCCCAGCTGTAATTGCAGTTTTGGACTTCATTTGTAGAGACAATAAATCCATTTTCAGTGCGCAAATTTTTCGAAGGACCGAGTATACTTTCAACTTGGTCTTGGGAACTTTTCTCCAACTTTATAAGGCGGATCCATATCAATCTAAATATATCAGATCCAAATTTATAGCACGATCCCAAACCAGTAGTTCCTTATTTCATCCATTTTGTCTCCCTTTTCTACATAGTCAACAAGTCAACATATCTATTTACAAAGAGGGCAAATTACATTCTAACCCTTGCAATTGACTTGGTATTCACATCCTTATTTCCCTTGGATTTGGATCTAGTGGATTCAACCCCTCTTTTGAATGTAAAGTATCTCCGAAGTGAAAATCATCATAGTGGTTTCCTTTCTCTCTCCTAGGTGGGGAACCACTAGGGTCCAATTTTCCACTTTACATCCCCATATGCACATGATGGACTTTAGGAGTTCTTCATGCAATACTCCCTTTATTTCATGTATAATTAAGAGGTTGCTCATCTTGTATATGCACTCTAGTCTCTTCTTAATGACCTCCCACAAAAAAGCCATCTATCTTCATTGGCATGTGAGTCTCAATGGTGTGTCCTTACTTAGTCAATACTACTTTTAGAATGATCTTACACCCACTTTTCGGGCCTAGAAATAATCTCATTTTATCCAATGATCATTTCTTCGCACACTTTTATCTCAACAAAAGTAATGTTTCTATCCTTTTGTCATAAAATATCAATCTTGCCTCTATTCAGAGTTTATGTAATATAAAATGATATCATTATTGTCCTACAAGCTATCAAATGAACATACCAATCACTAAATCATAGAAAAACTTTCTATCTTTTCCAATATTAATTGAAATTTTGTAATTCTAAATGTAATATTTCTAGTTTTTATTTCTATTTTTTTTTAAAACTTTTATACTTTATAATTCTATAGAATTCTCTATAATTTCATAAAAAAATACAATAAATAAATCCCTATAAGATAATAAAAGAAAGAAAAGAATTTAAAGCCCTTCAATATAATACTTCCTAATTGTATTAAAATAATCTACAAATTATAATTTTAAATTTAATTAAAATAAAATCGACCAAAAGTCATTTACATTTAGATGTGTACACCTAAATTGGTTAAGTTCTTTCCTGGTAAACAAGAAGTCGTAAAGTCGAATTCAGGAATTGAGAACAATTAAATTTTATATAAGAAATATTAATACATCGATCCGTTCGTCTTGAAGAGAGTTTCGATGCCATCAATCTGAATCAAATCTGCAAATCATATTCTCGCAATGTTGCCCCTGTGCGATCAATCCCAGAGAGGACAGGAAGAGATATATCCATCTTCATTCCGATCAAATCCTTTGAAAGCTTCCATCAAATCCTTTGAAAGCTTCCATCAAATCCTTTGACTCATCTTCTAATTCCGCGTCTTCGTTACTGAAGATTGACTGATATAAATGCACAAATTCTTCAAATCCTACGCAGTTAAATTTGTCTTCATCATTGCTCAGAGAACTGAACATACATGTGATATCTTGTTCTGAAATTGGTATTCCAAGTCTGTTTACGAAACAACTGATTTCACCCACACTCACAACTCCATCCGCATTGCCATCTATAATTTCATAAATTCTTCTGATCTCATCAAGGTTCGCCATTGATTTATAAAGGGCAAAAGACAGAAACCTAAGAAAGCAAAGAAATAATTGTGTTTGGAATAATGTCCCTTGCTATATGACTGTATTTATAGCATGATAGGAAGATCCTTGTTTGGATTTAGGAGGAAAGGGGTGAACAGTGAAGAAGAAGTTGTCTGTTCGCACATAAATTATAAAATAATACGACCACCGACTGATTCCGTCAACCTTCGCAATTTTGGACTATCCATCGCAAAAATCGGTTTGACCCGATATTTGTTGAAAGGCGGTTCCTGATTCCACTAACCAGCGAAGAATTGGCCGTGTGGCGGGCAAGTCATGAGAAAGTTCTTTTCATGGGTTTGGTCATCGTGGAGCAATCATTTAGGTGAATCAAATGAGAATTATTAGAGCAAATAAACTAAATTTAAGAGTTATATTGATCATTAAAATTTTTGAACTTCTGATGTAAAATTATATAAATTAAATGTAGGTAATAAGAGCTGAACTTGATGATATTTTTGTTCATGTTAAAAATATATGTTTTCAGATTTTGTAATTTATTATTGATCTATAATTTTATTGAGATAGTATTAGTGTAGGACACTGATAAACTGTCTCTAAAAAGGGGTTATAAAATTCCTGTTATTGATTAATCTGAAAAACCAAAGCCGTAGCTTATTTTTCTCATCACGTTCAATGATCTGTAATTTTCGAAAAAATCAGTAACACGAATTTTATAACGCCGTTTTGGAGCCAGTTTAGCCACACCCATTAATCTATAAGTGATCTTTGTGAATGCAAATCCAATTAAGTGCATGAAATCAGGCTTAAAAGTCACAAATCTAACTTGGAACAATTTTGTATGCCAAAATTTGTTTGTATTATTTTATTCTTTAGATTTGTGTAAAGTATAGCAATGTTTATAAATACCTTTAAAGAATCAGTTGAATCATTAAGGCGGTTCTTGATTCCACTGACCAGTGAAGAATTGGCCATGTGGCGGGCAAGTAATGAGAAAGTTCTTTTCATGGGTTTGGCCACTGTGGAGCAATCATTTGAGCGAGTCAAATTCCAATTGTTAGAGCAAATAAACTATATTTAAGAGTTATATTGTTCATTAAAATTTTTTAACTTCTCTAGTAATTGGATTATAAAATTATCACATTTATGTGGGTAGAAGAAATACCATAAAAAAGGTGAAGTTAATCAGTGAAACATTGGTTGAGTTTGGCTCTATGAAGACCATATATTCTCATTTCTCTCAATCTTAGAAATGATTATGATATCATTGAAAGTAAGGGGGGTGAATAGATTTCCTAGACAAAATGATATTTGTGAGTTGATTGGATCTCGTTCTAGTGATGTGGTCTTTGTTTATGAAACTAAGTTATCAATGGATGGTATGGTAAATTGGACTTCTAAAATTTGGTCTCGGTGTCATTGTTACTTTATTGGGACTTAGTGTAGTTCTAGGGGTATGGTTTTCCTTTGGAACACACAAAAGCTTCTCCCTCTATTGTAGGTTTCTAGTAGATTTGTTATCCCTATGATTATTGTAAGTTGTGAATCTACTGAGAATATCCTTTTAAGTAGTGTTTATATGCTCCAACTAATCTTATAGAAAAATCTTTTTTTTTTGTCTCATATCATATATGGTTAAACTCTTTTCCCTTTATTCCCTTTGGTCCTTGCAAAGGATTTTAATGTAGCTTTTAATTTGGATGAGAAAGGGGGAAGAAATATCAAGTTTGATCGTTCTATAGACCTTCTAAGAGACATTATTTAACTGTTAAGGTAATAAAATGGGGTTACCAATGGTTATTATTACTTATTTTAAAATTTTCCTTTTGCCTCTATTGCACTCGTAGAAGCACCATCCTTCACTTCTTAGGGCAATCTAATCCACAAAAGCTATAGTCTTCTCCTACCAACCTATCCTCAGTCCCTTCATTTAAAGCTATGGTTTCATCCTTGAGGTTATCTCCAAAAATCACAACATCCACCATCTTTCCACAACCACCACCAAATTGAACCAATCTTTCCTCCTTGATGTAGTTTTGTAGACACCCTAGACCATCCACCAGAACCAAATGCAATATTCTCTTCAGAAACAACAAAATTCTACATGCAATATTTCTATACATGGCTAAAAGGTCAGGAGATGAAGAGAAAATGAGAGGGAAGTTGTCAACCTCATGACCACTTACCTATATAATATATAAATATGTATGTAATGGGATGCTTCCACCCACAACTATATCTTTTAGAATGTCTCTAATTCTCCAAGGGGCCTACTCCACACTAACCTTCTACACATCTCTCCCATCATCTCCTTTATTTCTCCCATGTCCAACACCAAATCCATAAACATAGATCATATCATTGACAACAACAATGAGGGGAAACTAAGAAGGGGGGTGAATCAGTTTTAACCAGATCAACAAACTTAATCACAAAATGAATCTAATAAACTATAGCAATAACAAAGATGAGAAATATGATAACACAACACACAACACCAAGATTTTGACATGAAAAACCCTATTAAGCGAAAAACCATGGTGGGAACCTACCCACAACAAGATGATACTCTGTAGTAGTATGTGAATACATTACAATGGGGAATGCACATGCATTCAGGAACACTGCATAGAGCTCACTGCTCAAAATCTAATAACCCAGAAGGCTACAACCCTCAAGGAAGTCTCAATGACTTACAACAAGATTTGGACTACAATCTAGAAAGAATGAACTACAATAATAGCATCTCCAAATGCCTGATGGCAATTTAGGTTAAGTACAATGTCTTCTCTGCAACACCAAACTTTAATCAATCACAATGCCGAAGGATGAATCACTTGATCGCACATACACCACTCTCTAATAACACAGGACAAACTTGATACCTAAATTACATGGCAATATCAATTATTTATACAACCTTGACAACAAGATCAGCTAAACCCTCAAATCACAATTACAAAATTACATCACATGATATAAAGATCAACTTCCAAACCAATACAATAAATTAAATGACATAAAATAGACATAAATCAAACATCCAAACATGCAACACCACTAAAAATCATGCCAAGATCAACTGCAAAAAGCTACACCTCTAGGAAAACTGCATAACATGAATAACATCACCAGTTCAACAAAATCACCAACAACTCATACAATGATCAATGTGGATCATCAAGACTAGGAAAAACCAGCAAGCACATTTGAATCATCAACAACAAATACACCAACACCACTTATCAAATCTTCATCGACCAACATCTGAAACTCAAGAACACTCAAACAACAACAAATATCACATAGAAAGATAACTTGCAGAGCATCAGATCACAAACCATTTGAAATAAAGATACACAAGACCATTGTGAACAATACCCTAAAATCTTAGCACAAAATCTAATCACAATGGAATATACCAGAGGAACTATTGAACTCTAAAAGCACTGATCAGATAAACAAACTGCAAAACTAGATCATCTGATATGATCATTTAAGCTTCCTAGATCACCAAAACCAATACAAAAGAATATAGTGATTCAAGAAATATTCCATACACCAAACCATAATCTCAAAGATCCAATCTGCAATCACCGAAGTAGGAAGATGTTGACATCAATGACCACAACATATCCTAGCAACAACAATGTACAACAATCTCTCCCTTTGGCATTGATGACAACATATGAATGTGAAAAAAAATCAATGCAGAAAAAGAAAATCACTCCAACAAACACCCCCTAAGATCAAGCAGATAAAACTGTTTTTCACATGCTTCTCTCCCCCTTTGACAATAATGCCAATGAAAAAATATAGATTATGCTTCTCTCCCCAAAACTCATCCTCATGAATCTCTCCCTCTAAAACACATAATTAGACTACTCCACTAGAGGAGCAACACTAACTCATCAATCCAGATAAATACATAATATTGTGAAGTCCATTGGATTGATGCAACTCAATGTATCTAGTTCTTATTAGGAGGGGTGGATAACCCTAACTTGTCTCTCAAATAGAAAAATGTATCTGTAGGAAAAGACTTAGTAAAAATATCAACAATTTGTTCCTTTGTAAATACACACTCCAGCTTAACTTCCTCTTCACTGATTTTTTCTCTCAAGTAATGATATTTGATTGACACATATTTAGTCTTTGAATGTTTCACTAGATTATTTGACATGTTAATAACACTGGAATTATCACAGTATATGGTAGTAGGATCATCATAGATCTCTGATATCGTTCAACATTTGCTTCATCCAAACCACCTGAGTGCAACTACCAACAGTAGCAATGTACTCAACTTCAACAGTAGATAAGGATACTGGATCTTGTTTCTTACTAGCCCAACAAACCGATTTCTTACCCAACAAGAAAACACCATCAAATGTACTCTTCTGGTCATCAACATCACCAGCCCAATCAACATCAATGTAAGCACATAACATTAAATCATCATTCCTTGGATACCACATACCATAATCCACAATCCCCTTCAAGTATCTAAATATTCTCTTAACAACAGTGACATGACTCTCTTTCTGATCATGCAACCATGTACACAACAAGCATAATATCTGGCCTAGTCTGAGTAAGATATAGTAGTCCGCCAACCATAGGTCTATACAAACTCTGATTAACTTTCGAAGAATCATCACTCTTAGATAATTTGCAACCAGTCACCATAGGAGTTCCAAACGGTTTGGAGTCATCTAATGAAAAATTCTTCAGCAATTCCTTCACATATTTTCTTTGAGATATAAAAATACCTTTTCTAGTGTATGAAACCTGCAAACGTAGGAAAAATTTCATTTCTCCTATCATAGACATCTCAAATTCTTTGTGCATATCATCGACAAACTTCATGCTCAAGTTATCATCACCTCCAATGATAATATCATCAACAAACACTTCAACAATCAAGATGTTATCACTTTCAATCTTAAAATACAGATTACTATAAACAATCCCTTTGTTAAATCCCAATTTCAGCAAATAATTATCCAATCTAGCATATCAAACCCTAGAGGCTTGTTTCAATCTATAAGGAGATTTCGTCAGTTTACATACAATGCCTCCTTCATTTGATAATGAAAATCTATCAAGTTTCTCAAGGTAGACTTTTTCCTCAAAATCACCATTCAAAAATGCACATTTGACATCCATCTGATACACCTTGAAATCTTTATAAGAAACATACGTAAGCAACAATATAATAGCTTCAAGTCTGGCTACTGGAGCAAAATTATCCTCATAATCAATTCCTTCTTTCTGTGAATATCCTTTGCATACTAGTCTTTCTTTATTTTTGACAACTTCACCAGCTTGATTTAATTTGTTTCTGAATACCCATTTAGTACCAATCACATTCTTATCTTTAGGTCTAGGGACAAGATCCCATGTGTTATTCTTTTCAATCTGATCTAAATATTCTTCCATACTTCTCATAAAATTTTCATCTTTAAAAGACCCAACAACATCTTTAGATACAACTTTAGAAATCAAACATACCTCTTCAATAGCTAGCCTTCTTCTAGTCATCACACCTTTATTTTTATTACAAATAATATGATTTTATGAATGATTCAATCTTAGATACCTCAGAGTCTTTTGATTGTTCTGATGTTAGGTTCTTGTATCTCTCCACCGACAGCAACAACATCTAGATTAACTATCTCTATCACATCATTTTACTTCAATTCTTCAGTTTGAATAGGTGTTATAACAACAAGCTTACCATCATCATATCCACATGCTCTTATCTCTTTTACAAGGATCTCATCAACCTTCACATTTGCACTCTCTACTATCTTTCTCAATTTCTTATTGTAGCACCGGTATGATTTTCTCTTAGTAGAATAACCCAAGAAAATTCCTTCGTCACTTCTAGCATCAAAATTCGCTATGTCCTCATCTCTCTTGATATAACATTTGCTACCAAATACTCTAAAATATATCATAGTAGGAACATGACCAAACCATAACTTATAAGGGGTCTTACTAGTATCACCTTTAATATGAACTCAGTTGAATGTGTAAACAGCAGTGCTAATAGCTTCTCTGCAATAGATCTTCACAACATTTCCTTCAATCAGCATAGTCCTTGCAACATCTGAGATAGTCATGTTATTTCTTTCAATAACTCCATTCTGTTGAGGGGTTCTAGGAGCAGATAATTATCTTATAATCCCATGCTTCTCACAGAATGAGTCAAATTCACTAGAGAAAAATTCTCCACCTTTGTCAAATCTCAAACATTTCACCTTCAATCCTGACTCAGTCTCAACCTTTGCTTTTAATATCTTGAACTTATTTAATGTTTCAGACTTCTCCTTCAAAAAGATAACCTACATCATCCTCGAATAATTATTAACTAGCAACATAAAATATATATCACCGTGCACACTTCTAACATTTTTAGGTCCACACAGGTCAATATGCACAAGGTCTACCACTCCATCACATGTATACTACTTTCTCTTGAAACAAATTCTTGTTTTCTTACCCAGTTCACATTCCTTACATACAAGATTAGAAGGCTTACCAATCTTGGGAAGATCTCTAATATCTTGAAGAGAATTGATGTTAATCATAGAATCAATATTAACATGACACATTCTTCTATGTCACGACCAAATTTCATCAATCTAAGCAATCAAGTAACTTTTCTCGCCAGCATTCAAATGAAAAATATTACCTTCAGTCTTAGTTCCAGATGCAATCTCTATACTAGAGGATTTTAGGATCTTACAATTACCATTCTTGAATTTTAAATCACAACCTTTGTCAAGCATCTGTCCAACACTCAAAAGATTATGATTTAAACCTTCACAATACAAGAGACCATCAGTATTCTGCTTACCATCAAAAGAAATATAACCTCTACCACAGATCACATAGGCTTTGAAATATACAAATCTCACTATTCCACCATCATACCTTTCCATACTCACAAATTTACTTTTATCATCGGTCATATGATGCGAACAACGACTGTCTATTACCCATTCATCTCTTTCTTCAACTTTAGCAGCTAAATATTTTTTCTCAACAGTGTAGCTAATGAGATCAATAGGTACCGATCCATTTTTTTTAATGGAAAGTAATGTAACTTCATCTCCTTTTGATTTTTCATCTATAACACCTTCATGAACAAAATAATAGAAATTCTTCTGATTCCTATACTTTTGGTTAGACTTGTAAGTCTAATCATACTTCTTATGCTTCTCATATCTATCATTTATGTCATGCTTGTCAAATTTATCATGCCTATCATACTTATCCATTCTCTTCGGGCATCTAGAAGCAAAATGTCCTACATTATTGCAAGAGAAACTTTTTGTGAGATTTTGCAGAGATCAACAGATCAATAAAATGTACAAAATAGAGAGACAAATATAGGACAAGAATAAATTGTATTCTCATCAATAGATAAATGATCAATAGATCAATAGTTGTTTATATAATGTAGATGAGCCTGCATATATAGGAAATGCTATATGGATATGTGAGCACACAAACATGACATGTGGCTCAATAAGAAACAAGGTTAGGTAGGAAATAGGTGTGGTAGGTAGGAGAAACAATAAAATATTCCACATGAGGTGGATCACCCACCAAAGGTGGAATTATCACTCTACAATAAGTGGATATGATAGAGTAGTAACAAGATCACACCATAAAAGGTGGAAATTCTCCTACACACACTATCCCAATGTGGCACAAACACCCAAGTGTCTCATACCCAAACTCCTATGAAATGCCTTTCCTACATAAACTTAAGTAAGGTGTAATAATATCCAACATGAATAATTAATTACACCAACACCCTCCCCCTTAAGTGCAACTCGATTGAATGCACTTAAGTCTACAATGCAACTAAGCAATGTAAGATGGGTCCCGACTACACGGCTATGTTAGGTATCCATGTACAAGTGCAAATCCATGCAAACCAATGCAATGAAATCTCTCACAAAGTAGGGAAAGAGAGAAAACCCCAATGGGAAAAAAACCTCCCCCAAAAGAGAGATGAAAGCTATACAAGATAACTCTCATAGAAGTGTGTGAAGGACCAAACCCCATGTGAGGAAAATGTCCCCACCATATGAAAGGAGAAGAGAAGCTAGGTAGCCTTGTAGTGTCATGATTTGACTTATTTTGACTAGAGTTGACTTTTATATTATGCTTGATAGGCTTAACTAGACTATATTTTTATGATTTGGATGATGATTACTCATGTGCTTCAGTGACTTGTGATTGATGTTAGACACTATTGAACACATGCTATTCTGATTATCTATATGGATGTTGGTAGTATCATGATTGATCATGCGATTTGATTATATATGTACCCGATGGATTTTATATGCTCACTATGTGATGGGTTATTGATAGATTAGGTTTATCATGGTTTTGATAATGATTATGATTATGCTAAACCTACTTCATGATTACATATGATGAGATGTTTATGAGATGTTTATAAGATGTGTTTGACTATTGTTTGACTGTCTTCGTGATAGAGACGATTGCACATCACTCATTAAGAGTGGGATGTGGCATCATGATTCTGTATCACTTGCTTATTCTATATGTGTATATGTATATGTGGTATTAACATTTTGTGGTTACAGGATTTTGCAGGTACCAAACATAGACTCCACCTAGCTTCACAGGTCTGAGCGTGTCTTTAGTTCCAATGACTTATGTGGTTCGGAGATGGCATGGGTTTCCCTCATATACTCTAGGTCTAAGTTGTTCACCATGAGTAGTCAGTGTCTTGGCATAATTCACCATGTCAGTTAGTAAGCTTGGTCTTTTGGTATTGTAAGTCCAATTTATGCCAGTTGATTTACTTGTTTATGTTAGAATAATTATGTGGCTCTTGATGTGTAGTTTTATATTTGGTAATGTTTATTTTGATGTAATAAATTTATAAGTTTTGAATATTTAATTATTTGGTATTTATAATTATTTAATAATTAACGTTTATTGATTTTATGATTATTTAATAATTGATAAGCATTATTGCTGTTTAATATTTATTTAATATTTGTGATTTAATCTTTAATGGTATTTCATTATTTAATTATCTATTTGGCCTTTTGTGGCTTGATATTTATTTGATATCTTATATTTATTTGGTTCTTTAATTTATTTTATTAGCTTTTGGGTCATTTGATTTTAATCCCCATTTGGATTATTGATTTAGAGCTTATATTTATTTAATAGTTTGACTTTTATTCCTAAGTGGGGCATATGAACACATTAAATTAAATAAAGAAATAAAACAATCCCACTTAGCTGGATAAGTATATTTTATTTACTCTACCTACCCTTCACTCTCATTGGTTAAATTCAAAATGGCTGAATAAATTATATTATATGGTGGGTTGGTAAAATATACTCCAAAATAGAATATTTTAATTAGCCGAGATTGAGGCTAGGGTTTTGGATTATTGTAGCTTTTTATTTTCATTCCCGTGAGGTCTTTAGGGTTGGTTGGCTCTTCTCCAGAAATTTCTCCAGCAAGTTTTCTTCTTGGTTTAGGATTTCTTCTCTCTTGGTTTTGGCTGGAGCTTGGATTGGATTTGGTTTGGCTTGTGGGAGCTCTTCTTCAACTTCAATCCATTACTTCAAGTTGCAGGTTGGAGTTCTTCACTTTGCATTTTGTTTTTGATGGCTTCTTTGTGTATGCATTGTGTCTACAATGTTTTGGGTCTAGGTGGAAGTATTATTTGGGTTTTGTATAGTTGCTAGAAAATATGATTTTGGTTTTCCTGTATAGTGGGTGAACTCACAATAATGGTTCCCACTTTTTGCCACTTTTGACACCGAGATGAATATTTTTAAAATAATCTTCAACTTCCGAGAACTATAACTTTTAAACTATTAAAAATTTGAAGATGATGTAAATTAGTGATTCATAGCATTTTCTTTGTAGATTCTATATACATTTTTTTCAATTTTTTTTGAAGGATTTTTTAAAAAAAATTCCATCTCCCTCGAAAAGTAGTTTTTTACAACAAACTACATTTTTTAAGAGTGACGTGCCTCCTGAAATTCATAACTTTTTTTCTATAAATGATAAAAACTCAATTCTTTCGAATTTTGGTTTATAACATCAATATCCAAGGCTTGCATTTGGTTTGATAGTGATATGTTCAATATTTTTTATTTTATAAAGTTTTGATGTCTGACTAGTCATAATTCAGACATATGTTTAAGTTTGAACACATACCTTCTATATATATCGAAATTCAATTTTTTTTTTTTGTTAGAAAGAAGACATCAATACCTGCGGCTTAGATATTTTCAGAATTTTTTTGAATTAGTTTCTTATTTTTCCCAATGCGTTGAACAAAGAAGTTCATGTTCGGTGAAAAACCAATTTTCCATAAAATTAAAAAAATAAGAACATAATAAATTCAAAATATAACAAAATTATACTCGTTTGAAAGCTTTCTCCGAGTAATACCATCTAATATTTTTGGGTTATCAAGATTATTTCGTGCTTTGAACCAGAGCTCCGAAGTGATAAATTCTTTAGAACTCTGAATTTTTTTTGGAGAAACCCTTAACAGCATGGTTGGAATGAATAGTGTTTCGATTGAATTGGGTTTTCTGGAACCATAAATGGTTAGAGCGAACCCCCATTCGCTCAAACCCATGGGCTTAATTTTGGCCCATACGAGTATTTTGATGAGTTCGCTCGAACCAAAAAGTCCACCCATGGTTCGAGTGAACCCACGACTACAAGCCGATTCACTCGAACTCAGACGGGTAGTTCGATTGTATAGGTCTATTTCTCTCGAACCCCTCCAAAACTAAACTCCCCACTTTCATCGAATTTGTGAGTTCACCCATGTATGGCATTTCACAGCTCTGTAAAATTGTTGTGAAGATCCTTGGTTGATTTATCCTTGTTTGTATGGGAGTAGTTTGGTTTTCCCTTTTTGAGTCCTTCAGTTGTGATTGTTTGGGACTATCTTCATTGGACTCTCTTTGAGATTTGTAGTGGTTCTATTGGTTTATGCCATGAAGATATTTGAGTTAATCTTGGTTTTTAGTTTGAGTTGATTTATTTCATTTATACCCATCTATTCCTTGATAATGGGTGTCTCTTTTCATATGTCTTTCGAGCCCTTTTGTAAAGTCTGGATTTTATTATTTTACATGAAAGTTTTCTAAGTTTTCCGTAAGTTTTGTGCAAAAGCATTGTTTCTGCAAAACCAGTGTCTTATTGTGCAAAAGCGTTGTTCTGTATTACATTTGTGTTGCTCTGCACAACATAAGCGCTATCACAGAAAGAATAAGTGTGAATCTAGAAACATAAGCATTGTTTTAGGATGCATATGCATGATTCTGGAATGCATAAGCGCTATTCTTTTTGGCAAAAGTGCTATCCTGTGGGGCAAAAATACTAACCTGTCTGTGTTTTGTATTTTCTTAGTTTTGGTCATTTTTGAGGTATTTTCCCATATTGATTTTTGTACCAGAGGCTTTATTTGAGGTATGTTAATATTTCCCAGTTTTGGGTTTGATCAGTTTAGATGCATTTTGATGGTTTTGAGTATATTTGCTTCTCTATACCATTGTGAATACTTTAGACTCTCTTCGATGTGGATAAGACATGGATGATTGAGATGATTACTATGTTGTTTTGGGCTAGTAAGTGATTAGGCCTTGCTATGATGTTCTCTTTTATTTGATGGCAGCATTTGATGGCTTGATATGCCTTCGTTTATTGCTAGCCAAGAAGCTCATTTTGCTATATTGATGTTGTTGTAGCCTTGTTTATGTTGTAAGAATATATGTGGAATTTGTTGGCTGCATTGAGTATTATTTCCATGTAATTATGTTGGTAGATCCTCTTGTGATTTATTGTTGGGCCATGTTTGGAGGAGTGGGCTTCCTTGTGATGACCGAGGTCACGAGAGATAGGCTCGCATGAGGTTCCTTGTAAGGATGCATGAATTCTAGACCACCACGACACATTGGAGTTTCCTGTGATTTGTAAATAAGTGATTACCTAATAATTGATGGGTTGGGTAGTTAGATTAATTAATAAGATGATAAATTGAATTGTGCCTCATGACTTAGTCCTAGGGAGGATGTTTTAGGATAAGCATGAGAAGGCCGTGAAGAGAGTAAGCTAATCTCCCTTAGTCTCTCATAGGTTGAGATGGCTCCACATGTCCATCAGGCTAGTGCCTTGTGTTATTATGTTATTATGTTATGAGGGTGGCATGTCATGACACTCCACTCCTACATGTGTTTCCCCTTTATGATTTATGATTATGATTATTGGATGCATTTATATCTTGATGAGTTTTACACCTCTGGGAGTTCATTCTTATTGTACATGTGATTTCTTGCTTGAGAGTCCTTGTGTGGTTAGTCTCTTTGGTTATATGTGCCAGCTTAGGTTTAGAGTATGTGTTGGGACCTTGTGTCATGTCCTAGCACAGGGGGTGGTTCCTTAGGTTCCACATGGTCAAGAGGTCGGTGCTTTTTAGCCATTGGGATGTTCTCTTGGATTCTTCTTGAGTGGATGTGGATTCTTCACCATGATGTACTATGGATGTACCTTGTAGAAGATTTATGTAATGGATAAGATAGAAGGCATGTAATGTAACATTCTTGTATATAGTTGATGGATTCTTGTAGTAGAAACAGCTATGCTCATGAGGTATTTAATGTACTCGTATTTGTAAGATGAATTGTAGTGTGAAATTGGAATTTAGGCATATTGTATTTGTACTACTGTAGAGATCTGATCTTATGAATCATGGAAATAAGTGGATTATAGTTGGAATAGAATGGAATTGAATTATGGATTAGTTGTATTATTTCATGGAATGTTTAGAGGCTAGTTAGAATGTTAAATAATCTTGAAAGAGGAATATTCGTAGATTAATAAGTGAATATGTTAGAAGATGTTAATTGGACATAGTAAATGGGAATGATTCACATGGAGGCATTGGTAGAAATGAAATTATGCATATTATGAGGAATAAGTAATGTTATAAGTTGCATATCTCATGGTTAAAGAATTAGAATATGATGCATTAATAAAGGTGAAATATACCTATTGTGTGTGTACTATGTTATTGTGGAAATGAATTAAGTAATGATGTTAAAGTACCCTAGAGAAAGAATTATTGACGTTGTGTTATTTCTTCTTGTGTTATTTGATGAAATGAGCAATGATGTATGTTCATATTGGTTAACTAATTAATGAATGTAAATAAATGGAGATGTTATATGTTGCATTAGTTGTTATTAGATGTTAATTAAGAAAATAATTGTCTCCATTTGTATATTATTGTTTAGTTTCTTTAGGGTATTTTGGCAGGCATTACAACTTGGTATCAGAGCCCATGTTCAACACTAGGTACTTTGGTTTCGATTAAGCCCATTGTGCATTTTAGCATTTGGTATGGGGTAGCCCAGCAGTTTTATCCCTGCTATTTATTTTTCCTTGTTATAGTTCCCATAGATTTTTAGCTTATAGTTTCCTTTGTGTTTGCTTAGATAAGATGCCTATTAGGGGTAGAGAGCATCGTCATGTTGGTCACATGGGTACTCGCAGGAACCCACGCTCTGAGATTTCTGAAGTGTCACACCATGAGGAATAGGAGCAAGAGCAGCCTAGAGATGATTCGATTGCACAGTTGGTGAACGTGCTTCAGGAGCTTCTTGGTCGCCTAGGACTGAGACAGGAGGAGAAGCAGTAGGAGGGATCTCATCATTTAGAGCATCGAGAGAGAGATCATTCACATTCTCCTAGAGGAGAATGGAGGTGGATCAGAAGGTGGTTGTAGCTAGTCACATTAGAGATCTGAATATGACTCATTCTCCTACCTTTGATGGCTTAGGCTGTGGCATGGAGGCAGAGACATGGTTATTGGACTTAGGTAGGTGTTTTGCTATGCATTAGTGTAGCAGTAACACCAAGGAAAGATGTACGATTTTGCATCTTCATGATTTTGTGACGACATGGTGGCACATGGAGGAACAAAAGTTGCATTTGGACATAGTGAAAAAATCTTGGGAATTATTCTTGGAGCGGTTTCATGCTAGATTTATTTTAGATTGTTGGAGGTAGAGCAAGGCTGATGAGTTCCATGATTTGAGATAGCAGAGTATGCCTATGAAGTAGTATGAGCACATATTCTTTGATCCTCGACAGTATGTTAGATATGTAGATAATGAGATGATGTTGATTCAACACTTTGTTAGAGGTCTCAATGATCATATTAGTGGAGAGGTTCGGATGCACGAACCTAAGACCTTGGAGGCAGCTATGGAGAAGGTGAGACTAGCAGAGGAGAATGTTTAATTAGCAATAGGAGGAGCGATTGGAGGACAGATAGTTACTGCACCTATTACAGGATCAACAGTGAGAGGACCACAATAACAGTCTTTAGGATATGCTAGGAGCCATCATTCTTCTTTCTGTAGTGGTTAGCAGTTTAAGAAGATGTTTTCTCAGGGGCAGAGCTTTGCTTGAGGTGCCAGATTTCAAGTTGATAGGAGTCACCATCGTTAGCATGACAAGAGACCTACTCCTTCTCAGCTAGTGCAGAGTTTGCAACTAGCTTCTAGTAGAGGCAGTGTTTACTAGTCAAGTATAGCACTAGGTAGCAGAGTGTTTGTCAGGAGAGATTTCTTTGTATGTGGACAGTTAGGTTACATTATCGTTCATTGTCTTCAGCGTAATTCTCAAATGTCAGGGAAATAGAAGCCAACTACTCCTAAGCTTATTGTTTGAGATGTAGGGAGGTCTCATCATGTTTTTATCGCTGTTGATAACCGTCAGGCTGAGCATCAGGCCACCATCGTAGAGACATCAGGTGTGATATGTGGTATCTCTTGTTTAGTGTTATTTGATTCTAGAGCGTCAGACTCTTTTATTTCTCCTTTTCTAGTAGAGCAATGCAAGATTGCTATGGGAAAGCAAGACGATAGGTGGCAGGTAGAGGTAGCTACGAGGTCCAAATTGGTAGTGGATTCCCTTCTGCTCAATTGTCCTTTAGTCTTAGGAGATTGCCATACTCCTATGAATCTTCATGTTATGTCTTTGGGATCTTATGATGTGGTTCTTGGTATGGATTGGCTTGGATCTCACCAAGCGCATATAGATTGTAGAGGTAAGAGAGTGCAGTGCATGGATGATAGTGGGAAGAGTGTGGAGATTGTAGGTATTCAGAGACTTATCTCTCTTCACATTATTTCTGCTATGCATATGAAGAGGTGTACACATAAGGGTTGCTCGTTGTTTTCAACTAGAGTGAAGGATGTGGATGAGGGAGTTATCTCAAAGGATTTGTTGCAGTAGCATCCCATTCTTCAAGAGTTTGTAGATGTTTTTCCTAGTGAGATTCCAAGTATGCCCCCTCGGCGAGATATAGATTTCAGGATTGATTTGGTGCTAGGAGCTGAGACTATTTGTAAAGCTCCCTATCAGATGACCACGTAGGAGTTGAATGAGTTGAGGGTTCAGTTGGAGGATTTGTTTGCGAAGGGATTTATTTGTCCTAGTGTGTCCCCTTTGGGTGGACCTATGTTATTCGTGAAGAAGAAGGATGGATCTCTTTGATTATGCATTGATTACAAATAGCTTAATAAGGTGACGATGAAGAACTGATATCCCTTGCCTCGGATAGATAATTTATTTGACCAGATTAAGGATTCCAAAATTTTCTCTAAGATTGACCTTAAGTCTGGGTATCACCGGTTGAGGATTTAGGAGGCAGACATTCATCGCACAACTTTTTGCACTAGATATGGTCATTATGAGTTCACAGTGGTACTTTTTGGTCTCATGAATGCACCTTTGGTTTTCATGAGCTTGATGAATGGTGTATTCAGGTTGTATTTGGATGGATTTGTATTAGTATTTTTGGATAATATTTTGATTTATTCAAGATCGGTTAAGGAGCATGAGGATCATGTGAGGCAGGTTTTACAGTGTCTTAGGGAGAATTAGCTATGCACCAATTTGGTGAAGTGTGATCTCTTCCAGACAAAGGTGAGGTATCTTGGTCATGTGATTTCTGGAGAGGGTACCATAGTTGATCCCTCAAAGATTCAAGTGATTGTCGATTGGCCAACACTCACATTTTTTGGGAGAGGTGTGTAGTTTCATGGGTTTAGCAGGATATTATCACAGATATGTTCAGGATTTCTCCAGGATAGCTCATTTTGTCACTTCTCTTCAGAGAAAAGGGAAGAAGTTTGTTTGGACAGAGCAGTGTGAGATAGCATTTCAGATCCTTAAGGAGCATTTGACCAGTGCACCTATTTTAGTAGTGCCAGGTCCATTGGGGAATTTTGTGGTGTGCACAGATGCTTCTTTGGAGGGTCTAGGAGCCTTGTTGATACAAGATGGTCATGTGATTTCATACAAGTCACGTAAAATTAATAATCATAAACAAAATTATCCCACCCATGATCTTGAGTTAGTGGCACTGGTTCATGCATTTGTTAAATGGAGGCACTTCCTTCTTGGACATAGATTCAAGTTGCACAGTGATTATCTCAGTTTGCAGTATATCTTCACATAGCCAAATTTGAATGCTAGGCAGAGGCGTTAGATGGAGTTCTTATGTGAGTATGACTTTGAGGTGAGACATATTCAAGGTAAGGAGAATGTGGTAGTAGATGCATTGAGTCACAGGAGGCATGAGATTTAAACAATGTCTCTTAATGTGGATTTGAGGGGCCGTATTCTTAGTGCCCTTCCCTCAGATGTATGGTATCGGGAGATTATTGCAGAGGTTGCCACAGGTAGAGCTCTTGAGGGTAGATATGCAAGTTACTCAGTGGAATCAGATGGAATTCTTAGGCATTTGGGACGTATCTATGTTCCACCATCAGACGTTCTTCGAGATTTGATCGTGTCGGAGGCACATCGTGCACCTTACTTGGCACATCCAAGTGTCAAGAAGATATGCACATATTTGAGACAAATATATCATTGGTCTGGTATGAGGAGAGATATTGCAAATTTTGTGGCATGTTGTCTAGAGTGTCAGCGAGTGAAGTCAAAGCATCAATATACCACAAGATTATTACAGTCACATTTAGTTCCAAGATGGAATGGGATATTATATCTATGGATTTTATAGTTAGATTTCCCATGTCTTCACACCATCATGATGCTATTATGGTCATTGTAGACAGATTGACCAAAGTACCGCACTTTTCTCCAATCAGGTCTTCGTATACAGCACCGATAGTAGGTCGGGTTTTCTTTGAGAGAATTGTGAGGTTGCATGTTATTCCTCAGTGGATCATATCAAATCACAATCCAGTGTTCACATCAACATTTTGGATAGCTCTTCATCATGATTTGGGTATGCAGTTGAAATTTAGTTCAGCTTATCACCCTGAGATAGATGGATAGACAGAGAGGGTGAATCAGGTTTTGGAGGATATGTTGAGGATGTACGTGATGGATCAACAGTCTCATTGGGAGGATTATCTCTATTTGGTTGAGTTTGCATACAATAATGGTTACCATAGCTCTATTGGTATGTCTCCTTATCAGGTGTTATATGGTAGACCCGTCGAATGCCCTTGAGTTGGGATCATTTAGAGGATAGAGTGCGTATTGGATAATAGATGTTGTAGGATATGGAGGAGTAGGTGGCTCACATTAGATATCATTTGTTGGCCACTCGGGTTAGACAGAAGAAATATGCAAATGCCCATCGACTGGACATGCAATTTTCGATTGGTGATGGGGTATTTCTGAAAGTTTTCCAGCAAAAGAGTCTGATCCATTACGGAAAAGGCTATAAGTTGGGGCCTTGATTTGTTGGACCTTTCAAGATTTTGGAGCGGATTGGTCCTATGGCTTATCACCTTGACTTGTTGCCTAGCTTGTCCTACATCCATGATGTCTTTCATGTTTCTATTTTGAGGTTATACCATCCTAATATTTTGCATGTGCCGGATTGGAATGCTTTACAGGTTAAGGATGGGAAACTTTCTATGGAGCCCATGCACATTCTTCAGCACAAAGAGATGTCCCTCAAAGTTCAAAGCATAGAGTAGGTAAGGGTCCAATGGGATCGGATTGATGATTCTTTAGCTACTTGGGAGGATGCAGTGCGGATGAGAGAGTTATATCCCTATTTGTTCTCAGGCTTCTAGGAGTAAGCCTAGGCAAAGGGGGGGAGGATGTAGTGTCCACCCTTGATTTGACTTATTTTGACTAGAGTTGACTTTTATATTATGCTTGATAGGCTTATCTAGACTATTTTTATTATTTGGATGATGATTGCTCATGTGCTTCAGTGACTTATGATTGATGTTAGACACTATTGGACACATGCTATTTTAATTATCTATATGGATGTTGGTACTATCATGATTGATCATGTGATTTGATGATATATGTACCCGATGGATTTTTTATGCTCACTATGTGATGGATTATTGATAGATTAGATTTATCATGGTTTTAATGATGATTATGATTATGCTAACCCTACTTCACAATTACATATGATGAGATGTTTATGAGATGTGTTTGACTATTGTTTGATTGTCTTCATGATAGAGATGATTCCACATCGCTCATTGTGAGCGGGATGTGTCGTTGTGATTCCCTATCACTTGCTTGTTCTATATGTGTATATGTATATGTGGTATTGTTGTTTTGTGGTTGCAGGATTTTGTAGGTACCAGGCATCGACTCCATCTAGCTTCAGAGGTCTGAGTGTGTTTTTAGTTCCAATGGCTTATGTGGTTCGGAGATGGCACGGGTTCCCCTCACATACTCTACATCTTAGTTGTTCACCGTGAGTAGTCAGTGTCTTGGCATAACTCGCCATGTTAGTTAGTAAGCTTGGTCTTTTGGTATTCTGAGTCTAGTTTATGCCAGTTGATTTACTTGTTTATGTTAAAATAATTATGTGGCTCTTGATGTGTAGTTTTATATTTGGTAATGTTTATTTTAATGTATTTAATTTATAAGTATTGAATATTTAATTATTTGGCATTTATAATTATTTGATAACTAACATTTATTGATTTTATAATTATTTAATATTTGATAAGCCTTATTGCTGTTTAATATTTATTTAATATTTGTGATTTAATCTTTAATGGTATTTGATTATTTAATTATTTATTTGACCTTCTATGCCTTGATATTTATTTGATATCTTATATTAATTTGGTTGTTTAATTTATTTTATAAGCGTTGTCACACAAAGCATAAGTGTTAATCTGGAAACATAAGCATTGTTTTAGGATGCATATGCATGATTTTGGAACGCATAAGCACTGTTCTTTTTGGAAAAAGCGTTGTCCTGTGGGGAAAAAGCGCTAACCTACCTGTGTTTTCTATTTTCTCAGTTTTGGTCATTTTTGAGGTATTTTCCCAAATTGATTTTTGTACCAGAGGCTTTATTTGAGGTCTGTTAATACTTCCTAGTTTTGGGTTTGATCTGTTTTGATGCATTTTGAAGATTTTGAGTATATTTCATTCTCTATACCATTGTGAATACTTTAGACTCTCTTCGATGTGTATAGGCCATGGATGATTGAGATTATTACTATGATGTTTTGGGCTAGCAAGTGACTAGGCCTTTTTGTGATGTTATCTTTTATTTTGATGGTAGCATTTGATGGCTTCATATGCCTTTGTTTATTGCTAGCGAAGAGGCTCCTTTTGCTATATTGATGTTGTTGTAGCCTTGTTTATGTTGTAAGAATATGTGTGGAAGTTGATGGCTGCATTGAGTATTATTTTCATATAATTTTGTTGGTAGAGCCTCTTGTGATTTATTGTTCAGCCATGTTAGCTGGAGTGGGCTTCCTTGTGATGACCAAGGTCACAAGAGATGGGCTTGCATGAGGTTCCTTGTAAGGATGCATGAAGTCTAGACCATCAGGGAACATTCAAGTTTTTCGTGATTTGTATATAAGTGATAACCTAAAAATTGATGGGTTGGGTAGTTAGATTAATTAATAAGATGATAAATTGAATTGTGCCTCATGACTTAGTCCTAGGGCAGATGTTTTAGGGTAAGCATGAGAAGGTCGTCAAGATGGTAAGCTAATCTCCCTTAGTCTCTCATAGGTTGAGATGGATCCACATGTCCATGAGCCTAGTGCCTTGTGTTATTATGTTATTATATTATGAGGATGGCATGTGATGACACTCCACTCCTGCATGTGTTTTCCCTTTATGATTTATGATTATGATTATTGGGTGCATCTATGTCTTGATGAGTTTTACGCCTCTAGGTGTTCATTCCTGTTGTACGTGTAAGTTCATGATTGAGATTCCTTGTGTAGTTAGTCTCCTTGGTTATAGGTGCCATCTTAGGTTTAGAGTATGTGTTGGGACCTTGTGTCATCTCATAGCACAAGGGGTGGTTCCTTTGTTTCCACATGGTCAGGAGGTTGGTGCTTTTTAGCCATTGGGATACTCTGTCAGATTATTCTTGTGTGGATGTGGATTCTTCTCCATGATGTACCATGGATGTACCTTGTAGCAGATTTATGTAATGGATAAGATAGAATGCATGTAATGTAACATTCTTGTATATAGTTGATGGATTATTGTTTAGTTTCTTTAGGGTATTTTGGTGGGCATTACAAGGCTCCCCTCGATGGAGAATCTTCACCAATGATAGAGGCTCGATGATGTATGAGGAAACTGCTCCATGAACACCAAACAACATTCCTCCCATTAGGAAGAAACAAAACCAAAGGTGTATCCATGAAGTCTTTCCAATCATGAAGGGAAGATGTATGAAAAAAACTCATGATGAATGAAATCTCTAAAAACTGCTCAAGTGTCCCCATGTCGATGCTGAAAGATACCCCCTTCAAAGATGGTAAAATGCTCCACACTGCTGAAAAGGGCACTCCAAGATCTAGTGGAGATGAATGTAGAACATGATCCAAAGACTCACATGTCTCCTCAAATCATAAAGAGACCTCCTCCAACTGTTGTACATAAGAATCCACAATCATGTCAACCTCGAAAGAATGATCATGTAGAGAATGAACAAGAGGGTCAGAGTGTTCCCTCACAACAATCGAAGAAGGATCATCTTCATCAAAGAGAAGATGAATTTCATCAATGATGTCTCCTGAATCTATAACATAGGATTCCACAAACAAACCTGCAATGTCTGTCAAGTACTCATCCCATGAAACTGAAGTTGGAAGACAAGATATATCATGTTGCACTTAATCACAAGAAGGCAAAATTGTCACACTATCTGCATCATCAAGTGCAATAGGTAATGTGAAATCAATGGGAGGAGATGAAGTACAAGGCTCAAGAATGGGGTGACGTGAGAATCCCCATGTTCAAGTACCCAAAGTTCTCCTCAAAATATGAATCGTCACAAGAAGTTTTATCATTATATGTAGAATCATCATATTTGAAATCATCATCATCAACAAAATATGGAAAGGACTATAGCTGAGATGCATGATCAACCACCCCAGTCGCAATGATAGCTCTAGTCTCCAAGTCTTTAATGAAAACTGACTCAGGTGTGAACTCCACAATTCTGTTAGTTGCCCATGTGTGATTCGATAGATGGAAAGGAGATTGTTTGTCAAATGGGGTACACACAACACATCATTGAAGGATTTATCCCCAATGGCAATAGATCCTTTCCCAATCACATCCATGTATGTATGATTGCGCATCAAAATTTGTGGCATGGTGCAAGGCTCAAATGAAGAGAACATAGACTACAAAGATGCCATATGATGAGAAGCCCCTCAATCTAGAAGCCATCTCCTTGAATTATGACTTGTAGTAGCACAAAGAGCTTTTCCTTTTCTTGTCCCAAAAGAGTGAGTCTTCACACTTGTAGAAGACATGAATACTTTCCCTTTCCCTTTTGAAGGTGTGGAAGTGGAAGTTGATGAATCCTCCTTCTTGTAGACATTAGGCAAATCAATGTTTTTCTTTTTGAGGATGTGAGTTAGCTCATCAATCTTCTTAGAATGACAATGATGCTCCTCATGACCAAAATTTTTACAATAGGCACAAGTAGGTCTCTCCCTCTTTGGTGAATTGTCCCTTTTGAAAGAGGATAAATCTCCTTGTTGTGGAGAAGGTGATGCTTTGTCCTTAGGCTTTGATTGCCATTTCTTCTTGTTGGAGTTATCCTTTCCTTAATCTCCTTTGTTCCCTTGATTTTCCACTAATGCTTGAGACTTAGAAGTCATAAGAATTCACATGCTTATCAACTTAGTTTTTTCAATCATCAACATTTCAGTGAAAGAATCAAATGTAGGCATTGTGTAGCTTGAACCCATTGTCATCCTATGGGTTTGGAAACTAGAAACAAATGTTGCATATTCTTGTGGAAGCTTTCCCATCAAATTGAAGATCAATTACATATCCTTCTTATCAATGCCACAATCCTTGAGTTGTGCCCTCAACTCTTTTTCCTTAGTGACATAATCTTGTATAGTATTAAAGTTCTTGGGATATAACATGGTAAGATCACTATCAATCTGATATTCCCTAATCTCATCAACTTGACCATACAAGTCTTGAAAATTTTGCCAAGCATCCTTTGTTAGCGTACATTTCTCAATATGAAAAATGAGATCCTTTGATACATACTTTCTTAAGGTACCAATTGCCATGATATTTTTAGTAAGCCAATCCAAGTGACCAACAAGATCAGCCTTAGGATCAACAGGAGTGTTTTTCCATAAGTTTACTCCATGCATCAATTTTCCAAGTAGCATAATTATGAGGAGTTAAGAGATGAAAATTAGGAGAACCCATAGCAAAAAAAAGGAAGGAACACAAGAGCACAAAATCACAAGAGACACCCCCACAAATTCAATCAATCAATGTACCCCCTCCCAAAAAAAATGATGATTTTGGCACTTTATATGTAGTGCATGTACAATAGGCCACTTGTAAACAATGGCAAGGTAGACTTCTGATTCTTTTTAACAACTGCCCTAATAGGCTAATAAATACAATGCAAAATACCAACAAGATAGATCTATGTAATACAAGTGCAAAATTGGCCAAAAAAGACCATATGATGAAAGAACAATTTCTACCCAAAATTGCTACAAACTGATAGAATATTATGAGTGCAGACGAAACATTATTCACTTTCAAAAAAAATGGCACCTAAAAAGGAGTTCGTATGAGCCCAAATAGAGTCCTAGAAGTTGCAAAAACGAGGATTGGACAGGTACAATCACCAAAAACTGCAATTTATCAAACATATGTCCATCAAAATCAGAAAATAATGGCACCACAAGATAGTACATGATATTCTAGCCCATTAAAAAAAACATTGCATCAAAAGGATTAAAAATGAGAAAGATATGGCCATTTGAAGTTGAACTGCAAAATAAAAAAGCTCAACGAAGGGGGCCTGCAAAATTTCAAAAAAAAAATGATCATGAAAACTTCACCTCCCTATTGACTGGGTGTCCATATAGTACCGACATGGAACAATCAGAATGTGACATGTGGCGTATGACAGATGATGTGTCTATACGGTGGCGCTCGCGTGTGCTGATGAGTGGGCAGGATGACATGGGACGGGTTGTTGATGTGTCAGTAAATGGGTGCAAATTTAGCACTAATGTGGTAGGCTACCCATGTGGCGTCCTGACAGGAAGGGCCCCGGAATGGTGGACATGTGGCACTAAGGTGGTGTCGGGGTCGGTCGCCGAAGTAGGCCGGTCGTTGGGAGGCTGGTGGTCGGGGGGTCGGTGGAGGGTCTGGCGTCATGGTGGAGGTGCAGGGTGTTAGTGGTCGGAAGACTATTAGCGGTGGTGTAGAACATCGGGCAGAGGGGCCGACCAAAGTCACAGCAGGGGCTACCAGTGGGAGGGGGACGCCAGTCCGGAGATCGGTTGTGAGCCAGGAGATCGGTCGGTGTAAAGGAGGCCAACAGTGGGGTCATCGATGCTGCAACGTGGCAGCAACCACCGGTTGCAGGTACACGAGTGGGCGTACAAGGGCAGCGGGGCATGGTGGAACACGACAACATGCAAAGTACTTGCAAAATAGTACGACGGTCGGCGGGAGGGGGAAACTCCCCCAAAACAATAATGATTTTTTTTTTTCAGTTTTTTTTTAAAACAAACTTTTCAATGAAATTTTCTTTGTGGATAATGAAAAAAAAATCACTTACGCTTTTTTTTTGGGTTAAAATTGTTTTTTCTGAAATCCGTACTGTACCGTCGAAATTGGGCAAAATTTTTCCTCCAAGCCCCAAATTTGACTTTCACCAAAATCAACCGAATTAATACTAAAAATTCATGGAAACGACCACTCAGACGCAATGGTGAGGTTGGATCTAGTCTAGGACACCTCCAAAAGATGTTGCTCCTCAGATTTGCCTCTTAACGTCGCAATAATGTCTCTCAAAGATGAATCAATGATGCTCTAATAGCTCTGATACCATGTGAGATTTTTCCAAGATCAAGAGCTCAATGAAATGTACATAATAGAGAGACCAAATATAGGACAAGAATAAACTGTATTCTCATCAATAGATAAATGATCAGTAAATCAATAGTTGTTTATACAATGTAGATGAGCCTGCATATATAGGCAATGCTATATGGATATGTGAGCACAGAAACATGACATGTGGCTCAATAAGAAACAAGGGTAGATAGGAAGTAGGTGTGGTAGGTAGAAGAAACAATAAAATATTCCACATGAGGTGGATCACCCACTGAAGGTTCAATTATCACTCCACAATAAGTGGATATGATAGAGTAGTAACAAGATCACACCATAAAAGGTGGAAATTATCCTACACACACTATCCCAATGTGGCACCAACACCCAAGCATCTCATACTCAACCTACTATGAAATGGATTTCCTAAGTAAACTTAAGTAAGGTGTAATAATATCCAACATGAATAATTAATTACACCAACACATTTCAAGGGCAATTTTCCATAATACTCACCTGCTCCTTTAGGCAATCTCCAAGAAATCAATGCTTTAGGCTCATCTAGTTCTCTTTCTTTCTCTTCCATCTCTCTCCTTTCTCTTTCATATCTAGATATTCTACATTCTTCAAGTCCATACTTTTGTTTTTCTGATACAAATACTCTAAATGCTGTCTTAGAATTTTCATGTGATTCACCAAATTCACTTAGCTCAAAAGCAACAATCTTTCCAACCAGCATATCTCTTGTCACAATAGTCACACTCTAGATCTCATCAATAACATCTACCTTATGTTTATAATCAGGAGGCAAATATGTCAACACCTTAGCAATAATTTCATCTTCTTCCAGGGTTCCACTGACACATCCGATACCTAAGACAAGGTCATTCACCTTATCCATAAAAGTATTTATATTCTCATCTTCAACATCTCATATTTTCCTTTTAAACTCTACAACTTAGCACCGTTCACTCGTTTATCTCTTTCATACAGCGTCTCAAGCTACTCCCAGATCTCATGTGTGGTCTGAAGTCCCATCACATTTGTCATTTTTGAATCAGATAGGGAACTCAACAATGCTTCCTTCGCTCTAATTTTATGTAATCTTCCAATAATATTCTCCAAGACGTCTCAAGTGCACTTCCATCAGGTTCTTCCATATACAATAGTTATTACAATCAAATCTTGAACTCTAATTTTTTAAGAGATCACTTCAAGTTCCAATTGCCAGCCTGGATCTCCTCAAGAGGTTAAGCTTCTTCCTGAGGATCTAGCTCTAATACCCATTATTGGCAACAACAACGAGGGAAAACTAAGAGGAGGGGATAAATCAGATTTCACCGGATCAAGAAACTTAATCACAAAATAGATCTTATAATCTACAATAATAATAAAGATAAGAAATATGATAACACAACACACAACACTAAGATTTTGATGTGGAAAACTCAGTTAAGGGAAAAACCATGGTTGAAACCTACCCATAATAAGATGATACTCTGTAGTAGTATGTGAAATATTAAAATGGGGAAAGCAAAAGCATTCAAGAACACTGCCTAGAGCTCACTGCTCAAAAGATAATGACCTAGAAGGCTATAACCCTTAGGGAAGTTTCGGTGACTTACAACAAGATTCAGACTACATTCTTGAAGGAATGAACTGCAATAATAGCATCTCCAAATATTTGATCCAGATCACCAAACTCTGCTCAATCACAATGTCGAAGGATGAATTGCCTGATCGCACATACACCATGCTCTGATAATGTAGACACAACCTTGATACCTAAATTAAATGACAATATTACCTATTTATACAATTTATCAACCTTGACAACAAGGTCGACTAAACCCTCAATTTACAATTACAAAATTACATCACATAATGCAAATCGACCATTAAACCAATACAATGATTTACATTACATAACATGGACCTAAATCAAATATCCAAACACGTAACACCACTAGAAATCACACCAAGATCAACCGCAACATGGTACACCTCCAAGAAAACCACATAACATGAATAACATCACCGGTTTAGAAAAATCACCAACTCACACATCAATCAATGTGGATCATCAAGATAAATAGGACATTCTTAAGAAACAGCATCAAGCACATTAGAATAAATACCAATAGTTGCACCAGCACCACTTATCAAATCTTCATCAATCAACATCTGAAACTTAAGAACACTCAAGCAATAGCAATTGTCAGGAAGATAGATAACTTGCAGAGCACTAAATCATAAACCATCTGAAATGAAGATACACAAGACCATTTAAAAGAATATCCCAAAACCTTAGCACAAGGTCTGATCATACCGGAATATACCAGAGGAAATAGAGAACTCTACAAAGTACTGATCCGATAAACAAACTGCAAAACCAAATCAACTGATATGATCAATTAAGCTTCCTAGATCACCAAAACCAATACAAAAGAATATAGTGATACAAGAAATACTCCATACACCAAACCATAATCCAAAAGAGATAATCTACAATCAATTGAGAAAGAATATGTTGACATCGATGACAACAACATATCCTAGCAACAACAATATCCAACAATTGCATCTATGTTCCCCTGTAACACGAGGAAACCTGGTGTGGGAAAAACCTCAGTGGGATTTGTGACCCACAATATTCACTCACTGGCCAATAAGAGAATGTTACCTACAATAGGGGCCTGCACACACAGGAAGGCCAACAGCCTAGAGCTCACTGCTCAATGGGAAGTCTCACTTACTTACAAATAAGGATTATACAAATCCAATATCTTGTATTGCTTTACAATAGCATCTTCAATGCCAGATTCAATACCGGTTCCTGCTCTGTTCTTTACATATACCCTTTGACCTATATTTTGCACATTAGGTCTGCCTAATATTTTCCTTAATGCTTCTACATCACTCCTGCAAATGTCTACAATGATCTCCTTTATATATAAGAGTCATTTTACAATTATCCATGTTGGCTTACAATAAGAAACAAAATATTATATAACAAAAATCTTGTTGGCCTTTGTGCCGGTATACTTCTTTTCTTCTATGCTAGTGTCAGTGTCCTGAGTGCCGATGTTGAGTGCGATCTGCAAATGCCAATATAATATGTTTGCCAGTGCCATAGGATTGCAAGGTTGCCATCAATGACAAAACCTTCAATCACATGCAATGTCTCATTGGATTGTGCATATGCCAACAAGGTCTTCATTATCATCATCAAGCATTCAAGTCTTCAAGCATCCATCAAGTTCTCTTCTTCATGTGTCTTCTTCGTTCATCCATTGGAGCAACATTACAACATTTATTTGTAAGCATGTGTGTGTTAGGGTTTTATCACGTTACATACAATTTCATGCAACATTTGTGATTACATTCAAGAAGCAAAGAAACCATCATAAAAAAATTACAGATCTACAAGGTATACATTTTCATCATTTACAATTAAGCATTTGCAAGTACTTTCTTTCAAGGTTGATTCTTCAACCAGGGTTTGACTGAGGAAAAACCCTATCCACAACTATTTTACCCTTCTTTTCTATGTGTAGGTTGCAGGTGCACAACTATAATTGTAGGTTTGGACTTCATTTGCAGAGATGGAAAATACCTTTTTGGCATGTGGATTTTTCGAAGGACCAAGTACACTTTCAACCTAGTCCTGATGAATTTTATTCAAATTTATAGGGCATATCCATATCAGTCTAAATATCTCAGTTCTGAAGTTACAGTGTGATCCCAAACCAGTAGTTCCTTATTTTATCCATTTTTTCTCCCTTTTCTACATAGTCAACAAGTCAACATGTCTATATACAAAAGAGGGCAAATTGCATTCTAATCCTTGCAATTCACTTGGTATTCACATCCTTATTTTCCTTGGATTTGGATCTAGTGGGTTCAACCCCTCTTTTGAATGTAAAGTATTTCCCAAGTGAAAATCATCCTAGTGGTTTCCTTTCTCTCTCCTAGGTGGGGAACCACTAGCATCCAATTTTCCACTTTACATTTTGGTGAACCCGAAGTCCTTATACCTTAATTTTGATTTCTTATTATTAGATCTTAATAATTGCAATTTGAATTTCAAAATTTCATTTCCAAGTTTCATTTTTTTAAAATTTTAAAGGTTAATTGCTTAGAAACCCTAATTTTTTGTTTTAAGAAAATTGAGCTTGTGAAGTGTAGAATTGTAGTTTCTTGTTTCAGATCTGATTTCTATTTCAAAATTGCAATTCAAATCTATTTTTTCTTAAGAATCTCCTATTTTGACCTTCGGCTACTAATTTGACTAATCTAGACATCTCCAAATTTGTTGTTCTTTTGGATTCTGCAATAAAATCATAATTTCTATAATCTCTAAAAAATTCAAAAAAAGTTAGTCGGACCAGGTACACTTTGCACCTAGTCCTTGGCTTTTTCCCCGAAATTTTAGGAATCAAAATTGACTATATTTTTCTGCTTAAATCCAAAAAATTAGCGTACTTTATCAATTTTTGTACCCCTTAAGGTTGAATACAAATTCAAATTTCCACTCTTAACTTTAAATTATTTTTCATAAAAAGGTCATAATTTAAGATCTTTTTTTCAAGTAAATTAAGATTTTAATTAAGAGACTTTCAATGGAATTTAATGGATTAGATTTATTTTCCATTTCAAAAATGATTACATTTTTTTGAACATATATTTTTTACAATCATGTGTTTGATCATGGTTTCTTTCATTTCATGTTGCTTCTTTTCATTCATAGCACTTGGTCATATTGTATTGCTAGGGTTTCAAAGTCATTTCCTTTTCAAATTGATCTCAAAGCTTTCATGTATCATTTTTGTTGCATTATGGTGATATTAGTAACAAAATGCATTTCTTATATTAATCACCTGAAGGCTTTTGTAGATCCCAACCCTAGAGATCCTAATTCTTGCACTTGTCCTAGGGTATCTTCTATGAATAAGATGAGAGGTATTATATCAACCAATGATCCTTTTGAAAAAGAGAAAGAAATGGAAAGCAATATTGGTGCATCTTCTTCTTATACATGTACCCTTGATAAACGAGGGAAAAATCAAAATATTAGCATTCTTACATGTTTAGACCCTCTTTGTTCTCCTAGGCTCTATCTTCAACATCAAAATATATAGAGAGAGGATGATGTTATGTTTTATTCATGATCTTTCTCCTCGCATAGAAATAAGAAAAGACGAGCCTTAGATGATGAAGACGTTTATTCACAATCTTCCAAAAAGGATAAACGTGATAAAGGAAAGAAAATTATCCTTTCACATGATCTTCCTTCTTCATCTACAAATCCTTTTATTCCCTGTTACACATCAAATTTCAAAAAAAATCATGACCCTATTTCCAAAACTCCTCATTTGCAACATTCTTATAGACATGGATTTTATATAATAAAAAATAAGGTTTTAGAGGACAAGGACTTGGCAAATTTGGGCAAGGAATTTGTCTCCCTATCAACCCTCCCATACAAGTTACTACAGAAGGTCTAGGAAGTGAGACTCCTCTCTCTATAGATGAACTCCTTAGTCTCCAAAATTTTAAAAACTATCTCCAAAGACAACAAATCAAAAGAGCCAGCAAGAATGATTCTTCTTCAAACTGTCCTTTTTGCTCATTTCATGAAATCCATGATCATAATGCTGATGATTGCCCTAATTTTCAAAAATGTATGCAAGATGACATCAACAGTGGCAAAATTAGAATTGTGGTTGATAATCCTTCTTCTAATAATAATTCTTATCGTTCATGTCAATAAAATGAATTAAAACACATTTATCATCCTGAAAGACTAGATACAAGAATCTATTAGAGATTGAAATATGATAAGCCAATTTCCTTTCCTTCTAAAATCCAAAACAAGAATCTTAAGAAAGAGAAAGGTGAGGAATATTTCATTTTTCATGATACATATTCACATTCTCTTGGAAAATGTCATGCATCTAAGAAATTTGTTCAAAAGAAATATGATCATGGATAAATTTCTCTTACAATAGATCTAGATGTCTTCCTTGACATGAACATAGTGCCTTAGCACTTCTTTTCTTTCCATGTTTCTCTTCACCCTATGAGATAAATAGCCAGCTTAACTAGGGGCTCTTTATCATTTGTGGTGGTATTGTTTCAATTTTAAATACTTTGGGGTAGCAACATGAAGTTCACTTTCTTTCTTCTTTATCCTTGTGCATTATTCATTACTAGATCTCCTTTCTTTGCATAGAGTTATTCTTATGTGAGCATATAATTGTTGTTTGGTTTTCCTCTTTTCTTGGAGAGGATCATCTTTAATGAGTAATCCAATTCTTCTCTTGTCTTTATTTTATTGGAAAACTTACCTCTTCTATGGTTTCGGTTATTCAAAAGAATGATATGCCCCCTAGCATGGAATGATCTCTCGTGAAGTACATGTCCCTTTCTTGAGATGATTTATTCCATTAAGGAAGGCATATTGCTTGAAAATAATCACCTTTAGAAGGAGTGTAGCATTTCTCCTTTCTCTTCTCTCTTGTGGGGCAAGGATTTTTCTCTTTTTTCTTTCTTTCTACATCATTATTTCCTTTAGCGGCTGCATTTTTCATATGTGATTATCATTTCCTACAATGGTATGTTCTTATGACTAATCCCTCTTAGGGAGTATGTGATCCTATTTCTCTATTCTCTTAGAAGATTACCACTTCTTGAGATGTGTATTTTACATCTCCTAATGTCTTTCCTTGCATGTGTTAATGTAAGTTCATTTTGCATTTGATCATGTTTAATATCTCTCTAGAAGATTGTGTAAGCTCTTCTCATTGTCTCTACACTTGGGGGGGCAATGATTTCTCTCTCTCTTTCTCTAAGGATCCACCATTTCCCACATTGTTCCAAGTGTGAGTTTCATTACTTTATGTCATTCCTTGTGTGAGATCATTGTTGCTTTCTCAAGGGTCCTCTCTTATACAAGAGGTGTAAGTCATCTACTATAATATCTTTTACACTTGGTAATGTACATGTATAATAAATTTACCCATCCACATTGGGATTAAAGTGAGTCATCCTTCATTAAGAATCCCTTTCACCTAGAAATAGGAGAAAGGATTGAATTCTTGTTCTCTTATGTGCTTTGTTCTAGAAGATGTTATATTTTTCTAAGACAACTACTCTTGGAGGTAGATGTCTTTTGAACAAAGATCTCTTCTCCTCCAAGGATCTCCTTTACACGTATAGCATGATATATCTTTTCAACTATCTTGTCCTCTCTTGAAGAGTATTCCCTCTCTTGCTTGGATTTATGATATTGTTGCATGACATATATCTTCTTGGTGTAAAAGGAAGGTATGCTTGTTCTACCTTCCTTAAGATATCAACATGGAACTATGTTTACATCTTAAGGAGGGGGACGGGGGGGGGAACGCACCCACACTGCTCCTTTTGTATTATATTTCTCTTCTGTATTGTATCTCTTGTACAATGTGTCATTCTTGGAAGTAGCAGGAAACATCTTAGAGCGAGATGTCGCCACTTTTCCCTTATATAGTGGGTCATTCTCAGAACGAGAGCGCAACCTCTTAAAGAGAGATGTCACCACTTTTACCTTGTACATTGAGTCATTCTTGGAACAAAAGGGTAGCCTCTTAGAGTGAGATGTCTGCACTTTTTCCTTGTACAGTGGGTTATTCTTGGAACTAGAGGACAACCTGTTAGAGAAAGATGTCACCATTTTTCCCTTATAGAGTGTGTCACTCTTGGAACTAGAGGATAGCCTCTTAGAGAAAAATGTCACCTCTTTTCTCTTATACTATGAGATATTCTTGGAACTGGATGGGAGCCTCTTAGAGAGAGATGTCGTCACTATTTTTAGACTCCTATGAGGTGCTTTAAACCTCACTTACACACATGTGCATTAGGTTGAGTGGAACTAACAGTGTTCTCACCCTCCTCCCTTACATGGATCACTTAGACAAAATCCAGGGGCAAGATGTCCATGGTTCCTTTCATTTGCCTTTCTTCTCATAGATCACCAAAGTGTGTGTTCATGTTCTCTCTCTCTTTCCTCTCATGAACTCATAGGTTTACTATTAGTGGTTCTTGGCTCCCTCCACTGGTCGAGAGCCAGATTCCTTAACAAGGGGTTTTTATTTCGGAGTTACCAAGGGACAATCCCTGATCTTGTGATCTGCCGATTGGCATCAATAACAAGTGTTGGATAGGTTCAGATAAAGCACCTTCTAGGTGAAGGTGGTACCGCCCACTTGAATATCAATAGTTTCATTCAGGTCGCGAGAAAGGTCGACCTCAACACATACCCTCTTTTGAGGGCGAGCATTAGAAAAATGGTCAGGCTCGAGGAAAACAACTTTGCCAATAGACTGAGCAATAGTTTGCATGAAGGGCGAACAAGGCAAAGGAAGACCAGGGAACTCAACCCAGACTAGAACTCACAATTTTTTGTCATCTGAAACATAAAAACTGCGAGACCAACACTGGAAGACCAGAAGGGATGATCGAATAGTCCATGGACCATGAGAGAGGATAGCCTCAACATGGGAAGGGTTTGAAAAGAGAAACAAAAAAATCCTTTCATCAGACTTTGGACACCATCAAGCCTTACTCCATGAGGAGACCAAGCTTTGGTGACCTAGTCCCGAAGCATGATTTCAAGAGGGATCCTACCCACAAAATATCCTATCAAAGTACATTTTTCAAGCCAGTCACATGCATTATCAAAGTCCTGAATAGGAAGTACAACATTGAGCGAGGACATACCTCGTGAAACACTTTCGGGACAAACTTGCGAGGGCGTTTTCTTGGTGGTACCATGAGGTTCCCTTGCAAATTATCTTGGCTTTGCTCAAAGCCCTAGGCTTTAGTCCCGTAAAATATAATACTTCCCAATATATCAAACAAACATTTTAAATTCAAATATTAACTTAAAAAATATTTCTAACTTAAATCCTCAAATTAATATTTGATCTCTAATTTTAAAAGTATATTAAATTTAATTAGTTCTCTTAATAATAATTAATGAGGTATAATATATTGACAACAAATTTATATAGCTCAATTTTATTACCTTTACAATATGTAATAATAAATAATAATATAAATTTTAAATTTCAATATTTTGGAGACAATATAATCAATGATATGCATATGTAACATATGGAATAGGCATTATAAGGCAATTAAGATTGTAATCGTTGGAGTTGAGTTTTCCAAAATTATTAAGGAGGTGTTTTATATGTTAATGTAAGGGTTTCATAGAAAAATAAATTATTTGTAAATATGAAATTTCATTAATTAAATAAAAAACATTCAACCTTTTCCAATATCAACTGAAATTTTGCAATTGTAAATATTAGATAACTATTGAAAAAATCAAATTCAAAATATATATTTTTAATTCCATAAAATTCACTTTAGGGTAAAAATAAAAAAATACAATAAATAAATAAAGATGTCCATGGTTCCTTTCGTTTGCCTTTCTTCTCATAGATCACCAAAGTGTGTGTTCATGTTCTCTCTCTCTTTCCTCTCATGAACTCATAGATTTACTATTGGTGGTTCATGGATGATGTCATATTTGCTCTTTTATGTGATTATTGGTTTTAATGTGATGGAATTTGTCATTGTGTTTCAATTAGTTGTTTGAGACATTCTTATCGGGGTCTCTTCGGCTAGTTGATGTGTGGTCTTGTGTTTTGTTTTTGTCATGTGTCTTTTGTGCTTTGTCTTGTTTTGCTTGTCTTGTTCTTTCTATTTTGTGTGCTCTTGCATATGTTTGAGCGAGTTAAGATCCTACGATTGGGGGCTTTATTCCTCAAGATTAGTGATGTCTTATACTTCTCGTAGTATTGGTCCACATCTCTCATCTTCGTCTCTCTCTTTCTTCTACTTTATCGGTAGTATTGGCATAAGCCATACTCTCGCTAAAGTGGGGGCTAAATGTAGCATCATAAAATTGTGACCCTTTCAATTTTGACCACATCTTAGGCCCTCACCGATGTGAGTACATCTCTCTAATTGATTGAGACCAATCTCTGCCCCTTCATTGTGAATTTCTCCTATCTCAGCCGTGATGACACCTCAAGACCTTGTCCAGGCCCCAAGATAGGGCAGGACAGGGGCATGGCTCTCATGTCCCCCTCGGACAGGGGCATGGCACCCATGTCCTCCCTCTTAGGGTGGGCCTAAGATGGGTCTATCTAACTCTTGAACATAATTTACTCTTTGGAGACTTACAATCTCCTTTGTTGGCCTTCGGTGGGATGAAAATTTATCCTCTTAGGCATGTATAAAAGGAGACATAGTTCCCTCATTTGAGATACAAGCATACAAAATAATAAGAAAAAGTTCAAGCACAAGGTCTTCATTATCGTTATCAAGCATTCAAGTCTTCAAGCATCCATCAAGTTCTCTTCTTCATGTGTCTTCTTCATTCATCCATTGGAGAAACATTACAACATTCATTTGCAAGCATGTGTGTGTGTTAGGTTTTTATCATGTTACATGTCATTTCATGCAACATTTATGATTATATTCAAGAAGCAAAGCAACCATCATCAACAAATTGCAGATGTACAAGGAATACATCTCCATCATTTACATTTAAGCGTTTGCAATTATGTTCTTTCAAGGTTGATTCCACAACCAAGGTTCGACTAAGGTAAACCCCTATCAACAACCCTTTTCCCCTTCTTTTCTATGTGTAGGTTGCAGGTGCCCAGTTGTAATTACAGTTTTGGACTTCATTTGTAGAGACAAAAAAACCATTTTCGGCGCGCAAATTTTTCGAAGGACCGAGTATACTTTCAACTTGGTCTTGGGAACTTTTCTCCAAATTTATAAGGTGGATCCATATCAATCTAAATATATCAGATCCCAATTTATAGCACGATCCCGAACCAGTAGTTCCTTATTTCATCCATTTTGTCTCCCTTTTCTACATAGTCAACAAGTCAACATATCTATTTACAAAGAGAGCAAATTACATTCTAACCCTTGCAATTGACTTGGTATTCACATCCTTATTTCCCTTGGATTTGGATCTAGTGGATTCAACCCCTATTTTGAATGTAAAGTATCTCCGAAGTGAAAATCATCATAGTGGTTTCCTTTCTCTCTCCTAGGTGGGGAACCACTAGGGTCCAATTTTCCACTTTACATCCCCATATGCACATGATGGACTTTAGGAGTTCTTCATGCAATACTCCCTTTATTTAATGTATAATTAAGAGGTTGCTCATCTTGTATATGCACTCTAGTCTCTTCGTAATGACCTCCCACAAAAAAGCCATGTATCTTCATTGGCATGTGAGTCTCAATGGTGTGTCCTTACTTAGTCAATACTATTTTTAGAATGATCTTACACCCACTTTTCGGGCCTAGAAATAATCTCATTTTATCTAATGATCATTTCTTCGCACACTTTTATCTCAACAAAAGTAATGTTTCTATCCTTTCATCATAAAATATCAATCTTGCCTCTCTTCAGAGTTTATGTAATATAAAATGATATCATTTTTGTCCTACAAGCTATCAAATGGACATACCAATCACTAAATCATAGAAAAACTTTCTATCTTTTCCAATATTAATTGAAATTTTGTAATTCTAAATGTAATATTTCTAGTTTTTATTTCTATTTTTTTTTTTAACTTTTATACTTTATAATTCTATAGAATTCTCTATAATTTCATAAAAAAATACAATAAATAAATCCCTATAAGATAAAAAAAGAAAGAAAAGAATTTAAAGCCCTTCAATATAATAGTTCCTAATTGTATTAAAATAATCTACAAATTATAATTTTAAATTTAAATAAAATAAAATCGACCAAAAGTCATTTACATTTAGATGTGTACACCTAAATTGGTTAAGTTCTTTCCTGGTAAACAAGAAGTCGTAAAGTCGAATTCAGGAATTGAGAACAATTAAATATTATATAAGAAATATTAATACATCGATCCGTTCGTCATGAAGAGAGTTTCGATGCCATCATATTCTTGAATTCCATGAAATCCAACACTCCGTTACAATCTGAATCAAATCTGCAAATCATATTCTCGCAATGTTGGCCCTGTGCGATCAATCCCAGAGAGGACAGGACTTGTTGCAGCTCAGTGGAAGAGATATATCCATCTTCATTCCGATCAAAAACTTTGAAAGCTTCCATCAAATCCTTTGACTCATCTTCTAATTCCGCGTCTTCGTTACTGAAGATTGACTGATATAAATGCACAAATTCTTCAAATCCTACGCAGTTAAATTTGTCTTCATCATTGCTCAGAGAACTGAACATACATGTGATATCTTGTTCTGAAATTGGTATTCCAAGTCTGTTTACGAAACAACTGATTTCACCCACACTCACAACTCCATCCGCATTGCCATCTATAATTTCATAAATTCTTCTGATCGCATCAAGGTTCGCCATTGATTTATAAAGGGCAAAAGACAGAAACCTAAGAAAGCAAAGAAATAATTGTGTTTGGAATAATGTCCCTTAACCAGATCAACAAACTTAATCACAAAATGAATCTGATAAACTATAGCAATAAAAAAGATGAGAAATATGATAACACAACACACAACACCAAGATTTTGACATGAAAAACCCTATTAAGTGAAAAACCATGGTGGGAACCTACCCACAACAAGATGATACTCTGTAGTAGTATGTGAAAATATTACAATGGGGAATGCACATGCATTCAGGAACACTGCATAGAGCTCACTACTCAAAATCTAATAACCCAGAAGGCTACAACCCTCAAGGAAGTCTCACTGACTTACAACAAGATTTGGACTACAATTTGGAAAGAATGAACTGCAATAATAGCATCTCCAAATGCCTGATGGCAATTTAGGTTAAGCACAATGTCTACTCTGCAACACCAAACTTTAATCAATCACAATGCCAAAGGATGAATCACTTGATCGCACATACACCACTCTCTAATAACACAGTACAAACTTGATACCTAAATTACATGGCAATATAAATTATTTATGCAACCTTGACAACAAGATCAGCTAAACCGTCAACTCACAATTACAAAATTACATCACATGATATAAAGATCAACTTCCAAACCAATACAATAAATTAAATGACATAAAATAGACATAAATCAAACATCCAAACATGCAACACCACCAAAAATCATGCCAAGATCAACTGCAAAAAGCTACACCTCTAGGAAAACCGCATAACATGAATAACATCACCAGTTCAACAAAATCACCAACAACTCATACAATGATCAATGTGGATCATCAAGACAAATAGTACATTGTTAGGAAAAACCAGCAAGCACATTAGAATCATCAACAACAAATACACCAACACCACTTATCAAATCTTCATCGACCAACATCTGAAACTCAAGAACACTCAAACAACAACAAATATCACATAGAAAGATAACTTGCGGAGCATCAGATCACAAACCATTTGAAATAAAGATACACAAGACCATTGTGAACAATACCCTAAAATCTTAGCACAAAATCTAATCACAATGGAATATACCAGAGGAACTATTGAACTCTAAAAGCACTGATCAGATAAACAAACTGCAAAACTAGATCATCTAATATGATCATTTAAGCTTCCTAGATCACCAAAACCAATACAAAAGAATATAGTGATACAACAAATATTCCATACACCAAACCATAATCTCAAAGATCCAATCTGAAATCACCGGAGTAGGAAGATGTTGACATCAATGACCACAAAATATCCTAGCAACAACAATGTACAACAATCTCTCCCTTTGGCATTGATGACAACATATGAATGTGAAAAAAAATCAGTACAAAAAATGAAAATCACTCCAACAAACTCCCCCTAAGATCAACTAGATAATACTGTTTTTCACATGCTTCTCTCCCCCTTTGAGAACAATGCCAATGATAAAATATAGATTATGCTTCTCTCCCCAAAACTCATCCTCATGAATCTCTCCCTCTAAAACACATAATTAGACTACTCCACTAGAGGAGCAACACTAACTCATCAATCCAAATAAAGACATAAGATTGTGAAGTCCATTAGATTGATGCAACTTAATGTATCTAGTTCTTATTAGGAGGGGTGGATAACCCTGACTTGTCTCTCAAATAGAAAAATGTATCTGTAGGAAAAGACTTAGTAAAAATATCAACAATTTGTTCCTTTGTAAATACACACTCCAGCTTAACTTCCTCTTCACTGATTTTTTCTCTCAAGTAATGATATTTGATTGACACATATTTAGTCTTTGAATGTTTCACTAGATTATTTGACATGTTAATAACACTGGAATTATCACAGTATATGGCAGTAGGATCATCATAGATCTCTGATATCGTTCAACATTTGCTTCATCCAAACCACCTGAGTGCAGCTACCAACAGTAGCAATGTACTCAACTTCAATAGTAGATAAGGATACTGGATCTTGTTTCTTACTAGCCCACCAAACCAATTTCTTACCCAACAAGAAAACACCATCAGATATACTCTTCTGGTCATCAACATCACTAGCCCAATCAACATCAATGTAAGCACATAACATTAAATCATCATTCCTTGGATACCACATACCATAATCCACAATCCCCTTCAAGTATCTGAATATTCTCTTAACAACAGTGACATGACTCTCTTTCTGATCATGCAACCATGTACACAACAAGCATAATATCTGGCCTAGTCTGAGTAAGATATAGTAGTCCGCCAACCATAGATCTATACAAACTTCGATTAACTTTTGAAGAATCATCACTCTTAGATAATTTGCAACCAGTCACCATAGGAGTTCCAAACGGTTTGGAGTCATCTAATGAAAACTTCTTTAGCAATTCCTTCACATATTTTGTTTGAGATATAAAAATACCTTTTCTAGTGTATGAAATCTGCAAACGTAGGAAAAATTTCATTTCTCCTATCATAGACATCTCAAATTCTTTGTGCATATCATCGACAAACTTCATGCTCAAGTTATCATCACCTCCAATGATAATATCATCAACAAACACTTCAACAATCAAGATGTTATCACTTTCAATCTTAAAATATAGATTACTATCAACAATCCCTTTCTTAAATCCCAATTTCAGCAAATAATTATCCAATCTAGCATATCAAACCCTAGAGGCTTGTTTCAATCTATAAAGAGATTTCGTCAGTTTACATACAATGCCTCCTTCATTTGATAATGAAAATCTATCAAGTTTCTCAAGGTAGACTTTTTCCTCAAAATCGCCATTCAAAAATGCACATTTGACATCCATCTGATACACCTTGAAATCTTTATAAGAAACATACATAAGAAACAATATAATAGCTTCAAGTCTGGCTACTGGAGCAAAATTATCCTCATAATCAATTCCATCTTTTTGTGAATATCCTTTGCATACTAGTCTTTCTTTATTTTTGACAACTTCACCAGCTTGATTTAATTTGTTCTTGAATACCCATTTAGTACCAGTCACATTCTTATCTTTAGGTCTAGGGACAAGATCCCATGTGTTATTCTTTTCAATCTGATCTAAATATTCTTCCATACTTCTCATAAAATTTTCATCTTTAAAAGACTCAACAACATCTTTAGATACAACTTTAGAAATCAAACATACCTCTTCAATAGCTAGCCTTCTTCTAGTCATCACACCTTTATTTTTATTACAAATAATCTGATTTTATGAATGATTCAATCTTAGATACCTCAGAGTCTTTTGATTGTTCTAATTTTAGGTTCTTGCATCTCTCCACTGGCAGCAACAACATCCAGATTAACTGTCTCTACCACATCATTTTGCTTCAATTCTTCAGTCTGAATAGGTGTTATAACGACAAGCTTACCATCATCATATCCACATGCTCTTATCTCTTTTACAAGGTTCTCATCAACCTTCACATTTGCACTCTCTACTATCTTTCTCAATTTCTTATTGTAGCACCGATATGATTTTCTCTTACTAGAATAACTCAAGAAAATTCCTTCATCACTTCTAGCATCAAAATTCACTATGTCCTCACCTCTCTTGATATAACATTTGCTACCAAATACTCTAAAACATATCATAGTAGGAACATGACCAAACCATAACTTATAAGGGGTCTTACTCGTATCACCTTTAATATGAACTCAGTTGAATGTGTAAACAGTAGTGCTAATAGCTTCTCTCCAATAGATCTTCACAACATTTCCTTCAATCAGCATAGTCCTTGCAACATCCGAGACAGTCATGTTATTTCTTTCAACAACTCCATTCTGTTGAGGGGTTCTAGGAGTAGATAATTATCTTATAATCCCATGCTTCTCACAGAATGAGTCAAATTCACTAGAGAAAAATTCTCCACCTTTATCAAATCTCAAACATTTCACCTTCAATCTTGCCTCAGTCTCAACCTTTGCTTTTAATATCTTGAACTTGTTTAATGTTTTAGACTTCTCCTTCAAAAAGATAACCTACATCATCCTCGAATAATTATTAACTAGCAACATAAAATATCTATCACCCTGCACACTTCTAACATTTTTAGGTCCACACAGGTCAATGTGCACAAGGTCTACCAATCCATCACATGTATACTACTTTCTCTTGAAATAAATTCTTGTTTTCTTACCCAATTCACATTCCTTACATACAAGATTAGAAGGCTTACCAATCTTGGGAAGATCTCTAATATCTTGAAGAGAATTGATGTTAATCATAGAATCAATATTAACATGACACATTCTTCTATGTCATGACCAAATTTCATCAATCTAAGCAATCAAGTAACTTTTCTCGCCAGCATTCAAATGAAAAATATTACCTTCAGTCTTAGTTCTAGATGCAATCTCTATACCAGAGGCTTTTAGAATCTTACAACTACCATTCTTGAATTTTAAATCACAACCTTTGTCAAGCATCTGTCCAACACTCAAAAGATTATGATTTAAACCTTCACAATACAAGAGACCATCAGTATTATGCTTACCATCAAAAGAAATATAACCTCTACCACAGATCACATAGGATTTGTCATATCCAAATCTCACTATTCCACCATCATACCTTTCCATACTCACAAATTTGCTTTTATCATCGGTCATATGATGCGAACAACGACTGTCTATTACCCATTCATCTCTTTCTTCAACTTTAGCAGCTAAATATTTTTTCTCAACAGTGTAGCTAATGAGATCAATAGGTACCGATCCATTTTCTTTAATGGAAAGAAATGCAACTTCATCTCCTTTTGATTTTTCATCTATAACACCTTCATGAACAAAATAATAGAAATTCTTCAGATTCCTATACTTTTGGTTAGACTTGTAAGTCTAATCATACTTCTTATGCTTCTCATATCTATCATTTATGTCATGCTTGTCAAATTTATCATGCCTATCATACTTAGCCATTCTCTCCAGGCACCTAGAAGCAAAATGTCCTACATTATTGCAAGAGAAACTTTTTGCAAGATTTTGCCAAGATCAACAGATCATTAAAATGTACAAAATAGAGAGACAAATATAGGACAAGAATAAATTGTATTCTCATCAATAGATAAATGATCAATAGATCAATAGTTGTTTATATAATGTAGATGAGCCTGCATATATAGGAAACGCTATATGCATATGTGAGCACACAAACATGACATGTGGCTCAATAAGAAACAAGGGTAGGTAGGAAATAGGTGTGGTAGGTAGGAGAAACAATAAAATATTCCACATGAGGTGTATCACCCACCGAAGGTGGAATTATCACTCCACAATAAGTGGATATGATAGAGTAGTAACAAGATCACACCATAAAAGGTGGAAATTCTCCTACACACACTATCCCAATGTGGCACAAACACCCAAGTGTCTCATACCCAAACTCCTATGAAATGCCTTTCCTACATAAACTTAAGTAAGGTGTAATAATATCCAACATGAATAATTAATTACACCAACACCCCCCCCCCCCCTTAAGTGCAACTTGAGGGAATGCACTTAAGTCTACAATGCAACTAAGCAATGTAAGATGGGTCCCGGCTACACGGCCATGTTAGGTATCCATGTACAAGTGCAAATCCATGCAAACCAATGCAATGAAATCTCTGACAAAGTAGGGAAAGAGACAAAACCCCAATGGGAAAAAACCCTCCCCCAAAAGAGAGATGAAAGCTATACAAGAGAACTCTCATAGAAGTTTGTGAAGGACCAAACCCCATGTGAGGAAAATGCCCCCCCATATGAAAGAAGAAGAGAAGCTAGGTAGCCTTGTAGTGTCTACCCTTGATTTGACTTATTTTGACTAGATTTGACTTTTATATTATGCTTGATAGGCTTAACTAGACTATATTTTTATGATTTGGATGATGATTACTCATGTGCTTCAGTGACTTGTGATTGATGTTAGCCACTATTGAACGCATGCTATTCTAATTATCTATATGGATGTTGGTAGTATCATGATTGATCATGCGATTTGATTATATATGTACCCGATGGATTTTATATGCTCACTATGTGATGGATTATTGATAGATTAGGTTTATCATGGTTTTGATAATGATTATGATTATGATTATGCTAACCCTACTTCATGATTACATATGATGAGATGTTTATGAGATGTTTATAAGATGTGTTTGACTATTGTTTGACTCTCTTCATGATAGAGGATTCCACATCACTCATTGAGAGTGGGATGTGGCATCATGATTCTATATCACTTGCTTGTTCTATATGTGTATATGTATATGTGGTATTAACATTTTGTGGTTACAAGATTTTGCAGGTACCAAACATAGACTCCACCTAGCTTCACAGGTCTGAGAGTGTCTTTAGTTCCAATGACTTATGTGGTTCGGAGATGGCATGGGTTTCCCTCATATACTCTAGGTCTAAGTTGTTCACCATGAGTAGTCAGTGTCTTGCCATAATTCGCCATGTCAGTTAGTAAGCTTGGTCTTTTGGTATTGTGAGTCCAGTTTATGCCAGTTGATTTACTTGTTTATGTTAGAATAATTATGTGGATCTTGATGTGTAGTTTTATATTTGGTAATGTTTATTTTAATGTAATTAATTTATAAGTTTTGAATATTTAATTATTTGCTATTTATAATTATTTAATAATTAACGTTTATTGATTTTATGATTATTTAATAATTGATAAGCATTATTGTTGTTTAATATTTATTTAATATTTGTGATTTAATCTTTAAAGGTATTTCATTATCTAATTATCTATTTGGCCTTCTGTGGCTTGATATTTATTTGATATCTTATATTTATTTGGTTCTTTAATTTATTTTATTAGCTTTTGGGTCATTTGATTTTAATCCCTATTTGGATTATTGATTTAGAGCTTATATTTATTTAATAGTTTGACTTTTATTCCTAAGTGGGGTATATGAACACATTAAATTAAATAAAGAAATAAAACAATCCCACTTAGCCGGATAAGTATATTTTATTTACTCTACCTACCCTTCACTCTCATTGGTTAAATAAAAAATGGGTGAATAAATTATATTATATGGTGGGTTGGTAAAATATACTCCAAAATAGAATATTTTAATTAGCCGAGATTGAGGCTAGGGTTTTGGATTATTGTAGCTTTTTATTTTCATTCCCGTGAGGTCTTTAGGGTTGGTTGGCTCTTCTCTGGAAATTTCTCCAACAAGTTTTCTTCTTGGTTTAGGATTTCTTCTCTCTTGGTTTTGGCTGGAGCTTGGATTGGATTTGGTTTGGCTTGTGGGATCTCTTCTTCAAACTTCAATCCATTACTTCAAGTTGCAGGTTGGAGTTCTTCACTTTGCATTTTGTTTTCGATGGCTTCTTTGTGTATGCATTGTGTCTGCAATGTTTTGGGTCTAGGTGGAAGTATTAATTATTCTACAATTTTTTTTAAAATTGTTGAAGGTTAATATTTGGGAAGGAACTTTATATTATTTGGGTTTTGTATAGTTGCTGGAAAATATTTTTTTGGTTTTCCTGTATAGTGGGTGAACTCACAATAATGGTTCCCACTTTTTGCCACTTTTGACACCGAGATGAACATTTTTAAAAAAAATTTCAACTTCCGAGAACTATAACTTTTAAACTATTAAAAATTTGAAGATGATGTAAATTAGTGATTCATAGCATTTTCTTTGTAGATTCTATATACATTTTTTTCAATTCTTTTTGAAGGAGTTTTTTTTAAAAATTCCATCTCCCTCGAAAAGTAGTTTTTTACAACAAACTACATTTTTTAAGAGTGACGTGCCTCCTGAAATTCATAACTTTTTTTCTATAAATGATGAAAACTCAATTCTTTCGAAGTTTAGTTTATAACATCAATATCCAAGGCTTGCATTTGGTTTGATAGTGATATGTTCAATATTTTTTATTTTATAAAGTTTTGAATTCTGACCAGTCATAATTCAGACATATGTTTAAGTTTGAACACATACCTTCTTCTATATATATCGAAATTCAATTTTTTTTTTTGTTAGAAAGAAGACATCAATACCTGCGGCTTAGATATTTTCAGAATTTTTTTGAATTAGTTTCTTATTTTTCCCAATGCGTTGAACAAAGATGTTCATGTTCGGTGAAAAACCAATTTTCCATAAAATTAAAAAAACAAGAACATAATAAATTCAAAATATAACAAAATTATACTCGTTTGAAAGCTTTCTCCAAGTAATACCATCTAATATTTTTGGGTTATCAAGATTATTTCGTGCTTTGAACCAGAGCTCCGAAGTGATAAATTCTTTAGAACTCTGAAATTTTTTGGGAGAAACCTCTAACAGCATGGTTGGAATGAACAGTGCTTCGATTGAATTGGGTTTTCTCGAACCATAAATGGTTAGAGTGAACCCCCATTCGCTCAAATCCATGGGCTTAATTTTGGCCGATACGAGTATTTTGATGGGTTCGCTCGAACCAAAAAGTCCACCCATGGCTCGAGTGAATGCACGACTGCAAGCCGATTCACTCGAACTCAGACGGGTAGTTCGATTGTATAGGTCTATTTCACTCGAACCCCTCAAAAACTAAACTCCCCACTTTCACCGAATTTGTGAGTTCACCCGTGTATGGCATTTCACAGCTCTGTAAAATTGTTGTGAAGATCCTTGGTTGATTTATCCTTGTTTGTATTGGAGTAGTTTGGTTTTCCCTTTGTGAGTCCTTCAATTGTGATTGTTTGGGACTATCTTCATTGGACTCTCTTTGGATTTGCAGTGGTTCTATTGGTTTATGCCATGAAGATATTTGAGTTAATCTTGGTTTTTAGTTTGAGTTGATTTATTTCATTTATACCCATCTATTCCTTGATTCTGGGTGTCTCTTTTCATATGTCTTTCGAGCCCTTTTGTAAAGTCTGGATTTTATTATTTTACATGAAAGTTTTCTATGTTTTCCGTATGTTTTGTGCAAAAGCGTTGTTTCTGCAAAACTAGTGTCTTATTGTGCAAAAGCATTGTTCTGTATTACATTTGTGCTGCTCTGCACAACATAAGCGCTATCACAGAAAGAATAAGCATGAATCTGGAAACATAACCATTGTTTTAGGATGCATATGCACGATTCTGGAATGCATAAGCACTATTCTTTTTGGTAAAAGCATTGTCCTGCGGGGCAAAAATGATAACCTGTCTGTGTTTTGTATTTTCTTAGTTTTGGTCATTTTTGAGGTATTTTTCCATATTGATTTTTGTACCAGAGGCTTTATTTGAGGTTTGTTAATATTGGGTTTGATCAGTTTTGATGCATTTTGATGGTTTTGAGTATATTTGCTTCTCTATACCGTTGTCAATACTTTAGACTCTCTTCCATGTGGATAAGACATGGATGATTGAGATGATTACTATGTTGTTTTGGGCTAGTAAGTGATTAGGCCTTGCTATGATGTTCTCTTTTATTTGATGGCAGCATTTGATTTCTTGATATGCCTTTGTTTATTGCTAGCCAAGAAGCTCATTTTGCTATATTGATGTTGTTGTAGCCTTGTTTATGTTGTAAGAATATGTGTGGAATTTGTTGGCTACATTGAGTATTATTTTCATGTAATTATGTTGGTAGATCCTGTTGTGATTTATTGTTGGGCCATGTTTGGAGGAGTGGGCTTCCTTGTGATGACCGAGGTCATGAGAGATAGCCTCACATGAGGTTCCTTGTAAGGATGCATGAATTCTAGACCACCACGACACATTGGAGTTTCCTGTGATTTGTAAATAAGTGATTACCTAATAATTGATGGGTTGGGTAGTTAGATTAATTAATAAGATGATAAATTGAATTGTGCCTCATGACTTAGTCCTAGGGAGGATGTTTTAGGATAAGCATGAGAAGGCCATGAAGAGAGTAAGCTAATCTCCCTTAGTCTCTCATAGGTTGAGATGGCTCCACATGTCCATTAGGCTAGTGCCTTGTGTTATTATGTTATTATGTTATGAGGGTGGCATGTCATGACACTCCACTCCTACATGTGTTTCCCCTTTATGATTTATGATTATGATTATTGGATGCATTTATGTCTTGATGAGTTTTACGCCTCTGGGAGTTCATTCTTATTGTACATGTGATTTCTTGCTTGAGAGTCCTTGTGTGGTTAGTCTCTTTGGTTATACATGCCAGCTTAGGTTTAGAGTATGTGTTGGGACCTTGTGTCATGTAATAGCACAGGGGGTGGTTCCTTAGGTTCCACATGGTCAAGAGGTTGGTGCTTTTTACCCATTGGGATGTTCTCTTGGATTCTTCTTGAGTGGATGTGGATTCTTCTCCATGATGTACTATGGATGTACCTTGTAGAAGATTTATGTAATGGATAAGATAGAATGCATGTAATGTAACATTCTTGTATATAGTTGATGGGTTCTTGTAGTAGAAAGAGCTATGCTCATGAGGTATTTAATGTACTCGTATTTGTAAGATGAATTGTAGTGTGAAATTGGAATTTAGGCATATTGTATTTGTACTACTGTAGAGATCTGATCTTATGAATCATGGAAATAAGTGGATTATAGTTGGAATAGAATGGAATTGAATTATGGATTTGTCATATTATTTCATGGAATGTTTAGAGGCTAGTTAGAATGTTAAATAATCTTGAAAGAGGAATATTCATAGATTAATAAGTGAATGTGTTAGAAGATGTTAATTGGACATAGTAAATGGGAATGATTCACATGGAGGCATTGGTAGAAATGAAATTATGCATATTATTAGGAATAAGTAATGTTATAGGTTACATATCTCATGGTTAAAGAATTAGAATATGATGCATTAATAAAGGTGAAATATACCTATTGTGTGTGTACTATGTTATTGTGGAAATGAATTAAGTAATGATGTTAAAGTACCCTAGAGAAAGAATTATTGATGTTGTATTATTTCTTCTTGTGTTATTTGATGAAATGAGCAATGATGTATGTTCATATTGGTTAACTAATTAATGAATGTAAATAAATGGAGATGTTATATGTTGCATTAGTTGTTATTAGATGTTAATTAAGAAAATAATTGTCTCCATTTGTATATTATTGTTTAGTTTCTTTAGGGTATTTTGGCAGGCATTACAACTTGGTATCAGAGCCCATGTTCAACACTAGGTACTTTGGTTTCGATTAAGCCCATTGTGCATTTTAGCATTTGGTATGGGGTAGCCCAGCAGTTTTATCCCTGCTATTTATTTTTCCTTGTTATAGTTCCCTTAGATTTTTAGCTTATAGTTTCCTTTGCGTTTGCTTAGATAAGATGCCTATTAGGGGTAGAGATCATCGTCACGTTGGTCGCATGGGTACTCATAGGAACTGACGCCCTGAGGTTTCTGAAGTGTCACACCATGAGGAATAGGAGTAGGAGCAGCCTAGAGATAATTTGATTCCATAGTTGGTGAACGTGCTTCAGGAGCTTCTTGGTCGCCTAGGACTGAGACAGGAGGAGAAGCAGCAGGAGGGATCTCATTATTTAGAGCATCGAGAGAGAGATCATTCACATTCTCCTAGGAGGAGAATGGAGGTGGATCAAAAGGTGCTTGTAGCTAGTCACATTTGAGATCTGAATATGACTCATTCTCCTACCTTTGATCGCTTAGGCTATGGCATGGAGGCAGAGACATGGTTATTCGACTTAGGTAGGTGTTTTGCTATGCATCAGTGTAGCAGTAACACCAAGGAAAGATGTACGATTTTGCATCTTCATGATTTTGCGACGACATGGTGGCACATGGAGGAACAAAAGTTGCATTTGGACTTAGCGAAAAAATCTTGGGAATTATTCTTGGAGCGGTTTCATGCTAGATTTATTTTAGATTGTTGGAGGTAGAGAAAGGCTGATGAGTTCCATGATTTGAGATAGCAGAGGATGCCTGTGAAGTAGTATGAGTGCATATTCTTTGATCTTAGACAGTATGCTAGATATGTAGATAATGAGATGATGTTGATTCAACACTTTGTTAGAGGTCTCAATGATCATATTAGTGGAGAGGTTCGGATGCACGAACCTAAGACCTTGGAGGCAGCTATGGAGAAGGTGAGACTAGAAGAGGAGAATGTTTTATTAGCAATAGGAGGAGCGATTGGAGGATAGATAGTTACTGCACCTATTACAGGATCAACGGTGAGAGGACCACAACAACAGTCTTTAGGATATGCTAGGAGCCATCATTCTTCTTTCTGTAGTGGTTAGCAGTTTAAGAAGATGTTTTCTCAGGGGCAGAGCTTTGCTCGAGGTGCCAGATTTCAAGTTGATAGGAGTCACCATCGTTAGCATGACAAGAGACCTACTCCTTCTCAGCTAGTGCAGAGTTTGCAACTAGCTTCTAGTAGAGGCAGTGTTTACTAGTCAAGTATAGCACTAGGTAGCAGAGTGTTTGTCAGGAGAGATTTCTTTGTATGTGGACAGTTAGGTTACATTATCATTCATTGTCTTCAGCGTACTTCTCAAATGTTAGGGAAACAGAAGCCAACTACTCCTAAGCTTATTGTTTGAGATGTAGGGAGGTCTCATCATGTTTTTATCACTGTTGATAACCGTCAGGCTGAGCATCAGGCCACCATCGTAGAGACATCAGGTGTGATATGTGGTATCTCTTGTTCAGTGTTATTTGATTCTGGAGCATCAGACTCTTTTATTTCTCCTTTTCTAGTAGAGCAATGTGACATTGCTATGGCAAAGCAAGACGATAGGTGGCAGGTAGAGGTAGCTACGAGGTCCAAATTGTTAGTGGATTCCCTTGTGCTCAACTGTCCTTTAGTCTTAGGAGATTGCCATACTTCTACGAATCTTCATGTTATGTCTTTGGGATCTTATGATGTGGTTCTTTGTATGGATTGGCTTGGATCTCACCAAGTGCATATAGATTGTAGAGGTAAGAGAGTGCAGTGGATTGATGATAGTGGGAAGGGTGTGGAGATTGTAGGTATTCAGAAACTTATCTCTCTTCACATTATTTCTATTATGCATATGAAGAGGTGTACACATAAGGGTTGCTCGTTGTTTTCAATTAGAGTGAAGGATGTGGATGAGGGAGTCAGCTCAAAGGATTTGTTGCAGTAGCATCCCATTCTTCAAGAGTTTGTAGATGTTTTAACTAGTGAAATTCCAAGTATGCCCCCTCGGTGAGATATAGATTTCAGGATTGATTTGGTGCTAGGAGCTGAGCCTATTTGTAAAGCTCCCTATTGGATGACCACGTAGGAGTTGAATGAGTTGAGGGTTCAGTTGGAGGATTTGTTTGTGAAGGGATTTATTTGTCCTAGTGTGTCCCCTTGGGGTGGACCTATGTTATTCGTGAAGAAGAAGGATGGATCTCTTTGATTATGCATTGATTACAAATAGCTTAATAAGGTGATGATGAAGAACTGATATCCTTGCCTCGGATAGATGATTTATTTGACCAGATTAAGGATTCCAAAATTTTCTTTAAGATTGACCTTAAGTCTGGGTATCATCGGTTGAGGATTCAGGAGGCAGACATTCATCGCACAACTTTTTGTACTAGATATGGTCATTATGAGTTCACAGTGGTACCTTTTGGATTCATGAATGCACCTTTGGTTTTCATGAGCTTGATGAATGGTGTATTCAGGTTGTATTTGGATGGATTTGTATTAGTATTTTTGGATAATATTTTGATTTATTCAAGATCGGTTAAGGAGCATGAGGATCATGTGAGGCAGGTTTTGCAGTGTCTTAGGTATAATTAGCTATGCGCCAATTTGGCGAAGTGTGAGTTCTTCCAGACAAAGGTGAGGTGTCTTGGTCATGTGATTTCTGCAGAGAGTACCATAGTTGATCCCTCAAAGATTCAAGTGATTGTCGATTGGCCAACACTCACTTTTTTTGGGAGAGGTGTGTAGTTTCATGGGTTTAGTAGGATATTATCACAGATATGTTCAGGATTTCTCCAGGATAGCTTATTTTGTCACTTCTCTTCAGAGAAAAGGGAAGAAGTTTGTTTGACAGAGCAGTGTGAGATAGCATTTCAGATCCTTAAGGAGCATTTGACCAGTGCACCTAGTTTAGCAGTGCCAGGTCCATTGGGGAATTTTGTGGTGTGCACAGATGCTTCTTTGGCGGGTCTAGGAGCATTGTTGATACAAGATGGTCATGTGATTTCATACAAGTCACGTAAAATTAAGAATCATGAACAAAATTATCCCACCCATGATCTTGAGTTAGCGGCACTGGTTCATGCGTTGGTTAAATGAAGTTACTTCCTTCTTGGACATAGATTCAAGTTGCACAGTGATCATCTCAGTTTGCAGTATATCTTCACATAGCCGAATTTGAATGCTAGGCAGAGGCATTGGATGGAGTTCTTATGTGAGTATGACTTTGAGGTGAGACATATTCAGGGTAAGGAGAATGTGGTAGCAGATGCATTGAGTCACAGGAGGCATGAGATTTAAACAATGTCTCTTAATGTGGATTTGAGGAGCCGTATTCTTAGTGCCCTTCCTTCAGATGTATGGTATCGGGAGATTATTGCAGAGGTTGCCACAGGTAGAGCTCTTGAGGGCAGATATGCAAGTTACTCAGTGGAATCAGATGGAATTCTTAGGCATTTAGGACGTATCTATGTTCCACCATTAGACGTTCTTCGAGATTCGATCGTGTCGGAAGCACATCGTGCACCTTACTTGGCACATATAGGTGTCAAGAAGATATGCACATATTTGAGACAAATATATCATTGGTCTGGTATGAGGAGAGATATTGCAAATTTTGTGGCATGTTGTCTAGAGTGTCAGCGAGTGAGGTCAAAGCATCAATATCCCACAAGATTATTACAGTCACATTTAGTTCCAAGATGGAATGGGATATTATATCTATGGATTTTATAGTTGGATTTCCCATGTCTTCACACCATCATGATGCTATTATGGTCATTGTAGACAGATTGACCAAAGTAGCGCACTTTTCTCCAATCAGGTCTTCGTATATAGCACCGATAGTAGGTTGGGTTTTCTTTGAGAGAATTGTGAGGTTGCATGGTATTCCTTAGTGGATCATATCAGATCACAATCCAGTGTTCACATCAACATTTTGGATAGCTCTTCATCATGATTTGGGTATGCAGTTGAAATTTAGTTCAGCTTATCACCCCGAGATAGATGGATAGACAGAGAGGGTGAATCAGGTTTTGGAGGATATGTTGAGGATGTACGTGATGGATCAACAGTCTCATTGGGAGGATTATCTCTATTTGTTTGAGTTTGCATACAATAATGGTTACCATATTTCTATTGGTATGTCTCCTTATCAGGTGTTATATGGTAGACCATGTCGAATGCCCTTGAGTTGGGATCGTTTAGAGGATAGAGTGCCTATTGGATAATAGATGTTGTAGGATATGGAGGATTAGGTGGCTCGCATTAGATATCATTTGTTGGCCACTTAGGTTAGACAGAAGAAATATGCAAATGCTCATCGACTGGACAAGCAGTTTTCGATTGGTGATGGGGTATTTCTGAAAGTTTTCCTGTGAAAGAGTCTGATCCATTATGGAAAAGGCTATAAGTTGGCGCCTTGATTTGCTGGACCTTTCAAGATTTTGGAGCGGATTGGTCCTATGGCTTATCACCTTGACCTGTTGCCTAGCTTGTCCTGCATCCATGATGTCTTTCATGTTTCTATTTTGAGGTTATACCATCCTAATATTTTGCATGTGCTGGATTGGAATGCTTTACAGGTTAAGGATGGGCACCTTTCTATGGAGCCCATGCGCATTCTTCAGCACAGAGAGATGTCCCTCAAAGATCAGAGCGTAGAGTACGTAAGGGTCCAATGGGATCGGATTGATGATTCTTTAGCTACTTGGGAGGATGCAGTGCGGATGAGAGAGTTATATCCCTATTTGTTCTCAGGCTTCTAGGAGTAAGCCTAGGCAAAGTGGGGGAGGATGTAGTGTCCACCATTGATTTGAGTTATTTTGACTAGGGTTGACTTTTATATTATGCTTGATAGGCTTATCTAGACTATTTTTATTATTTGGATGATGATTGCTCATGTGCTTCAGTGACTTATGATTGATGTTAGACACTATTGGACACATGCTATTTTAATTATCTATATGGATGTTCGTACTATCATGATTGATCATGTGATTTGATGATATATGTACCCGATGGATTTTATATGCTCACAATGTGATGGATTATTGATAGATTAGATTTCTCATGGTTGTAATGATGATTATGATTATGCTAACACTACTTCACAATTACATATGATGAGATGTTTATGAGATGTGTTTGACTATTGTTTGATTGTCTTCATGATAGAGATGATTCAACATCACTCATTGTGAGCAGGATGTGGCGTTGTGATTCCCTATCACTTGCTTGTTCTATATGTGTATATGTATATGTGATATTGTTGTTTTGTGGTTGCAGGATTTTTTAGGTACCACACATCGATTCCACCTAGCTTCAGAGGTCTGAGTGTGTCTTTAGTTCCAATGGCTTATGTGGTTCGGAGATGGCATGGGTTCCCCTCACATACTCTACATCTTAGTTGTTCACCATGAGTAGTCAGTGTCTTGGCATAACTCGCCATGTTAGTTAGTAAGCTTGGTCTTTTGCTATTCTGAGTCTAGTTTATGCCAGTTGATTTACTTGTTTATGTTAAAATAATTATGTGGCTCTTGATGTGTAGTTTTATATTTGGTAATGTTTATTTTAATGTATTTAATTTATAAGTATTGAATATTTAATTATTTGGCATTTATAATTATTTGATAACTAACATTTATTGATTTTATAATTATTTAATATTTGATAAGCCTTATTGTTGTTTAATATTTATTTAATATTTGTGATTTAATCTTTAATGGTATTTGATTATTTAATTATTTATTTGACCTTCTATGCCTTGATATTTATTTGATATCTTATATTAATTTGGTTCTTTAATTTATTTTATAAGCGTTGTCACAGAAAGCATAAGCGTTAATCTGGAAACATAAGCGTTGTTTTAGGATGCATATGCATGACTCTGGAATGCATAAGCACTGTTCTTTTTGGAAAAAGCATTGTCCTGTGGGGAAAAAGTGCTAAGCCACCTGTGTTTTCTATTTTCTCAGTTTTGGTCATTTTTGAAGTATTTTCCCAAATTGATTTTTGTACCAAAGGCTTTATTTGAGGTCTGTTCATACTTCCTAGTTTTGGGTTTGATCTATTTTGATTTATTTTGACGGTTTTGAGTATATTTCATTCTCTATACCATTGTGAATACTTTAGACTCTCTTCGATGTGTATAGGCCATGGATGATTGAGATGATTACTATGATATTTTGGGCTAGCAAGTGACTAGGCCTTTTTGTGATGTTATCTTTTATTTTGATGGTAGCATTTGATGGCTTCATATGCCTTTGTTTATTGCTAGCGAAGAGGCTCCTTTTGCTATATTGATGTTGTTGTAGCCTTGTTTATGTTTTAATAATATGTGTGGAAGTTGATGGCTGCATTGAGTATTATTTTCATATAATTTTGTTGGTAGAGCCTCTTGTGATTTATTGTTCAACCATGTTAGCTGGAGTGGGCTTCCTTGTGATGACCAGGGTCACAAGAGATGGGCTTGCATGAGGTTCCTTGTAAGGATGCATGAAGTCTAGATCATCAGGGAACATTCGAGTTTTTTGTGATTTGTATATAAGTGATAACCTAATAATTGATGGGCTGGGTAGTTAGATTAATTAATAAGATGATAAATTGAATTGTGCGTCATGCCTTAGTCCTAGGGCAGATGTTTTAGGGTAAGCATGAGAAGGTCATCAAGATGGTAAGCTAATCTCCCTTAGTCTCTCATAGGTTGAGATGGATCCACATGTCCATGAGGCTAGTGCCTTGTGTTATTATGTTATTATATTATGAGGATGGCATGTGATGACACTCCACTCCTACATGTGTTTCCCCTTTATGATTTATGATTATGATTATTGGATGCATCTATGTCTTGATGAGTTTTACGCCTCTAGGTGTTCATTCTTGTTCTATGTGTGAGTTCATGTTTGAGATTCCTTGTGTGGTTAGTCTCCTTGGTTATAGGTGCCATCTTAGGTTTAGAGTATGTGTTGGGACCTTGTGTCATCTCATAGCATAGGGGGTGGTTCCTTTGGTTCCACATGGTCAGGAGGTTGGTGCTTTTTAGCCATTGGGATATTCTGTCGGATTATTCTTGTGTGGATGTGGATTCTTCTCCATGGTGTACTATGGATGTACCTTGTAGCAGATTTATGTAATGGATAAGATAGAATACATGTAATGTAACATTCTTGTATATAGTTGATGGATTCTTGTAGTAGAAAGAGCTATGCTCAAGATGTATTTAATGTACTCGTATTTGTAAGATGAATTGTACTTGGAAATTGGAATTTAGGCATATTGTATTTATATTGTTGTAGAGATATGTCTTATGAATCATGGAAATAAGTGGATTATAGTTGGAATATAATGGAATTGCATTATGGATTAGTTGTATTATTTCATGGAATGTTTAGAGGCTAGTGAGAATCTTAAATAATCTTGAAAGAGGAATATTCGTAGATTAATAAGTGAATATGTTAGAAGATGTTAATTGGATCTAGTAAATGCGAATGATTCACATAGATGCATTGGTAGAAACAAAATTATGCATATCATGAGGAATAAGTAATGTTATAGGTTGCATATCTCATGGTTAAAGAATTAGAATATGATGCATTAATAAAGGTGAAATATACCTATCATGTGTGTAGCATGTTATTGTAGAAATGAATTAAGTAATGATGTTAAAGTAACCTAGAGAAAGAATTATTGATGTTGTGTTATTTTTGCTTGTGTTATTTGATGAAATGAGCAATGATGTATGTTCATATTGGTTATTTGATTAATGAATGTAAATTGATGGAGATGTTATATGTTGCATTAGTTGTTATTAGATGTTAATTCAGAAAAAAATTATCTCCAATTGTATATTGTTGTTTAGTTTCTTTAGGGTATTTTGGTGGGCATTACAAGGCTCCCCTCGATGGAGAATCTTCACCAATGATAGAAGCTCGATGATGTATGAGGAAACTGCTCCATGAACACCAAACAACATTCCTCCCATTAGGAAGAAACAAAACCATAGGTGTATCCATGAAGTCTTTCCAATCATGAAGGGAAGATGTATGAAAAAAACTCATGATGAATGAAATCTCTAAAAACTGCTCAAGTGTCCCCATGTTGATGCTGAAAGATACCCCCTTCAAAGATGGTAAAATGCTCCACACTGCTGAAAAAGGCACTAAAAGATCTAGTGGAGATGAATGTAGAACATGATCCAAAGACTCACATGTCTCCTCAAATCATAAAGAGACCTCCTCCAATTGTTGTACATAAGAATCCACAATCATGTCAACCTCGAAAGAATGATCATGTAGAGAATGAACAAGAGGGTCAGAGTGTTCCCTCACAACAATCGAAGGAGGATCATCTTCATCAAAAAGAAGATGAATTTCATCAATGATGTCTCCTGAATCTGTAACATATGATTCCACAAACAAACCTGCAATGTCTGTCAAGTACTCATCCCATGAAACTAAAGCTGGAAGACAAGATATATCATGTTGCACTTAATCACAAGAAGGAAAAATTGTCACACTATCTGCATCATCAAGCGCAATAGGTAATGTGAAATCAATGGGAGGAGATGAAGTACAAGGCTCAAGAATGGGGTGACGTGAGAATCCCCATGTTCAAGTACCCAAAGTTCTCCTCAAAATATGAATCGTCACAAGAAGTTTTATCATTATTTGTAGAATCATCATATTTGAAATCATCATCATCAACAAAATATGAAAAGGACTATAGCTGAGATGCATGATCAACAACCCCAGTCACAATGATAGCTCTAGTCTCCAAGTCTTTAATGAAAACTGACTCAGGTGTGAACTGCACAATTCTGTTAGTTGCCCATGTGTGATTTGATAGATGGAAAGGTGATTGTTTGTCAAATGGGGTACACACAACACATCATTGAAGGATTTATCCCCAATGGCAATAGATCCTTTCCCAATCACATCCATGTATGTATGCTTGCCCATCAAAATTTGCGACATGGTGCAAGGCTCAAATGAAGAGAACATAGACTACAAAGATGCCATATGATGAGAAGCCCCTCAATCTAGAAGCCATCTCCTTGAATCATGACTTGTAGTAGCACAAAGAGCTTTTCCTTTTCTTGTCCCAAAAGAGTGAGTCTTCACACTTGTAGAAGACATGAATGCTTTCCCTTTCCCTTTTGAAGGTGTGGAAGTGGAAGTTGATGAATCCTCCTTCTTGTAGACATTAGGCAAATAAATGTTTTTCTTTTTGAGGATGTGAGTTAGCTCATCAATCTTCTTAGAATGACAATGATGCTCCTCATGACCAAAATTTTTACAATAGGCACAAGTAGGTCTCTCCCTCTTTGGTGAATTGTCCCTTTTGAAAGAGGATAAATCTCCTTGTTGTGGAGAAGGTGATGCTTTGTCCTTAGGCTTTGATTGCCATTTCTTCTTGTTGGAATTATCCTTTCCTTGATTTCCTTTGTTCCCTTGATTTTCCACTAATGCTTGAGACTTAGAAGTCATAAGAATTCACATGCTTATCAACTTAGTTTGTTCAATCATCAACATTTTGGTGAAAGAATCAAATGTAGGCATTGTGTAGCTTGAACCCATTGTCATCCTATGGGTTTGGAAACTAGAAACAAATGTTGCATATTCTTGTGGAAGCTTTCCCATCAAATTGAAGATCAATTACATATCCTTCTTATCAATGCCACAATCCTTGAGTTGTGCCCTCAACTCTTTTTCCTTAGTGACATAATCTTGTATAGTATTAAAGTTCTTGGGATATAACATGGTAAGATCACTATCAATCAGATATTCCCTAATCTCATCAACTTGACCATACAAGTCTTGAAAATTTTGCCAAGCATCCTTGATTAGAGTAAATTTCTCAATATGAAAAATGAGATCCTTTGATACATACTTTCTTAATGTACCAATTGCCATGATATTTTTAGTAAGCCAATCCAAGTGACCAACAGGATCAGCCTTAGGATCAACGGGAGTGATTTTCCATAAGTTTACTCAATGCATCAATTTTCCAAGTAGCATAATTATGAGGAGTTAAGAGATGAAAATTAGGAGAACCCATAGCAGAAAAAAGGAAGGAACACAAGAGCACAAAATCACAAGAGACACCCCCACAAATTCAATCAATCAATGTACCCCCTCCCAAAAAAAATGATGATTTTGGCACTTTATATGTAGTGCATGTACAATAGGCCACTTGTAAACAATGGCAAGGTAGACTTCTGATTTTTTTTAACAACTGCCCTAATAGGCTGATAAATACAATGCAAAATACCAACAAGATAGATCTATGTAATACAAGTGCAAAATTGGCCAAAAAAGACCATATGATGAAAGAACAATTTCTACCCAAAATTGCTGCAAACTGATAGAATATTATGAGTGTAGATGAAACATTATTCACTTTCAAAAAAAATGGCACCTAAAAAGGAGTTCGTATGAGCCCAAATGGAGTCCTAGAAGTTGCAGAAATGAGGATTGGACAGGTACAATCACCAGAAACTACAATTTATCAAACATATGTCCATCAAAATCAAAAAATAATGGCACCACAAGATAGTACATGATATTCTAGCCCATTTAAAAAAACATTGCACCAAAAGGATTAAAAATGAGAAAGATATGGCCATTTGAAGTTGAACTGCAAAATAAAAAAGATCAACAAAGGAGGCCTGCAAAATTTCAAAAAAAAAATGATGATGTCAGCAAAACACTAAGTTAAATTTTACGGTCGTATGAATATCATGAAAACTTCACCTCCCTATTGACTGGGTGTCCGTACAGTACTGACATGGAACAATCAGAATGTGACACGTGGCATATGACAGATGATGTGTCTATATGGAGGCGCTCGCGTGTGCTGATGAGTGGGTAGGATGACGTGGCATGGGTTGTTGACGTGTCAGTAAATGGGTGCCAATTTAGCACTAATGTGGTAGGCTACCCATGTGGTGTGCTGACAGGAAGGGCCTCGGAATGGTGGACATGTGGCACTGAGGTGGTGTCGGGATCGGTCGCCGAAGCAGGCCGGTCGTTGGGAGGCTGGTGGTCGGGGGGTCGGTGGAGGGTCTGGCATCACGGTGGAGGTGCAGGGTGTTAGCGATGGAAGACTATTAGCGGTGGTGTAGAAAATCGGGCAGAGGGGCCGACCAAAGTAGCGGCAGGGGCTACCAGTGGGAGGGGGATGCCAGTCCAGAGATCAGTTGTGAGCCAGGAGATTGGTCGGTGTAAAGGAGGCCAACAGTGGGGTCATCGATGCTACAACGTGGGAGGGGTTGCCGGTTGCAGGTACATGAGCGGGCGTACAAGGACAGCGGGGCATGGTGGAACACGACAACCTGCAAAGTACTTGCAAAATAGTACGACGGTCGGCAGGAGGGGGAAACTACCCCAAAACAATAATGATTTTTTTTTTTCAATTTTTTTTCAAAACAGACTTTTCAATGAAATTTTCTTTGTGGATAATGAAAAAAAAATCATTTACACTTTTTTTTTTGGTTAAATTTTTTTTTTCTAATATCCGTACTGTACTGTCGAAATTGGGCAAAATTTTTCCTCCAAGCCCCAAATTTGACTTTCACCAAAATCAACTGAATTTATACTAAAAATTCATGGAAATGGCCACTCAAACGCAATGGCAAGGTTGGACCTATTCTAGGACACCTCCAAAAGATGTTGCTCCTCATATTTGCCTCTTAACGTCGCAATAATGTCTTTCAAAGATGAATCAATGATGCTCTAATGGCTCTGATACCATGTGAGATTTTTCCAAGATCAAGAGCTCAATGAAATGTACATAATAGAGAGACCAAATATAGGACAAGACTAAACTGTATTCTCATCAATAGATAAATGATCAGTAAATCAATAGTTGTTTATACAATGTAGATGAGCCTACATATATAGGCAATGCTATATGGATATGTGAGCACAAAAACATGACATGTGGCTCAATAAGAAACAAGAGTAGGTAGGAAGTAGGTGTGGTAGGTAGAAGAAACAATAAAATATTCCACATGAGGTGGATCACTCACTGAAGGTGCAATTATCACTCCACAATAAGTGGATATGATAGAGTAGTAACAAGATCACACCATAAAAGGTGGAAATTATCCTACACACACTATCCCAATGTGGCACCAACACCCAAGCGTCTCATACTCAAACTACTATGAAATGGATTTCCTAAGTAAACTTAAGTAAGGTGTAATAATATCCAACATGAATAATTAATTACACCAACACATTTCAAGGGCAATTTTCCATAATACTCACCTGCTCCTTTAGGCAATCTCCAAGAAATCAATGCTTTAGGCTCATCTAGTTCTCTTTCTTTCTCTTCCATCTCTCTCCTTTCTCTTTCATATCTAGATATTCTACATTCTTCAAGTCCATACTTTTGTTTTTCTGATACAAATACTCTAAATGTTGTCTTAGAATTTTCATGTGATTCACCAAATTCACTTAGCTCAAAAGCAACAATCTTTCCAACCAGCATATCTCTTGTCACAATAGTCACACTCTAGATCTCATCAATAACATCTACCTTATGTTTATAATCAGGAGGCAAATAGGTCAACACCTTAGCAATAATTTCATCTTCTTCCAAGGTTCCACTGACACATCCGATACCTAAGACAAGGTCATTCACCTTATCCATAAAAGTATTTATATTCTTATCTTCAACATCTCATATTTTCCTTTTAAACTCTACAACTGAGCACCATTCACTCGTTTATCTCTTTCATACAGCGTCTCAAGCTACTCCCAGATCTCATGTGTGGTCTGAAGTCCCATCACATTTGTCATTTTTGAATCAGATAGGGAACTCAACAATGCTTCCTTCGCTCTAATTTTATGTAATCTTCCAATAATATTCTCCAAGACGTCTCAAGTGCACTTCCATCAGGTTCTTCCATATACAATAGTTATTACAATCAAACCTTGAACTCTAATTTTTTAAGGGATCACTTCAACTTCGAGTTGCCATCCTGGATCTCCTCAAGAGGTTAAGCTTCTTCCTGAGGATCTAGCTCTAATACCCATTATTGGCAACAAGAATGAGGGAAAACTCAGAGGAGGGGATAAATCAGATTTCACCGGATCAAGAAACTTAATCACAAAATAGATCATATAAACTACAATAATAATAAAGATAAGCAATATGATAACACAACACACAACACTAAGATTTTGATGTGGAAAACTCGGTTAAGGGAAAAACCATGGTTGAAACCTACCCATAATAAGATGATACTCTGTAGTAGTATGTGAAATATTAAAATGGGGAAAGCAAAAGCATTCAAGAACACTGCCTAGAGCTCACTGCTCAAAAGATAATGACCTAGAAGGCTATAACCCTTAGGGAAGTTTCGGTGACTTACAACAAGATTCAGACTACATTCTTGAAGGAATGAACTGCAATAATAGCATCTCCAAATGTTTGATCCGGATCACCAAACTCTGCTCAATCACAATGTCGAAGGATGAATTGCCTGATCGCACATACACCACGCTCTGATAATGTAGACACAACCTTGATACCTAAATTAAATGACAATATTACCTATTTATACAATTTATCAACCTTGACAACAAGGTCGACTAAACCCTCAATTTACAATTACAAAATTACATCACATAATGCAAATCGACCATTGAACCAATACAATGATTTACATTACATAACATGGACCTAAATCAAATATCCAAACACGTAACACCACTAGAAATCACACCAAGATCAACCGCAACATGGTACACCTCCAAGAAAACCACATAACATGAATAACATCACCGGTTTAGAAAAATCACCAACTCACACATCAATTAATGTGGATCATCAAGATAAATAGGACATTCTTAAGAAACAGCAGCAAGCACATTACAATAAATACCAATAGGTGCACCAACACCACTTATCAAATCTTCATCAATCAACATCTGAAACTTAAGAACACTCAAGCAGTAGCAATTGTCACGAAGATAGATAACTAGCAGAGCACTAAATCATAAACCATCTGAAATGAAGATACACAAGACCATTTAAAAGAATATCCCAAAATCTCAGCACAAGGTCTGATCATACCGAAATATACTAGAGGAAATAGAGAACTCTACAAAGCACTGATCCGATAAACAAACTGCAAAACCAAATCAACTGATATGATCAATTAAGCTTCCTAGATCACCAAAACCAATACAAAAGAATATAGTGATACAAGAAATACTCCATACACCAAACCATAATCCAAAAGAGATAATCTACAATCAATTGAGAAAGAATATGTTGACATCAATGACAACAACATATCCTAGCAACAACAATGTCCAACAATTGCATCTATGTTCCCCTGTAGCACCATAAAATTGTGACCCTTTCAATTTTGACTACATCTCTCTACTTGATGGAGACCCCTCTCTGCTCCTTCAATCTGAACCTCTCCCATCTCAGCCCCAAGATGGTGCCCCTGTCCCCAATTAGCACCCTTGTCCTCCCTCTTAGGGTGTCCCTAAGATGGGTCTATCCGACCCTTGAACATAATTTACTCTTCAAGGACTTAAACTCTCCTATGTCGGCATTCGGTGGGATGAAAATTAATCCTCTTAGGCATGTATAAAAGGAGACATAATTCCCTCATTTGATATACAAGCATACAGAAGAATAAGCAAATGTTAAAGTGGAAGGTCTGTTAGGGGTCCCACAGATACTGAGAGGGGGGGGTGAATTAGTATCTAACAGGTATTAGGAATTTCTTAACTTAAAACATGCAGAACATAATATAACAGTGTACTGGTATGCAAGAAATAATGCAATAAATAGAATCAAGAACATCCACATGAAAAATACACCATAACACAGGATTTTAATGAGGAAACCCGGTGTGGGAAAAACCTCAGTGGGATTTGTGACCCACAATATTTACTCACTGGGGTCAGTGCAAGAAGATGAGTCCACTTTTTGGCCAAAAAGTGGAAGTGTTTTCCCTGTTTTTCAGATTTTGTCTCACTTGAGCTTAAATTTTGAAACACTTAGAGATTGAATCTTGGAAAAAGTCAGTAATATAAAAGATAGCTCTCTGAGTGTACTTTTCAAATATGTAATTTATTTTAATACCCACATAATAAAAAATAACTTTTTGAATGGAGTTCTAAAAACTATGTTTTAAAAATGCCTGTTTCAGGACCATACCATGCATGTGTACGACCCACACTTTTTGACACAGTTAAAATTATTTTCTCAAACCATTTTGGGAAATGGTTTGTAACACACTGAAGATTGATGAGCATATTTTTCTATATTTTTTTTTCAAATTTTTTTTTTAATTAATTTTTTAATGGCCGTAATTATCTTTTTAAAAATTTGACGTGTAGGACCCACATAATTTGACCTAAACTTAGCATTTTTTAAATTTTTTTTTTTTTAAATTGAAAAGAATTTTGTGTAGATTGATGACATATAATTTTTTTTTCAAAATTCATTAAAATAAATAAGTTATTAAATTAAGAAAATTAGTTAATATTTCAAATTTATGAACCTGATTTAGTATAAATTAAATGAAAAATAGTTAAAATAATCAATTTTTAAATTAATTTACATATTTAGAATCTAGACAGTGTAATCTGAAATGGGTTTCAATTCTGTATAAAAATTCTTTGATTAGAGGGACGTAAACTATTTCATTTCATCATATTTGTGCTTTCATTCATGGAGCTTTGAATTTGCAGGTTCATGTCTCAGGTGTGGCCATCCCAGGCCTATCCCGGGCCTAATCCCGAGGCAAGTGGCGGGTTGTGAATTCAAATTTTGCATAACGGGCCCCCGTTTTATAAACGGGGGCCCGTTTCATTTTTTGCCCGTTGGATTTAACAACGGGCCCCCGTTTCTAAATAACCATTACTGTAAAAAAAAAAATAGATTGCATCGATTTACCACACTATCATTGAAATCCGTACTGACAAAGATTTTTTACATCATTTGGCAGTACTTTTTAATATTTTTTACACGATTTTTTGAAGAACTCAATAAAAAAATATTATTTTTTGAAGACGAGTTTGTAAAAATGGGTTCTAAGCAACGTCAAAAGAAAAAAAGAGGACAATGACAATGGATGAAATTCAAGCACAAAGAGAGAAGGAAGCAAAACGCCAAAGAGATCGAAGATCACAACAACGACAATTGAATAACACTTCTGAAGCATCTAGTTCAGTGCCTGTTGTAGATGAGACCATTGAAGACATCATGATGGATGCAAGAAATGTAGAACCACACACGGGTATGACTGTTGATGCAAATGTTGATGTGGATGTGAATCCTGGTATGTTTTTAAATCCTGATGACTATGATGCCAATCAAATTGCTGATTTAAATGAAGCTGGATATAAATTTCATACACCAATACGAAAAGAAATAAAAATTGAAAATATTACACCACCCTCTCTAAAAGAAAATGAATGTAATTTGTTTACTATTGATAGCAATGTGCTAGATAATCTTAATGGGTTAGTTTCTTGGAGACAAATCAGAACACATGCAAACAGATTATATAAACAATTTTTCTATAATAAAAAGTTAGGATTCCAATGTCAATTAATGCTACAATTAATAAAAATTTTAAAAATGCGTAAAGTCATGAAAAAAATAGGTATTTATGCAGAACCAAAAAGAAAAGATGAATCATATAAGCAAGTTGTATCTACTGTTGCCAGTGCCATCGATTCTATAGGAAAAACAAGTCGATCTAAAGATAAGAATGCAGCACGTAGAGTTATAACGACTGCTATAATTGACAAAATGATTGTTAGTAAAAGAATGTTAAGTGATATAAGTGGCTATTTGAACTTACATCGTAGAACCTTGTCAAGAGCGGCCAAAAGAAGAGACACAATTGAAATTGATCCACTAAACCATTGTTGGAGTTTTAGTGATAGACTTCAAAGGTCGGACATGAAATTAAATGATGAAACTAAACAATTAATTGCAAAATTTTGGCATGATAACACTAGAGTTTCATCAAATGCTAGAGATGTTTTAAAGTTAAGGGTGGGATCAAAAATTCGTGATCCTCATCCAAAACATCTTCTTGACATGACTCAAACTGAATTCTTTAAAAAATTTAGTGATGAATCTGTGTTAATGAATTTACGAATTAGTCAAAGATCATTTGAAAAATGCAAACCCTGGTATGTTAAAATCAATAAACAAAGAATATCTTGTTGTTGTAAAACTCATGTCCAATTTCGTTACTATTATGATGTTTTTCGATATATTCGTTGTATGTTGCATGGTAATGATCTTGTGCAGGATTGTGGTGTTTATGTTCCACCTGAAACTATAAAATATTTTATTGGAAGTTTATTTTGTAAACCACCTAATGAACAATTATTTCTTTCCAGTTCATGCATTTATGGTCTTTGCAATTTATGTGGGAACTATTCTTCGATAGGTGAATGTTTGCATGAACATGTTTCATCTGAGTTTGGACAAAAAATGGTTGATGTTAGGAGATTTAAAAATATAGAATACCCTCTAAAGGATGGAAAGATGGGGAAACATTTAGAATTGATTACAGAATAGAATAGTGTGAATGCATTTATTAGTGAGTTTAAAACTTATATTGTTCCAAAATATGTGAATCATTCCCAACATGCCCGATGGCTTGATGGATAGTTTTGCATATGCAAGAACACATTTCCAGTTGGAACAATAGTATCAGTTGTGGATTTTGCAAAAAATTATACTCTAAAACCACAAGAGGAAACTCAATCACAATACTACAACTCAGTGCAAGTGGCCATATTTGTGCACATTATATATAGACATGACCATGACAGTACAGAAGACAACAAAATTTTTTTGAGGGAGTATCATTTCTATGTTAGTGATAATCGATTACACTCTTCAGAGTTTGTCCAACATTGCTTCGAGGTATTTTATGATAATTTTAAGGAAAGAGAAATTGACATGAAACAACATATGATATGGTCAGATAATTGCACTGGACAATTCAAAAATGCAAGAATGTTTTATTGGCTATGCAAAGTTCACAAGATAACCAATGTCCAACATTTATGGAGTTTTTTTGAAGTGGGACATGGTAAGGGGGAACATGATGGAGCCGGTGCCTGTATAAAAAGAGCTCTTGCTAGAGAACAATTGAAATTCGAGGATGCAGTGAAATTCAGAGATGCTCGTGCAGTTGTAGATTGGTGCAATTCAAAGTTGTCAAAAGGATCAACTGAAAACTCTGCAATTCGATGTTTCATCTGGTTGATAGAGGAAGATAGTATTCCTATTCGGCATGATTGTAATACCATCATTGGATCAGCTAAATGGCATTTGTTTAAGAGTTCTAATTCAAACACATGGACTATATTCACAAGGCAACTTGCTTGCTTTGGTCAATTTTGTGTTTCCGGAGATTGGGAATTTTGTGAGAATAAAGAATGGGTTGAAGAATGGCAACAAAGATCATTGACACCCACAGATGCAAATGATCCACATGAAAGAATTGATGAAGATATGGATCAAATGTTTGCATCAAATGACTATGATCACATTTTACATCTTATACAAAAAGGTAAAATTATTTTTAAAAATTGTTTTGATTTATTAAATAGTACATAAATTTATGAAATCTTACAGTGTATATTTTTGTTTTTATTTCTCATTAAATATTAAAATAAAATTGTTTTGTGCACAGGACATGTCTATGCTGTTGTTGCACTAGAGGACAATGAAGAGGGGACAGAGTATTGGTTGGCTCTATGTGTAGAGCCAAAACATAAGCTAACTACTCCTCGAGTAGATGATGATGGTTATGACTATCCAATAGGATCTGTGGTTGTTGTTGGCACTTGGCTACGCAAATATCTAACAAGAAAGAATGGATTGCCCGCATTTGAAGATTATGAATTAGAGAAGAAGATTATACATTACTCGCATTTGGTAGTGGCAACTAATATAAAATTGGATAGATATCATGGCAGGCCTGCTAATAAACAATTATGGACTCTCTCTATGGAAGAGCACGAGACAATTATAGATGCTTTTCAAAAGAGAGAGGATGCAGATGGTATAACGGAATGAATCTAGTAAAATTTTGTTTCAGGTCTACCACAAGTAGAAGGCATCAATGAAAACAAAGTTATTTAAATAGACTGTTTATTTTATTTTAGATATGTCTTCTTGATTACATTTTGTGTACAATATACATAAATGAGAGACTATTGGTCAAATTTATGAATGAGATAATTATGTTTTAATCAAGTTCTATTCATTATATTTGTTAAATGATACTTTTTAATTTAGAATATATGTTATAATTATAAGATATGTTTCGATACTTAGTTCATGATGTATGCACATTTAGTTTATCTAATCACAAGAACTATTTAAATGAAATTCCAAAATTAAAATTACAAGTCCACATAATGCCTATAAAGTTGTTTAAGCACAACTTCCATAAATAAAATTTCAAGTCCACATAATATATAAAGTATGCACAAAATTTCAAGTCCACATAATTTCAAGTCAATATATATGATCTAATGTGCACATAATTTCAAGTCCACATAATATCTAATGGGCACAATACACATAAAGTATGCACATAATATATATGATCTAATCCTATTATGAAACTATCCATATATATAAAGTATGTGTGTGCACGTGTAAACAAATATGTAAAGCCCGTAAAATAGTACATATCAGAGCCAAATAAACAGTAAAATTTCAAGTCCACATAATCCATATAATATCTAATCCATATATATGTCTAGATGGTAACATGATGTTCACTCCACATAATATCTAATGTGCACAAAAAATATAAAGTATGCACAAAATATATATGATCTAATCCTATTATGCAACTATCCATATATATAAAGTATGTGCACCTGTAAACAAATGTGTAAAGTCCATAAAAAGGTACATATCAAAGCCAAATATACAGTAAAATCTAAGTGCTATCATCAATAACATCTTGTGGTCTCTTGTCCCCGGGACGTGGTCCAGATCCACCTGTCTCATGCTGTACAATAAAAAAATAATATTAAAATATTACTTGAAATTAACTATTAAAAGAATCATTTATCAAATATAGTAGAATTCATAAATTAAGTTACAAACTTACCATATGCTCATCAGATCCTCTAGCAGTATCTCTCTTGTCCCCAGGACGTGGTCCAGATCCACCTGTCTCATGCTATACAATAAAAAAATTATATTAAAATATTACTTGAAATTAACTTTTAAAATAATCATTTATCAAATATAGTAGAATTCGTAAATTAAGTTACAAACTTACCATATGCTCATCAGATCTTGTAGCAGTATCTCTCTTGTCCCCGAGACGTGGTCCAGATCCACCTGTCTCATGTTGTACAATAAAAAAATAATATTAAAATATTACTTGAAATTAACTATTAAAAGAATCATTTATCAAATATAGTAGAATTCATAATTTAAGTTACAAACTTACCATATGCTCATCAGACCCTCTAGGAGTATCTCCTCTAGCAGTATCTTGTGCAGTATCAACACCAAATGTAGTGCTAGCTAACTCCTGTACAAGGTCAAATTCAAAGTGTCCAATTAAATCTTAAATTAAGAGTCAAAATAAGATCAAATTAAGTATTACATATTAATACCTCAAAGGATGTCGATGTGCGTTCAAATTGGCTCTGATCAAAATTATGAGGATAACCTATCCTAATGGTAGTGTCCACCTGCATACATGCATTTAATGAAATCATATTTAGTGAACATATATATGTGTACTAAATAATTTCAAGTTAAGTTACAATATTGTAAGAGTTCATATTTAATTTAAGAATTATAAGATACATACCATAGATGGTGTCACAATAGTCAGACCCTCTTCTCGATGTGATGTAGAGGGTCCCTCATGACCTAAATCCTGGAGAAAGAAGCATTCAATGTATCAACATGAAAATTTATATAGTATACGATGATAACATATTAACTTAAAAAGATCTAGTACAATGTCTAGATAGAAATTTATACTACACCCCATAAGGTGTGCCGAGTTGTGTTCCAGTAGAGGCAACATTGACTCTAATATTAGGCGTAGTCCTTATCTACATAAACAAAATTTATTTAATGAAGTATTAGATTGTATAAAAAAAGAGATGCACTTAGTTTATACCTATATTTAATGAAGTACATAAAAAGATTGACATGTACATGTATATATATCTATACCTGGTCAAGATGAACATCTGAGCAAAGAAAATCCATATAAGATGTCATCATACTATCATCTGCTGCATCATGCTCATCTGGAACTGAAGTAGATCCTGCAACAGTAGTAGGACCTACACACATCTCATGACAACTCGAACACATATGTGGCATCCATCGAGGAGTAGATGCCATGTGAGCAGCTTGCTCACTCAGGTTACCTATGAGGAAAATCAAAGCATCTAATGTCGAAATGAATGATGTATTTTGGACATCTGTAGGAATCGATGGAGCAACAAGTGGAACTATGGGTGGATCCGGTAGGGGATTATTACTCCGTGCCCCTAATCTATGCTGTGGCATTCCACGACCAACACCCTAGAATGACTTAATATCAAAATAATTTGGTTTTTGGTTCATTACAAACTCACAGTATAATTTTATCAAAAAATAAAAAGGGACCTCATAATTACGATGTGGTGGATAATCAAAAACCATCCACCATCTATCCCAAAAGTATCTAGCCATTTCTGGATGCACACACCACCTAATTGAAATTCTTTTCTGGTTAGGTTGCATTGGTTCTCTTATTTTTGGGTTGGTAAAATATGGACATAAATGAGCTTTGGTTATTTTCAAATCAGTGATTTGTCTATAAGTTAAACCATCGGCATAAAAATCACGCAACTCTTGTCGTCGTTTATGAAATTGATCTAATTGAGAATCAACAGATCTAACTGACTCGACAACAGTTTGCATTGATTTTGCAAACTCTACAAGATGGGGTGGCATGACTTGCTCATTTTGGATAGCAGCAATGTTTTGTTCAATCACTTGTAGGTTTTCATTAATTCGTTCTCTTAAACGAATTTCATCCAATCTAGGGGGTTGTGGTGGTGGTGGTGGTGGTGGTGGTGGAGGTGGAGGAGGAGGAGGAGGGGGTTGTGGTGGGGGATTTTCACCTAATAGTTCATCTATTTCAAAGACATCCATGATAGCAAAGAACTCCTGCATATATAAAGATATACATGAATTATATACAACTCTATGTCAAAGAAGAATCATTTGTTTTCATATATAATCTTTCTATAAAATTTAAGATATCAATCCATACACAAATTCTCTTACAAAGTTGAATAAGAAATGAAACTCTTACATAAAAATCAACACAACATGCCAACAATTAAAAACAAAATTAACCTTGCAATATTTACTTTTAAAATAATCAATTTCAACAATATTTTACACATGCATTTATAATTATCAACTAGAATATTATTTTGACTAACATTCCAAATAAAATTCCTAACATACTATATGATCCTCATTAATACGCATCCATAATATTTCTTTAACAGATACATCTCCTTCAAATCATCACATTGTAATGCTTTTTATTTTAATAATTGAAAGCTTTAGGAATACGGTCACGCACAAAGGGGTCCACTATCATACTTGCAAGCACTTGTTCATCACAATATTTTATTGTTTAATATGCAAAATTTTGAAAGATTTTGATATGTATAGACAAATTAAATTTTTCATATAATTAGAGGTGAAATCAATTTTGAATTCTACCTCAATGATTGAGGGGATCTTACAATTTTGACTTTAAATATAGCTTCATTTATACTCTTTCATAAATAAACTAAAATAGAAGCTATAAAGAATTGCTAAATTCTAGCAATATATGTGTATGCAAGCAAGCATAAAAAATAGGATGTAAGGTGCTTAAATTGGCAACATAACATTGCATTACAAGAGTTCTTGAAAATAGCTCATATAATGATTTATTTATAGTCATGAAGGATAGAGGATTAAATAGTAAGATTGTTTTGAGAGATCAATGGAGTAGATTGATTGAAAGGATTGTGTGCATTAGAAGCTTCCAAGTGGCAACTTATGTTTGGTGCACATGAGGAGTTCATGATCCAAGAAATTTTTGAGGAAAAGGTCTTCTTAGGGGCGTATACACCAAGATGTTGTAAAAAAAGGTAGCCAAATGACCAAAAAAAGATAAACACGAGTGCGTTATTGGGAAATTCATTTAACGCATTTGAGGTCTTTTTTGTAGTGATTTTTTCTTACACTATCCTAGGCTTGTTTACACTATCATAGGTTCATTAGGACTATCCTAGGTTCATTAGGATTGTCCCAAGTTCATTATGGCTTTCTTAGGCTCATTAGGACTTTCTTAGGTTCATTAAGACTGCCCTACATTCATTAGGATCATTTGAGGCTCATTGGGACTATCATATGTTCATTGTGATTGTCCTAGGTTCATTAATTTAAATCGTGTGTTCATTAGGACTATCTAACGTTCTCAAATAGCTTCAACTAATATCTTAAATTAACTATTTTTTAAAAAAATAGCTCCTTAACAATTTAATATTATATACAATCGAATATGATTTCAACTTCAAACCTTGTGCACCTTTTAAAACCAAAAGATGTTGTTAAAACCATTCTTCTAATATTAGCTTAATCATAACATAATCTAATAAATCTTCCTCAAAATATCTACCAACTTCAAATCATATATTAAATATTTTATAATATAAATTACATTCTAGATATACCAATATACTTCTAAAGATATTCAAAATACTTCTTGGGAATTATATTTTTCAAATCTTTCGGATGTATATATAATTAGCACCCCATTTAGAAAAATCATTATCAATCAACATTATAAATCAAGAATATTTTTTATTTTGTATTAATGAATTATATATTTGGCATATTAGCTTCCTTTATGAACCTATGTAAACCAAACTCCAATTTTAGTAACTTATCTAGCTTTGCTCTAAAATTGTGTCCATAATTGATCCTTTTATACCATCACATGACATAATAGGACCATAATAGGACCTTTGTGCCATGACATGGCATAAACCTAAGCCTAAACTTTCATATCTAAAATTTGAAGAGTAATGTTAATTACTTTTAAGGTTATACTAATTTAGTGGTAACTTTTGTATTGCCTAATAAGGATTAAGAACAATTTAGGTACATATGTTCGGTTTTATTTCAATTTCATTTTTGAACGTTTTTGTTTTTGTTTCCATTTCATTTTCGGTTTTTTGTTTGTGTCGATTTCATTTTGTTAATTATCTAGGTTTGGTTTAGGTTTCTAAATTTGTTGATTACGGTTTAGGGTTAACTCTTCAAAAATATTTTAGATCAAAATCAAGAATTTACAAATATAAAAAATAATTTATTTATATGCTACTATTAAAAAAAACTAAATAATACACAAAAAAAAAAAAAAAAATATACAAGAAAATTATGAAATGTGAAAATAGATGACTGAATGTGTACCTGGGATAGTGGTGGAGGCTTGAAGTGGAAACCACAGCACGGGGGCCCGTTTTTGATCTCTTCTTGTCAACTCACTGTAATGGTGAAAATGAAAAATTGTCCAAAAAAACGGTAAAAATAGAATTTCAAAACGGGCCCCCGTTTTTTAAAAATGGGGGCCTATTTTATTTGGCTTCGGCACCCCGTGACCTTTCGACTCAGGAGGCCGAACCATTAACGGGCCCCCATTTTTTAGAACGGGGCCCCGTTTTGCAAAGAGCATTTTCCAATGTGCAGACTTCCGCAAATTTGTGACTCATTAGCTTGCACATACCCACTGGTCAATAAGAGAATATTACTTACAATAGGGGCCTGCACATGCAGGAAGGCCAACAGCCTAGAGCTCACTGCTCAATGGGAAGTCTCACTTACTTACAAATAAGGATTATACAAATCCAATATCTTGTACTGCTTTACAATAGCATCTTCAATGCCAGATTCAATACCAGTTCCTGCTCTGTTCTTTACATATACCCTTTGACCTATATTTTGCACATTAGGTCTGCCTAATATTTTCCTTAATGCTTCTACATCACTCCTACAAATGTCTACAATGATCTCCTTTATATATAAGAGTCATTTTACAATTTTCCAAGTTGGCTTACAATAAGAAACAAAATATTATATAACAAAAATCTTGTTGGCCTTTGTGCCGGTATACTTCTTTTCTTCTGTGCTAGTGTCAGTGTCCTGAGTGCCGATGTTGAGTGTGATCTGCAACTGCCAATATAATATCTTTGCCGGTGCCATAGGATTGCAAGGTTGCCAGCAATGACAAAACCTTCAATCACATACAATGTCTCATTGGAGTGTGCATATTCCAACAAGGTCTTCATTATCGTCATCAAGCATTCAAGTCTTCAAGCATCCATCAAGTTCTCTTCTTCATGTGTCTTCTTCGTTCATCCATTGGAGCAACATTACAACATTTATTTGTAAGCATGTGTGTGTTAGGGTTTTATCACGTTACATACAATTTCATGCAACATTTGTGATTACATTCAAGAAGCAAAGAAACCATCATCAAAAAATTATAGATCTACAAGGTATACATTTTCATCATTTACAATTAAGCATTTGCAAGTACTTTCTTTCAAGGTTGATTCTTCAACTAGGGTTTGACTGAGGAAAAAACCTATCCACAACTATTTTACCATTCTTTTCTATGTGTAGGTTGCAGGTGCACAACTATAATTGTAGGTTTGGACTTCATTTGCAGAGATGGAAAATACCTTTTTGGCATGTGGATTTTTCGAAGGACCAAGTACACTTTCAACCTAGTCCTGATGAATTTTATTCAAATTTATAGGGCATATCCGTATCAATCTAAATATCTCAGTTCCGAAGTTACAATGTGATCCCAAACCAGTAGTTCCTTATTTCATCCATTTTTTCTCCCTTTTCTACATAGTCAACAAGTCAACATGTCTATTTACAAAAGAGGGCAAATTGCATTCTAATCCTTGCAATTCACTTGGTATTCACATCCTTATTTTCCTTGGATTTGGATCTAGTGGGTTCAACCCCTCTTTTGAATGTAAAGTATTTCCCAAGTGAAAATCATCCTAGTGGTTTCCTTTCTCTCTCCTTGGTGGGGAACCACTAGCATCCAATTTTCCACTTTACATTTTGGTGAACCCGAAGTCCTTATACCTTAATTTTGATTTCTTATTATTAGATCTTAATAATTGCAATTTGAATTTCAAATTTTCATTTCCAAGTTTCATTTTTTAAAAATTTTAAAGGTTAATTGCTTAGAAACCCTAATTTTTTGTTTTAAGAAAATTGAGCTTGTGAAGTGTAGAATTGTAGTTTCTTGTTTCAGATCTGATTTCTATTTCAAAATTGCAATTCAAATCTATTTTTTCTTAAGAATCTCCTATTTCGACCTTCGGCTACTAATTTGACTAATCTAGAAATCTCCAAATTTGTTGTTCTTTTGGATTCTGCAATAAAATCATAATTTTTATAATCTCTAAAAAATTCAAAAAAAGTTAGTCGGACCAGGTACACTTTGCACCTATTCCTTGGCTTTTTCCCTGAAATTTTAGGAATCAAAATTGACTATATTTTTCTGCTTAAATCCAAAAAATTAGCGTACTTTATCAATTTTTGTACCCCTTAAGGTTGAATACAAATTCAAATTTCCACACTCTTAACTTTAAATTATTTTTCATAAAAAGGTCATAACTTAAGATCTTTTTTTCAAGTAAATTAAGATTTTAATTAAGAGACTTTCAATGGAATTTAATGGATTAGATTTATTTTCCATTTAAAAAATGATTACATTTTTTTGAACATATATTATTTACAATCACGTGTTTGATCATGGTTTCTTTCATTTCATGTTGCTTCTTTTCATTCATATCACTTGGTCATATTGTATTGCTAGGGTTTCAAAGTCATTTCCTTTTCAAATTGATCTCAAAGCTTTCATGTATCATTTTTGTTGCATTATGGTGATATTAGTAACAAAATGCATTTCTTATATTAATCACCTGAAGGCTTTTGTAGATCCCAACCCTAGAGATCCTAATTCTTGCACTTGTCCTAGGGTATCTTCTGTGAACAAGATGAGAGGTATTATATCAACCAATGATCCTTTTGAAAAAGAGAAAGAAATGGAAAGCAATATTGGTGCATCTTCTTCTTATACACGTACCCTTGATAAACGAGGGAAAAATCAAAATATTAGCATTCTTACATGTTTAGACCCTCTTTGTTCTCCTAGGCCCTATCTTGAACATCAAAATATATATAGAGAGGATGATGTTATGTTTTATTCATGATCTTTCTCCTCACATAGAAATAAGCAAAGACGAGCCTTAGATGATGAAGACGTTTATTCACAATCTTCCAAAAAGGATAAATGTGATAAAGGAAAGAAAATTATCCTTTCACATGATCTTCCTTCTTCATCTACAAATCCTTTTATTCCCTGTTACACATCAAATTTCAAAAAAAATCATGACCCTATTTCCCAAACTCCTCATTTGCAACATTCTTATAGACATGGATTTTATATAATAAAAAATAAGGTTTTAGAGGACAAGGACTTGGCAAATTTGAGCAAGGAATTTGTCTCCCTATCAACCCTCCCATACAAGTTACTATAGAAGGTCTAGGAAGTGAGACTCCTCTCTCTATAGATGAACTCCTTAGTCTCCAAAATTTTAAAAACTATCTCCAAAGACAACAAATCAAAAGAGCCAGCAAGAATGATTCTTCTTCAAAATGTCCTTTTTGCTCATTTCATGAAACCCATGATCATAATGCTGATGATTGCCCTAATTTTCAAAAATGTATGCAAGATGACATCAATAGTGGCAAAATTAGAATTGTGGTTGATAATCCTTCTTCTAATAATAATTCTTATCCTTCATGTCAATAAAATGAATTAAAACACATTTATCATCCTGAAAGACTAGATACAAGAATCTATTGGAGATTGAAATATGATAAGCCAATTTCCTTTCCTTCTAAAAACCAAAACAAGAATATTAAGAAAGAGAAAGGTGAGGAATATTGCATTTTTCATGATACATATTCACATTCTCTTGGAAAATGTCATGCATCTAAGAAATCTGTTCAAAAGAAATATGATCATGCATAAATTTCTATTACAATAGATCTAGATGTCTTCCTTGACATGAACATAGTGCCTTAGCACTTCTTTTCTTTCCATGTTTCTCTTCACCCTATGAGATAAATAGCCAGCTTAACTAGGGGATCTACTTTCTTTGCATAGAGTTATTCTTATGTGAGAATATAATTGTTCTTCAGTTTTCCTCTTTTCTTGGAGAGGATCATCTTTAATGAGTAATCCAATTCTTCTCTTGTCTTTATTTTATTGGAAAACTTACCTCTTCTATGGTTTCGGTTATTCAAAAGAATGATATGCCCCCTAGCATGGAATGATCTCTCGTGAAGTACATGTCCCTTTCTTGAGATGATTTATTCCATTAAGGAAGGCATATTGCTTGAAAATAATCACCTTTAGAAGGAGTGTAGCATTTCTCCTTTCTCTTCTATCTTGTGGGGCAAGGATTTTTCTCTTTTTTCTTTCTTTCTACATCATTATTTCCTTTAGCGGCTGCATTTTTCATATGTGATTATCATTTCCTACAATGGTATGTTCTTATGACTAATCCCTCTTAGGGAGTATGTGATCCTATTTCTCTATTCTCTTAGAAGATTACCACTTCTTGAGACGTGTATTTTACATCTCCTAATGTCTTTCCTTGCATGTGTTCATGTAAGTTCATTTTGCATTTGATTATGTTTAATATCTCTCTAGAAGATTGTGTAAGCTCTTCTCATTGCCTTTACACTTGGGGGGGCAATGATTTCTCTCTCTCTTTCTCTAAGGATCCACCATTTCCCACATTGTGGAAGGTGTGAGTTTCATTACTTTATGTCATTCCTTGTGTGAGATCGTTGTTGCTTTCTCAAGGGTCCTCTCTTATACAAGAGGTGTAAGCCATCTACTATAATATCTTTTACACTTGGTAATGTACATGTATAATAAATTTACCCATCCACATTGGGATTAAAGTGAGTCATCCTTCATCAAGAATCCCTTTCACCTAGAAATAGGAGAAAGGATTGAATTCTTGTTCTCTTATGTGCTTTGTTCTAGAAGATGTTATATTTTTCTAAGACAACTACTCTTGGAGGTAGATGTCTTTTGAACAAAGATCTCTTCTCCTCCAAGGATCTCCTTTACATGTATAGCACGATATATCTTTTCAACTATCTTGTCCTTTCTTGAAGAGTATTCCCTCTCTTGCTTGGATTTATGATATTGTTGCATGACGTATATCTTCTTGGTGTTGAAGGAAGGTATGCTTGTTCTACCTTCCTTAAGATATCAACATGGAACTATGTTTACATCTTAAGGAAGGGGACGGGGGGGGGGGACGCACCCACACTGCTCCTTTTGTATTATATTTCTCTTGTGTATTGTATCTCTTGTACAATGTGTCATTCTTGGAAGTAGCAAGAAACATCTTAGAGTGAGATGTTGCCACTTTTCCCTTATATAGTGGGTCATTCACGGAACGAGAGGGCAGCCTCTTAAAGAGAGATGTCACCACTTTTACCTTGTACAGTGAGTCATTCTTGGAACGAGAGGGTAGCCTCTTAGAGCGAGATATCTGCACTTTTTCCTTGTATAGTGGGTCATTCTTGGAACTAGAGGACAACCTGTTAGAGAAAGATGTCACCATTTTTCCCTTATAGAGTGTGTCACTCTTGGAACTAGAGGATAGCCTCTTACAGAAAAATGTCACCACTTTTCTCTTATACTGTGAGATATTCTTGGAACTAGATGGGAGCCTCTTAGAGAGAGATGTCGTCACTTTTTTTAGACTCCTATGAGGTGCTTTGAACCTCACTTACACACATGTGCATGAGGTTGAGTGGAACTAATAGTGTTCTCACCCTCCTCCCTTACATGGATCACTTAGACAAAATCCAGGGGCTAGTTTTCCATGTACTTTTTTTTCTCCATGGATCACTTAATTCTAGGGGCAAGATGTCCATGGTTCCTTTCATTTGCCTTTCTTCTCATAGATCACCAAAGTGTGTGTTCATGTTCTCTCTCTCTTTCCTCTCATGAACTCATAGGTTTACTATTAGTGGTTCTTGGCTCCCTCCACTGGTCGAGAGACAGATTCCTTAACAAGGGGTTTTTATTTCGGAGTTACCAAGGGACAATCCTTGATCTTGTGATCTGCCGATTGGCATCAATAACAAGTGCTGGATAGGTTCATATAGAGCACCTTCTAGGTGAAGGTGGTACCGCCCACTTGAATATCAATAGTTTCATTCAGGTCGCGAGAAAGGTCGACCTCAACACATACCCTCTTTTGAGGGTGAGCATTAGAAAATGGTCAAGCTCGAGGAAAACAACTTTGCCAACAGACTGAGCAATAGTTTGCATGAAGGGTGAACAAGGCAAAGGAAGACTAGGGAACTCAACCTAGACTAGAACTCACAATTTTTTGTCATCTGAAACATAAAAACTGCGAGACCAACACTGGAAGACCAGAAGGGATGATCGAACAGTCCATGGACCATGAGAGAGGATAGCCTCAACATGGGAAGGGTTTGAAAAGCGAAACAAAAAAATCCTTTCATCAGACTTTGGACACCATCAAGCCTTACTCCATGAGGTGACCAAGCTTTGGTGACCCAGTCCCGAAGCATGATTTCAAGAGGGATCCTACCCACAAAATATCCTATCAAAGTACATTTTTCAAGCCAGTCACATGCATTGTCAAAGTCCTGAACAGGAAGTACAACATTAGGCAAGCACATACCTCGTGAAACACTTTCGGGACAAACTTGCGAGGGCATTTTCTTGGTGGTACCATGAGGTTCCCTTGCAAATTATCTTGGCTTTGCTCAAAGCCCTAGGCTATGTTCAAAGCCCTAGGCTTTAGTCCCGTAAAATATAATACTTCCCAATATATCAAACAAACATTTTAAATTCAAATATTAACTTAAAAAATATTTCTAACTTAAATCCTCAAATTAATATTTGATCTCTAATTTTAAAAGTATATTAAATTTTATTAGTTCTCTTAATAATAATTAATGAGGTATAATATATTGACAACAAATTTATATAGCTCAATTTTATTAACTTTACAATATGTAATAATAAATAATAATATAAATTTTAAATTTCAATATTTTGGAGACAATATAATCAATGATATGCATGTGTAACATATGGAATAGGCATTATAAGGCAATTAAGATTGTAACCCTTGGAGTTGAGTTTTCCAAAATTATTAAGGAGGTGTTTTATATGTTAATGTAAGGGTTTCATAGAAAAATAAATTATTTGTAAATATGAAATTTCATTAATTAAATAAAAAACATTCAACCTTTTCCAATATCAACTGAAATTTTGCAATTGTAAATATTAGATAACTATTGAAAAAATCAAATTCAAAATATATATTTTTAATTCCATAAAATTCACTTTAGGGTAAAAATAAAAAAATACAATAAATAAATAAAGATGTCCATGGTTCCTTTCGTTTGCCTTTCTTCTCATAGATCACCAAAGTGTGTGTTCATGTTCTCTCTCTCTTTCCTCTCATGAACTCATAGATTTACTATTGGTGGTTCATGGATGATGTCATATTTTCTCTTTTATGTGATTATTGGTTTTAATGTGATGCTATTTGTCTTTGTGTTTCAATTAGTTGTTTGAGACATTTGTATCAGGGTCTCTTCGGCTAGTTGATGTGTGGTCTTGTCTTTTGTTTTTGTCATGTGTCTTTTGTGCTTTGTCTTGTTTTGATTGTCTTGTTCTTTCTATTTTGTGTGCTCTTGCATATGTTTGAGCGAGTTAAGATCCTACGATTGGGGGCTTTATTCCACAAGATTAGTGATATCTTATACTTCTCGTAGTATTGGTCCACATCTCTCATCTTCGTCTCTCTCTTTCTTCTACTTTATCGGTAGTATTGGCATAAGCCATACTCCCGCTAAAGTTGGGGCTAAATGTAGCATCATAAAATTGTGACCCTTTCAATTTTGACCACATCTTAGGCCCTCACCGATGTGAGTACATCTCTCTAATCGATTGAGACCAATCTCTGCCCCTTCATTGTGAATTTCTCCTATCTCAGCCGTGATGACACCTCAAGACCTTGTCCAGGCCCCAAGATAGGGGAGGACAGCGGCATGGCTCTCATGTCCCCCTCGAACAGGGGTGTGGCACCCATGTCCTGCCTCTTAGGGTGGCCCTAAGATGGGTCTATCTAGCTCTTGAACATAATTTACTCTTTGGAGACTTACAATCTCCTTTGTTGGCCTTTGGTGGGATGAAAATTTATCCTCTTAGGCATGTATAAAAGGAGACATAGTTCCCTCATTTGAGATACAAGCATACAAAATAATAAGAAAAAGTTCAAGCACAAGGTCTTCATTATCGTTATCAAGCATTCAAGTCTTCAAGCATCCATCAAGTTCTCTTCTTCATGTGTCTTCTTCATTCATCCATTGGAGAAACATTACAACATTCATTTGCAAGCATGTGTGTGTGTTAGGTTTTTATCATGTTACATGTCATTTCATGCAACATTTATGATTATATTCAAGAAGCAAAGCAACCATCATCAACAAATTGTAGATCTACAAGGTATACATCTCCATCATTTACATTTAAGCGTTTGCAATTATGTTCTTTCAAGGTTGATTCCACAACCAAGGTTCGACTAAGGTAAACCCCTATCAACAACCCTTTTCCCCTTCTTTTCTGTGTGTAGGTTGCAGGTGCCCAGCTGTAATTACAGTTTTGGACTTCATTTGTAGAGACAAAAAACCATTTTCGGCACGCAAATTTTTCGAAGGACCGAGTATACTTTCAACTTGGTCTTGGGAACTTTTCTCCAAATTTATAAGGTGGATCCATATCAATCTAAATATATCAGATCCAAATTTATAGCGCGATCTCGAACCAATAGTTCCTTATTTCATCCATTTTGTCTCCCTTTTCTACATAGTCAACAAGTCAACATATCTATTTACAAAGAGGGCAAATTACATTCTAACCCTTGCAATTGACTTGGTATTCACATCCTTATTTACCTTGGATTTGGATCTAGTGGATTCAACCCCTATTTTGAATGTAAAGTGTCTCCGAAGTGAAAATCATCATAGTGGTTTCCTTTCTCTCTCCTAGGTGGGGAACCACTAGGGTCCAATTTTCCACTTTACATCCCCATATGCACATGATGGACTCTAGGAGTTCTTCATGCAATACTCCCTTTATTTAATGTATAATTAAGAGGTTGCTCATCTTGTATATGCACTCTAGTCTCTTCTTAATGACCTCCCACAAAAAAGCCATCTATCTTCATTGGCATGTGAGTCTCAATGGTGTGTACTTACTTAGTCAATACTATTTTTAGAATGATCTTACACCCAGTGTTCGGGCCTAGAAATAATCTCATTTTATCTAATGATCATTTCTTCGCACACTTTTATCTCAACAAAAGTAATGTTTCTATCCTTTCATCATAAAATATCAATCTTGCCTCTCTTCAAAGTTTATGTAATATAAAATGATATCATTTTTGTCCTACAAGCTATCAAATGGACATACCAATCACTAAATCATAGAAAAACTTTCTATCTTTTCCAATATTAATTGAAATTTTGTAATTCTAAATGTAATATTTCTAGTTTTTATTTCTATTTTTTTTTATAACTTTTATACTTTATAATTCTATAGAATTCTCTATAATTTCATAAAAAAATACAATAAATAAATCCCTATAAGATAAAAAAAGAAAGAAAAGAATTTAAAGCCCTTCAATATAATACTTCCTAATTGTATTAAAATAATCTACAAATTATAATTTTAAATTTAATTAAAATAAAATCGACCAAAAGTCATTTACATTTAGATGTGTACACCTAAATTGGTTAAGTTCTTTCCTGGTAAACAAGAAGTCGTAAAGTCGAATTCAGGAATTGAGAACAATTAAATATTATATAAGAAATATTAATACATCGATCCGTTCGTCATGAAGAGAGTTTCGATGCCATCATATTCTTGAATTCCATGAAATCCAACACTCCGTTACAATCTGAATCAAATCTGCAAATCATATTCTCGCAATGTTGGCCCTGTGCGATCAATCCCAGAGAGGACAGGACTTGTTGCAGCTCAGTGGAAGAGATATATCCATCTTCATTCCGATCAAAAACTTTGAAAGCTTCCATCAAATCCTTTGACTCATCTTCTAATTCCGCGTCTTCGTTACTGAAGATTGACTGATATAAATGCACAAATTCTTCAAATCCTACGCAGTTAAATTTGTCTTCATCATTGCTCAGAGAACTGAACATACATGTGATATCTTGTTCTGAAATTAGTATTCCAAGTCTGTTTACGAAACGACAGATCCATCCGCATTGCCATCTATAATTTCATAAATTCTTCTGATCGCATCAAGGTTCGCCATTGATTTATAAAGGGCAAAAGACAGAAACCTAAGAAAACAAAGAAATAATTGTGTTTGGAATAATGTCCCTTGCTATATGACTGTATTTATAGCATGATAGGAAGATCCTTGTTTGGATTTAGGAGGAAAGGGGTGAACAGTGTAGAAGAAGTTGTCTGTTCTCACATAAATTATAAAAAAATACGACCACCGACTGATTCCGTCACTGATTCCGTCAACCTTCGCAATTTTGGACTATCCATCGCAAAATCCGGTTTGACCCGATATTTGTTGAAAGGCGGTTCCTGATTCCACTAACCAGCGAAGAATTGGCCGTGTGGCGGGCAAGTCATGAGAAAGTTCTTTTCATGGGTTTGGTCATCGTGGAGCAATCATTTAGGTGAATCAAATGAGAATTATTAGAGCAAATAAACTAAATTTAAGAGTTATATTGATCATTAAAATTTTTGAACTTCTCATGTAAAATTATATAAATTAAATATAGGTGATAAGAGCTGAACTTGATGATATTTATGTTCATGTTAAAAATATATGTTTTCAGATTTTGTAATTTATTATTGATCTATAATTTTATTGAGATAGTATTAGTGTAGGACACTGATAAACTATCTCTAAACAGGGGTTATAAAATTTCTGTTATTGATTTTTCTGAAAAACCAAAGCCGTAGCTTATTTTTCTCATCACGTTCAACGATCTGTAATTTTCAAAAAAATCAGTAACACAAATTTTATAATGCCGTTTTGGAGCCAGTTTAGCCACACCCATTAATCTATAAGTGATCTTGGTGAATGCAAATCCAATTAAGTGCATGAAATTAGGCTTAAAAGTCACAAATCTAACTTGGAACAATTTTGTATGCCAAAATTTGTTTGTATTATTTTATTCTTTAGATTTGTGTAAAGTATAGCAATGTTTATAAATACCTTTAAAGAATTAATTGAATCATTAAGGCGGTTCCTGATTCCACTGACCAGCGAAGAATTGGCCGTGTGGCGGGCAAGTAATGAGAAAGTTCTTTTCATGGGGTTGGCCACTGTGGAGCAATCATTTGAGCGAGTCAAATTCCAATTGTTAGAGCAAATAAGCTATATTTAAGAGTTATATTGTTCATTAAAAAATTTTAACTTCTCTAGTAATTGGATTATAAAATTATCACATTTATGTGGGTAGAAGAAATACCATAAAAAAGGTGAAGTTAATTAGTGAAACATTGGTTGAGTTTGGCTTTGTGAAGACCATATATTCTCATTTCTCTCAATCTTAGAAATGATTGTGATATCATTGAAAGTAAGGGGGGTGAATAGATTTCCTAGACAAAATGCTATTTGTGAGTTGATTGGATCTCGTTCTAGTGATGTGGTCTTTGTTTATGAAACTAAGTTATCAATGGATGGTATGGTAAATAGGACTTCTAAAATTTGGTCTCGGTGTCATTGTTACTTTATTGGGACTTAGTGTAGTTCTAAGGGTATGGTTTTCCTTTGGAACACACAAAAGCTTCTCCCTCTATTGTAGGTTTCTAGTAGATTTGTTATCCCTATGATTATTGTAAGTTGTGAATCTACTGAGAATATCCTTTTAAGTAGTGTTTATATGCTCCAACTAATCTTATAGAAAAATCTTTTTTTTTTGTCTCATATCATATATGGTTAAACTCTTTTCCCTTTATTCCCTTTGGTCCTTGCAAAGGATTTTAATGTAGCTTTTAATTTGGATGAGAAAGGGGGAAGAAATATCAAGTTTGATCATTCTATAGACCTTCTAAGAGACATTATTTAACTATTAAGGTTATAAAATGGGGTTACCAATGGTTATTATTACTTATTTTAAAATTTTCCTTTTGCCTCTATTGCACTCGTAGAAGCACCATCCTTCACTTCTTAGGGGAATCTAATCCACAAAAGCTATAGTCTTCTCCTGCCAACCTATCCTCAATCTCTTCATTTAAAGCTATGGTTTCATCCTTGAGGTTATCTCCAAAAATCACAACATCCACCATCTTTCCACAACCACCACCAAATTGAACCAATCTTTCCTCCTTGATGTAGTTCTGTAGACACCCTAGACCATCCACCAGAACCAAATGCAATATTCTCTTCAGAAACAACAAACTTCTACATGCAATATTTCTATACATGGCTAAAAGGTCAGGAGATGAAGAGAAAATGAGAGGGAAGTTGTCAACCTCATGACCACTTACCTATATAATATATAAATATGTATGTAATGGGATGCTTCCACCCACAACTATATCTTTTAGAATGTCTCTAATTCTCCAAGGGGCCTACTCCACACTAACCTTCTACACAGCTCTCCCATCATCTCCTTTATTTCTCCCATGTCCAACATCAAATCCATAAACATAGATCATATCATTGACAACAACAATGAGGGGAAACTAAGAAGGGCGGTGAATCAATTTTAACCAGATCAACAAACTTAATCACAAAATGAATCTGATAAACTATAGCAATAACAAAGATGAGAAATATGATAACACAACACACAACACCAAGATTTTGACATGAAAAACCCTATTAAGTGAAAAACCATGCTGGGAACCTACCCACAACAAGATGATACTCTGTAGTAGTATGTGAAAATATTACAATGGGGAATGCACATGCATTCAGGAACACTGCATAGAGCTCACTACTCAAAATCTAATAACCCAGAAGGCTACAACCCTCAAGGAAGTCTCACTGACTTACAACAAGATTTGGACTACAATCTGGAAAGAATGAACTACAATAATAGCATCTCCAAATGCCTGATGGCAATTTAGGTTAAGCACAATGTCTACTCTACAACACCAAACTTTAATCAATCACAATGCCAAAGGATGAATCACTTGATTGCACATACACCACTCTCTAATAACACAGTACAAACTTGATACCTAAATTACATGGCAATATCAATTATTTATACAACCTTGACAACAAGATCAGCTAAACCGTCAACTCACAATTACAAAATTACATCACATGATATAAAGATCAACTTCCAAACCAATACAATAAATTAAATGACATAAAATAGACATAAATCAAACATCCAAACATGCAACACCACCAAAAATCATGCCAAGATCAACTGCAAAAAGCTACACCTCTAGGAAAACCGCATAACATGAATAACATCACCAGTTCAACAAAATCACCAACAACTCATACAATGATCAATGTGGATCATCAAGACAAATAGTACATTGTTAGGAAAAACCAACAAGCACATTAGAATCATCAACAACAAATACACCAACACCACTTATCAAATCTTCATCGACCAACATCTAAAACTCAAGAACACTCAAACAATAACAAATATCACATAGAAAGATAACTTGCAGAGCATCAGATCAAAAACCATTTGAAATAAAGATACACAAGACCGTTGTGAACAATACCCTAAAATCTTAGCACAAAATCGAATCACAATGGAATATACCAGAGGAACTATTGAACTCTAAAAGCACTGATTAGATAAACAAACTGCAAAACTAGATCATCTAATATGATCATTTAAGCTTCCTAGATCACCAAAACCAATACAAAAGAATATAGTGATACAAGGAATATTCCATAAAACCAAACCATAATCTCAAAGATCCAATCTGAAATCACCAGAGTAGGAAGATGTTGACATCAATGACCACAACATATCCTAGCAACAACAATGTACAACAATCTCTCCCTTTGGCATTGGTGACAACATATGAATGTGAAAAAAAATCAATTTCAAAAAAAGAAAATCACTCCAACAAACTCCCCCTAAGATTAAGCAGATAAAATTGTTTTTCACATGCTTCTCTCCCCCTTTGACAACAATGCCAACGATAAAATATAGATTATGCTTCTCTCCCCAAAACTCATCCTCATGAATCTCTCCCTCTAAAACACATAATTAGACTACTCCACTAGAGGAGCAACACTAACTCATCAATCCAGATAAAGACATAATATTGTGAAGTCCATTGGATTGATGCAACTCAATGTATCTAGTTCTTATTAGGAGGGGTGGATAACCCTGACTTGTCTCTCAAATAGAAAAATGTATCTGTAGGAAAAGACTTAGTAAAAATATCAACAATTTGTTCCTTTGTAAATACACACTCCAGCTTAACTTCCTCTTCACTGATTTTTTCTCTCAAGTAATGATATTTGATTGACACATATTTAGTCTTTGAATGTTTCACTAGATTATTTGACATGTTAATAACACTGGAATTATCACAGTATATGGCAGTAGGATCATCATAGATCTCTGATATCGTTCAACATTTGCTTCATCCAAACCACCTGAGTGCAGCTACCAATAGTAGCAATGTACTCAACTTCAACAGTAGATAAGGATACTGGATCTTGTTTCTTACTAGCCCACCAAACCAATTTCTTACCCAACAAGAAAACACCATTAGATGTACTCTTCTGGTCATCAACATCACTAGCCCAATCAACATCAATGTAAGCACATAACATTAAATCATCATTCCTTGGATACCACATACCATAATCCACAATCCCCTTCAAGTATCTGAATATTCTCTTAACAACAGTGACATGACTCTCTTTCTGATCATGCAACCATGTACACAACAAGCATAATATCTGGCCTAGTCTGAGTAAGATATAGTAGTCCGCCAACCATAGATCTATACAAACTCCGATTAACTTTCGAAGAATCATCACTCTTAGATAATTTGTAACCAGTCACCATAGGATTTCCAAATGGTTTGGAGTCATCTAATGAAAACTTCTTTAGCAATTCCTTCACATATTTTGTTTGAGATATAAAAAAACCTTTTCTAGTGTATGAAATCTACAAACGTAGGAAAAATTTCATTTCTCCTATCATAGACATCTCAAATTCTTTGTGCATATCATCGACAAAAAAAATGCTCAAGTTATCATAACCTCTAATGATAATATCATCAACAAACACTTCAACAATCAAGATGTTATCACTTCCAATCTTAAAATATAGATTACTATCAACAATCCCTTTGTTAAATCCCAATTTCAGCAAATAATTATCCAATCTAGCATATCAAACCCTAGAGGCTTGTTTCAATCTATAAAGAGATTTCGTCAGTTTACATACAATGCCTCCTTCATTTGATAATGAAAATCTATCAAGTTTCTCAAGGTAGACTTTTTCCTCAAAATCGCCATTCAAAAATGCACATTTGACATCCATCTGATACACCTTGAAATCTTTATAAGAAACATACATAAGCAACAATATAATAGCTTCAAGTCTGGCTACTGGAGCAAAATTATCCTCATAATCAATTCCTTCTTTCTGTGAATATCCTTTGCATACTAGTCTTTCTTTATTTTTGACAACTTCACCAGCTTGATTTAACTTGTTCCTGAATACCCATTTAGTACCAATCACATTCTTAACTTTAGGTCTAGGGACAAGATCCCATGTGTTATTCTTTTCAATCTGATCTAAATATTCTTCCATACTTCTCATAAAATTTTCATCTTTAAAAGACTCAACAACATCTTTAGATACAACTTTAGAAATCAAACATACCTCTTCAATAGCTAGCCTTCTTCTAGTCATCACACCTTTATTTTTATTACAAATAATCTGATTTTATGAATGATTCAATCTTAGATAGCTCAGAGTCTTTTGATTGTTCTGATTTTAGGTTCTTGCATCTCTCCACTGGCAGCAACAACATCCAGATTAACTATCTCTACCACATCATTTTGCTTCAATTCTTCAGTCTGAATAGGTGTTATAACAACAAGCTTACCATCATCATATCCACATGCTCTTATCTCTTTTACAAGGTTCTCATCAACCTTCACATTTTCACTCTCTACTATCTTTCTCAGTTTCTTATTGTAGCACCGATATGATTTTCTCTTAGTAGAATAACCCAAGAAAATTCCTTCGTCACTTCTAGCATCAAAATTTGCTATGTCCTCATCTCTCTTGATATAACATTTTCTACCAAATACTCTAAAATATATCATAGTAGGAACATGACCAAACCATAACTTATAAGGGGTCTTACTAGTATCACCTTTAATATGAACTCAGTTGAATGTGTAAACAGTAGTGCTAATAGCTTCTCTCCAATAGATCTTCACAACATTTCCTTCAATCAGCATAGTCCTTGCAACATCCGAGATAGTCATGTTATTTCTTTCAACAACTCCATTCTTTTGAGGGGTTCTAGGAGCAGATAATTATCTTATAATCCCATGCTTCTCACAGAATGAGTCAAATTCACTATTGAAAAATTCTCCACCTTTGTCAAATCTCAAACATTTCTCCTTCAATCCTGACTTAGTCTCAGCCTTTGCTTTTAATATCTTGAACTTTTTTAATGTTTCAGACTTCTCCTTCAAAAAGATAACCTACATCATCCTCGAATAATTATTAACTAGCAACATAAAATATCTATCACCCTGCACACTTCTAACATTTTGAGGTCCACACAGGTCAATATGCACAAGGTCTACCAATCCATCACATGTATACTACTTTCTCTTGAAACAAATTCTTGTTTTCTTACCCAATTCACATTCCTTACATACAAGATTAGAAGGCTTACCAATCTTGGGAAGATATCTAATATCTTGAAGAGAATTGATGTTAATCATAGAATCAATATTAACATGACACATTCTTCTATGTCACGACCAAATTTCATCAATCTAAGCAATCAAGTAACTTTTCTCACCAGCATTCAAATGAAAAATATTACCTTCAGTCTTGGTTCCAGATGCAATCTCTATACCAGAGGCTTTTAGGATCTTACAATTATGATTCTTGAATTTTAATCACAACCTTTGTCAAGCATCTATCCCACACTCAAAAGATTATGATTTAAACCTTCACAATACAAGAGACCATCAGTATTATGCTTACCATCAAAAGAAATATAACCTCTACCACAGATCACATAGGCTTTGTCATATCCAAATCTCACTATTCCACCATCATACCTTTCCATACTCACAAATTTGCTTTTATCATTGGTCATATGATGCGAACAACGACTGTCTATTACCCATTCATCTCTTTCTTCAACTTTAGCAGCTAAATATTTTTTCTCAACAGTGTAGCTAATGAGATCAATAGGTACCAATCCATTTTCTTTAATGGAAAGAAATGCAACTTCATCTCCTTTTGATTTTTCATCTATAACACCTTCATGAACAAAATAATAGAAATTCTTCTGATTCCTATACTTTTGCTTAGACTTGTAAGTCTAATCATACTTCTTATGCTTCTCATATCTATCATTTATGTCATGCTTGTCAAATTTATCATGCCTATCATACTTAGCCATTCTCTCTGGGCACCTAGAAGCAAAATGTCCTACATTATTGCAAGAGAAAATTTTTGTGAGATTTTGTCGGGATCAACAGATCAATAAAATGTACAAAATAGAGAGACAAATATAGGACAAGAATAAATTGTATTCTCATCAATAGAAAAATGATCAATAGATCAATAGTTGTTTATATAATGTAGATGAGCCTGCATATATAGGAAATTCTATATGGATATGTGAGCACACAAACATGACATGTGGCTCAATAAGAAACAAGGGTAGGTAGGAAATAGGTGTGGTAGGTAGGAGAAGCAATAAAATATTCCACATGAGGTGGATCACCCACTGAAGGTGGAATTATCACTCCACAATAAGTGGATATGATAGAGTAGTAACAAGATCACACCATAAAAGGTGGAAATTCTCCTACACACACTATCCCGATGTGGCACAAACACCCAAGTGTCTCATACCCAAACTCCTATGAAATGCCTTTCCTACATAAACTTAAGTAAGGTGTAATAATATCCAACATGAATAATTAATTACACCAACACCCCCCCCCCCCTTAAGTGCAACTCGAGGGAATGCACTTAAGTATACAATGCAACTAAGCAATGTAAGATGGGTCCCAACTACACGACCATGTTAGGTATCCATGTACAAGTGTAAATCCATGCAAACCAATGCAATGAAATCTCTGACAAAGTAGGGAAAGAGACAAAACTCCAATGGGAAAAAATCCTCCCCCAAAAGAGAGATGAAAGCTATATAAGAGAACTCTCATAGAAGTATGTGAAGGACCAAACCCCATGTGAGGAAAATGTCCCCCCCATATGAAAGAAGAAGAGAAGCTAGGTAGCCTTGTAGTGTCTACCCTTGATTTGACTTATTTTGACTAGAGTTGACTTTTATATTATGCTTGATAGGCTTAACTAGACTATATTTTTATGATTTGGATGATGATTACTCATGTGCTTCAGTGACTTGTGATTGATGTTAGCCACTATTGAACACATGCTATTCTGATTATCTATATGGATGTTGGTAGTATCATGATTGATCATGCGATTTGATTATATATGTACCCGATGGATTTTATATGCTCACTATGTGATGGATTATTGATAGATTAGGTTTATCATGGTTGTGATAATGATTATGATTATGCTAACCCTACTTCATGATTACATATGATGAGATGTTTATGAGATGGTTATGAGATGTGTTTGACTATTGTTTGACTGTCTTCGTGATAGAGACGATTCCACATCACTTATTGAGAGTGGGATGTGGCATCATGATTCTGTATCACTTGCTTGTTCTATATGTGTATATGTATATGTGGTATTAACATTTTGTGGTTACAGGATTTTGCAGGTACCAAACATAGACTCCACCTAGCTTCACAGGTCTGAGCGTGTCTTTAGTTCCAATGACTTATGTGGTTCGGAGATGGCATGGGTTTCCCTCATATACTCTAGGTCTAAGTTGTTCACCATGAGTAGTTATGTCTTGGCATAATTCGCCATGTCAGTTAGTAAGCTTGGTCTTTTGGTATTGTGAGTCTAGTTTATGCCAGTTGATTTACTTGTTTATGTTAGAATAATTATGTGGCTCTTGATGTGTAGTTTTATATTTGGTAATGTTTATTTTAATGTAATTAATTTATAAGTTTTGAATATTTAATTATTTGGTATTTATAATTATTTAATAATTAACGTTTATTGATTTTATGATTATTTAATAATTGATAAGCATTATTGCTGTTTAATATTTATTTAATATTTGTGATTTAATCTTTAATGGTATTTCATTATTTAATTATCTATTTGGCCTTTTGTGGCTTGATATTTATTTGATATCTTATATTTATTTGGTTCTTTAATTTATTTTATTAGCTTTTGGGTCATTTGATTTTAATCCCCATTTGGATTATTAATTTAGAGCTTATATTTATTTAATAGTTTGACTTTTATTCCTAAGTGGGGTATATGAACACATTAAATTAAATAAAGAAATAAAACAATCCCACTTAGCTGGATAAGTATATTTTATTTACTCTACCTACCCTTCACTCTCATTGGTTAAATTCAAAATGGGTGAATAAATTATATTATATGGTGGGTTGGTAAAATATACTCCAAAATGGAATATTTTAATTAGCCGAGATTGAGGCTAGGGTTTTGGATTATTGTAGCTTTTTATTTTCATTCCCGTGAGGTCTTTAGGGTTGGTTGGCTCCTCTCTGGAAATTTCTCCAGCAAGTTTTCTTCTTGGTTTAGGATTTCTTCTCTCTTGGTTTTGGCTAGAGCTTGGATTGGATTTGGTTTGGTTTGTGGGAGCTCTTCTTCAACTTCAATCCATTACTTCAAGTTGCAGGTTGGAGTTCTTCACTTTGCATTTTGTTTTCGATGGCTTCTTTGTGTATGCATTGTGTCTGCAATGTTTTGGGTCTAGGTGGAAGTATTATTTATTCTATAGTTTTTTTAATATTGTTGAAGGTTAATATTTGGGAAGGAACTTTATATTATTTGGGTTTTGTATAGTTACTGGAAAATATGTTTTTTGGTTTTCCTGTACAGTGGGTGAACTCACAATAATGGTTCCCACTTTTTGCCACTTTTGACACCAAGATGAACATTTTTAAAATAATCTTCAACTTCCGAGAACTATAACTTTTAAACTATTAAAAATTTGAAGATTACGTAAATTAGTGATTCATATCATTTTCTTTGTAGATTCTATATACATTTTTTCCAATTTTTTTTGAAGGAGTTTTAAAAAAAAAATCCATCTCCCTCGAAAAGTAGTTTTTTACAACAAACTACATTTTTTAAGAGTGACGTGCCTCCTGAAATTCATAACTTTTTTTCTATAAATGATAAAAACTCAATTCTTTCGAATTTTTGTTTATAACATCAATATCCAAGGCTTGCATTTGGTTTGATGGTGATATGTTCAATATTTTTTAGTTTATAAAGGTTTGAAGTTTGACCAGTCATAATTCAGACATATGTTTAAGTTTGAACACATACCTTCTTCTATATATATCGAAATTCAATTTTTTTTTTTGTTAGAAAGAAGACATCAATACCTGGGGCTTAGATATTTTCAGAATTTTTTTGAATTAGTTTCTTATTTTTCCCAATGCGTTGAACAAAGAAGTTCATGTTCGGTGAAAAACCAATTTTCCATAAAATTAAAAAAACAAGAACATAATAAATTCAAATTATAACAAAATTATACTCGTTTGAAAGCTTTCTCCGAGTAATACCATCTAATATTTTTGGGTTATCAAGATTATTTCGTGCTTTGAACTAGAGCTCCGAAGTGATAAATTCTTTAGAACTCTAAAAATTTTTGATAGAAACCTCTAACAGCTTGGTTGGAATGAGCAGTGCTTCGATTGAATTGGGTTTTCTCGAACCATAAAGGGTTAGAGTGAACCCCAATTCGCTCAAACCCATGGGCTTAATTTTGGCCCATACGAGTATTTTGATTGGTTCGCTCGAACCAAAAAGTCCACCCATGGTTCGAGTGAACCCACGACTACAAGCCGGTTCACTCGAACTCAGATGGGTAGTTCGATTGTATAGGTCTATTTCGCTCGAACCCCTCAAAAAATAAACTCCCCACTTTCACCAAATTTGTGAGTTCACCCATGTATGGCATTTCACAGCTCTGTAAAATTGTTGTGAAGATCCTTGGTTGATTTATCCTTGTTTGTATGGGAGTAGTTTGGTTTTCCCTTTGTCAGTCCTTCAATTGTGATTGTTTGGGACTATCTTCATTGGACCCCCTTTGAATTTGTAGTGGTTCTATTGGTTTATGCCATGAAGACATTTGAGTAAATCTTGGTTTTTAGTTTGAGTTGATTTATTTCATTTATACCCATCTATTCCTTGATTCTGGGTGTCTCTTTTCATATGTCTTTCGAGCCGTTTTGTAAAGTCTGGATTTTATTATTTTACACGAAATTTTTCTAAGTTTTCCGTAAGTTTTGTGCAAAAGCCTTGTTTCTGCAAAACCAGTGTCTTATTGTGCAAAAGCATTGTTCTGTATTACATTTGTGCTGCTCTGCACAACATAAGCGCTATCACAGAAAGAATAAGCGTGAATCTGGAAACATAAGCATTGTTTTAGGATGCATATGCACGATTCTGGAATGCATAAGCACTATTCTTTTTGGCAAAAGCGTTGTCCTGCGGGGCAAAAATGCTAACCTATCTGTGTTTTGTATTTTCTCAGTTTTGGTTATTTTTGAGGTATTTTCCCATATTGATTTTTGTACCAGGGGCTTTATTTGAGGTTTGTTAATATTTCCCAGTTTTGGGTTTGATCAGTTTTGATGCATTTTGATGGTTTTGAGTATATTTGCTTCTCTATACCATTGTCAATACTTTAGACTCTCTTCCATGTGGATAAGACATGGATGATTGAGATGATTACTATGTTGTTTTGGGCTAGTAAGTGATTAGGCCTTGCTATGATGTTCTCTTTTATTTGATGGTAGCATTTGATGGCTTGATATGCCTTCATTTATTGCTAGCCAAGAAGCTCATTTTGCTATATTGATGTTGTTGTAGCCTTGTTTATGTTGTAAGAATATGTGTGGAATTTGTTGGCTGCATTGAGTATTATTTTCATGTAATTATGTTGGTAGATCCTCTTGTGATTTATTGTTGGTCCATGTTCGGAGGAGTGGGCTTCCTTGTGATGACCGAGGTCACGAGAGATAGGCTCGCATGAGGTTCCTTGTAAGGATGCATGAATTCTAGACCACCATGACACATTGGAGTTTCCTATGATTTGTAAATAAGTGATTACCTAATAGTTGATGGGTTGGGTAGTTAGATTAATTAATAAGATGATAAATTGAATTGTGCCTCATGACTTAGTCCTAGGGAGGATGTTTTAGGATAAGCATGAGAAGGCCGTGAAGAGAGTAAGCTAATCTCCCTTAGTCTCCCATAGGTTGAGATGGCTCCACATGTCCATCAGGCTAGTGCCTTGTGTTATTATGTTATTATGTTATGAGGGTGGCATGTCATGACACTCCACTCCTACATGTGTTTCCCCTTTATGATTTATGATTATGATTATTGGATGCATTTATGTCTTGATGAGTTTTACGCCTCTGGGAGTTCATTCTTATTGTACATGTGATTTCTTGCTTGAGAGTCCTTGTGTGGTTAGTCTCCTTGGTTATACGTGCCAGCTTAGGTTTAGAGTATGTGTTGGGACCTTGTGTCATTTCCTAGCATAGGGGTGGTTCCTTAGGTTCCACATGGTCAAGAGGTTGGTGCTTTTTTGCCTTTGGGATGTTCTCTTGGATTCTTCTTGAGTGGATGTGGATTCTTCTCCATGATGTAGTATGGATGTACCTTGTAGAAGATTTATGTAATGGATAAGATAGAATGCATGTAATGTAACATTCTTGTATATAGTTGATGGATTCTTGTAGTAGAAAGAGCTATGCTCATGAGGTATTTAATGTACTCGTATTTGTAAGATGAATTGTAGTGTGAAATTGGAATTTAGGCATATTGTATTTGTACTACTGTAGAGATCTGATCTTATGAATCATGGAAATAAGTGGATTATAGTTGGAATAGAATGGAATTGAATTATGGATTAGTTGTATTATTTCATGGAATGTTTAGAGGCTAGTTAGAATGTTAAATAATTTTGAAAGAGGAATATTCGTAGATTAATGAGTGAATATGTTAGAAGATGTTAATTGGACATAGTAAATGGGAATGATTCACATGGAGGCATTGGTAGAAATGAAATTATGCATATGATGAGGAATAAGTAATGTTATAGGTTGCATATCTCATGGTTAAAGAATCAGAATATGATGCATTAATAAAGGTGAAATATACCTATTGTGTGTGTACTATGTTATTGTGGAAATGAATTAAGTAATGATGTTAAAGTACCGTAGACAAAGAATTATTGATGTTGTGTTATTTCTTCTTGTGTTATTTGATGAAATGAGCAATGATGTATCTTCATATTGGTTAACTAATTAATGAATGTAAATAAATGGAGATGTTATATGTTTCATTAGTTGTTATTAGATGTTAATTAAGAAAATAATTGTCTCCATTTGTATATTATTGTTTAGTTTCTTTAGGGTATTTTGGCAGGCATTACAACTTGGTATCAGAGCCCATGTTCAACACTAGGTACTTTGGTTTCGATTAAGCCCATTGTGCATTTTAGCATTTGGTATGGGGTAGCCCACCAGTTTTATCCCTGCTATTTATTTTTCCTTGTTATAGTTCCCTTAGATTTTTAGCTTATAGTTTCCTTTGCGGTTTCTTAGATAAGATTCCTGTTAGGGGTAGAGATCATCGTCATGTTGGTCGCATGGGTACTCACAGGAACCCACACCTTGAGGTTTCTGAAGTGTCACACCATGAGGAATAGGAGCAAGAGCAGCCTAGAGATGATTCAATTCCACAGTTGGTGAACGTGCTTCAGGAGCTTCTTGGTCGCCTAGGACCGAGAGAGGAGGAGAAGCAGCAAGAGGGATCTCATCATTCAGAGCATCGAGAGAGAGACCATTCACATTCTCCTAGGAGGAGAATGGAGGTGGATCAGAAGGCGCTTGTAGCTAGTCACATTAGAGATCTAAATATGACTCATCCTCCTACCTTTGATGGCTTAGGTTGTGGCATGGAGGCAGAGACATGGTTATTGGACTTAGGTAGGTGTTTTGCTATGCATCAGTGTAGCAGTAACACCAAGGCAAGATGTACGGTTTTGCATCTTCATGATTTTGCGATGACATGGTGGCACATGGAGGAACAAAAGTTGCATTTGGACATAGCGAAAAAATCTTGGGAATTATTCTTGGAGCGGTTTCATGCTAGATTTATTTTAGATTGTTGGAGGTAGAGAAAGGCTGATGAGTTCCATGATTTGAGATAGCAGAGGATGCCTGTGAAGTAGTATGAGCGCATATTCTTTGATCTTAGACAGTATGCTAGATATGTAGATAATGAGATGATGTTGATTCAACACTTTGTTAGAGGTCTCAATGATCATATTAGTTGAGAGGTTCGGATGCACAAACCTAAGACCTTGGAGGCAGCTATGGAGAAGGTGAGACTAGAAGAGGAGAATGTTTTATTAGCAATAGGAGGAGCGATTGGAGGATAGATAGTTATTGCACCTATTACAGGATCAACGGTGAGAGGACCACAACAACTGTCTTTAGGATATGCTAGGAGCCATCATTCTTCTTTCTGTAGTGCTTAGCAGTTTAAGAAGATGTTTTCTCAAGGGCAGAGCTTTGCTCGAGGTGCCAGATTTCAAGTTGATAGGAGTCACCATCGTTAGCATGACAAGAGACCTACTCCTTCTCAGCTAGTGCAGAGTTTGCAACTAGCTTCTAGTAGAGGCAGTGTTTACTAGTCAAGTATAGCACCAGGTAGCAGAGTGTTTGTCAGGAGAGATTTCTTTGTATGTGGACAGTTAGGTCACATTATCGTTCATTGTCTTCAGCGTACTTCTCAAATGTCAGGGCAACAGAAGCCAACTACTCCTAAGCTTATTGTCTGAGATGTAGTTAGGTCTCATCGCGTTTTTATGGTGGTTGATAACCGTCAGGCTGAGCATCAGGCCACCATCGTAGAGACATCAGGTGTGATATGTGGTATCTCTTGTTCAGTGTTATTTGATTCTGGAGCGTCAGACTCTTTTATTTCTCCTTTTCTAGTAGAGCAATGCGAGATTGCTATGGCAAAGAAAGGTGATAGGTGGCAGGTAGAGGTAGCTACGAGGTCCAAATTGGTAGTGGATTCCCTTGTGCTCAATTGTCCTTTAGTCTTAGGAGATTGCCATACTTCTATGAATCTTCATGTTATGTCTTTGGGATCTTATGATGTGGTTCTTAGTATGGATTGGCTTGGATCTCACCAAGCACATATAGATTGTAGAGGTAAGAGAGTGCAATGGATGGATGATAGTGGGAAGAGTGTGGAGATTGTAGGTATTCAGAGACTTGTCTCTCTTCACATTATTTCTGCTATGCATATGAAGAGGTGTACACATAAGGGTTGCTCGTTGTTTTCAATTAGAGTGAAAGATGTGGATGAGGGAGTTAGCTCAAAGGATTTGTTGCAGCAGCATCCCATTCTTCAAGAGTTTGCAGATGTTTTTCCTAGTGAGATTCCAAGTATGCCCCCTCGGCGAGATATAGATTTCAGGATTGATTTGGTGCTAGGAGCCGAGCCTATTTGTAAAGCTCCCTATTAGATGACCACGTAGGAGTTGAATGAGTTGAGGGTTCAGTTGGAGGATTTGTTTGTGAACAGATTTATTTGTCCTAGTGTGTCCCCTTGGGGTGGACCTATGTTATTCGTGAAGAAGAAGGATGGATCTCTTTGATTATGCACTGATTACAAATATCTTAATAAGGTGACAATGAAGAACTAATATCCCTTGCCTCAGATAGATGATTTATTTGACCAGATTAAGGATTCCAAAATTTTCTCTAAGATTGACCTTAAGTCTGGGTATCACTGGTTGAGGATCCAGGAGGCAGAAATTCATCGCACAACTTTTTGCACTAGATATGGTATTATGAGTTCACAGTGGTACCTTTTGGTCTCATGAATGCACCTTTGGTTTTCATGAGCTTGATGAATGGTGTATTCAGGTTGTATTTGGACATATTTGTATTAGTATTTTTGGATAATATTTTGATTTATTCAAGATCGGTTAAGGAGCATGAGGATCATGTGAGGCAGGTTTTGCAGTGTCTTAGGGAGAATCAGCTATGCGCCAATTTGGTGAAGTGTGAGTTCTTCCAGACAGAGGTGAGGTATCTTGGTCATGTGATTTCTGGAGAGGGTACCATAGTTGATCCCTCAAAGATTGAAGTGATTGTCGATTGGCCAACACTCACTTTTTTTGGGAGAGGTGTGTAGTTTCATGGGTTTAGCAAGATATTATCACAGATATGTTCAAGATTTCTCCAGGATAGCTCATTTTGTCACTTCTCTTTAGAGAAAAGGGAAGAAGTTTGTTTGGACAGAGCAGTGTGAGATAACATTTCAGATCCTTAAGGAGCATTTGACCAGTGCACCTATTTTAGCAGTGCCAGGTCCATTGGGGAATTTTGTGGTGTGAACAGATGCTTCTTTGGAGGGTCTAGGAGCATTGTTGATACAAGATGGTCATGTGATTTCATACAAGTCACGTAAAATTAAGAATCATGAACAAAATTATCCTACCCATGATCTTGAGTTAGCGGCACTGGTTCATGCGTTGGTTAAATGGAGGCACTTCCTTCTTGGACATAGATTCATGTTGCACAGTGATCATCTTAGTTTGCAGTATATCTCCACATAGCCGAATTTGAATGCTAGCTAGAGGCGTTGGATGGAGTTCTTATGTGAGTATGACTTTGAGGTGAGACATATTCAGGGTAAGGAGAATGTGGTAGCAGATGCATTGAGTCACAGGAGGCATGAGATTTAAACAATGTCTCTTAATGTGTATTTGAGGAGCCGTATTCTTAGTGCCCTTCCTTCAGATGTATGGTATCAAGAGATTATTACAGAGGTTGCCACAGGTAGATCTCTTGAGGGCAGATATGCAGGTTACTCAGTGGAATCAGATGGAATTCTTAGGCATTTGGGATGTATCTATGTTCCACCATCAGACGTTCTTCGAGATTTGATCATGTCGGAGGCACATTGTGCACCTTACTTGGCACATCCAGGTGTCAAGAAGATATGCACATATTTGAGACAAATATATCATTGGTCTGGTATGAGGAGAGATATTGCAAATTTTGTGGCATGTTGTCTAGAGTGTCAATGAGTGAAATCAAAGCATCAATATCCCGCAGGATTATTACAGTCACATTTAGTTCCAAGATGGAATGGGATATTATATCTATGGATTTTATAGTTGGATTTCCCATGTCTTCACACCATCATGATGCTATTATGGTCATTTTAGACAGATTCACCAAAGTAGCACACTTTTCTCCAATCAGGTCTTCGTATACATCACCGATAGTAGGCCGGGTTTTCTTTGAGAGAATTGTGAGGTTGCATGGTATTCCTCGGTGGATCATATCAGATCACAATCCAGTGTTCACATCAGCATCTTGGATAGCTCTTCATCATGATTTGGGTATGCAGTTGAAATTTAGTTCAGCTTATCACCCTGAGGTAGATGGACAGACAGAGAAGGTGAATCAGGTTTTGGAGGATATGTTGAGGATGTACATGATGGATCAATAGTCTCATTGGGACGATTATCTCTATTTGGTTGATTTTGCATACAATAATGGTTACCATAGCTCTATTGGTATGTCTCCTTATCAGGTGTTATATGGTAGACCATGTCAAACACCCTTGAGTTGGGATCGTTTAGAGGATAGAGTGCGTATTGGATAATAGATGTTGTAGGATATGGAGGAGTAGGTGGCTCGCATTAGATATCATTTGTCGGCCACTCAGGTTAGATAGAAGAAATATGCAAATGCTCATCGACTGGACAAGCAGTTTTCTATTGGTGATGGGGTATTTCTGAAAGTTTTCCTACAAAAGAGTCTGATCCATTACGGAAAAGGCTATAAGTTGGGGCCTTGATTTGTTGGACCTTTCAAGATTTTGGAGCGGATTGGTCCTATGGCTTATCACCTTGACTTGTTGCCTAGCTTGTCCTACATCCATGATGTCTTTCATGTTTCTATTTTGAGGTTATACCATCCTAATATTTTGCATGTGCCGGATTGGAATGCTTTACAGGTTAAGGATGGGAAACTTTCTATGGAGCCCATGCGCATTCTTCAGCACAAAGAGATGTCCCTCAAAGTTCAAAGCATAGAGTAGGTAAGGGTCCAATGGGATCGGATTGATGATTCTTTAGCTACTTGGGAGGATGCAGTGCGGATGAGAGAGTTATATCCCTATTTGTTCTCAGGCTTCTAGGAGTAAGCCTAGGCAAAGGGGGGGAGGATGTAGTGTCCACCCTTGATTTGACTTATTTTGACTAGAGTTGACTTTTATATTATGCTTGATAGGCTTATCTAGACTATTTTTATGATTTGGATGATGATTGCTCATGTGCTTCAGTCACTTATGATTGATGTTAGACACTATTGGACACATGCTATTTTAATTATCTATATGGATGTTCGTACTATCATGATTGATCATGTGATTTGATGATATATGTACCCGATGGATTTTATATGCTCACTATGTGATGGATTATTGATAGATTAGATTTATCATGGTTTTAATGATAATTATGATTATGCTAACCCTACTTCACAATTACATATGATGAGATGTTTATGAGATGTGTTTGACTATTGTTTGACTATCTTCATGATAGAGACGATTCCACATCACTCATTGTGAGCGGGATGTGTCATTGTGATTCCCTATCACTTGCTTGTTCTATATGAGTATATGTATATGTGGTATTGTTGTTTTGTGGTTGCAGGATTTTGTAGGTACCAGGCATCGACTCCACCTAGCTTTAGAGGTCTGAGTGTGTCTTTAGTTCCAATGGCTTATGTGGTTCGGAGATGGCATGGGTTCCCCTCACATACTCTACGTCTTAGTTGTTCACCGTGAGTAGTCAGTGTCTTGGCATAACTCGCCATGTTAGTTAGTAAGCTTGGTCTTTTGGTATTCTGAGTCTAGTTTATGCCGGTTGATTTACTTGTTTATGTTAAAATAATTATGTGGCTCTTGATGTGTAGTTTTATATTTGGCAATGTTTATTTTAACGTATTTAATTTATAAGTATTGAATATTTAATTATTTGGTATTTATAATTATTTGATAACTAACATTTATTGATTTTATAATTATTTAATATTTGATAAGCCTTATTGCTGTTTAATATTTATTTAATATTTGTGATTTAATCTTTAATGGTATTTGATTATTTAATTATTTATTTGGCCTTCTATGCCTTGATATTTATTTGATATCTTATAATAATTTGGTTCTTTAATTTATTTTATAAGCGTTGTCACAGAAAGCATAAGTGTTAATCTGGAAACATAAGCGTTGTTTTAGGATGCATATGCGTGATTCTGAAACGCATAAGCACTGCTCTTTTTGGAAAAAGCATCGTCCTGTGGGGAAAAAGCACTAACCTACCTCTGTTTTCTATTTTCTCAGTTTTGGTCATTTTTTAGGTATTTTCTCAAATTGATTTTTGTACCAAAGGCTTTATTTGAGGTTTGTTAATATTTCCCAGTTTTGGGTTTGATCTGTTTTGATGCATTTTGATTGTTTTGAGTATATTTCATTCTCTATACCATTGTGAATACTTTAGACTCTCTTCGATGTGTATAGGCCATGGATGATTGAGATGATTACTATGATGTTTTGGGCTAGCAAGTGAGTAGGCCTTTTTGTGATGTTATCTTTTATTTTGATGGTAGAATTTGATGCCTTCATATGCCTTTGTTTATTGCTAGCAAAGAGGCTCCTTTTGCTATATTGATGTTGTTGTAGCCTTGTTTATGTTGTAAGAATATGTGTGGAAGTTGATGGCTGCATTGAGTATTATTTTCATATAATTTTGTTGGTAGAGCCTCTTGTGATCTATTGTTCAGCCATGTTAGCTGGAGTGGGCTTCCTTGTGATGACCGGGGTCACAAGAGATGGGCTTGCATGAGGTTCCTTGTAAGGATGCATGAAGTCTAGACCATCAGGGAACATTCGAGTTTTTCATGATTTGTATATAAGTGATAGCCTAATAATTGATGGGTTGGGTAGTTAGATTAATTAATAAGATGATAAATTGAATTGTGCCTCATGACTTAGTCCTAGGGCGGATGTATTAAGGTAAGCATGAGAAGGTCGTCAAGACGGTAAGCTAATCTCCCTTAGTCTCTCATAGGTTGAGATGGATCCACATGTCCATGAGGCTAGTGCCTTGTGTTATTATGTTATTATATTATGAGGATGGCATGTGATGACACTCCACTCCTGCATGTGTTTCCCCTTTATGATTTATGATTATGATTATTGGATGCATCTATGTCTTGATGAGTTTTACGCCTCTAGGTGTTCATTCTTGTTGTACATGTGAGTTCATGATTGAGATTCCTTGTGTGGTTAGTCTCCTTGGTTATAGGTGCCATCTTAGGTTTAGAGTATGTGTTGGGACCTTGTGTCATCTCATAGCACAGGGGGTGGTTCCTTTGGTTCCACATGGTCAGGAGGTTGGTGCTTTTTAGCCATTGGGATATTCTGTCAGATTATTCTTGTGTGGATGTGGATTCTTCTCCATGATGTACTATGGATGTACCTTGTAGCAGATTTATGTAATGGATAAGATAGAATGCATGTAATGTAACATTCTTGTATATAGTTGATGGATTCTTGTAGTAGAAAGAGCTATGCTCAAGATGTATTTAATGTACTCATATTTGTAAGATGAATTGTACTTGGAAATTGGAATTTAGGCATATTGTATTTATACTGTTGTAGAGATATATCTTATGAATAATGGAAATAAGTGGATTATAGTTGGAATATAATGGAATTGTATTATGGATTAGTTGTATTATTTCATAGAATGTTTAGAGGCTAGTTAGAATGTTAAATAATCTTGAAAGAGGAATATTCGTAGATTAATAAGTGAATATGTTAGAAGATGTTAATTGAATCTAGTAAATGCGATTGATTCACATAGATGCATTGGTAGAAACAAAATTATGCATATCATGAGGAATAAGTAATGTTATAGGTTGCATATCTCATGGTTAAAGAATTAGAATATGATGCATTAATAAAGGTGAAATATACCTATTGTGTGTGTACTATGTTATTGTGGAAATGAATTAAGTAATGATGTTAAAGTACCCTAGAGAAAGAATTATTGATGTTGTATTATTTCTTCTTGTGTTATTTGATGAAATGAGCAATGATGTATGTTCATATTGGCTAACTAATTAATGAATGTAAATAAATGGAGATGTTATATGTTGCATTAGTTGTTATTAGATGTTAATTAAGAAAATAATTGTCTCCATTTGTATATTATTGTTTAGTTTCTTTAGGGTATTTTGGCAGGCATTACAACTTGGTATCAGAGCCCATGTTCAACACTAGGTACTTTGGTTTCGATTAAGCCCATTGTGCATTTTAGCATTTGGTATGGGGTAGCCCAGCAGTTTTATCCCTGCTATTTATTTTTCCTTGTTATAGTTATTGTGTAGCATGTGTGTAGCATGTTATTGTGGAAATGAATTAAGTAATGATGTTAAAGTAACCTAGAGAAAGAATTATTGATGTTGTGTTATTTTTGCTTGTGTTATTTGATGAAATGAGCAATGATGTATGTTCATATTGGTTATTTGATTAATGAATGTAAATAGATGGAGATGTTATATGTTGCATTAGTTGTTATTAGATGTTAATTAAGAAAAAAATTATCTCCAATTGTATATTATTGTTTAGTTTCTTTAGGGTAGTTTGGTGGGTATTACAAGGCTCCCCTCGATGGAGAATCTTCACCAATGATAGAAGCTTGATGATGTATGAGGAAACTACTCCATGAACACCAAAAAAAATTCCTCCCATTAGGAAGAAACAAAACCAAAGGTGTATCCATGAAGTCTTTCCAATCATGGAGGGAAGATGTATGAAAAAAATCATGATGAATGAAATCTCTAAAAACTACTCAAGTGTCCCCATGTCGATGCTGAAAGATACCCCCTTCAAAGATCGTAAAATGCTCCACACTGCTGAAAAAGGCACTCCAAGATCTAGTGGAGATGAATGTAGAACATGATCCAAAGACTCACATGTCTCCACAAATCATAAAGAGACCTCCTCCAACTGTTGTTAATAAGAATCCACAATCATGTCAACCTCGAAAGAATGATCATGTAGAGAATGAACAAGAGGGTCAGAGTGTTCCCTCACAAAAATCGAAGAAGGATCATCTTCATCAAAGAGAAGATGAATTTCATCAATGATGTCTCCTGAATCTATAACATAGGATTCCACAAACAAACCCGCAATGTCTGTCAAGTACTCATCCCATGAAACTGAAGCTGGAAGACAAGATATATCGTGTTGCACTGAGTCACAAGAAGGCAAAATTGTCACACTATCTGCATCATCAAGTGCAATAGGTAATGTGAAATCAATGGGAGGAGATGAAGTACAAGACTCAAGAATGGGGTGACGTGAGAATCCCCATGTTCAAGTACCCAAAGTTCTCCTCAAAATATGAATCGTGACAAGAAGTTTTATCATCATGTGTAGAATCATCATATTTGAAATCATCATCATCAACAAAATATGAAAAGGACTATAGCTGAGATGCATGATCAACCACTCCAGTCGCAATGATAGCTCTAGTCTCCAATTCTTTAATGAAAACTGACTCAGGTGTGAACTCCACAATTCTGTTAGTTGCCCATGTGTGATTTGATAGATGGAAAGGAGATTGTTTTTCAAATGGGGTACACACAACACATCATTGAAGGATTTATCCCCAATGGCAATAGATCCTTTCCCAATAACATCCATGTATGTATGATTGCCCATCAAAATTTGCGGCATGGTGCAACACTCAAATGAAGAGAACGTAGACTACAAAGATGCCATATGATGAGAAGCCCCTTAATCTAGAAGCCATCTCCTTGAATCATGACTTGTAGTAGCAAAAAGAGCTTTTCCTTTTCTTGTCCCAAAAGAGTGAGTCTTCACACTTGTAGAAGACATGAATGCTTTCCCTTTCCCTTTTGAAGGTGTGGAAGTGGAAGTTGATGAATCCTCCTTCTTGTAGACATTAGGCAAATCAATGTTTTTCTTTTTGAGGATGTGAGTTAGCTCATCAATCTTCTTAGAATGACAATGATGCTCCTCATGACCAAAATTTTTACAATAGGCACAAGTAGGTCTCTCCCTCTTTGGTGAATTGTCCCTTTTGAAATAGGATAAATCTCCTTGTTGTGGAGAAGGTGATGCTTTGTCGTTAGGCTTTGATTGCCATTTCTTCTTGGTGGAGTTATCCTTTCCTTGATTTCCTTTGTTCCCTTGATTTTCCACTAATGCTTGAGACTTAGAAGTCATAAGAATTCACATGCTTATCAACTTAGTTTGTTCAATCATCAACATTTCGGTGAAAGAATCAAATGTAGGCATTGTGTAGCTTGAACCCATTGTCATCCTATGGGTTTGGAAACTAGAAACAAATGTTGCATATTCTTGTGGAAGCTTGCCCATCAAACTGAAGATCAATTACATATCCTTTTTATCAATGCCACAATCCTTGAGTTGTGCCCTCAAATCTTTTTCCTTAGTGACATAATCTTGTATAGTATTAAAGTTCTTGGGATATAACATGGTAAAATCACTATCAATATGATATTCCCTAATCTCATCAACTTGACCATACAAGTCTTGAAAATTTTGCCAAGCATCCTTGATTAGAGTACATTTCTCAATATGAAAAATGAGATCCTTTGATACATACTTTCTTAAGGTACCAATTGCCATGATATTTTTAGTAAGCCAATCCAAGTGACCAACAGGATCAGCCTTAGGATCAACGGGAGTGATTTTCCATAAGTTTACTCCATGCATCAATTTTCCAAGTAGCATAATTATGAGGAGTTAAGAGATGAAAATTAGGAGAACCCATAAAAAGGAAGGAACACAAGAGCACAAAATCACAAGAGACACCCCCACAAATTCAATCAATCAATGTACCCCCTCCCAAAAAAAATGATGATTTTGGCACTTTATATGTAGTGCATGTACAATAGGCCACTTGTAAATAATAGCAAGGTAGACTTCTGATTTTATTTAACAACTGCCCTAATAGGCTGATAAATACAATGCAAAATACCAACAAGATAGATCTATGTAATATAAGTGCAAAATTGGCCCAAAAAGACCATATGATGAAAGAACAATTTCTACCCAAAATTGCTACAAACTGATAGAATATTATGAGTGTAGACGAAACATTATTCACTTTCAAAAAAAATGGCACCTAAAAAGGAGTTCGTATGAGCCCAAATGGAGTCCTGGAAGTTGAAGAAATGAGGATTAGATAGGTACAATCACCAAAAACTGCAATTTATCAAACATATGTCCATCAAAATCAGAAAATAATGGCACCACAAGATAGTACATGATATTCTAGCCCATTTAAAAAAACATTGCACCAAAAGGATTAAAAATGAGAAAGATATGGCCATTTGAAGTTGACCTGCAAAATAAAAAAGCTCAATGAAGGGGGCCTGCAAAATTTCAAAAAAAAAATGATGATGTCAGCAAAACACTAAGTTAAATTTTACGATCATATGACTGTCATGAAAACTTCACCTCCCTATTGACTGGGTGTCCGTACAGTACCGACATGGAACAATCAGAATGTGACACGTGGCGTATGATAGATGATGTGTCTATACGGTGGCTCTCGCGTGTGCTTATGAGTGTGTCAGTAAATGGGTGCCAATTTAGCACTAATGTGGTAGGCTGCCCATGTGGCATGCTGACAGGAAGGGCCCCGGAATGGTGGACATGTGGCACTGAGGTGGTGTCAGGGTCGGTCGCCGAAGCAGGCTGGTCGTTGGGAGGCTGGTGGTCGGGGGGTCGGTGGAGGGTCTGGCGTCATGGTGGAGGTGCAGGGTGTCAGCAGTTGGAAGACTATTAGCGGTGGTGTAGAAAATCAGGCCGAGGGGCTGACCAAAGTAGCGGCAGGGGCTACCAGTGGGAGGGGGACGCCAGTCTGGAGATCAGTTGTGAGCCAGGAGATCGGTCGGTGTAAAGGAGGCCAACAGTGGGGTCATCGATGCTGCAACTTGGCAGGGGCCGCCGGTTGCAGGTACAGGAGCAGGCATACAAGGGCAGCGGGGCATGGTGGAACACGACAACCTGCAAAGTACTTGCAAAATAGTATGATGGTCGGCGGGAGGGGAAAATTCCCCCAAAACAATAATGATTTTTTTTTTTTCAGTTTTTTTTCAAAACAGACTTTTCAATGAAATTTTCTTTGTGGATAATAAAAAAAAAATCACTTATGCTTTTTTTTTCTGAAATCCATACTGTATTGTCGAAATTGGGCAAAATTTTTCCTCTAAGCTCCAAATTTGACTTTCACCAAAATCAACCGAACTTATACTAAAAATTCATGGAAACGGCCACTCGGATGCAATGGTGAGGTTGGATCTGGTCTAGCACACCTCCAAAAGATGTTACTCCTCAGATCTACCTCTTAACGTCACAATAATGTCTCTCAAAGATGAATCAATGATGCTCTAATGGCTCTGATACCATGTGAGATTTTTCCAAGATCAAGAGCTCAATGAAATGTACATAATAGAGAGACCAAATATAGGACAAGAATAAACTGTATTCTCATCAATAGATAAATGATCAGTAAATCAATAGTTGTTTATACAATGTAGATGAGCTTGCATAGATAGGCAATGCTATATGGATATGTGAGCATAGAAAAATGACATGTGGCTCAATAAGAAACAAGGGTAGGTAGGAAGTAGGTGTGGTAGGTAGAAGAAATAATAAAATATTCCACATGAGGTGGATCACCCACCGAAGGTGCAATTATCACTCCACAATAAGTGGATATGATAGAGTAGTAACAAGATCACACCATAAAAGGTGGAAATTATCCTACACACACTATCCCAATGTGGCACCAACACCCAAGCATCTCATACTCAAACTACTATGAAATGGATTTCCTAGGTAAACTTAAGTAAGGTGTAATAATATCCAACATGAATAATTAATTACACCAACACATTTCAAGGGCAATTTTCCATAATACTCACCTGCTCCTTTAGGCAATCTCCAAGAAATCAATGCTTTAGGCTCATCTAGTTCTCTTTCTTTCTCTTCCATCTCTCTCCTTTCCCTTTCATAACTAGATATTCTACATTCTTCAAGTCCATACTTTTGTTTTTCTGATACAAATACTCTAAATGTTGTCTTAGAATTTTCATGTGATTCACCAAATTCACTTAGCTCAAAAGCAACAATCTTTCCAACCAGCATATCTCTTGTCACAATAGTCACACTCTAGATGTCATCAATAACATCTACCTTATGTTTATAATCAGGAGGCAAATATGTCAACACCTTAGCAATAATTTCATCTTCTTCCAGGGTTCCACTGACACATCTGATACCTAAGACAAGGTCATTCACCTTATCCATAAAAGTATTTATATTCTCATCTTCAACATCTCATATTTTCCTTTTAAACTCTACAACTTAGCACCTTTCACTCGTTTATCTCTTTCATACAGGGTCTCAAGCTACTCCCAGATCTCATGTGTGGCCTAAAGTCCCATCACATTTGTCATTTTTGAATCAGATAGGGAACTCAACAATGCTTCCTTCGCTCTAATTTTATGTAATCTTCCAATAATATTCTCCAAGACGTCTCAAGTGCACTTCCATCAGGTTCTTCCATATACAATAGTTATTACAATCAAATCTTGAACTCTAATTTTTTAAGAGATCACTTCAACTTCCAGTTGCCATCCTGGATCTCCTCAAGAGGTTAAGCTTCTTCCTGAGGGAAAACTAAGAGGAGGGGATAAATCAGATTTCACCGGATCAAGAAACTTAATCACAAAATAGATCTTATAAACTACAATAATAATAAAGATAAGCAATATGATAACACAACACACAACACTAAGATTTTGATGTGGAAAACTCGGTTAAGGGAAAAACCATGGTTGAAACCTACCCATAATAAGATGATACTCTGTAGTAGTATGTGAAATATTAAAATGGGGAAAGCAAAAGCATTCAAGAACACTGCCTAGAGCTCACTGCTCAAAAGATAATGACCTAGAAGGCTATAACCCTTAGGGAAGTTTCGGTGACTTACAACAAGATTCAGACTACATTCTTGAAGGAATGAACTGCAATAATAGCATCTCCAAATGTTTGATCCAGATCACCAAACTCTGCTCAATCACAATGTCGAAGGATGAATTGCCTGATCGCACATACACCATGCTCTGATAATGTAGACACAACCTTGATACCTAAATTAAATGACAATATTACCTACTTATACAATTTATCAACCTTGACAACAAGGTCGACTAAACCGTCAATTTACAATTACAAAATTACATCACATAATTCAAATCGACCATTGAACCAGTACAATGATTTATGTTACATAACATGGACCTAAATCAAATATCCAAACACGTAACACCACTAGAAATCACACCAAGATCAACCGCAACATGGTACACCTCCAAGAAAATTGCATAACATGAATAACATCACCAGTTTAGAAAAATCACCAACTCACACATCAATCAATGTGGATCATCAAGATAAATAGGGCATTCTTAAGAAACAGCAGCAAGCACATTCGAATAAATAGCAATAGTTGCACCAACACCACTTATCAAATCTTCATCGATCAACATCTGAAACTTAAGAACACTCAAACAGTAGCAATTGTCACGAAGATAGATAACTTGCAGAGCACTAAATCATAAACCATCTGAAATGAAGATACACAAGACAATTTAAAACAATATCCCAAAATCTCAGCACAAGGTCTGATCATACTAGAATATACTAGAGGAAATAGAGAACTCTATAAAGCACTGATCCGATAAACAAACTGTAAAACCAAATCAACTGATATGATCAATTAAGCTTCCTAGATCACCAAAACCAATACAAAAGAATATAGTGGTACAAGAAATACTCCATACACCAAACCATAATCTAAAAGAGATAATCTACAATCAATTGAGAAAGAATATGTTGACATCAATGACAACAACATATCCTAGCAACAACAATGTCCAACAATTGCATCTATGTTCCCCTGTAGCACCACAAAATTGTGACCCTTTCAATTTTGACTACATCTCTCTACTTGATGGAGACCCCTCTCTGCCCCTTCAATCTGAACTTCTCCCTTCTTAGCCCCAAGATGGTGCCCCTGTACCCCATTAGCACCCTTGTCCTCCCTCTTAGGGTGGCCCTAAGATGGGTCTATCTGACCCTTGAACATAATTTACTCTTCAAGGACTTAAACTCTCCTATGTCGGCATTTGGTGGGATGAAAATTAATCCTCTTAGGCATGTATAAAAGGAGACATAATTCCCTCATTTGATATACAAGCATACAGAAGAATAAGAAAAAGTTAAAGTGGAAGGTCTGTTAGGGGTCCCATAGATACTGAGAGGGGGGGGTGAATCAGTATCTAACCGGTATTAGGAATTTCTTAACTTAAAACATGCAGAACATAATATAACAGTGCACCGGTATGCAAGAAATAATGCAATAAATAGAATCAAGAACATCCACATGAAAAATACACCATAACATAGGATTTTAACAAGGAAACCCAGTGTGGGAAAAACCTCGGTGGGATTTGTGACCCACAATATTCACTCACTGGCCAATAAGAGAATATTACTTACAATAGGGGCCTGCACATGCAGGAAGGCCAACAGCCTAGAGCTCACTGCTCAATGGGAAGTCACACTGACTTACAAATAAGGATTATACAAATCCAATATCTTGTACTGCTTTACAATAGCATCTTCAATGCCAGATTGAGTACCAATTCCTGCTTTGTTCTTTACATATACCCTTTGACCTATATTTCACACATTAGGTCTGCCTAATATTTTCCTTAATGCTTCTACATCACTCCTACAAATGTCTACAATGATCTCCTTTATATATAAGAGTCATTTTACAATTTTCCAAGTCGGCTTACAATAAGAAACAAAATATTATATAACAAAAATCATGTTGGCCTTTGTGCCGGTATACTTCTTTTCTTCTGTGCCAGTGTCGGTGTCCTAAGTGTTGATGTTGAGTGTGATCTGCAGATGCTAGTATAATATCTTTACCGGTGCCATAGGATTGCAAGGCTGACATCAATGACAAAACCTTCAATCACATACAATGTCTCATTGGAGTGTACATATGCCAACAAGGTCTTCATTATCGTCATCAAGCATTCAAGTCTTCAAGCATCCATCAAGTTCTCTTCTTCATGTGTCTTCTTCATTCATCCATTGGAGCAACATTACAACATTTATTTGTAAGCATGTGTGTGTTAGGGTTTTATCACGTTACATACAATTTCATGCAACATTTGTGATTACATTCAAGAAGCAAAGAAACCATCATCAAAAAATTGCAGATCTACAAGGTATACATTTTCATCATTTACACTTAAGCATTTGCAAGTACTTTCTTTCAAGTTTGATTCTTCAACCAGGGTTTGAGTAAGGAAAAACACTATCCACAACTATTTTACGCTTCTTTTCTATGTGTAGGTTGCAGGTGTGCAACTATAATTGTAGGTGTGGACTTCATTTGCAGAGATGGAAAATACCCTTTTGGCGTGTGGATTTTTCGAAGGACCAAGCACACTTTCAACCTAGTCCTGATGACTTTTATTCAAATTTATAGGGCATATCCGTATCTGTCTAAATATTTCAGTTCCGAAGTTACAGTGTGATCCCAAACCAGTAGTTCCTTATTTCATCCATTTTTTCTCCCTTTTCTACATAGTCAACAAGTCAACATGTCTATTTATAAAAGAGGGCAAATTGCATTCTAATCCTTGCAATTCACTTGGTATTCACATCCTTATTTTCCTTGGATTTGGATCTAGTGGGTTCAACCCCTCTTTTGAATGTAAAGTATTTCCCAAGTGAAAATCATCCTAGTTGTTTCCTTTCTCTCTCCTAGGCGGGGAACCACTAGCATCCAATTTTCCACTTTACATTTTGGTGAACCCAAAGTCCTTATACCTTAATTTTGATTTCTTATTATTAGATCATAATAATTGCAATTTGAATTTCAAAATTTCATTTCCAAGTTTCATTTTTTTAAAATTTTAAAGGTTAATTGCTTAGAAACCCTAATTTTTTGTTTTAAGAAAATTGAGCTTGTGAAGTGTAGAATTGTAGTTTCTTGTTTCAGATCTGATTTCTCTTTCAAAATTGCAATTCAAATCTATTTTTTCTTAAGAATCTCCTATTTCGACCTTCGGCTACTAATTTGACTAATCTAGACATCTCCAAATCTGTCATTCTTTTGGATTCTGCATTAAAATCATAATCTCTATAATCTGTAAAAAATTCAAAAAAAGTTAGTCGGACCAGGTACACTTTGCATCTAGTCCTTGGCTTTTTCCCCGAAATTTTAGGAATCGAAATTGACTATATTTTTCTGCTTAAATCCAAAAAATTAGCGTACTTTATCAGTTTTTGTACACCTTAAGGTCGAATACAAATTCAAATTTCCACACTCTTAACTTTAAATTATTTTTCATAAAAAGGTCATAATTTAAGATCTTTTTTTCAAGTAAATTAAGATTTTAATTAAGAGACTTTCAATAGAATTTAATGGATTAGATTTATTTTCCATTTCAAAAATGATTACATTTCTTTGAACATATATTTTTTACAATCATGTGTTTGATCATGGTTTCTTTCATTTCATGTTGCTTCTTTTCATTCATAGCACTTGGTCATATTGTATTGCTAGGGTTTCAAAGTCATTTCCTTTTCAAATTGATCTCAAAGCTTTCATGTATCATTTTTGTTGCATTATGGTGATATTAGTAACAAAATGCATTTCTTATATTAATCACCTGAAGGCTTTTGTAGATCCCAACCCTAGAGATCCTAATTCTTGCACTTGTCCTAGGGTATCTTGGTTGAATAAGATGAGAGGTATTATATCAACCAATGATCCTTTTGAAAAGGAGAAAGAAATGGAAAGCAATATTGGTGCATCTTCTTCTTATACACGTACCCTTGATAAACGAGGGAAAAATCAAAATATTATCATTCTTACATGTTTAGACCCTCCTTGTTCTCCTAGGCCCTATCTTCAACATCAAAATATATATAGAGAGGATGATGTTATGTTTTATTCATGATCTTTCTCCTCGCATAGAAATAAGCAAAGACGAGCCTTAGATGATGAAGACGTTTATTCACAATCTTCCAAAAAGGATAAACGTGATAAAGGAAATAAAATTATCCTTTCACATGATCTTCCTTCTTCATCTACAAATCCTTTACTACAGAAGGTCTAGGAAGTGAGACTCCTCTCTCTATAGATGAACTCCTTAGTCTCCAAAATTTTAAAAACTATCTCCAAAGACAACAAATCAAAAGAGCCAGCAAGAATGATTCTTCTTCAAAATGTCCTTTTTGCTCATTTCATGAAACCCATGATCATAATGCTGATGATTGCCCTAATTTTCAAAAATGTATGCAAGATGACATCAACAGTGGCAAAATTAGAATTGTGGTTGATAATCCTTCTTCTAATAATAATTCTTATCCTTCATGTCAATAAAATGAATTAAAACACATTTATCATCCTAAAAGACTAGATACAAGAATCTATTGGAGATTGAAATATGATAAGCCAATTTCTTTTCCTTCTAAAAACTAAACAAGAATCTTAAGAAAGAGAAAGGTGAGGAATATTACATTTTTCATGATACATATTCACATTCTCTTGGAAAATGTCATGCATCTAAGAAATTTGTTCAAAAGAAATATGATCATGCATAAATTTCTCTTACAATAGATCTAGATGTCTTCCTTGACATGAACATAGTGCCTTAGCACTTCTTTTCTTTTCATGTTTCTCTTCACCCTATGAAATAAATAGCCAGATTAACTAGGGGCTCTTTATCATTTGTGGTGGTATTGTTTCAATTTTAAATACTTTGGGGTAGCAACATGAAGTTCACTTTCTTTCTTCTTTATCCTTGTGCATTATTCATTATTAGATCTCCTTTCTTTGCATAGAGTTATTCTTATGTGAGCATATAATTGTTCTTCGGTTTTCCTCTTTTCTTGGAGAGGATCATCTTTAATGAGTAATCCTATTCTTCTCTTGTCTTTATTTTATTGGAAAACTTACCTCTTCTATGGTTTTGGTTATTCAAAAGAATGATATGCCCCCTAGCATGGAATGATCTCTCGTGAAGTACATGTCCCTATCTTGAGATGATTTATTCCATTAAGGAAGGCATATTGCTTGAAAATAATCACCTTTAGAAGGAGTGTAGCATTTCTCCTTTCTCTTCTCTCTTGTGGGGCAAGGATTTTTCTCTTTTTTCTTTCTTTCTACATCATTATTTCCTTTAGCGGCTGCATTTTTCATATGTGATTATCATTTCCTACAATGGTATGTTCTTATGACTAATCCCTCTTAGGGAGTATGTGATCCTATTTCTCTATTCTCTTAGAAGATTACCACTTCTTGAGACATGTATTTTACATCTCCTAATGTCTTTCCTTGCATGTGTTCATGTAAGTTCATTTTGCATTTGATTATGTTTAATATCTCTCTAGAAGATTGTGTAAGCTCTTCTCATTGTCTCTACACTTGGGGGGGCAATGATTTCTCTCTCTCTTTCTCCAAGGATCCACCATTTCCCACATTGTGGAAGGTGTGAGTTTCATTACTTTATGTCATTCCTTGTGTGAGATTGTTGTTGATTTCTCAAGGGTCCTCTCTTATACAAGAGGTGTAAGTCATCTACTATAATATCTTTTACACTTGGTAATGTACATGTATAATAAATTTACCCATCCACATTGGGATTAAAGTGAGTCATCCTTCATCAAGAATCCCTTTCACCTAGAAATAGGAGAAAGGATTGAATTCTTGTTCTCTTATGTGCTTTGTTCTAGAAGATGTTATATTTTTTTAAGACAACTACTCTTGGAGGTAGATGTCTTTTGAACAAAGATCTCTTCTCCTCCAAGGATCTCCTTTACACTTATAGCACAATATATCTTTTCAACTATCTTGTCCTTTCTTGAAGAGTATTCCCTCTCTTGCTTGGATTTATGATATTGTTGCATGATGTATATCTGCTTGGTGTCAAAGGAAGCTATGCTTGTTCTACCTTCCTTAAGATATCAACATGGAACTATGTTTACATCTTAAGGAGGGGGACGGGGGGGGACGCACCCACACTACTCCTTTTGTATTATATTTCTCTTGTGTATTGTATCTCTTGTACAATGTGTCATTCTTGGAAGTAGCAAGAATCATCTTAGAGCGAGATGTCACCACTTTTCACTTATACAGTGGGTCATTCTCGGAACGAGAGGGCAGCCTCTTAAAGAGAGATGTCACCACTTTTACCTTGTACAGTGAGTCATTCTAGGAATGAGAGGGTAGCCTCTTAGAGCGAGATGTCTGCACTTTTTCCTTGTATAGTGGGTCATTCTTGGAACTAGAGGACAACCTCTTAGAGAAATATGTCGCCATTTTTCCCTTATGGAGTGTGTCATTCTTGGAACTAGAGGATAGACTCTTAGAGAAAAATGTCACCACTTTTCTCTTATACTATGAGATATTCTTGGAACTAGATGGGAGCCTCTTAGAGAGAGATGTCGTCACTTTTTTTACATTTGTACTATACATTTTATACAGGTCATAGCATACTCAGGAATAGACTCCTATGAGGTGCTTTGAACCTCACTTACACACATGTGCATGAGGTTGAGTGGAACTAACAGTGTTCTCACCCTCCTCCCTTACATGGATCACTTAGACAAAATCCAGGGGCTAGTTTTCCATGTACTTTTTTTTCTCCATGGATCACTTAATTCTAGGGGCAAGATGTCCATGGTTCCTTTCATTTGCCTTTCTTCTCATAGATCACCAAAGTGTGCGTTCATGTTCTCTCTCTCTTTCCTCTCATGAACTCATAGGTTTACTATTGGTGGTTCTTGGCTCCCTCCACTGGTCGAGAGCCAGACTCCTTAACAAGGGGTTTTTATTTTGGAGTTACCAAGGGACAATCCCTGATCTTGTGATCTGTCCATTGGCATCAATAACAAGTGTTGGATAGGTTCAGATAGAGCACCTTCTGGGTGAAGGTGGTACCGCCCACTTGAATATCAATAGTTTCATTCAGGTCACGAGAAAGGTCGACCTCAACACATACCCTCTTTTGAGGGCGAGCATTAGAAAAATGGTCAGGCTCGAGGCAAACAACTTTGCCAACAGACTGAGCAATAGTTTGCATGAAGGGCGAACAAGGCAAAGGAAGACCAGGGAACTCAACCTAGACTGGAACTCGCAATTTTTTGTCATCTGAAACATAAAAACTGCGAGACCAACACTAGAAGACCAGAAGGGATGATCGAACAGTCCACGGACCATAAGAGAGGATAGCCTCAACATGGGAAGGGTTTGAAAAGCGAAACAAAAAAATCTTTTCATCAGACTTTGGACACCATCAAGCCTTATTCCATGAGGAGACCAAGCTTTGGTGACCCAGTCTCGAAGCATGATTTCAAGAGGGATCCTATCCACAAAATATCCTATCAAAGTACATTTTTCAAGCCAGTCACATGCATTGTCAAAGTCCTGAACAGGAAGTACAACATCAGGCGAGGACATACCTCGTGAAACACTTTCGGGACAAACTTGCGAGGGTGTTTTCTTGGTGGTACCATGAGGTTCCGTTGCAAATTATCTTGGCTTTTCTCAAAGCCCTAGGCTATGTTCAAAGCCCTAGGCTTTAGTCCCATACAATATAATACTTCCCAATATATCAAACAAACATTTTAAATTCAAATATTAACTTAAAAAATATTTCTAACTTAAATCCTCAAATTAATATTTGATCTCTAATTTTAAAAGTATATTAAATTTTATTAGTTCTCTTAATAATAATTAATGAGGTATAATATATTGACAACAAATTTAAATAGCTCAATTTTATTACCTTTACAATATGTAATAATAAATAATAATATAAATTTTAAATTTCAATATTTTGGAGACAATATAATCAATGATATGCATATGTAACATATGGAATAGGCATTATAAGGCAATTAAGATTGTAATCCTTGGAGTTGAGTTTTCCAAAATTATTAAGGAGGTGTTTTATAAGTTAATGTAAGGGTTTCATAGAAAAATAAATTATTTGTAAATATGAAATTTCATTAATTAAATAAAAAACATTCAACCTTTTCCAATATCAACTGAAATTTTGCAATTGTAAATATTAGATGACTATTGAAAAAATCAAATTCAAAATATATATTTTTAATTCCATAGAATTCACTTTAGGGTAAAAATAAAAAAATACAATAAATAAATAAAGATGTCCATGGTTCCTTTCGTTTGCCTTTCTTCTCATAGATCACCAAAGTGTGTGTTCATGTTCTCTCTCTCTTTCCTCTCATGAACTCATAGGTTTACTATTTATGGTTCATGGATGATGTCATATTTGCTCTTTTATGTGATTATTGGTTTTAATGTGATGCAATTTGTCTTTGTGTTTCAATTAGTTGTTTGATATATTTGTATCAGGGTCTCTTCGGCTAGTTGATGTGTGGTCTTGTGTTTTTTTTTTGTCATGTGTCTTTTGTGCTTTGTCTTGTTTTGCTTTTCTTGTTCTTTCTATTTTGTGTGCTCTTGCATATGTTTGAGCGAGTTAAGATCCTACGATTGGGGGCTTTATTCCTCAAGATTAGTGATGTCTTATACTTCTCGTAGTATTGGTCCACATCTCTCATCTTCGTCTCTCTCTTTCTTCTACTTTATCGGTAGTATTGGCATAAGCCATACTCCCGCTAAAGTGGGGGCTAAATGTAGCATCATAAAATTGTGACCCTTTCAATTTTGACCACATGTTAGGCCCTCACCAATGTGAGTACATCTCTCTAATCGATTGAGACTAGTCTCTGCCCCTTCATTGTGAATTTCTCCTATCTCAGCTGTGATGACACCTCAAGACCCTGTCCAGGCCCCAAGATAGGGCAGGACAGGGGCATGGCTCTCATGTCCCCCTTGGATAGGGGCGTGGCACCCATGTCCTCCCTCTTAGGGTGGCCCTAAGATGGGTCTATCTAGCTCTTGAACATAATTTACTCTTTGGAGACTTACAATCTCCTTTGTTGGTTTTCGGTGGGATGAAAATTTATCCTCTTAGGCATGTATAAAAGGAGGCATAGTTCCCTCATTTGAGATACAAGCATACAAAATAATAAGAAAAAGTTCAAGCACAAGGTCTTCATTATTGTTATCAAGCATTCAAGTCTTCAAGCATCCATCAAGTTCTCTTCTTCATGTGTCTTCTTCATTCATCCATTGGAGAAACATTACAACATTCATTTGCAAGCATGTGTGTGTGTTAGGTTTTTATCATGTTACATGTCATTTCATGCAACATTTATGATTACATTCAAGAAGCAAAGCAACCACCATCAACAAGTTGCAGATCTACAAGGTATACATCTCCATCATTTACATTTATGCGTTTGCAATTATGTTTTTTCAAGGTTGATTCCACAACCAAGGTTCAACTAAGGTAAACCATTATCAACAACCCTTTTCCCCTTCTTTTCTGTGTGTAGGTTGCAGGTGCCCAGCTGTAATTACAGTTTTGGACTTCATTTGTAGAGACAAAAAAACCATTTTCGGTGCGCAAATTTTTCGAAGGACCGAGTATACTTTCAACTTGGTCTTGGGAACTTTTCTCCAAACTTATAACGCAGATCCATATCAATCTAAATATATCAGATCCAAATTTATAGCGCGATCCCGAACCAGTAGTTCCTTATTTCATCCATTTTGTCTCCCTTTTCTACATAGTCAACAAGTCAACATATCTATTTACAAAGAGGGAAAATTACATTCTAACCCTTACAATTGACTTGGTATTCACATCCTTATTTCCCTTGGATTTGGATCTAGTGGATTCAACCCCTCTTTTGAATGTAAAGTATCTCCGAAGTGAAAATCATCATAGTGGTTTCCTTTCTCTCTCCTAGGTGGGGAACCACTAGGGTCCAATTTTCCACTTTACATCCCCATATGCACATGATGGACTTTAGGAGTTCTTCATGCAACACTCCCTTTATTTCATGTATAATTAAGAGGTTGCTCATCTTGTATATGCACTCTAGTCTCTTCTTAATGACCTCCCACAAAAAAGCCATCTATCTTCATTCGCATGTGAGTCTCAATGGTGTGTCCTTACTTAGTCAATACTATTTTTAGAATGATCTTACACCCACTTTTCGGGCCTAGAAATAATCTCATTTTATCTAATGATCATTTCTTCGCACACTTTTATCTCAACAAAAGTAATGTTTCTATCCTTTCATCATAAAATATCAATCTTGCCTCTCTTCAGAGTATATGTAATATAAAATGATATCATTATTGTCCTACAAGCTATCAAATGGACATACCAATCACTAAATCATAGAAAAACTTTCTATCTTTTCCAATATTAATTGAAATTTTGTAATTCTAAATGTAATATTTCTAGTTTTTATTTCTATTTTTTTTTTTAACTTTTATACTTTATAATTCTATAGAATTCTCTATAATTTCATAAAAAAATACAATAAATAAATCCCTATAAGATAAAAAAAGAAACAAAAGAATTTAAAGCCCTTCAATATAATACTTCCAAATTGTATTAAAATAATCTACAAATTATAATTTTAAATTTAATTAAAATAAAATCGACCAAAAGTCATTTACATTTAGATGTGTACACCTAAATTGGTTAAGTTCTTTCCTGGTAAACAAGAAGTCGGAAAGTCGAATTCAGGAATTGAGAACAATTAAATATTATATAAGAAATATTAATACATCGATCCGTTCGTCATGAAGAGAGTTTCGATGCCATCATATTCTTGAATTCCATGAAATCCAACACTCCATTACAATCTGAATCAAATCTGCAAATCATATTCTCGCAATGTTGGCCCTGTGCGATCAATCCCAGAGAGGACAGGACTTGTTGCAGCTCAGTGGAAGAGATATATCCATCTTCATTCCGATCAAAAACTTTGAAAGCTTCCATCAAATCCTTTGACTCATCTTCTAATTCCGCGTCTTCGTTACTGAAGATTGACTGATATAAATGCACAAATTCTTCAAATCCTACGCAGTTAAATTTGTCTTCATGATTGCTCAGAGAACTGAACATACATGTGATATCTTGTTCTGAAATTGGTATTCCAAGTCTGTTTACGAAACAACTGATTTCACCCACACTCACAACTCCATCCGCATTGCCATCTATAATTTCATAAATTCTTCTGATCTCATCAAGGTTCGCCATTGATTTATAAAGGGCAAAAGACAGAAACCTAAGAAAGCAAAGAAATAATTGTGTTTGGAATAATGTCCCTTGCTATATGACTGTATTTATAGCATGATAGGAAGATCCTTGTTTGGATTTAGGAGGAAAGGGGTGAACAGTGAAGAAGAAGTTGTCTGTTCGCACGTAAATTATAAAAAAATACGACCACCGACTGATTCCGTCAACCTTCGCAATTTTGGACTATCCATCGCAAAAATCGGTTTGACCCGATATTTGTTGAAAGGCGGTTCCTGATTCCACTAACCAGCGAAGAATTGGCCTTGTGGCGGGCAAGTCATGAGAAAGTTCTTTTCATGGGTTTGGTCATCGTGGAGCAATCATTTAGGTGAATCAAATGAGAATTATTAGAGCAAATAAACTAAATTTAAGAGTTATATTGATCATTAAAATTTTTGAACTTCTCATGTAAAATTATATAAATTAAATGTAGGTAATAAGAGCTGAACTTGATGATATTTTTGTTCATGTTAAAAATATATGTTTTCAGATTTTGTAATTTATTATTGATCTATAATTTTATTGAGATAATATTAGTGTAGGACACTGATAAACTGTCTCTAAAAAGGGGTTATAAAATTCCTGTTATTGATTTTTCTAAAAAAATCAAAGCCGTAGCTTATTTTTCTCATCACGTTCAACGATCTGTAATTTTCGAAAAAATCAGTAACACGAATTTTATAACGCCGTTTTGGAGCCAGTTTAGCCACATCCATTAATCTATAAGTGATCTTTGTGAATGCAAATCCAATTAAGTGCATGAAATTAGGCTTAAAAGTCACAAATATAACTTGGAACAATTTTGTATGCCAAAATTTGTCTATCTTATTTTATTCTTTAGATTTGTGTAAAGTATAGCAATGTTTATAAATACCTTTAAAGAATCAATTGAATCATGATGGTTAAGTTCTTTTCACTCAAGTGCCTAATGGAGGAATTTGCTAACTTATGTTAGAATGTTTTCTTACATGTTCTATGATAATTCTTTTGATAGGCCTGACATGGTCCTTAGTAGCCCCTAGATTATTTTAAAATGAATGAATCAATGTCTTTAAATATAGAAACCAAACAGATAAATGAATGCAATGTATGCTAAATTGGCTTACAATGACTTGTAAATTATCAATGATATTAAATTTTAAATTTTAAATGATTAATGAGTAGTGTAAGATTCCTATGTGCAAAAGTATGCACCCATAATTCTTATTTAGTGTGATGAAAAGTGGGTAAGAGTATCAAGAATAAATATTCAAGTATTTAGGATAAACGTAATTGATATATCTAATGTCATTAGTTAACTTAGGTAAGAATATGCAACTTGTAAGCATGTTAGTAGATTTAGGACACTAAGCTAGAAAAACCTAAAATACTTTAGTGAAAAGTGTATGGATGTGTAATTTTACCATTGCAACTACCCCTCACTATGATGTACATGTGAGATATTGAATTCATGTTAAAATAAAATAATTAGCATACATGTAAGTAAGAAAAAAAACAAGCATTCAAAAGATCCTATATAGTTTACAAATAAACTTAGGTAACTACATTAACATGGATGGTGGAATTAGGGAATTTGATAATATATTTCCATTTTCTGTGACTTCTATGCAAGCTCTAAGCTATAGAACCTACTTCCCCCCTCCTTTTCTTCACCTTTTTCTCCTTCCGATGTTCCAGATCCTGTTATAAAACTTGAATATTAAGGGTCTTGTTCTTTACCATTTCTTTGTAGTAGTTGATTAATTATCTGATATTTCTCATAATGACCTCTTAGTTTTGTTTTAGTTTAGCCACTTCCACTTCCAGCAAAGGGTTCTTGGCCGCTTGCTTGATATTTTTTAATCTACATTCCAGTAACCCTCAAGCTCTTAAATGTTTAAGCTATTTAATTATTTTTCTTCCATGCCTTATTATTACTTTCTTCATTTGGCCATCCCCGGGCATTCTTGAAGTCCTATTTCTTGAACATCTAGATTTTTCCTTTAGCCTTGTGAGTTTGTGTCATTTTCCATTTATATAGCTCAATAAGGGTGTTTAATGCACAACAAACCTCTTCAAAAATTTTTTTAACTTAATACAAGGAGTACATTGGATTTGGGTAGGTTTAAAAATTGGCACCTCCTCAAACTTAGTAAATTCGTCACATAGGGGAGAGAAAGGATAGGATTGTTGGGGGATATTTTGGTCTAGGGAATCAAAACGATTAGAATAACTAAAATCATAATTAGAATACTCACAATACTCTATACTTAACACATATGAATCATTGGGGAACTCAATGAAACTTGTTGGAATTATTATTATTCACTTTAAGTTGTAATAACTATGTAGAAGGATCAATCCAAAAAAATTAATTTTATTTACATTTAAATCCTCTACAAGGATATGTTGCATTCCAAGAATAAGTGTTCTATAGGTTTTCTCCTAAATGGCAAGGTCTAATTTACCTCTAATAGTGACAATTTTATCCTCTAGCTCATTTGCATTTAACTCCTTTAAATTAATGTGGACCAAGATCTTATATTATAAACATTCAATGGTTAATAGAGAGCTAAAATTCATTATTGCATGCATATAAAATATGTCACGTATGAATCCATATAAAAATCTCCCATAATTTGATGTTGTAAAAATCTACTAACTTAAAGCGAATGGAATTGGGGTTTTTTATAATTTGGCCAATTTTTTATTCTAAAATCATGTGTTATAAAGAAACCTAGGTTATTTGTAAAATCATTACGAATAAAAAACTAATAGGTAATAATCAAATCCTACTTTATATATCTTGTGGCAAACTAGATATTTTGAGCTCATTCGAACTCTTTAATTTGGGTAAGATTGTGTTTGAACAATTCAATTATTCTAGAACCTAATAAAAAATGTTTTTTTATCCACCCATGCATTCATGAATATTATTTCAATATATATATTTTTTCTAAGTTTAACCTTGTTGGAATCAATGAACACTAAGGGGGAAGGCGGGGGGGTGAATCGTTGTTTTGTAATTTTCAAAGTCCTTAACCTAATTCTTAAACCACTAGATGCATAAATATGAAAATGAAATGTAGAAACATAAAGAAATTAACCATGTAACCATAACACCAAGATTTTTACGTGGAAAATCGGAAAGGGAAAAACCACGATGGGATTTGAACCCACAATATTATTACACTATGGCTAGAAGTATGATGATATTATAGAAGGGGAATGTACTTGTATCCAGGCACACTTCCTCGAGCTCACTACTCAAATAAAAAAGGGCTACAACCCCGAGGAAGGCTCACTGTCTTATAGGCTATCACAATTGATTAAAATAATGAATAAACTAAACTATAGCATCTACATATGCCTAAATACAGTTCTGATTAGGCTTAGATTGTCTCCTAGAACTGATCTATATCATTCTACTCTATTTTCCTACTATGTCACTCATCGGAGCACCCAAACCTTCAATGAGATTCATGAAATTTGAATATTCTCTCATATAGACTTCTCTTGCTCATAATACACACAAAAATGATCAACCAAATTGATCTTATATATCCGCACCAACAAAAAGAATCACTAACCATGTTGACTTCCAACAACTACATAATACACAACATGAAACGTGTATCACCAAGTCGGCTCAATCTGTCCACAAATCCGAATGCAGACCGAAACAAGATTATAATAAGCTTCCCATAAGTCAACCCAATCACCTCAAACATTAAACTAATCACCAAAATCACCCCTAAGATTTTGCAACACATGTTACACCAAAATAACTTTTCTCAAACTAAATTATCAGATATTGGACCTTTAATCTTGCTCAAGAATCAACATTGGATATTAGGATCATGAGATAAGACACCTCAAACCTTGAATCAACTACCACTATCACTGCAACCAAAATTATCTAGTCATAATCAAGATATGCACACCCTCTGGTTACTATTTTCAACATTCTAGACTTATGTGTTATGAATAAAATTGAGTTATGCTAAACCAAATATATGTACAACGAATGTTCTTTCTTAATTGAGTCACCATCAATGACAACGCTTAAGAATCTTCCATGTATTATTCTTTATGGGAATGACATATCTTACCAACAATCTTCCCCTTTGCAATTGATGGCAACACTTGAACTGTACACTCAAACCTACAAAACTTCAAAATTTTAAATTTCAGACTCACCAATAATATAAAATCTCCCTCTGAGAATTAGCACCATTTTTGCACTCTTCTCTCTCCCCATTTGATAGTAATGCCAAAGACAAGAATCTACCAAAACTTATATACAAGGGTATCTACAGTTTCTCATAAAAATTTGAATATGTCTACAAAAATTGTCCTCAGGGATAGCAAGAGTTTATCCCATTATTTCTTCATTGTCTCCAAAATCCTGATAATTCCATTGAAAGGATAAGCAAGAATCTCTTCTCCTCTTCTATATGTTGGAACATTTGAATCTAGAGCATCCTTAGTATCTTGCATACTACTTATCAAAGAACCTATCAGGGGAATGATAAGACTCCTCACTTAAGCTACTCTACCCAAAAATATTTCCTTTTCTTCATTTAGACTCTTGATCTTCTCTAATATGCTAAAAACTTGTGGTTCAAAACTACTAGTTGGGAGTGATTAGGGTGAATATGACTATGATATGCTAGTTGGTTGACCTTAATATTCTCTTATTTTCTTGTCAATGTCTATAGTGAACATCGGCAAAATTAGACATGATTATATAACTAACCACCTTCATCTAGTGCATCTTGAATACTTTTCATGGGAGTAACTAAGTTTATCCTATCATCCTCAATCATCTTCAAAAATATTTTTGACCTCATAGCATTAAACTAATTCAAAAATTTAACATTTGCTACTTTCTCCAAACACTCAAAATGAGAACCTACAATATTCAACAAGCTCTTCAGATTATTGGAGGGACCAGATGTGCCTGATTTGAAAGATGAAATAATTTTCTCCAAATTTTTGTTAGCAGAATGAGACTTAAGTAAGTGCTCATTAGATTTAGCTTGGGAGAGAGTTTCTTATTTCAGTAATTTAATCAAAGATAAAGATCTTAGATCAATATGTCCTTGACCAAAGTCATCTGAATCGGTAGTAATTTATTTCCCTTTATCAACAACAATGTCTCTTACCACTGTTATCAAATCTTGATCTGCCTTATCTTCTCCTTTCCCCTTTCCAGCTTCCTCTAAACTCTCATCTTTTTCATCATCTTTACTCTTCTCTTCATCACCTGTCTCTGCAGCTCTCTTCTCTGACACAAATTCTATTATCGAAGGATCATGTTTAGCTTCACTAGAGATATCATTAGCAAAATCAACATCATCAATTATGGTATTTCATTTGATATCCCTACTAGAGTGGCCTTCACAGATGCTTGATCTTTTGGTTTGTTGGGAACAACTACATGCACTTTTGGAATAGATGTATCCTAAGGTTGCTCTATCGGATGAGTCTCATTCTGGACCTTATTCACATTATACCCCTAGTTTATCAAAAATTCTCTCAAAATTGTTTTAGTTTCTTTGGTCACCTCATCTATTTTTTTAACATAAATTTGTTGACTCTCTTCTTTCTTTAGAATTTATCCTTGGTGAGATTTAACAATATAATAACTTCATCTTTATAACTGACAGAGGATAGATTCACTAACACATAATTCTTTATTCTTTCATCCTGTAGACTTGCTCTATGTCTCCTTGCATCCAAAATATCATACAAGATTTTAGGAATCATGGATGACAACTCTATTAATATCTTACTATAAATATCCATGAACTAAACCACTACTTCCTCAATTTCTCTTTGATCTTTATAATCAAAATTTTTATAATACACAGGCACATTCTCCAAATTATCATCCTAAATAATTTCATCAATTATTTCTTCCAAAGTCATTGGGGGCACAACTTCATAAGTACCTTCAATTTTATAGAATTTCAGAGCTTCATCTATCTCAAACTTCTGCTTCTTATTCACTATTGTTCTACCAAATGGCTAAACTTTAGCTCTTGGTTTCTTAATCAACTAGGCTCCATTGGATAGAGGCTTCTTCACTACTCAGGCATAAGTGGTTGTCTTCTTTACTTCTCTGACCTCTTCATCCAATTCGGTTTCTTCCTTAGTAGCTACATATTTTCTTGTTGGCTTCTCTTTCTTTGTGTTCTTTTCTCCATCAATTGATGTTGATTATGACTTAGGTGGAAGAATAGGCTTCTGCATACCAGAACTAGGTGCAAAATTACTCTATCTTGCTTGGACTGCTTGTGAGGAGTAGAGACCGGTTTAGTTTTGGACTTCACTATGTCTTCCTCCTTGAGAATGTTTTTATCTCTATCCCTTTTCACAACATCCTTTTATAGACCCATTTGGTTTGCCAACTCCTCAACTTCCTTTCTTACTTTTCTCTTAATTGTCAGTTTACTAAGCTTCTTCTGCAAATAAATATCCTTCTCTTTGTATGTTTCAAACATTTCTTCTTTCTCATCTATTAGCTGACTAAATTGGTGTTGAGTATATGCATCAATTGTATTTGCATCGACCTCATACCCCATGGGCATGATCCAAATAGTTCTTAGCTCAACTGCCTCCATATGACATTGGTCCTTGTCCACCATAAAGGAGATTGTTTTCTCAACTTTTTCTACTATATCTTTCAAGATCCTGTTTGTTTTGCATCATGGCTTGAAATGATTTTAAATATTCCCACAAAGTAGATTTTTACACTACAGTATCACCTAAACCCTATAATCCTTCCTTGATTTGGACCGCCACCAGTTTATCATCAACCTATTGAATCTTTCCAATTCGAGGAATCTCATTCAAGAAAAAAAGTGCCAAACAAACAATCAAGGAACCAAATTTGAATACATGTTTCTTAACTTGTTTTATCTTCTTTAGATTGCTTAATAGCTCATTAAGAAGGACTCCGCAGAGATCATACCCTTAGTACTCCTTGAGCAGTTGATAGGTGGCAAATATGGTAATACCAGATACTGAATTTTGCATGTTGGATTCATATACCTTATATCAAGTTACTGTTAGGGTTTCAAGCAGATCCGAAGCAAATATGAACTAACAATTATATGCAGATTTAAATACAAAAGATAAAGAAATAAAATAGGACACAGATAACACAAAGATTTAACGTGGTTCACCCAAAATGGGTTACGTCCAACATACACAACCATCCAATCTTTCTTATTATCCAACAAAAATAGTACATCAACATTCCAATGCCCTAAGCATCCCAGTCGCTTATAACATACATTTTCAGGGCAACAAACAAAGTTGACCTTTTTAGGGTTTTATTACAATGTGTACAGTACTTTGCTGATCAGTCACCACATTGCAACAATCTCCCACTTGGAGACTGATCAGGCTCCACACTGAACAATCTCCCACTTGGAGACTGAAACTACACGACACCACTGTACATGCAACATCCGCTAGAAAAAACACTAGGACTTGACTGGTATACATTCCACAATTATCAATCAAGAAGACTAACAAAAACTGATGAAGAAATCAACTTCTCTTGTGGAACTGCCTTCCTGAACATATCAACGGGATTCTCACTTGTGTGAATCTTCTCAAGCCATAACTGACCCTCCTCCAAAATAGACTGGATGAAGTGGTACCTGAGCTAAATGTTCTTTGTCCTTGAATGAAAAGAAGAGTTCTTCACAAGATGAATGGCGATCCTCCTATGTTTGACCCAATTCCTCCAGAAAACATTGTAACCAAATCATCTCCTTGTTGGCTCCTGTAGCAGCAACATACTCAGCTTCAGTGGTTGAAAGTGCAACAACCTTTTGCAGCCTAGAAATCCAACTGACTGTAGTTCCCCCTATAGTAAAAATATACCTTGTAGTACTTCGCTGTGAATCAATATCACCCGCCAGATCAGAGTCAACAATTCCACTTAGAGCAGCATTAGATCCTTTGAAACATAATCCCTTCGTAGTAGTTCCTTTCAAATACCGAAGAATCCATTTCATAGAATTCCAATGTTCCATACCCGGATTACTCATAAACCTGCTCAAAACTCCCACTGCATGTGCAATATCTGGCCTTGTGCATACCATTGCATACATCAGACTACCAACAGCTGATGAATACGAGATGATAGACATTTTATTAACCTCTTCCTATGCCTTTGGGCACATCTCCTTAGTCAATTTGAAATGACTAGCCAAAGGTGTACTAGCTACTTTTGCATCCTACATGTTAAACCTTTTCAACACCTTCTTTATATACTCACTTTGGGAAAAATTCAAGGTTCTATTTTTCATGTCCCATGTAATCCTCATACCAAGAATTTGCTTAGCTGCACCCAAATCCTTCATAGCAAATGACCTAGCTAATTTCTATTTAAGATCATTTATATGTTGCATGTTAGACCCAACAACAAGCATGTCATCAACATAAAGCAATAGGATAATATAATTGCCATTATCAAATCTCTTAAAATATACACAATGATCAGAATGACATCTATGATAACCATATTCAACCATGAAACTATCAAATTTTAAATACCATTGTCGAGGTGCTTGCTTTAGGCCATACTAACTTTTCTTCAACCTGCACACCAAGTTCTCCTTACATTTGACCTCATATCCCTGTGGTTGCAACATGTAAATTTCCTCCTCCAAATCTCCATGAAGAAAAGCTATTTTCACATCTAATTGTTCAAGATGTAAATCATCTGCAGCCACAAGAATAAGTACAGTTCTAATTGAAGTCATTTTTACAACTGGAGAAAATATTTCATCATAATCTATACCCTTTTTCTATGCAAAACCTTTTACCACAAGTCTGGCCTTATATCTTTTCTGACCTCCTTCCTCCTCCTTCAGCCGATAAACCCATTTGTTAGGCAATTCTCTTTTTTCTACATGTAAAGGGACTAAGTCCCAAGTTTTATTTTTCATCAAGGAGTCCATCTCCTCTTGCATGCCTAGCTCCCACTGTTGTTTGGCATCCACCTGCACTGCTTCTTCATATTCTTCTGGTTCACCAGAATTAGTTAATAATATAGAATACATAGAGGGAGAAAATCTTTCAAGGGGTCTACTTGACCTCGTAGAACATCTAACACTTGTAGGAGTTTGTGGGACATTTTGTTGTTGCTGAGCATCAGGTACCTATGGCATTTCATTTTCAGGAATCTCATCCAACACCACATATTCTTGCTTGTCCTGTTCATGCTTCTTTTCTTGCATCTGTTCTTTATACATAACCTTCTCATTGAATATAACATCTCTACATCTAGTTATTTTCTTATTTTCAAAATCCCATAACCAGTAGACAGATTCATCTATCCCATATCCAATGAAGGCAAATTTCTAAGATTTAGCATCAAGCTTGGTTCTATTTTCTTTATCAACATGGACAAAAGCTTCACAACCAAAGCTTTTCAGAAAAGAATAATTTACCTTTTTACCAGTCCATGCCTCCTCTGGAATGCCACCATCCAAAGGGGTTGAAGGTCCTCTATTTATCAAATAGATAGTAGTATGTAGAACATCTGCCCAAAAATGTAAGGGCAATCCAGCATGCAATCTCATGCTCCTCGTGCGTTCCATGATAGTCCTATTCATTCTATCTAACACACAATTTTCCTGTGGAGTTCTTGAAACTGTCTTCTACTTTCTAATCCCATTTAAGGAGCAGTAATCTTCAAATGCCTTGCTGAAATACTCACCTCCATTATCCGATCTGAGACACTTCAACCTTTTTCCTATCTCATTCTCAACCAAAGCTTTCCATTTCTTAAAAGTTTCAAAAAGATCTGATTTTTGCTTTAGGAAATATACCCATGTTTTTCTAGATGATACCTGAGCCTGTCCCCATACATCTGAATGCACAAGCTCTAACTTCTCACTCTTCTTCTCTTTCCCAACCTTGAGAAATCTGACTCTTTTCTGTTTTCCATAAACACAGTTTTCATAGAACTCTAAATCAATCTTCTTTAGTCCTGGCAATAGATTTTTGGAGTGAAGGATTTTCATCCCTTTCTCACTCATGTGCCCAAGCGTATGGTGCCATATTATAGAATCTGTTCTTGCAACATCTATTGTTGTTGTCCTATAGTAACTTTATCTGTAGCAGCTAAGGTAGAGTAAGTGTTACCAGTACACAAATATAATGTGCCTACCTTCGCTCCTTTAGCTACTACTAATGATCCTTTATTGACCTTCCAGATATTGTCTGAGAAGGTAACTATGCAACCTTCACTACCTAGTTGCCCTGCAGAAATAAAATTTATTCTTAAGTTAGGAACATGTCTTACCTCCTGCAGAAACCATTTATTACCATTTTGTAACTTGATATTTATCTTTCCTTTTCTACCAATTTGATAGGGCTCGTCATCACCCAAATACACCTATCCAAAATCACCTTGAACATAATCTAGAAAATGTTTTCTATGGGGTGTAGCATGAAATGATGCCCTAGAATCTATTACCCAGGAATCATTAACATTATCCAAACATAAGATTAAAGCATCTTGTAAAGTATTACTTGCAATATTAGCTTCCTTACTATCATTTTCATTTTTGTCTCCTTCTTTATTTTTCTGAGACCAACAGTCTCTCTTTAGATGACCAGGCTTTCTGTAGTACCAACAATCTTTCTTTCCTCTAGATTAAGAGCGTCGTTTCTTTGATTTCCCTCGTGACTTCTCATTCCAAGGGCCTTTTCCTCTTTCCTTTGATCTTCCTCTGTTCTCCACATTCAAAACACTACCCGACGATGTTGGAGTCTCACCTATGCTTTTCCTTCACATTTCCTCACTTAGGATAACACCAACAATATCATCAAATACCAAAGTATTTTTACCAGAGACAAAGTTACTTACAGCCATAACCAATCTATTCCAGTTTCTGGCAAACAACATAAAATCAAGAGAGCCCTAACCTCTTCTGCAAAGGTAATTTTTACTAAAAACAATTGATTGGTAATCGTATTAAATTCATTTAAGTGCTCCACTACAGATCCTCCCTCACTGATTTTCAAATTAAACAAATGCTTCATAAGAAATACCTTATTCAAAGCTGAGGGTTTCTCATACAGCTTAGCCAATGTCGCCATCAAATCTACAACTGTTTTTGCTTCTGTTATATTGAAAGCTACAGACGGTGCAAGGCATAATCGAATGGATCCTAGTGCCTTTCTATCTAAAATGTTCCATTATTCATCTGACATTGTGGTCACTTTCTTTGCCTTTTCTTCTAATGGCCGCCACAAATCCTTTTGATACAAGTAATCCTCCATCTGCATTTTCCATAACTGATAATTCTGGCCGTTAAACTTTTCAACCTTGAATTTGGAATCCTCCATTGCTCCCACTCAAATTTGAAAGTCCTGCCAATTTATAGAAAACCTCGCTCTAATACCAATTGTTAGGGTTTCAAGCAGATCCGAAGCAAATATGAACTAACAATTATATGCAGATTTAAATACAAAAGATAAAGAAATAAAATAGGACACAGATAACATAGAGATTTAACGTGGTTCACCCAAAATGGGTTACATCCACCACACATAGCCATCCAATCTTTCTTATTATCCAGCAAAAATAGTACATCAACATTCCAATGCCTTAAGCATCCCAGCCGCTTATAACATGCATTTCTAGGGCAACAAACAAAGTCGGCCTTTTTAGGGTTTTATTACAATGTCGGCCTTTTTAGGGTTTTATTACAATGTGTACAGTACTTTGCTAATCAATCGCCACATTTCAATCGTTACCAATGAAGCAAATATGACATCATGCTCAATGATATTACTAATTGTCATTGAGCGGTTGTCATATTGGGATTCGGTAATAGCTGTCACTATTGTGTTATGTAGTTTTTTCAGATAGAGCATCTTACCAGTTGCATTCAAATAGGTAATTGTCTGAATTGTTTTCTTTATGATCTTATGAGTTTGATCCAACCATATGAACTCATTGTGGATTCAACTCAAGATGTATTAGACCCATTAGGGTTCGTCGATCACCAAAAAATGAATAAACAAGATGAAACCCTTATCCTTCAATGACTTGAATTCTTTCTTTAGATTTCCCATACCATTCATAATATGCTTAGTGTAAACTGATAGCATATCCGCATTTCCAAGCTCCTTGATGTTGCAGTGGATGTATGTCCTAATATCTTCGTTATGTAGCACACCATATGGGACAAAGGAAAAAGAACCTTCTGGATCATCTTCAATAGATTTGAATGGATTCCTCTTGAATACGAGCCTTGCTTTCTCAGTAATATCAAACACTAATGGAGTTATAATGGAAAATTCCTATGCCATTTCAAAATTAGGGTATGAAAATATAGCTCAGAGATAGATAAATACCTTTTAATCTCAACCAGATGCTAGGAATATTTGACTCATTCAAGCTCAGTTATCACTACTCAATCTTGTTCATCTTTCTCTTCTACTCGTACTCTTTGTTTGCAATGAGAAGAATGAATGATTAAATTGCCTTTTTTTCTTCCAAAAACCTAACTTTAAGTTATAACAAATGTGCAACCCTAAAATCTTTCGAATACCCTACATCTTCAAGAATTCATCATCGGATACTCAGATAGACATGAAATCTTCTAGATATCAACTGCAGAACTAATCTCCATCATCTGCAACCATCCTTAATTAGTTATAGATCTCCGAAAGGGGGTTTTAAATATGTATATGAAAAACTTCACCCTAAGGCCAAAGTACCTTAGTTACTAGATGAGGTTCCAACACTGGAATCAGGTGTGGAGCCATCCTACACATTTGAATCTTCCTTCTTAACCCACATCTTCTTATATTGATCTCTAATCTCTTCCACTTTACCTTTTCTCTTTTCATCTAAATTATTCTTGTCTACCAGAGAATTCTTTCTTCTGCAATTTCTTGCAATATGATTGGATTTTTTGCATGTATGGAAAACAACATTTCTCTGAATAGGCTTGAAGTTAATCTAATTTGGTCTCATCTTGTATTGCTTAGAAATGTTCACAAACATTCCACAAGCATAAAATCTCTTATTCTAAAAGTTATTTATCATTGATCTATACATGTTTAACTTATGACCAAAGTTGTTGGATATGAAATATTGACCGGTAAAGGTAGGACCATTATTCATCACATTATTCATCTTACTTCTCCATTGACTTGCCATATGACCAAATTTTCTATAAACAAAACATTTTCCATTGAATGTATAGGCATTTGGTTGTCTTACCAGAGGTTTCATGTTCTTTTGATGATTTCTTTTTCCAAAATCGGATGATTCTCCTTTCTCAAATCCAAGTCCTCGCATATCTTTTCCATGTCATTGAATTCCCAGCATCTCATCTAACTGAGTTGAGCTAGTTTTGAATTTATTTTTATACTCATTAGCAGTAGATAGCTCATATCTCAAAATTATGATCTGTCTTTCAAGTTCTTGTTCATCATTCTAGAATTGCACCAATTCAATTTTCAACTAATCATTCACATCTGTCAATCTGCAACATTCATCAAATCTATCCTTCAACAAAGGAGTTAGATTTTCTTCACTCTTCTTCCAGTCTTCAATCTCCTTTTTCAGCTTCATCATAATGGATTGCATCTCATTATTTAGGGATACATTATCTCTAACAAGCTTCTCACATTCATCTATCTTGTCTTGAAGGGCTTGATTGTCAATGCTTTGTTCTTCTTTCTCCTTGAGTTTATCCATCAGCTCCTTTGTCTTTTCTCTAGAATTACTTGCTTGATCTTTCAATGTCTCAATGAAGTCTTCAACTGCATTCATATTTTCTTTTTCACAAAACTTACTTTGCTTCTAGTTGCATCAAGATCTTCAAGTGCCACACTAAGTTGTATACACAAACCAGAGTCCATTGATTCAATATTCCTGATCTTCCTCAAGCTGTTAGGCTTCTTCTGAGGAAATAAGCTCCGATTCCAATTGTTAGAATCAATGAACATTGAGAGGGGGGTGAATCAGGATTTTAGAATTTGCAAAATTAATATTTCTTCAAGAATTAGATGCATAAAAATTAAAGTGTAATGCATAAACATGAAGAAATTAACCATGCAACCATAGCACTAAGATATTTACGTGGAAACTCGGAAAGGGAAAAACCATAGTCTGATTTGAACCCATGATATTACTATACTATGGCCAAAAGTATTATAATATTACATAAGGGGAATGCACTTGCATTCAGGCACACTACCCAAATACAAAAGGGCTACAAACCTGAGGAAGTCTCACTGCCTTACAGATTATTACAATTAATTAAAAAAATGAATGAAATGAAGTATAGCATCTACATATGCCAAAATTCAATTCCAGTTAGGCTCAGTTTGTCTCCTGCAACTGATCTATCATTCTGTTCTATTTTCTTGCTTTGTCACTCATCAAACTACCAAAACCTTCAATGACATTTACCAAACTTGCAAATTCACTCATAAAAATTTCTCTCACTCATAACATAGACCAAAATGATCAACCAAATTGATCTTATATATCCACAACAATAAAAACAATCATTAACCATGCTAGCTTCCAAAAAATGCATAACACACAACACGACACATGTATCACCATTTTGACTCAATTTTTCTATAGATCCAAATGAAGACTAAAAGAAGATGATAAAAAAATTCCCATAAGTCAGCCCAATCACCTTGAATATGAAACGAATCACCGAAATCAACCCTAAGATTCTGCAACACATGTTACACCAAAATAGTTGTGCTCAAACTGAATTACTGTATCACCGAGTATCAGGATCATGAGATAATCTACCTTGAACCTTGAATCAACTACCTCTATCACCATAACCAGAATTATCAAGTAAAAATCAAGATATGCACATCCACCGGTTACTGTATTCCACCTTCTAGACTTATGCCTTATGAATAAAATGACTTTCAGTACACCAATTCTATGTAGATCGGATGTGATTTCTGAACTAAGTTGCCATCAATGACAACCCCCAAGCATCTTCCATGCATCTGTCTTCACCACAACAATATCTTTTTCCAGCAACCCTATCGCTAGAAATAACTCATCTTCCAACAATTATTAGTTCTTTTTTTTACCACTGTATAAATTATGTCGGTTAACTATGTACTGCACTATAAATTTTAGCTAATAAATCACTACATAGGAAAAATTGTATCGTTGTAACTGCATACACATAGGATATAAATTTGTTGTGTACTCTATTATTGTGACAATAAAATATGCTTTAAACTACTTTTTATTGCTACAACCTTCTTTATATTTGTCCCTTTATTAAGTTTTAAAATATGCAATTCCTTAGGAAAATGTTCAATTCCTTAGGAAAATGATAGGAAGATCCTTGTTTGGATTTAGGAGGAAAGGGGTGAACAGTGAAGAAGAGCTGAACTTCTCATGTAAAAATTTTGAACTTCTCATGTAAAATTATATAAATTAAATGTAGGTAATAAGAGCTGAACTTGATGATATTTTTGTTCATGTTAAAAATATATGTTTTTAGATTTTGTAATTTATTATTGATCTATAATTTTATTGAGATAGTATTAGTGTAGAACATTGATAACCTATCTCGAAAAAGGGGTTATTAAATTCGTGTTATTGATTTTTCCGAAAATCAAAGTTGTTGCTTGTTTTGCTCATCATGTTCAACGATCTGTAATTTTTGAAAAAATCAATAACATGAATTTTATAACGCCTTTTTGGAGCCAGTTTAACTACACCCATTAATGTATAAGTGATCTTTGTGAATGCAAATTCAATTAAGTGCAATAAATTAGGCTTAAAAGTCACAAATCTAACTTGGAACAATTTTGTATACTAGAATTTATTTGTCTTATTTTATTCTTTAGATTTGTGTAAAGTATAGCAATGTTTATAAACACCTTTAAAGAATCAATCGAATCATGATGGTTAAGTTATTTTCACTCAAACTCCAATTGTTAGAGAAAATAAATTATATTTAAAATTTATATTGATCATTAAAATTATTGGAATTCATGTAAAGATATAAATTAAATGTCGGTATTAGAGCTCAACATATGATATTTGTGTTCAAGTTAATGTTTTTTTTTTTTTTGAAATTTGTAATTTATTATTGATCTATAATTTTATTAAGATTGTACTAACTAGTGTAGAAGCAGTCTTTTTGTATGTAGATCTAATTAATTGCATGAAATTAGACTTAAAATTCACAAATCTAAATTGCAACAATTTTGTATGTTAGAATTTGTTTGTGTTATTTTTAGTCTTTGGATTTCTGTAAAGTATAGAAATGTTTACAAACACCTTTAAGAAAACTATTGAATCATGATGGCTAAGTTCTGTTCACTCAAGTACCTTTAATGGAAACATTAGCTAGCTTATGTAGGAATGCTATCATAAATTCTCTATGATAATTCTTTTGATAGGCATAGGATGCTCTTTAATAGTGAATGAATGACTTTAAATATAACAACCAAACACACAAATGAATGTAATAAATAATAACATTGCTTACAATGATTTGAAATGTATTAATGACATTATTTTTTTAATTTTAAATGGTTAATGACTGTGGCAAGATTTTTATATGTTAAAGTATGCACTCATAAATCTTATCTAGCGTGATGAAAAGCTAATAAGAAGACCAAGAATAAATATTTAAGGATTTAAGGTAAATGGAATTGATTTATTCGACACCATGAGTTGAATTTATGTAAGAATATGCAACTTGTAAGCATGTTAGTACACTTAGGACACTATATATGAGAAAAAACCGTAATACTTTAAGGAAAGCATATGGATATGAAATTTTACCATTATAACTACCCCTCACTGTGATATGCATGTGATCTATTGAATGCATGTTATAATAAAATAAGTAGTCTACATGTAAATTAAAAAAAATTCAAGTATTGATGGCACATGAGGTTGTACTAAATATGGAGTTTTTAATATTCTAATTATGGCATTAGGGGTTATTTGTCTATCTACATAATGTAGGGTTGATTTTCCTTGTGGTTGGGGTGAACGCTTGTGGTGCAGTGAAGTGGTGTGGGGCTTTTGGAGGAGCCATTTTGTGGTATTGCAATAGCGCATTCAGGTTTTTTGGTTTTTTTTTTAATTTTGTTGTAGCTTCTATAAGTGGTGTAGGTAAAGCTTCATTCCCTGGAGTAATGGTTTTGTTGGAGGTCTTTCCAAGTGGGTTTGCATTCTCTTTGGTGTTTGTGCGGGGGATTTTGTGTGCTTTTTTTGCCTCTATGGAACTTTCATGTCTCTACTTGGTGATTTACCTTTGCAACAGAGTATTGTCTTCAAGCATACATTAATTGACTTCATTCATAAGAGAAAATTCTAGCAGAGTATTGATTAAAATAGATTTTGGGGTAAGTTCTTCTCAGCATTGTGGGTTTTTGATCCATGAGAGTGACTATGTGCCTTGCACAAAGTGAACATAGGCTTGTGCATGTGATTCAACTTGCTAATGTGGAGGATGTTAATTATCTAATAAATCATGCTCTAGTATGTAAATTTATGGGAATTCAGGTATCCTTACCATTTTTAGAATCTTGGGTTTGCCATACATGGAACTCAAAGGGTGTAATGGAGGTGATGTTAGCTACAAACAATTTTTTTGGGGTTATCTTCTTGATTATTGTAAATATAAGTAATTCATTTGAAGGAGGGCCTTAGTTTTACAATCTATTTAGGATTTTCATCAACCCATGTCATGTTTTGTTCAACCCTATAGAGTTTCCATGAAGGGTTCTAGAGTAGGTGTGACTTCCATGGTTCCTGCTAGACTTCTAGAGATGTGACATTTTTCATTCAATTGCATCAGTGCTTGGTATGCTCGTAGATCTATAAAAATAAAATATGAATAAAAAGGTAATTACTTATGTCCGTGTCAATATTGCAATTTATTTAAGCAAGCCATTGTTGGACTCAATGAAAATTTATTTGGGATACAGCTCTTGGATCTAGTAATTGGATTATAAAACTCTCACATTTATGTGGGTAGAAGAAATATCATAAAAGGTGAAGTTAATCAGTGGAACATTGGTTGAGTTTGGCTCTATGAAGACCATAGATTCTCATTTCTCTCAATCTTAGAAATGATTGTGATATCATGGAAAGTAAGGGGGGTGAATAGCTTTCCTAGACAAAAGGCTATTTGTGAGTTGATTGGATCTTGTTCTTGTGATGTGGTCTTTATTTAGGAAACCAAGTTATCAATCGATGGTATGGTAAATAGGACTTCTAAAATTTGGTCTCGGTTTCATTTTTACTGTATTGGGACTTAGTGTAGTTCTAGGGGTATGGTTTTCCTTTGGGACACACAAAAGCTTCTCCCTCTATTTTAGGTTTCTAGTAGATTTATTATCCCTATGATTATTGTAAGTTGTGAATCTACTAAGAATATCCTTTTCAATAGTGTTTATATGCTCAAACTAATCTAATAGAAAACTCCTTTCTTTTATCTCATATCATATATGGTTACTTTTTTCTCGTTATTCCCTTTGGTCATTGCAAAGGATTTTAATGTAGTTTCTAATTTGGATGAGAAAGGGGGAGGAAATATCAAGTTTAATCCTTCTATAGACCTTCTAATAGACAATATTTAACTATTAAGGTTATAAAATGGGGTTACCAATAATTAGTATTACTTGATTTAAAAAATTTCTTTTGCCTCTATTGCACTAGTAGAAGCACCATCCCTTCACTTCTTAGGGAAATCTAGTCCACAAAAGCTATATTCTTCTCTCGTCAACCTATCCATAGTCTCTTCATCTAAAGCTATGATTTCATCCTTGAGGTTATCTCCAAGAATCACAACACCCACCATCTTTCCACAACCACCACCAAATTGAACCAATATCTCCTCCTTGATATAGTTCTGTAGCCACCCTAGACCATCCGCCAGAACTGAATCCAATATTCTCTTCAGAAACAACAAAATTATACATGCGAAATTCCTATACATGGCTAAAAGTCCAAGAGATGAAGAGAAAATGAGGGGGAAGTTGTCAACCTCATGACGACTTACCTAGATAATATATAAATAAGTCTTTAATGGGATGCCTCCACCCACATCTATATCTTTTAGAATATCATCTAATTCTCTAAGGGGCCTACTCCACACAAGCCTTCTACATAGTTCTCCCATCATCTCCTTTGTTTCTCACATATCCAACACCAAATCCATAAACATAGATCATATCGTTGGCAACAACAATGAGGAGAAAATAAGAAGGGGGCGATTCAGTTTTAACCGGATCAGCAAACTTAATCACAAAATGAATCTGATAAACTGTAGGAATAACAAAGATAAGAAAGATGATAACACAACACACAACACCAAGATTTTGACATGAAAACCATGGTGGGAACTTACCCACAACAAGATGATACTCTATAGTAGTATGTCAAAATATTATACTGGGGAATGCACATACATTCAAGAACACTACCTAGAGCTCACTACTCAGAATATAATAACCCAGAAGGCTACAACCCTTAGGAAAGTCTCACTGATTTACAACAATATTTGGACTACAATCCGAAAAGAATGAACTACAATAATAGCATCTCCAATTGCCTAATGGCAATTTAGGTTATGAACAATGTCTTCTCTGCAACACCAAACTTTACTCAATCACAATGCCAAAGGATGAATCACTTGATTGCACATGCACCACTCTCTGATAATGCAAACACAAACTTGATATCTAAATTACATGACAATATCTATCTATACAATTCATCAACCTTGACAACAAGGTTGGCTAAACCCTCAACTCACAATTACAAAATTACATCACATGATATAAAGATCAACTGCCAAACCAATACAATTATTTACATGACATAAAATAGACATAAATCAAACATCCAAACATGCAACACCACCAAAAATTATGCCAAGTTCAACTGCAACAAGCTACACCTCCAAGAAAACTGCATAACATGAATAAAATCACCAATTCAGTAAAATCACCAACAACTTGTACAATGATCAATGCGGATCGTCAGGACAAATAGGACATTCTTAGTAAAAACCAACAAGCACATTAGAATCATCAACAACAACTACACCAACACCATTTATCAAATCTTCATCGATCAACATCTGAAACTCAAGAACACTCAAACAATAATAACTATCATGTAGAAAGATAGCTTGTGGAGCATGAAATAACAAACCATCTGAAATAAAGATACACAAGACCATTGCGAGCAATACCCCAAAGTATCAGCACAAAATCTAATCACAATGGAATATACCAGAGGAAATACTGAACTCTCAAAGCAATGATTAGATAAATAAACTTCAAAACTAGATCATCTGATATGATCAATTAAGCTTCCTAGATCACCAAAACCAATACAAAAGAATACAATGATATAAGAAATACTCCATACACCAAACCATAATCCCAAAGATCTAATCTACAATCACCAGAGTAGGAATATGTTGACATCATTGACCACGACATATCCTAACAACAACAATATCCAACAATATCTCACTTTGGCATTGATGACAACATATGAATGTGGAAAACAATCAGTGCGAAAAAATGAAAATCACTCCAACAAACTCCCCCTAAGATCAAGCAAATAAAACAGTTTTTTCCCATGCTTCTCTCCCGGATTGACAACAATGCCAAAGACAAAATATAGATTATGCTTCTCTCCCCAAAACTCATCCTCATGAATCTCTCCCCCTAAAACACATAATCAGAATACTCCATTATAGAAGCAACACTAACTCATCAATCCAGATAAAGAGATAATATTGTGAATTCCACCGGATTGATGCAACTCAATGCATCTAGTTCTTATCAAGAGGGGTGGATAAACCTAAGTTGTCTCTCAAATAGAAAAATATATCTGCAAGCAAAGACTTAGTGAAAATATCAACAATTTATTCCTTGGTAGATACATACTCCATCTTAACTTCCTCTTCACTGTTTTTTTCTCTTAAGTAATGATATTTGATTGACACATATTTAGTCTTTGAATATTTCACTAGATTCTTTGACATGTTAATAACATTGGAATTATCACAGTATATGACAGTAGGATCATCATAGATAACTCTGATATCCTTCAACATTTTCTTCATCCAAACCACCTGAGTGCAGCTACCAACATTAGCAATGTACTCAACTTCGGCAATAGATAAGGATACTAAATCTTGTTTCTTACTAGCCCATGAAACCAATTTCTTACCCAAAAAGAAAGAATCACCAGATGTGCTCTTCTAGTCATTAACATCACCAGCCCAATCAGCATTAGTTTAAGAATATAATATTAAATCATCATTCCTCGGATACCACCTACCATAATCCACAATCCCCTTCAAGTATCTTAATATTCTCTTAACAACAGTGACATGACTCTATTTCAGATCATGCAACCATGCACACAACATGCATAATGTCTGGGCTAGTCTGAGTAAGATATAGTAGTCCACCAACCATAGATCTATACAAACTCTGATTAACTTTCAGAGAATCATCACTCTTAGACAATTTGCAACCAGTCACCATAGGAGTTCCAACCGGTTTGGAGTCATCTAATGCAAACTTCGTCAGCAATTCCTTCACATATTTTGTTTGAGATATAAAAATACCTTTTCCAGTCTATGAAATCTGCAAACCTAGCAAACATTTCATTTCTCCTATCATAGACATCTTAAATTCTTTCTGTTTATCATCGAAAAACTTCATGCTCAAGTTATCATCACCTCCAAAGATAATATCATCAACAAAAACTTCAACAATCAAGATGTTATCACTTTCAATCGTAAAAAATAGATTACTATCAACAATCCCTTTGTTAAATCCCAATTTTAGCAAATAATTATCCAATCTATCATATCAAGCCCTAGCGGCTTGTTTCAATCTATAAAGAGCTTTCTTTAGTTTACATACCATGTCTCTTTTATTTGATAATGAAAATCTATCAAGTTTCCTAATGTAGACTTTTTCCTCAAAATCGCCATTCAAAAATGCACATTTTAGATCCATCTGATATACCTTGAAATCTTTATAAGAAGCATACGTAAGCAACAATATAATAGCTTCAACCTTGGCTACTAGAGCAATAGTCTCTTCATAATCAATTCCTTCTTTCTGTGAAAAACCTTTGCATACCAGTCTTTCTTTATTTTTGACAACTTCACTGGATTCATTTAATTTGTTCCTAAATACCCATTTAGTACCAATCACATTTTTATCTTTAGGTCTAGGCACAAGATCCCATGTGTTATTCTTTTCAATCTGATCTAATTATTCTTCCATACTTCTTATCAAATTTTCGTCTTTAGAAGACTCAACAACATTTTTAGGTACAACTTTAGAAATCAAACATACCTCTTCAACATCTAGCCTTCTTCTAGTCATCACACCTTGATTTTTATCACAAATAATCTGATTTTATTAATGATTCAATCTTACATACCTTAGAGTCTTTTGATTGTTTTGATTTCTGGTTCTGGTTCTGATTAACTGTCTATATCAGATCGTTCTGCTTCAATTATTCAGTCTGAATAAGTTTTATAATAACATGCTGATCATCATCATATCCACATGCTCTTATCTCTTTTCCAAGTTTCTCATCAACCTTCACATTTGCACTCTCTACTATCTTTCTCAGTTTCTTATTGTAGCATTGATAGGATTTTCTCTAGTAGAATAGCCCCAGAAAATTCCTTCATCACTTCTTGCATCAAAATTCCCTATGTCCACATCTCTCTTGATATAACACTTGCTACCAATTACTCTAAAATGTATTATAGTGGGAACATGACCAAACCATAACTTATAAGTAGTCTTACCAGTATCACCTTTAATATGAACGCGGTTGAATGTGTAAACAGTAGTGCTAATAGCTTCTCTCCAATATTTCTTCAGAACATTTCCTTCAATCAGCATAGTCCTTGCAACATCAAACACAATCATGTTCTTTCTTTCAACAGCTCCATTCTATTGAGGGGTTCTAGGAGCAGATAATTGTCTTATAATCTCATGCTTCTCACAGAATGAGTCAAATTCACTAGAGGAAAATTCTCCACCTTCAATCCTGACTCATTCTCAACCTTTTCTTTGAATATCTTGAACTTGTCTAATGTTTTAAATTTCTCCTTCAAAAAGATAACCTACATCATCCTTGACATATAATTAACTACCAACATAAAATATCTATCACCCTACACACTTCTAACATTTTTAGGTCCACACAGGTCAGTATGCATAAGGTCTACCAATCCATCAGATGTATACTGCTTTCTCTTGAAACAAATGCTTGTTTTCTTACCCAATTCACATTCCTTACATACTGGATTAGAAGGCTTAACAATCTTAGGAATAGCTCTAATAGCTTGAATAGAACTAACCTTAATCATAGAATCAAAATTAACATGACATATTCTTCTATGCCGCAACCAAATTTCATCAATCTGAGCAATCAAGTAACTTTTCTCACCAGCATTCAAATGAAAAATATTACCTTTAGTCTTAGTTCCAGATGCAATGTCTATACCAGAGGCTTTTAAGATCTTACAATTACCATTCTTGAATTTTAAATCATAACCTTTGTCAACCATCTGTCCAACACTCAAAAGACTATGCTTTAAACCTTCAACATACAAGAGATCATCAGTATTATGCTTACCATCAAAAGAAATATAACCTCTACCATGGGTCATATAGGCTTTATCATCTTCAAATCTCACTATTCAACCATCATACCTTTCCATACTCATAAATTTTCTTTTATCACCGGTCATATCATGTGAACAACCACTGTCTATTACCCATTCATCTCTTTCTTCAAATTTAGTAGCTAAATATTTTTTTTCAATAGTGTAGCTAATGAGATCAATAGGTACCGATCCATCTTCTTTAATGGCAAGAAAAACAACTTCATCTCCTTGTTATTTTTCATCTGTAACACCTTCATCAACAACATAATAGCATTTCTTATGATTCCTATACTTTTGGTTAGACTTGTAAGGCTAATCATACTTCTCATGCTTCTCATATCTATCATTTATGTCATGCTTATCAAATTTATTATGCCTATCATACTTAGCCATTCTCTTTAGGCACATAGAAGAAAAATGTCCTACCTTATTGCAAGAGAAACATTTCAAGGGAAATTTTCCATGATACTCACCTGCTCCTTTAGGCGATCTCCAAGAAATCAATGCTTCAAGCTCATCTAGTTCTCTTTCTTTCTCTTCCATCTCTCTCCTTTCTCTTTCATATCTCGATATTCTGCATTCTTCAGGTCCATACCTCTTAGAGCAAGATGTCACCACTTTTCTCTTATACAGTGGCATATTCTTGGAACCAGAGGGCAGCCTATTAGAGCGAGATGTCGTGACTTTTTTGACATTTTGTACTATACAATTTATACAGGTCGTAGCATACTCGGGCATAGACTCCTATGAGGTGCTTCAAACCTCACTTAAACACACATGCACAAGGTTGAGTGGAACTAACGGCGTTCTCAACCTCTTCCCTTACATGGATCACCTAGACAAAATCCGGGGGCTAGTTTTCCATGTACTTTTTTTCTCCATGGATCACTTAATTCTAGGGGCAAGATGTCCATGGTTCCTTTCATTTGCCTCTTTTCTCATGGATCGCCAATGTGTGTATTCATGTTCTCTCTCTCTTTCCTCTCATGAACTTATAGTTTTACTATTGGTAGTTTATGGATGATGTTAGATTTTCTCTTTTATGTGATTATTGGTGTTAATGTGATGGAATTTGTCTTTGTGTTTCAATTAGTTGTTTGAGATATTTGTATTGAGGTCTCTTCGGCTAGTTAATGTGTGGTCTTGTGTTTTTTTTTGTCATGTGTCTTTTGTGCTTTGTCTTGTTTTTTTTGTCTTGTTCTTTCTATTTTGTGTGCTCTTGCATATGTTTGAGTGAGTTAAGATCCTAAGATTGGGGGATTTGTTCCTCAAGACTAGTGATGTCTTATACTCCTCATGGTATTGCTCCACATCTCTCATCTTTGTCTCTCTCTTTCTTCTAATTTACTAGTAGTATTGGCATAAGCCATACTCCCACTAAAGTGGGGGCTAAATGTAGCGTCATAAAATTGTGACCCTTGCAATTTTCACCACATCTTAGGCCCTCACTGATGTGACTACATCTCTCTACTCGATTGAGACCACTCTCCACCCCTTCATTGTGAAGTTCTCCCATCTCAGCCCCGATGACACCTCAGGACCCTACCCAAGCCCCAAGATAGGGCAGGATAGGGGCATGGCACTCTTGTCCCCATTGGCCAGGGGCATGGCACCCCTGTCCTCCGTCTTAGGGTGACCCTAAGATGGATCTATCCAGCTCATGAACATAATTTATTCTTTGGGGACTTACAATATCCTTTGTTGGCCTTCACTAGGATGAAAATTAATCCTCTTAGGCATGTATAAAAGGACACATAGTTCCCTCATTTGAGATACAAGCATACAGAAGAATATAAAAAATTTCAAGAAGAAGGTCTTCATTATCCTCATCAAGTATTCAAGTCTTCAAGCATCCATCAAGTTATCTTCTTCATGTGTCTTCTTCATTCATCCATTTGAGCAACATTACAACACTCATTTGCAAGCATGTGTGTGTGTCAGGGTTTTATCAAGTTACATTCCATTTCATGCAAGATTTGTGATTACATTCAAGAAGCAAAGCAACCATCATCAACAAAGTGCATATCTACAAGGTATACATTTTCATCATTTACATTTAATCATTTGCAATTTCGTTCTTTAAAGGTTGATTCCACAGCCAGGGTTTGACTAAGGCAAAACCCTATCCAGAACCCTTTTCCCCTTCATTTATGTGTCTAGGTTGCAGGTGCTCGGCTGTAATTGCAGTTTTGGACTTCGTTTTCGGAGATGGAAAAACTCTTTTCGGCACGTAGATTTTTCGAAGGACCAAGTATACTTTCAACTTGGTCTTGGCAACTTTTCTCCAAATTTACAAGGCGGATCCGTATCAGTCTAAATATTTCAGATCCGAAGTTACAACGCGATCCCGAACCAGTAGTTCCTTATTTCATCCATTTTGTCTCCCTTTTCTACATAGTCAACAGGTCAACATATCTATTTACAAAGAGGGCAAATTAAATTCTAACCCTTGCAATTGACTTGGCATTCACATCCTTATTTCCCTTGTATTTGGATCTAGTGGATTCAACCCCTCTTTTGAATGTAAAGTATCTCCCAAGTGAAAATCATCATAGTGGTTTCCTTTCTCTTTCCTAGGTGGGGAACCACTAGGGTCCAATTTTCCACTTTACATCCCCATATGCACATGATGGACTTTAGGAATTCTTCATGCAATACTCCCTTTATTTCATGCATAATTAACAGGTTGCTCATCTTGTATATGCACTCTAGTCTCTTTTTAATGACCTCCCACAAAAAAGCCATCTATCTTCATCGGCATGTGAGTCTCAATGGTGTGTCCTTACTTAGTCAATGCTATTTTTAGAATGATCTTACACCCACTTTTCGGGCCTAGAAATAATCTCATTTTATCTAATGCTCATTTCTTCGCACACTTTCATCTCAATAAAAGTAATGTTTCTATCCTTTCGTCATAAAACATCAATCTTGCCTCTCTTCAAGGTTTATGTAATATAAAATGATGTCATTATTGTCCTACAAGCTATCAAATGGACATACCAATCACTAAATCATAGAAAAAATTTCTATCTTTTCCAATATTAATTGAAAGTTTTCAATTCTAAATGTAATATTTCTAGTTTTTATTTCGAATTCAGGAATTGAGAACAATTAAATATTATACGAAAATGCTAATACATCGATCCGTTCATCATGAAGAGAGTTTCGATGCCATCATATTCTTGAATTCCATGAAATCCAACACTCCGTTGCAATCTGAATCAAATCTGCAAATCATATTCTCGCAACGTTGGCCCTGTGCGATCAATCCCAGAGAGGACAGGACTTGTCGCAGCTCACTGGAAGAGATATATCCATCTTCATTCCGATCAAAAACTTTGAAAGCTTCCATCAAATCTTTTGACTCATCTTCTAATTCCGCGTCTTCGTTACTCAGAATTGACTGATATAAATGCACAAATTCTTCAAATCCTACACAGTTAAATTTGTCTTCATCATTGCTCAGAGAACTGAACATACATGTGATATCTTGTTCTGAAATTGGTATTCCAAGTCTGTTTACGAAACAACTGATTTCACCCACACTCACAACTCCATCCGCATTGCCATCTATAATTTCATAAATTCTTTTGATCGCATCAAGGTTCTCCATTGATTTATAAAGGGCAAAACACAAAAACCTAAGAAAGCAAAGAAATAATTGTGTTTGGAATAATGTCCCTTGCTATATGACTGTATTTATAGCATGATAGGAAGATCCTTGTTTGGATTTAGGAGGAAAGGGGTGAACAGTGAAGATGAAGTTGTCTGTCCGCTCATAAATTATAAAAAAATACGACCACCGACTGATTCCGTCAACCTTCGCAATTTTGGGCTCTATCCATCGCAAAAATCGGTTTGACCCGATATTTGTTGAAAGGCGGTGCCTGATTCCACTAACCAGCGAAGAATTGGCCGTGTGGCGGGCAAGTCATGAGAAAGTTCTTTTCATGGGTTTGGTCATCGTGGAGCAATCATTTAGATGAATCAAATGAGAATTATTAGAGCAAATAAACTAAATTTAAGAGTTATATTGATCATTAAAAATTTTGAACTTCTCATGTAAAATTATATAACTTAATTATAAATTAATTATATAATTAAGATGGATGGTGGAATTAGGGAATTTGATAATATATTTCCATTTTCTTAGACTTCTATACAAGCTTTAAGCTATAGAACCTAGTTCTCCCCTCCTTTTCTTCTCCTTTTCCTCCATCTGATGTTCCAGATCCTATTATAAAACTTGAATATTGAGGGTCTTGTTCTTTACCGATTATTTGTAGTAGTTGAATAATTATTTAATATTTCTCATAAGGACCTCTTAGTTTTGTATCAGTTTAGCCACTTCTACTTCCAACAAAGGGTTCTTGGCCGCTTGCTTGATATTTTTAATCTATTTTCCAGTAACCCTCAAGCTCTTAAATGTTTACGCTGTTTAATTATTTTGCTTCAATGCCTTATTATTACTTTCTTCATTTGGCCAATCCTAGGCATTCTTCAAGTCCAATTTCTCGAACATCTATATTTTTCCTTTAGCCTTGTGAGTTTGTGTCATTTTCTAGTTAGATAGCTCAATAAGGGTGTTGAATGCACAACAAACCTCTTCAATTTTTTTTGCAACTTAATACAAGGAGTACATTGGGTTTGGGTAGGTTTAAAAATTGGCATCTCCTCAAACTTAGTAAATTCCTCACATACGAGGGAAAAGGGATAGGGTTGTTGGGGGATATTTTGGTCTAGGGAATCAAAACGATTAGAATAACTAGAGTCATAACTAGAATACTCACAATACTCTATACTTGGCACATATGAACCATTGGGGAGCTCAATGAAACCTGTTGCAATTGTTATTATTCCCTCTAAGTTGTAATAACTATGTAGAAGGATCCATTCACAAAAAAATAAAATTATTTACATTTAAATCCTCTATCTGGATATGTTGTATTCCAAGAATAATTGTTCTATGGGTTTTCTCCTAAATGGCAAGGTTTAATTTACCTATGATAGTGACAATTTTATCCTCTAGCTCATTTGCATTTAACTCCTTTAAAATAATGTGGACCAAGATCTTATAGTATACACATTCATTGGTTAATAGAGAGCTAAAATTCATTATTGCATGTATATAAAATATGTCACGTATGAAGCCATATAAAAATCTCCTATAATTTGATGTTGTAAAAATCTACTAACTTAAAGCAGATGGAATTGGGTTTTTTATAATTTGCACAATTTTCAATTCTAAAATCATGTGTTATAAAGAAACCTAGGTAATGTGTAAAATCATTACGAATAAAAAACTAATAGGTAATAATCAAATCCTACTTTATATATCTTGCAGGAAACTAGATATTTTGAGCTCGTTGGAACTCTTTAATTTGGGTAAGATTGTGTTTGAACAATTCAATTATTCTAGAACCTGATAAAAAGTGGTTTTTTGTTCACCCACTCATTCATGAATATTCATCATATTTCAATATATATATATTTTCTAAGTTTAACCTTGCTGGAATCAATGAACACTAAGGGCATGGGGGGGGTGAATCACTGTTTTGTAATTTAATTTGCAAACTTATAACCTAATGCTTAAACCACTATATGCATAAAAAATGAAAACTAAATGTAGAAATATAAAGCAATAAACCATGCAACCATAACACCAAGATTTTTACGTGGAAACTCGGAAAGGGAAAAACCATGGTGGGATTTGAACTCACAATATTATTATACTATGGCTAGAAGTATGATAATATTATAGAAGGGGAATTCACTTGTATTCAAGCACACTTTCTAGAGCTCATTGCTCAAATACAAAAGGGCTACAACCCTGAGGAAGGCTCACTGCCTTATAGGCTATTACAATTGATTACAATAATAAATTAACTGAATTTATAGCATCTACATATGCCTAAATGCAATTTTGATAGGCTTAGATTATCTCCTGCACCTGATCTATCATTCTACTCTATTTTCCTGCTTTGTTACTCATCAGACCATCAAAACCTTCAATGACATTCACAAACTTTGAAAATTCTCTCATATAGACTTCTCTCACTCATAATACACACACAAATGATCAACAAAATTGATCTTATATATTCACACCAACAAAAAGAATCACTAACCATGTTGACTTCCAACAACTACACAATACACAACATGAAACGTGTATCACCAAGTCGGCTCAATTTGTCCACAAATCCAAATATAGACCAAAACAAGATGATAACAAGCTTCCCATAAGTCAGCCCAATCACCTCCAACATGAAACTAATCACCAAAATCAACCCTAAGATTTTGCAACACACGTTACACCAAAATAGCTCAGTTGATATTGAATTATGAGATATTGGTCTTTTAATCTTGCTCACGAATCAAAATTGGATATTAAGATCATGAGATAAGACACCTCAAACCTTGAATCAACTACCTCTATCACTGCAACCAAAATTATCCAGTTATAATCAAGATATGCACATCCTCCAGTTACTATGTTCCACCTTCTAGACTTATGCGTTATGAATAAAATGAGTCAAGCTAAACCAAGTATATGTACAACTGATGTGCTTTCTGAATTGAGTCGCCATCAATGAAAACCTTCAATCATCTTCCATGAATCAGTCTTTATCAGAATGATGTCTCTTGCCAACAATATCCCTCTTTTGCATTGATGGCAACATTGTGAAAAATGAACTGTACACTCAAAACTGCAAAACTTAAAAATTTTAAATTTCAGACTCACCAAGAATAGAAAAGCTCCCTTTGAGAATTAGCACCATTTTTCACTCCTCTCTATCTCCCTTTGATATTAAGGCCAAAGATAGGAATCTACCAAACCTTATATACAAGGGTATGTACAGTTTCTCACCAAAAACTTGAATATGTTTGCAAAAATTGTCCTAGGGTATAGCAAGAGTTTATCCCATGCTTTCTTCAGTGTCTCGAAAATCTTGATCATTCCATTGAAAGGATAAGAAAGAATCTCTACTCCTCTTCTATTTGTTGGAACATTTGAATCCAAAGCATCCTTAGTATCTTACATATTGCTCATCAAATAACCTATCAGGGGAGTGATAAGACTCCTCACTTAAGCTACTCTACCCAAAACTCTTTTCTTTTCTTCATTTAGACTCTTGATCTTATCTAATATGCTCAAAACTTAAGGTTCAAAACTCTTAGTTGGGAGTGATTAGGGTGAATATGACTATTATATGCTAGCTAGTTGGCCTTCATATTCTCTTATTTTCTTGTCAAGGTCTATAGTGAACTTTGGCAAAATTAGACGTGACTTGTATAACTGACCACCTTCATCTAGTGCATCTTGAATACTTTTCATAGTAGTAACTAAGGTTATCCTATCATCGTCAATCATCTTCAAAAATATTTTCAACCTCATAGCATTAAATTGATTCAGAACTTTAGCATATGTTGCTTTCTCCAAGGACTCAAAATGAGAACCTACAACATCCAACAAGCTCTTAAGCTTACCAGAGGGATCGGATGTGTCTGTTTTTGGGTTTTTTTTTATTTTATGAAAACCAACATTGTAATAAAACCCTAAAAAGGCCGACTTTGTTTTTGCCCTAAAAACGCATGTTATAAGTGGCTGGGATGCTTAAGGCATTGTAATGTTGATGTACTATTTTTGCTGGATAATAATAAAGATTGGACGATTGTGTATGGTGGACGTAACCCATTCTGGGTGAACCACGTTAAATCTCTATGTTATCTATGTCCTGTTTTATTTCTTTATCTTTTGTATTTAAATCTGCATATAATTGTTAGTTCATATTTGCTTCGAATCTACTTGAAACCCTAACAATTGGTATCAGAGCGAGGTTTTCTGTAAATTGGCAGGACTTTCAAATTTGAGTGCGAGCAATGGAGGATTCCAAATTCAAGGTCGAAAAGTTTAACGGCCAGAATTATCAGTTATGGAAAATGTAGATGGAGGATTACATATATCAAAAGGATTTGTGGTGGCCATTGGAAGGAATGGCAAAGAAACCGACCACAATGTCAGATGAAGAGTGGGACATTTTAGATAGGAAGGCACTGGGATCCATTTGATTGTGCCTTGCATTGTCTGTAGCATTCAATATAACAGAAGCAAAAATGACTGTAGATTTGATGGTGACATTGGCTAAGTTGTACGAGAAACCCTCGGCTTCGAATAAGGTATTTCTTATGAAGCATCTTTTTAATTCAAAAAAGAGTGAGGGAGGATCTATAGCGGAGCACTTAAATGAATTTAATACAATTACCAGTTAATTGTCTTCAATAAAAATTTCTTTTGCAGAAGAGGTTAGGGCTCTCTTGATTTTATGTTCTTTGCCAGAAAGTTGGAATAGCTTGGTTATGGCTGTAAGTAACTCTATCTCTGGTAAAAATACTTTGGTATTTGATGATATTGTTGGTGTTATCCTAAGCGAGGAAATGCGAAGGAAAAGCACAGGTGAGACTCCAACATCATCAAGTAGTGTTTTGAATGTGGAGAACAGATGAAGATCAAAGGAAAGAGGAAAAGGCCTTAGGAATGAGAAGTCACGAGGGAAGTCAAAGAAAGGACGTGCTCAATCTAGAGGAAAGAAAGATTGTTGGTACTGCAGAAAGCCTGGTCATCTAAAGAAAGACCGTTGGTCTCGAAAAAACAAAGAAGGAGACAAAAATGAAAATGACAGTAAGGAAGCTAATATTGCAAGTAATACTTTACAAGATGTTTTAATCTTATGTTTGGATAATGTTAATTATTCCTAGGTAATAGATTCTGGGGCTTCATTTCATGCTACACCCCATAGAAAATATTTTCTAGATTATGTTCAAGGTGATTTTGGATAGGTATATTTGGGTGATGATGGGCCTTGTCAAATTGTTGGAAAAGGAAAGATAAAGATCAAGTTGCAGAATGGAAATGACTAGTTTCTGCAGGAGGTAAGAAATGTTCTTAATTTAAGAAGAAATTTAATTTCTATAGGGCAACTAGGTAGTGAAGGTTGCATAGTTACCCTCTCAGACAGTATGTGGAAGGTTGCTAAAGGATCATTAGTAATAGCTAAAGGTGCGAAGGTAGGCACATTATATCTGTGTATAGGTAACACTTACTCTACCCTAGCTACTACAGATAAAGTTATTGCAGGGACAACAACAATAAATGTTGCAAGAACAGATTTGATAATGTGGCACCATAGGCTTGGGCACATGAGTGAGAAAGGGATGAAAACCCTTCACTCCAAAAATCTATTGCCAGGACTAAAGAAGATTGATTTAGAGTTCTTTGAAAACTGTGTTTATGGTAAACAAAAAAGAGTCAGATTTCTCAAGGTTGGGAAAGAGAAGAAGAGTGAGAAGTTAGAGCTTGTACATTTAGATGTATGGGGACCAGCTCAGGTATCATCTCTTGGTGGCTCTTGTTATTATGTTATTTTTATTGATGACTCAACCAAAAAAACATGGGTATATTTCCTAAAAAAAAAATCAGATGTTTTTGAAACTTCTAAGAAATAGAAAGCTTTGGTTGAGAATGAGACAGGAAAAAAGTTGAAGTGTCTCAGATTGGATAATGGAGGTGAGTATTGCAGCAAAGAATTTGAATATTATTTCTCCTTAAATGGGATTCAAAAGTAGAAGACAGTTCTAGGAACTCCACAAGAAAATGGTGTGTCAGATAGAATGAATAGGACTATCATGGAATGTGCGAGGAGCATGAGATTGCATGCTGGACTGCCCTTACATTTTTGGGTAGATGTTGTACATACTGCTGTCTATTTGACAAATAGAGGACCTTCAACCTGTTTGGATGGTGGTATTCTAGAGGAGGCATGGACTGGTAAAAAGGTAAATTATTAGTTTCTAAAAACTTTTGGTTGCAAAGCTTTTGTCCATGTTGATAAAGAAAATAGAACCAAGCTTGATGCTAAATCTTAGAAATGTACCTTCATTGGATATGGGATAGATGAATATGGCTATCAGTTATGGGATTTTGAAAATAAGAAAATAATTAGAAGTAGAGATGTTATATTCAATGAGAAGGTCATGTATAAAGAACAGATGCAGGAAAAGAAGCATGAACTGGACAAACAAGAATATGTGGTGTTGGATGAGATTCCTAAAAATGAAATGCCACAGGTACCTGATGCTCAGCAACAACAAATTGTCCCACAAACTCTTGCAAGTGTTAGACATTCTACGAGGACAAATAGACCCCCTGAAAGATTTTCTCCCTCTCTTGTATTCTATTTTATTAACAGATTTTGGTGAACCAGAAGAATATGAAGAAGCAATGCAGGTAGGTGCCAAACAACAGTGGGAGCTAGGCATGAAAGAGGAGATGGACTCCTTGATGAAAAATAAGACTTGGGACTTAGTCCCCTTACCTGTAGAAAAAAGAGCCTTGCCTAACAAATGGGTTTATCGGCTAAAGGAGGAGGAAGGAGGTCAGAAAAGATATAAGGCCAAACTTGTGGTAAAAGGTTTTGCATAGAAAAAGGGTATAGATTATGATGAAATATTTTCTCCAATTGGAAAAATGACTTCAATTAGAACTATACTTAGTCTTGTGGATGCAGATGATTTACATCTTGAACAATTAGATGTCAAAACAACTTTTCTCCATGGAGATTTGGAGGAGGAAATTTACATGTTGCAACCACAGGGATATGAGGCTAAAGGTAAGGAGAACTTGGTATGCAGGTTGAAGAAAAGTCTGTATGGCCTAAAGCAAGCACCCCAACAATGGTATTTAAAATTTGATAGTTTCATGGCTAAACACGGTTATCATAGATGTCATTCTGATCATTGTGTATATTTTCAGAGATTTGATAATGGCAGTTATATTATCCTATTGCTTTATGTTGATGAGATGCTTGTTGCTGGGTCTAACATGCAACATATAAATGATCTTAAACAAAAATTAGCCAGGTCATTTGCTGTGAAGGATTTGGATGTAGCTAAGCAAATTGTCGGTATGAGGATTACATGGGACAGGAAAAATAGAACCTTGAATTTGTCCCAAAGTGATTATATAAAGAAGGTGTTGAAAAGATTTAACATGCAGGATGCAAAAGCAGTTAGCACACCTTTGGCTAGTCATTTCAAATTGACTAAGGAGATGTGCCCAAAGGCACAGGAAGAGGTTAATAAAATGTCTAACATCACGTATTCATCAACTGTTGGCAGTCTGATGTATGCAATGGTATGCACAAGACCAGATATTGCACATGTAGTGGGAGTTGTGAGCAGGTTTATGAGTAATCCGGGTATTGAACATTGGAATGCTGTGAAATGGATTCTTCGGTATTTGAAAGGAACTACTACGAAGGCATTATGTTTCAAAGGATCTAATGCTGCTCTGAGTAGATTTGTTGACTTTGATCTAGCGGGTGATATTGATTCATGGAGTACTACAGGGTATGTTTTTACTATAGGGGGAACTGCAGTCAGTTGGATTTCTAGGATGCAAAAGGTTGTTGCACTTTCAACCACAGAAGTTGAGTATGTTGCTACTACAGAAGCTAGCAAGGAGATGATTTGGTTGCAATGTTTTCTGGAGGAATTGGGTCAGACACAAGAGGATAGTCCATTGTATACTGATAGCCAGAGTGCCATTCATCTTGCAAAGAACTCTGCTTTTCATTCAAGGACAAAGCACATTCAGCTCAGGTACCACTTCATTTGGAATGTTTTAGAGGAGGGTCAGTTACGGCTTGAGAAGATTCACACAAGTGAGATTCCTGCCGATATGCTCATGAAGGCAGTTCCACAGGAGAAGTTGATTTCTTCATCAGTTTCTATTGGTCTTCTTGATTGATAATTGTGGAATTTATACCAGTCGAGTCCTAGTGTTTTATCTAGCAGATGTTGCATGTACAGTGGTGTCATGAGCCTGATCAGTCTCCAAGTGGGAGATTGTTTGGTGTGGAGCCTGATCAGTCTCCAAGTGGGAGATTGTTGAAATGTGGCAACTGATTAGCAAAGTATTGTACACTCATCACGTATCCTCGCCGGGGTATTTTTTTGGGTATTTTTTTTGGATGAAAACTGACATTGTAATAAAACCCTAAAAAGGCTGACTTTGTTTTTGCCCTAAAAATGCATGTTATAAGCGGCTGGATTGCTTAAGGAATTGTAATGTTGATGTACTATTTTTGCTGGATAATAAGAAAGATTGGACGACTGTGTATGGTGGATGTAACCCATTCTGGGTGAACCACGTTAAATCTTTGTGTTATCTATGTCCTATTTTATTTCTTTATCTTTTGTATTTAAATCTGCATATAATTGTTAATTCATATTTGCTTCAGATCTGCTTGAAACCCTAACAATTATATGCTAGCTGGTTGGCCTTCATATTCTCTTATTTTCTTGTCAAGGTCTATAGTGAACTTTGGCAAAATTAGACATGACTTGTATAACTGACCACCTTCATCTAGTGCATCTTGAATACTTTTCATAGTAGTAACTAAGGTTATCCTATCACTGTCAATCATCTTCAAAAATATTTTCAACCTCACAGCATTAAATTGATTAAGAACTCTAGCATATGTTGCTTTCTCCAAGGACTCAAAATGAGAACCTACAACATCCAACAAGCTCTTAAGCCTACCAGATTTAGGTTGGGTGAGAGTTGCTTACTTTAGTGCTTGAATCATAGATAAAGATCTTAGATCAATAGGTCCTTGACCAAAGTTATCTGAATCAGTAGTAATTTATTTCCCTTTATCAGCAACAGTGTCTCTTACCACTGTTACCAGAGCTTGATCCGCCTTCTCCTCTCCTTTATCCTTTCCAGCTTCCTCTACACTCTCATATTTTTTATCATCTTTACCCTTCTCTTCATCATCTGTCTGTACAGACAAATTCTATTACCGAAGGATCATGTTCAGCTTCACTGGAGATATCATTAGCTACTTCAACACCATCAATTATGGTATTTTCATTTGATTGCCCTACTAGAGTGGCCTTCACTAATGCTTGATCTTTTGGTTTGTCAGGAATGCCTACATGCACTTCTGAAATAGATGTATCTTGAGGTTTCTCTATCGGATGAGTGTCATTGTGTGCCTTATTCACATCATACCTCTAGTCTATCAAAAATTCTCTCAAAATTGTTTCAATTTCTTTGGTCACCTCATCTATCTTTTTAAGCATAAATTGTTTAACTCTCTTCTTGCTTTGGAATTTATCCTTGGCAAGATTTAAAAATATAATAATGTCATCTTTAGAACTAATAGAGGATAGATTCACTAACACATACTTCTTTATTCTTCCATCCTATAGACTTGATGTATGTCTCATTGCATCCAAAATATCATACAAGCTTTTAGGAATCATGGATGACAATTCCATTAATATCTTACTATAAATATCCATGAACTAAACCACTGCTTCCTCAATTTCTCTCTGATCTTTATCATCAAAATTTTTATAATACACAGGCACATTCTCCAAATTATTGTCCTAAATAATTTCATCAATTACTTCTTGCAAAGTCATTGGGGGCACAACATCATAAGTACCTTCAATTTTATAGAATTTCAGAGCTTCATCTATCTCAAACTTTTTCTTCTTGTTCACTCTTGTTCTACTAGATGGCTCATCTTTAGCTCTTGGCTTCTTGATCGACTGGGCTCCATCGGATTGAGTCTTCTTCACCATTCAGGCATAAGTGGTTGTCTTATTTACTTCTTTGACCTCTTCAACTGATTTAGTTTCTTCCTCAATAGCTACATATTTTCTTGTTGGCTTCTCTTTCTTTATCTTCTTTTCTCCATCGATTTATGTTGATTATGACTTAGGTGGAAGAATAGGCTTCTACATACCAAAACTAGGTGCAAAATTACTCTGTCTTGGCTTGGCTTGCTTGTGAGGAGTGGAGACCGGTTTAGTTTTGGACTTCACTATGTCTTCCTCCTTTAGAAATTTTTTCTCTCTTGCCCTTTGCACAACATCCTTTTATAAACCCATTTGGTCTGCCAACTCCTCAACTTCCTTTCTTACTTTTCTCTTATTTGTCAGTTTAGTAAACTTCTTGTGCAAATAAAGATCCTTCTCTTTGTATGTTTCAAACCTTTCTTCTTTCTCATCTACTAGCTGACTAAACTGACGTTGAGCATATGCATCAATTTTATTTTCATCCACCTCATACCCCATGGGCATGATCCAAATAGTTCTCATCTCAACTACCTCCATATGACATTGGTCCTTGTCCACCATAAACGAGATTGTTTTCTCATATTTTTCTACTATATCTTTTAAGATCCTCTCTTCTTTGCATCATGGCTTGAAGTGATTTGAAATATTCCCACAAAGTAGATTTCTACACTACAATATCACCTAAACCCTACAATCCTTCCTTTATTTGGACTGCCTCTAGTTTATCATCAACCCATTGAATCTTTCCAATTCAAGGAATCTCTTTCAAGAAATAGAGTGCCAAACAAACATTCAAGGAACCAAATTTGAATATGTGTTTCTTATATTATTTTATCTTCTTCAGATTGCTTAATAGCTTATTGAGAAGCACTCCATAAAGATCATACCTTTTGTACTCCTTGAGTAGTTGATAGGTGGAAAATATGGTAGTACCAGATACTAAATTTTTCTTGTTTGATTCGTATACCTTATATCGAGTTACCATTGAAGAAAATTTGACATCATACTCAATGATTTTACTAATTGTCATCGAGTGGTTGTCATATTGGGATCCGCTAATAGCTGTCACTATTATGTTCTGTACATTTCTTAGACAAAGGATCTTACCAGTTGCATTCAAGTAGGTAATTGTCTAAATGGCTTTCTTTGTGATCTTATGAGGTCGATCTAGCCATATGAACTCATTGTGGATTCAGCTCAAGATGTATCAGACCCATTCGGGTTCATCGAACACCAAAAACTGAATAAACTGGAAGAAACCCTTATCCTGCAATGACTTAAATTTTGGATTTAGATTTCCCATACCATCCATAATATGCTTAGTGTAAACAGATAGCATATCCTCATTTCCAAGCTCCTTGATGTTGCAATGGATGTATTCCCTAATATCTTTGTTATGTAGCACACCATACTGAACAAATGAAAAATCACCTTCTGGATTATCTTCAACAGATTTGAATAGATGCCTCTTGAATATGGGCCTTGCTCTCTCAGTAATATCAACCACTAATGAAGTCATAACAGCAGATGCATATGCTATTTCAAAATTAGGGTATGAAAATATATCTTGGAGATAGATAAATACCTTTTCAATCTCAACCAGATGCTAGGAATCTTTGACTGATTTAAGCTCAATTATCACTACTCAATCTTATTCATATTTCTCTTCTACTCTTTCTCTTCATTCGCAATTTGAAGAATGAATGATTAAATTGCCTTTTTATCTTCCAGAAACCTAACTTTAAGTTGTAATAAATGTGCAACCCTAAAATATTTCGGATACCCTACATGTTCAAGAATTCATCATTGGATACTTAAATAGACATGAAATCTTCTAGATATCAACTGCACAACTAATCTCTATCATCTGCAACCATCCTTGACTAGTTATAGATTTCTGAAAGGGGGTTTTAAAGATTTATATGAAAAACTTCCCCCTAAGGCCAAAGTACCTTAGTTACTGGATGAGGTTCCAATAACGGAATCAAGTGTGGAGCCATTCTATAGATTTGAATCTTCCTTCTTAACCCACATCTTCTTATATTGATCTCTGATCTCTTCCACTTTAGCTTTCCCTTTTCATCTAAATTATTCTTGTCTACCAAAGCATTCTTGCTTTTGCAATTTCTTGCAATATGATTAGATTTGTTGCATGTATGACAAATAACATTTCTCTGAACACGTTTGAAGATCATCTAATTTGGTCTCATCTTGCATTGGTTAGAAATGTGCCCAAACATTCCACAAGCATAAAATCTCTTATTCTGATATTTATTTATCACTGGCCTATACATGTTTAACTTATGACAAAAGTTGTTGCATATGAAATATTGATCGATAAAGGTAGGACCATTATTCATCACATTATTCATCTTACTTCGCCATTGACTTGCCATATGACTGAATTTTCCCTAAACAAAATATTTTCTATTGAATTTATAGGCATTTGGTTGTCTTACTGGAGGTTTCTTGTTCTTTTGATGATTACTTTGTCCAAAATCAGACAATTCTCCTTTCTCAAATCCAAGTCCTCACATATCATTTTCCTGTCTTTGAATTTCCAGAATCTCATGTAACTGGGTTGAGCTAGCTTTGAATTTTTTTTAATACTCATTAGCAGTAGATAGCTCATCTCTCAAAATTATGATTTGTCGTTCAAGTTCTTGTTTATCATTCTAGCATTGCATCAATTCAAGTTTCAACTAATCATTCTCATATGTCAATATGCAACATTCATCAAATCTATCCTTCAACAAAGGAGTCAGATTTTCTTTACTCTTCTTTTAGTCTTCAATCTCCTTTTTCAGCTTCATCATTATGGATTGTCAGCTTCATCTCTAACAAGCTTCTCAAATTCATCTCTCTTGTCTTGAAGGGCTTGATTGTCAACGCTTTGTTTCTCTTTCTCCTTGAGTTTATCCATCAGTTCCTTTCTCTTTTCTCTAGAAGTACTCACTTGATCTTTCCATGTCTCAATGAAGTCTTCAACTGCATTCTGATTCCTTTTCAGAGAACTTACTTTGCTTCTGGCTGCATCAAGATCATCAAGTGCCAGACTAAGCTATCTCTGCAAACTAGAGTCCATCGATTCAATCTTCCTAATCTTCCTCAAGTTATTAGGCTTTTTCTGAGGAACTAATCTGTGATACTAATTATTGGAATCAATGAACATTCAGAGGGGGGTGAGTTAGTATTTTAGAATTTGCAAAATTAATATTTCTTCAACCATTAGATGCATAAAAATGAAAGTGAAATGCAGAAACATGAAGCAATTAACCATGCAACCATAACACTAAGATTTTTACATGGAAACTCCAAAAGGGAAAAACCATGGTCCGATTTGAACCCACAATATTATACAATGGCCAAAAGTATTATAATATTACATAAGGGGAATGCACTTGCATTCAGGCGCACTACTCAAATACAAAAGGGCTACAAACCTGAGGAAGGCTCACTACCTTATAGGTTATTACAATTGATTAAAATAATGAACTAAATGAAGTATAGCATCTACATATGCCAAAATTTAGTTCCGGTTAGGCTCAGTTTGTCTCCTGCAATTGATCTGTCATTCTGCTCTATTTTCTTGCTTTGTCACTCATCAGACTACCAAAACCTTCAATGACATTCACCAAACTTACAGATTCAATCATATACACTTCTCTCACTCATAACACACACCAAAATAATCAACCAAAATGATCTTATATATCCGTGCCAACAAAAAGAATCATTAACCATGTTAGATTCCAAAAACTGCGTAACACACAACACGAAACATGTATCACCAAGATGGCTCAATTTGTCTACAAATACAAATGAAGACCAAAAGAAGATGATAGAAAACTTCCCATAAGTCGACCCAATCACCTTGAACATGAAATCAATCACCGAAATAAACCCTAATATTTTGCAACACATGTTACACCAAAATAGTTGTGCTCAAACTAAATTACCAGATACCAAACCTTTAATATTGCTCATAAATCAACACCAGATATCAGGATCACGAGATAATATACCTTGAACCTTGAATCAATTGCCTCTATAACCACAACCAAAATTATCCAGTCAAAATCAAGATATGCACATCCACCGGTTACTGTATTCCATCTTCTAGACTTATGCCTTATGAATAAAATGACTTTCAGTAAACCAATTTTATGTACATCGAATGTGATTTCTAAACTGAGTTGCCATCAATGACAACCCATAAGCATCTTCCATGCATCAGTCTTCACCAGAACAAAATCTCTTGCCAACAACCCTATCGCTAGAAATAACTCATCTTCCAACAATTATTAGTTCTTGTTTTAACATTGTATAAATTTTGTCGGTTAACTATGTACTGCACTATAAATTTTAGCTAATAAATCACTACATGGAAAGAAATTGTATCTTTGTAACTGCATACACATAGGATATAAAGTTCCTTTGTACTCTATTATTGTGAGAATAATATATGCTTTAAACTACTTTTTATTGCTACAACCTTCTTTATATTTGTCTCTTTATTAAGTTTTAAAATATCCAATTCTTTAGGAAAATGTTCAATTAATACTTTAAACATGAATATTATTGAATTTTTTTACCTAATTGGCAGTAGTTTAATTCAAAAAGTCTAAATATACTCATTAAGTCATATAAACAAAAAGACATTTGGAGTTTTATTAACCTTCATTTTATTAAATCTTTCAAGTTTTTTTTTTTTGAGAAAACTTAAATAGTGTATTTATATTATATATAGAAAATATTTGAATACAATAGAGAGAATATCAAAATATAAGAGTGAGGGTGATCACTCATCTGAATGAAAAAAAACCCCTGAAGCTAAGGAGATTTATAGTATAGTTGTTTAATAATATAACTAAGACTATACAAATCCAACCCATAATTAAAAAAATTTAGGATATGACTATGAAGATAATCAAGCCATAAGCTGGAGTAATCCAAAAAAGTTACTTCTTATTTCCCAATATTATTCTTTTAGATGCCACATCATTTTCTCTTTCTACATCATGAACTTGAGTGTAATTCTCATGCAGAGCTTGCACATTCAATTGGCAATGACAACAATGAATTCTTGGATGAAAGTAATGAATTATTTGATGGGCTATCGATGTGAAGGGTCACTTCTTGTTTGGTCTTGGTGAAGAAACAAAATCCTCATAGTTAATGAGGATAAAAGGAGCCCTAAATCTATTCTAAATTACTTTTTAATGTGCTATTAGAATATTATCTACATATGCTAATAAATCTCTACCCAAAGTTTCCTCATTATTATCCTTTATTACTATTTTAAAAGTATCATACAATGAAGCACTTTTAGATTTTATTTAAGGGTAATCCCTAAGAAATAAACCTCCAATGTCTTCCTAATCCTCATGAAAATCATATCCCTTTACCATCGTCTCAAAACAATGATTAACAGTATAATCTTAATTCACAAATTCATGTACTATGTGTGATAGGGTTCCATAATCTTGGCACAAATAAAATAAATTTGAAACAAGAAAAAAATTTAACTAAGAGGGAAATAGAAAACAAGGAGACTATGGAGAGAGGATGTGGTGAGTTGGACTTTCCAAGAATTAGAGTTTGAAATTGAAGATATTTGAAAGTTGAACTAATGAGAAAGCTCTTCAAACTAGAATTTCCCAACACCAAATGAGAAAATTAACCCTACAGTTATAAGATACATACATTTTACTCACTCTATTATCTAGAGTTACCATGATCTTTCAAGTACTTTCTATCTCTACAACCTTTTTTATATTTGTCTCTTGATTGAGTTTGAAAATTATGCAATTCTCTAAAAAAATATATGTAAGTTCTTGTACGACTATTTTAAACATGAATATCATTGAATATGTTAATATAGTTCAGGTCAGTTTAATTTGAAATCTCCAAATATACTATCATTTCAACTAATTTTCAATTTTACAATATTTTTAATAGTTATATATATACTAAATTTTAAAATTATGTAATTCCCTATAAAAATGTGTTTAAGTTCTTTTACAAATATTCTAAATATTAATATGGTTGAATTTCTTAGTCTAATTGATATTAGTTTAATTCCTAAACTCCAAAGATGCTATAGCTAATTGAATTCATGAAGTCTAATAACCAAAAGACATTTTGAATTTTATTAACTTTAATTTTATTAAAAAAAATAAAATCATTACTAAATACTTTATTATGAATTTACATTTTATTTTTCAATTAAATTGTAAGTCATCATATCAAACTCAACATATTAAATAAAACTGTTATAATACTTTTTTAATATTTTTGAATTTGATGATTGTGTATGATTCAAATTTTAAAATTCCCTTCTAAATGGTAGAAATAATTTTTATTAGCTTTTCATAACAAACTATTTAGGGTACAGAAAATTCTAAGGAAATCTTAAACTTCAAAATATGCATCTACATGATTCTATTGATAACAGATATATGCTAGCTATTAAATACTCTATCAACACCACATGCGTGGTAAATTCTCATTCTCATCATGAATAATAGATTCAAATTTAAATGAGAATTCTCCTCTGAACTAAATATTATAATATTTATGGATTCGAGGTAGACTTTGAGGCCCCATTTTTATGTCTCATTTATTTTTTTAATGTTTGGGCTCTAGTAAATCAAGCATTAGTAAAACCCTTGGGTTAGGCAAATGTTATGAGAATTAAAATTTTTTTAATTATTTAAAAATCTTACAAAATATTTAATTAAAAATCTTACAAATATTTAATTAAAAATCTTACCAAATATTTAATTAAAAGTATTAAAAAATATTTTAAGTTAATGTTATCAAAAAAATCTTTAGACAAATAGGCATAAGAAAACATATATTTTAATAAGAAAACATTTTAGATTCATTGTATAATGAAAATTATGGAAGCATTTCAAAATTTGAATTATATTTGGATGCATTGTTAGGTGATAATATATATTTCTATCTTTATTATTGTTTTAAATGAAAGATGGATTATTATTTTTATTTTACATGTTTCTTTCTTTTAATGATAGTTAGTATTTTACATCTTCTGACACTCTCACACATTTTGATTATGAATCATGGAGTGTGATCTAAAATGTTGATCCTCAAAATAAACACACAATCAAATCCAGAAACTCGTAAGGTTGAGGTCCCATGAGGAGACCTTTAGAATCTATTTTTAAGGAGTAAAAGCTCACATGAAATCAAAAAAATTGCTATAGGATTAATTGAAATCTTTTCTTTAATTACCCCACCACCTTATGTGTTTTTATTGCCCCTTGTCAATCATTTGATGCTTTTCAATTTTCATCAGTTATTATATGTTTTCTCTATTTATTTACTAACATGACTTCGAATATGTTAAATAATAAAATCATGAGACCACCCGCTTCCATAAATTTTGGAGCTTAAGCTCTTAAGCCTGAACTACACTACAAATTTTATGGGACCACCCACTATAAAATAATCCTAAAAAATATTAATAGCACCCATTAATTTTTTTTAAGGAAGTCCCTCTCTATGGGACCCTGACCTAAGTGAGTGTTTTATTTGTTATGTTACACATGGGGTGCTCTATTTTGTGGCCTACTAGTCAGGTCTTATTAATAATCAAAGTTTTGAATAAAAGAATATGTTTCCCTATTTTGTTTTAGAAGTACCTTATTGCAAGTTAACATTAGTTGTCATTTCTATCTAACATGTACGACAAAATTAAGGAGAATTCAACACACAAGTCGGACATTCTAAGAGAATATCCTTGTATCTTAATTATTATTATTTTTTGAATAAGCACAAAAAGATATTAATTTTTAATATATATTTTTTATAAAATAAACACATTAAAAATTCTAACAATACATAATTTATTTCTCTTAGAAATATGTAATTGTACATAAGAAAGACTTATCATTTTTATGTAACATATACATTGAAGTCGATAAGTTTCCAAACATCATGATTACAATAGTCTAAACAATTATGCTTGTATGCTAATTTTTACCATTCTTTTCTCATAACAATAAAGTGTCATTGAATTTGGATATCTTCAAGCTATTTTATATATAAATAGATAAACTTGCACTTTCAAACAAAAATTTAAAAAATATATTTGTGAATCATATATACTAATTATTATAATTGAATTTATTATTATAGAAGGAACCTGTTTGTAATTAAAATAAGAAGAGGAAGGGGCCTCAACCCATTATAGATCTAAATGAAAGACCATCCAAAAAGTTTTTCCCAAAGATAGAATAATAATGTTACCCAAGAGGCACAAAAATTAGGACTATACAAATGAAACAACCAAATGAACCTTTACAATATGCATCTAATTGAACCAACATAGAAAATCAAAAACAACAAATCATGGCAACCATGTAGAGAAACAAGAAGGATAGAATAAATTAGGAAACATCCAAGTTTGACAAAAAAAAGTATGGTACAGATTTTTAGACTTTAAAATTTGAGAAGAAGGAGCTTCTTAACAAGACTTTTACTTCTACGAATCAATGGTAAAATTTGATTCCTTTTGACAAGCAAAGGAGGAGGAACTATCTAAACAATGCTGAAAATATGAAGTCAAATGGTTGAGGGTAGGATTCCTTTATCTAGCTATTCAAAACATCTAGTGAATGAGTAACTAGAACAACCATACAATCCTATGGAAGAGTTACAAGATTAGAAGAGACAACAACTAGCCACTTGGGATCAACAAAGGAACCAGAACAAAAGGAGGAGTAAAAGCATCTAAGTAAAATCATTATAAGAAATATCTAGGAATAATGTGAGATGATTATGATGAGAATTCATTCACAAAGTTGGGAAAGATGGAAGACAATAGCCATAAGGACAAGATGAGACCAATGGTATAGTAGAAAAATAATTCCTACATTGAAAAGAGATGCCTTCATAATTCATTTGATGTGACCAAGGAGCAACATTTACTTTTAGCATAATCTTCCTAGGCAAACCTTTGGGGAGGTCGACATCTACTCGAAAACAAGTATAAGAAATATTAGAGATGTTACTAGTTGTAGAGTCAAATTTTAAAAAAGGACCAATAACATTGCCTATCGTCACATAGATTCACACCAAAAATGTAAGGATGGTAAGATAGTCTCACCCAAATAAAAGAAACATTAATTGAAAAGAGTCCCTAAGATGGAAGAGCATGCAAATCCCTTTCCCAATCCCTAGCAGCTAAAATAGCCTCACAATAATCAGAATAATCACAAAAGCTTAAAAAAAACCTTTAGCACAAAGGTGAATAACTAAATTACCCTCTAGCAAAGGTTTCCAATTATCTAAAATAAAAAAATTGATGCGAGTCAGAAACCGAAAGCCATAGGTGACTAATTCCGCTGATCAACCCCTTAGTAGTAAGGAGGGACACATTGCCAATCACATCTTGTTCCAAATCCATCTCAAGGGCATAGACACATGGGAGACAATTCTTATCCGGATCCCCAATAGGAGGTTCAGCAAAGGCTACCTTAGGAGGCGAATTTCTCCCAGCTCCACAAGAGAGAGTTGGAATTTGGGAGTGGGAGAGGATGGGCAGGAGAATCTATTCTAGGAATGGTATTCTTTGTTTTTGTTGGGGAAACTGTTATATTAAATCATTTGAAAGCAAATTATATAAGCATTTGCATTTATATATATAAGCAATCAAGAGTCATTTACATTTATATGTAAAATTGATAAAATAATTCTAGTAGAAAACAAAGAAGTCACAAGGTCAAAATCTATTGCTCCTTTTTATGCACACATAATAATTAAGTATTATACCAGACATTTTGATACATATATTAATCAAGTCGGTGATAAGTCAATTTAGCTTTAGAAACTCTTGTTTCTAGAATTTAGAAGCCATCATATTCTTGAATTCCGTGAAATCTAGCAGTCCGTTGCAATCTGAGTCAAATTTGCAAATCATACCCTCGCAGTGTTGGCCCTGCGCGATCAATCCCATCGAGGAGAGGACTTGTTGCAGCTCAGTGGAAGAGATGTATCCATCTTCATTCCGATCAAAAACTCTGAAAGCTTCCATCAGGTCCTTTGATTCGGTGTCTTCATTAGTGAAGACGGATTGATGTAGATGCGCAAATTCTTCAAATCGAACCGAGCTACAATTCTCTTCAGCTATGCAGATAGAACTGAATAAACATGTGAGATCTTTTTCCGAAATTGTTATTCCAATTCCGTTGACGAAGCCGCTGATTTCAACCACACTCACGACTCCATCCATATTTTCATCTATAATTTCAAACACTCTTTTAATCTCATCGAGATTGGCCATTCCTTTCTCAAGGGCAGACGAAGGTCGGTTAAACTCTAAAATTGCGCCACAGAAAAACCCAATAGAGCTAAAACCTAATTGTGCCTGAAGTAATGTTCCTTGCAATATGACTGTATTTATAGCATCATTGAACGATCCTTGTTTTGGATGTGGAAGGATTAATGTGAATATGGAAAAAGATGTCGTCCATTCGCACACCGTATAAAAAATTATGACCGTTGACAGATTCCCTCCATGTAAGTTACATGTCCATTCATCACAAGAGTCGTTTCTTTAATAAAGTTTTGTGTTATCAATAGCTATGTGGCAGCTAAGTTATGAGAAAAGGTCTTCTATGAAGAAATGGTCATGTGGCAAGCAAGTCATGGGAAAGTTCTTTTCGTCCAGTAAAAAAATACCAAGTAATAAGCAAGTCATGGAAAAACTGCTGTGGCAAGAAAGTAATGGGAAAATTATTGGCTCAGCAATGAAATGGTCATGTGGCAAGCAAGTGAAGTCATGGGAAAGGTCTTGTCAGCTAGCAAAGAAACGGCCATGTGTCAGGCAAGTCATAGGAAAGGCTTTTGTTTCCATAGAAAGCATGGTTGTGTGGCATGTGAGCCATGGGAAAGGTCCTTTTATCTAATTGATTTTTTAGATTCAACATTTATGAAATTATTGGGAGAGCCAAATGTATTTGACAGTTATGTGATAGAATCAAAATAATGATGTTTTCCAATCACTAGGATTTGATATATCTATTCATAAATTTTTTTTTTTATTAAAAATCAATATTTTAAATGTAAGAATTATAAGAATAATTAAGTTAGAATTAGTAGTTGCATTATAAAATAGTATCCACATCTTACATATAATTATTTACAAAACTCAAAGAATATAGTTTTAAATTAAAGAATGAAATGCTATGGGATAAGGTAGAAGATGTCATGATGTTATCATATATAGAAATTCCAAAACACGTTTCACATATTTAAAGAAAAAATATTTTTATACAATTAAACTTTTAAAAAGTAAAATATAAATATATAGTTACTAGATTTTTCAACGTAATAAACTAGCTTACATATATTTGATTTTAATCAAATATATATAATATGCCGAGAGATATCCTTATCGAGGCGCCTATTAGAGTTCAGGTACATGATAAAAATAGGCAGCGCGATAAGGATATCTCTCGGCGTATTATATGTATATTTGATTAAAATCAAATATGTGTAAGCTAGTAGCCGTCACAGTGCAACATGGGAAACAATAAAAAAATTCAAAATAGAACTATATAATATTATATTATTAATGTTTGTTGCAATAATATGTAATATTATTATTGCAATTATTATTATTATTATTTTCTATTTGTTTGTTCTAAAATAAATTATACTACAATATTATTATATTATTACATAGAGATATATGAAATTTTAAATATCTATTTAGACCATTTTACATAATATATATGTGTTGCAAGATCAAAGCAAATACTAAAACCTAAGATATATTAAACTTTATTTAATGATAATATAAAACTTTATTTAATTGCAAGTATTATGGTTATGGTTAGCATTAGGGTTAAGGATTACATCATGGTTTGGGTTAGATTTATGATTAGGGTTAGGGTTATGATAATGTTTAATGTTTATATCATGGTTAGGGCTAGCATCAACGTTAGAGTTTGGTTTTGGTTTAGGATTATGGTTAGCATTAAGGTTTAGGATTACAGTTAGGATTATGGCTACGGTTTAATATTAGGGTTAAATGTATGGTTAAGGTTAGGGTTTAGTGTCAGGGTTACAATTATAACTGAGGGTATGGTTACGACTAGGATTTAGTTTATGGTTATGTTTTCGATTAGGGTTAAGGTTAGTATTATGGTCAGGGTTAAGGTTTATATCATGGTTAGGGTTGGGAATATGATAACGGTTAGGTTGTATATCATGGTTAGAGTTAGCATCAAGTTTTGGTTTTCGTATAGGATCATGGTTAGAATTAGGGTTAGTATTGGGGTTAGTCTTAGTGATTATAATTAGGGTAAAGTATAAATATTATATTTAAAATTAGGATTAGGGTTAGGGTTATAATTAGGATAAGGGTTAGGGTTAGGTCTAGAATTATAATTAGGATTGGGGTTAGGGTTAAGATTGCATTGAAAGATAGTCTATGATGATAGCTATGAGAGTTAGGGTTTGGGTCAAGATTAGGGTTGTTAGGGTTAGGGTCTAGATTAGAGGGAGTTATAGTATTATAGATAAAATAATAGTTATAATTAGTTTTAGCTAACGATTATAGTTATTATTGTAGGATAATGCTTGGGGTTAGGGTTCAGGTTTAGGTTCAATTAGAATCAGTATTAGGGTTAGGGATAGGGTTTAATTAGGATTAGGGTTAGCATTACAACTAAATTAAGGTTAGAGTTAGTGTTATGACTCAGGAAGGGTTATGATTAGGATAAGGTTTTAGGGTTAAGACTAAGTATTATTGTTAGAGTTAGGGTTTAGGATTGCAGTTAGGTTAGGGTTAGGGTTTAGTGTTATGGTTAGGGTTAGTGTTAGATTTAGGGTTAGGGTTAGGGTTATAATTATAAATAGTGTAAGGGTTATAAATAGGGTTAGGTTTAGGGTTAGTCTAAGTGATTATAATTAGGGTAAGGTTTAAACATTATAAATAACGATTATAATTTTAATTAGGGTTAGGGTTAGGGTTAGGGTTAGGGTTAGAATTAAAATTAGGATTAGGGTTAGGGTTAGGCTTAAGATTGCAATAAAAGATAGTATGTGATCATAGCTATAAGAGTTAGGGTTTGGATTAGGATTAGGGTTGTTAGGGTTAGGGTTAGATATAAAGTTAGGTTTAGGGTCATTATCAAGTTAGGGTTAGGGTTAGGGTCTAGATTAGAGGGTGTAATAGTATTATAGATAAAATAATAATTGTAATTTCTTTTAGTAATGATTAGTGTTATCATTGTAGGATAATGCTTGGGGTAAAGGTTTAGGTTCAATTAGAATCAATATTAGGGTTAAGGATAGGGCTTAATTAGGATTAAGGTTAGCATTACAACTAAATTAATAGAGCTTTGTTTGAAGGTTAACATTAGAATTCAATTAGGGTTGTGGGTTATGTTAGCATAAAGATTGGGGATAACATGAAGCATAGTTTGGATTTACAATTGAGGTTACTTCAGGGTTATGGTTGACATTCAAAATAGGGTTTAAATAGTAATTACGGTTAAGGTTAATTTTAGGGTTAGGATTATGGTTAGGGTTAAGGTTTACTGTTAAGGAACTTAAGTTTATGGCTAGGGTTTAATGTCAGGGTTACAATTATGTTTAAGGTTTACATTAAAGTTAGGGTTAGAATTAGGGTTATGGTTCAATTACATTAAGATTAGGGTTAAATTAGTATTAATGTTTTATTAGGATTAGTGTTTGGGCTACGTCAAGGTTAGGAATAGATTATGATAAAATCTCAATTTGAATTAGGGTTACATTTAGGGAAGGATTGTTATCAGGGTTAGGGTTTAGGATTATGGTTAGGTTAGAGTTAGGATTAGGGTTGGGGTTAGGATTATGATTAGGGTTATGGTTAAGTTTATTGTTTACATCATGTTTGGCATTAAGGTTATGTTTAGGATGATGGTTAGGCTTAGGATTAGGGTCATAGTTAGGGTTATGGTTAGGTTTAGGGTTTACATCAAGCTAGGGTCAAGGTTAAGATTAGGGTTTGGTCAAGGTTAGGATTGGGATTTGGGCTAGGGTCATTATTAATATCATGGTTTGAGTTAGGTTTAGCCTTAGGGTTAGGGTGAGGATTATAGTTAATGTCAGGGTTTGAGCTTAAGGATAGGGTTAGGGTAATGGTTTGAGTTAGGGTTTAGGGTTAAGATTAGGATTATGGATAGGATTTATTCTTAGGATTAAGGATAGTTTTATGGTTTTTGTCAGAGTTAGGGTTTGGGTTAGGGTTAGGGTTATGGTTAGGATTAGGTTTTAGGGTTAAGACTAAGTATTATTGTTAGGGTTATGGTTAAGATTGTAGTTAGTTTTAGGGTGTAAATATATATCAAGTTATAGCTTCACTAGAATTATGATTCAAGCATATTTAGGGTTATGGTTAGGATAGAATTAGGGTTACTATTGTGCTATAATGCTTGGATTAATTTATATTTAGATTAGGAGAATAATAATTATGGTTAAGGTTATGGTTAGGGTTTGAGAAGGGTTAGGGTTAAAATTATGATTAGGGTTAGGGTTTGGATCATCATTAGGATTAGAATTAGATTCAAGGTTTGGGATAGGGATAGAACCTTGGTATTAAAGATAGAACCCCAAGTTTAGTGAGTCACATATTTATAAATTTACAATGTGTTTTAATTAATTTGAAATGGATATAATAATTTAAGAAAATACAAAACAAAAAATAAATTTAAAATTATAATAAATCTATTAAAACAGATTTTCATTTTTAAACCCAAAAGCATGAAATTTTACAAAATATTATATCTTATAATTTATATAAATTTTATGAAATATTCCAAATAAGTTACATGTGCATATCCATGACTAATATGGTGGTAATTGCATAGATTAAGCTCAAACCTTCTAAGCAATTGGTAAGTTCTTATCAATCAAACTTTTGACAAAAATGAACTTAAAGTCCTAAAATCATGAAAGAATCTTAATCAACCTTTCTATCTATCCTTGGTACTAAACAAGTGGTAAAATTTATAAGAATTGTATAATTCATTTGGATCTATTATGAGAGAAAATTTTGAATGCATTGTAAAAATATTAATTGACATTGATTTTCTATTGTTAATCTATATGAGAGACATATTTATCAACAAGAATATTGACCACCAAGAAAATGTCCAACTTTACAATATTCAAATTAGAAAATTATATTCAACCATCATTGATTTGATTTCTACGCTTATAAAAAGAATAATATTATTCTAGTACCATTTATTTTGTGCATTATTGATATCTATTCAATCCTTCCTTGTCTATAACTCCATATTTGATGGTCTTTTATTTGAATTCATATAATATACTTAAAACACATCTATAAAAGTGAGATGAATATAAATTTAAAAAACATTTCACGCACTTAAATCTTAATTTTTTATATGCAAGCTATAATAGTATTCGAATAGGGTTAGGATTTAAGGATAAAGCATGGTGTGAAGGTTAGGATTATATAATAAATCTTGATTTTAAGGTCAAAGTTAAGGTTTAATTAGGTTAATCTATATAAGGATTATCGTTAGGGTTATGGTTCAATTAATGTTAGGATTAGGGTTAGGATTATGGTTAGGATTACGACTATGGTTATGGATAGGGTTAGGGTTTAGGGTTAGAATTTAAAGTTAGGGTTAGGATTATGTTTAGGGATAGGGTATAAATCATTGTTAGGGATAGAGTTAGGGTTAGCAATATGTTTCACATTATATTTAGGGTTATAGTTAGGTTTTATTGTCAAGGATAATGAATATTCAGAGTTATGGTTATGTTACAATTGCTATTATAGGATAATGCATTCATAAAACTTATTATCATTTTATTATAAAATATTAAAAAAATCCTTCATTATTATGTATTTTTCTTATGAATTTTTTTTCATTATTTAAATATTTTTATGATATTAATACCTTTAATTTTTTTTGTAGTACAATAAATGAATTTTAAAATAGATTAAACTTAGGTTTAATTAAAATAATCTTATTAATAAAAATATAAAAATAGTTTAAGCTCTCTTTTGATTAAGATTACTTGTTTTATTCTAACTCTACTCTTATAAAAGTTAAGTTCTAACCCAATACAACCTTCAATGCTATCCCTAATACAACCCTAACTCTAATCATAATTAAACCACAATCTTATTTAAGGGTTTAACATTTGAGAAATAGTTATAAACATTTAATAAATAAAAAAAATTATTTGAATAATAATTTAAATTTTTTATTAAGTGTGTATTATACATTATAATTATTTTAGACTTTTATATTTTAAAAACTATTTTAATGGATCTAATTTTATGATTAAAATTTATAAACATTTTTTTTAATCTTTAAAACACAATAAAGAGATAAATAGAAAAATCACATGTATGTATAAATTTGATTTTTTCAATATAGAAACATTATATTTTGATGACAACAAGCACATTAGAATCATTAGAATCATCAACAACAACTACACCAACATGACTTATCAAATCTTCATCGATCAACATCTGAAACTCAAGAACACTCAAACAACAATAACTATCATGCAGAAAGATAACTTGTGGAGCATCAAATCACAAACCATCAGAAATGAAGATATTCAACACCATTGCGAGCAATACCCCAAAATATCAGCACAAAATCTAATCATAATGGAATATACCAGAGGAAATACTAAACTCTCAAAGCACCGATCAGATAAACAAACTGCAAAACTAGATCATCTGATATGATCAATTAAGCTTCCTAGATCTCCAAAATCAATATAGAAGAATATAGTGATACAAGAAATACTCCATATACCAAACCATAATCCCAAAGATCCAATCTGCAATCACCAGAGTAGGATTATGTTGACATCAATGAACACGACATATCCTAACAACAACAATGTCCAACAATATCTCATTTTGGCATTGATGACAACATATGAATGTGAAAAATAATCAACTTAAAAAAAGAAAATCACTCCAACAAACTCCCCCTAAGATCAAGCAGATAAAACAGTTTTTCACATGCTTCTCTCCCCATTTGACAACAATTCCAATGAAAAAATATAGATTATGCTTCTCTCCCCAAAACTCATCCTCATGGATATCTCCCCCTAAAACACATAATCAAAATACTCCACCAGAGGAGAAACACTAACTCATCAATCCAGATAAAGAGATAATATTGTGAAGTCCATCGGATTGATGCAACTCAATGCATCTACTTCTTATTAGGAGAGGTAGATAACCCTAACTAGTCTCTAAAATAGAAAAATGTATCTGTAGGAAAAGACTTAGTGAGAATATCAACAATTTGTTCCTTTGTAGATACATATTTCAACTTAACTTCCTCTTCACTGATTTTTTCTCTCAAGTCATTAATGATATTTGATTGATAGATATTTAGTCTTTGAATGTTTCACTAGATTCTTTGACATGTTAATAACACTGGAATTATCACAGTATATGGCAGTAGGATCATCATAGATAACTCTAATATCCTTCAACATTTTCTTCATCCAAACCACCTGAGTGTAGCTACCAGCAATAGCAATGTACTCAACTTCAACAGTAGATAAGGATACCAGATCTTGTTTCTTACTAGCTCATCAAATCAATTTCTTACCCAACAAGAAAACACCATCAAATGTACTCTTCTAGTCATCAACGATTCAACTTCACTAGCCCAATCAATATCAATTTAAGCACATAACATTAAATAATCATTCCTCAGATACCACATACCATAATCCACAATCCCCTTCAAGTATCTGAATATTCTCTTAACAATAGTGACATGACTCTCTTTCAAATCATGCAACCATGTACACAAGAAGCATAATGTTTATCCTAGTCTGAGTAAGATATAGTAGTCCACCAACCATATATCTATCCAAACTCTGATTAACTTTTGGAGAATCATCACTCTTAGACAATTTGCAACTAGTCACCATAGGAGTTCAAACCTGTTTTGAGTCATCTAATGAAAACTTCTTCAGCAATTCCTTCACATATTTTGTTTGAGATATAAAAATACCTATTCCAGTATCTAAAATCTGCAAACCTAGGAAAAATTTCATTTCTCCTATCATAGACATCTCAAATTCTTTGTTCATATCATCGACAAACTTCATGCTCAAGTTATCCTCACCTCCAAAATATAATATCATCAAAAAACACTTCAACAATCAAGATGTTATCACTTCCAATCTTAAAATACATATTACTATCAACAATCCCTTTGTTAAATCCCAATTTCAGCAAATAATTATCCAATCTGGCATATTGAGCCCTAGAGGCTTGCTTCAATCTTTAAAGAGATTTCTTCAGTTTACATACCATGTCTCCTTCATTTGATAATGAAAATCTATCAAGTTTCTCAAGGTAAACTTTTTCCTCAAAATCGCCATTCAAAAATGTACATTTGACATCCATCTGAAATACCTTGAAATCTTTATAAAAAGCATACGTAAGCAACAATATAATAGCTTCAAGTCCGGCTACTGGAGAAAATTTTTCCTTGTAATCAATTCCTTCTTTCTGTGAATATCCTTTACATACTTTATTTTTGACAACTTCACCAACGTCATTTAATTTGTTCCTGAATACCCATTTAGTACCAATCACATTCTTATCTTTAGGTCTAGGCACAAGCTCCCATGTGTTATTATTTTCAATCTGTTCTAAATTTTTCTTTCAGACTTCTAATAAAATTTTCATCTTTACAAGACTCAACAACATCTTTAGGTACAATTTTAGAGATCAAACATACCTCTTGAATAGATAGCCTTCTTCTAGTCATCACACCTTTATTTTTCTCACAAATAATATGATTTTATGAATGATTCAATCTTACATACCTCAGAGTCTTTTGATTGTTCTGATTTCAGGTTATTGCATCTCTCCACCGGTAGCAGCAACATCCAAATTAACTGTCTCTACCAGATCATTCTGCTTCAATTCTTCAATCTGAATAGGTGTTATAACAACAAAATGACCATCATCATATCCACATGCTCTTATCTCTTTTACAAGGTTCTCATCAACCTTCACATTTTCACTCTCTACTATCTTTCTTAGTTTCTTATTGTAGCACCGGTAGGATTTTCTCTTAGTAGGAACATAACCAAACCATAACTTATAAGGAATCTTACCAATATCACCTTTAATATGAACTTGGTTGAATTTGTAAACAGTAGTGATAATAGCTTCTCTCCAATAGATCTTCAGAACATTTCCTTCAATCATCATAGTCCTTGCAACATCTGAGATAGTCATGTTATTTCTTTCAACAACTCCATTCTACTGAGGGGTTCTAGGAGCAAATAATTATCTTATAATCCCAAGCTTCTTAGAGAATGAGTGAAATTCACTAGAGCAAAATTCTCCAACTTTGTCAGATCTCAAACATTTCACCTTGAATCCTTACTCAATCTCAACCTTTTCTTTGAATATCTTGAACTTTTCTAATGTTTCAGATATCTCCTTCAAAAAGATAACCTACATTATCCTCGAATAATCATTAACTAGCAACATAAAATATCTATCACCCTGCACACTTCTAACATTTTTAGGTCCACATAGGTCAATATGCATGAGGTCTACCAATCCATTAGATGTATACTACTTTCTCTCGAAATAAATTCTTGTTTTCTTACCCAATTCACATTCCTTACATACCAGATTAGCAAGCTTAACAATCTTGAGAAGATCTCTAATAGCTTGAAGAGAATTCATCTTAATCATAGAATCAAAATTAACATGACACATTCTTCTATGCCACGACCAAATTTCATCAATCTAAGCAATCAAGTAACTTTTCTCACTAGCATTCAAATGAAAAATATTACCTTCAGTCTTAGTTCCAGATACATTCTCTATATCAGCGGCTTTTAGGATCTTACAATTACTATTCTTGAATTTTAAATCACAAGCTTTGTTCTGCATCTTTCCAACACTCAAAAGATTATGCTTTAAACCTTCAACATACAAGAGACCATCAGTATTATGCTTAGCATCAAAATAAATACAACCTCTACCATGGATCACATCGGCTTTGTCATCTCCAAATCTCACTATTCCACCATCATACCTTTCCATACTCACAAATTTATTTTTATCACCAGTCATATGATGCAAACAACCACTGTCTATTACCCATTCATCTCTTTCTTCAACTTTAGCAGCTAATTTTTTTTTCTCAATAATGTAGCTAATGAGATGAACAGGTACCGATACATCTTATTTAATGGCAAGAAATGCAACTTCATCTCCTTCTAATTTTGTATCTGTAACACCTTCATCAACAACATAATAGAAATTCTTCTGATTCCTATACTTTTGGTTAGACTTGTAAGGCTAATCATACTTCTCATGCTTCTCATATCTATCATTTATGTCATGCTTATAAAATTTATCATGCCTATCATACTTAGTCATTCTCTCGATGCACCTAGAAGCAAAATGTCCTACCTTATTGCAAGAGAACCATATTGTGAGATTTTGCCAAGATCAAGAGATCAATGAAATGTACAAAATAGAGAGACAAATATAGGATAAGAATAAATTGTGTTCTTGTCAATAGATAAATGATCAATACATCAATAGTTATTTATACAATGTATATGAGCCTGCATATATAGGCAAGGCTATATGGATATGTGAGCACATAAACATGAAATGTGGCTCAATAAGAAATAAGGGTAGGTAGGAAATATGTGTGGTAGGTAGGAAAAATAATAAAATATTCCACATGAGATGGATCACCCACCGAAGGTGGAATTATCACTCCATAATAAGTGGATATGATATAGTAACAAGATCACACCATAAAAGGTGGAAAATCTCCTACACACACTATCCCAATGTAGCACAAACACCCAAGTGTTTCTTACCCAAACTCCTATGAAATGTATTTACTATGTAAACTTAAGTAAGATGTAATAATATCCAACATGAGTAATTAATTATACCAACACCCCCCCTTAAGTGCAACTGAGGGAATGCACTTAAGCATACAATGCAACTAAGAAATGCAAAATGGGTCCCAACTATGAGGCCATGTTAGGTACACATGTACAAATGCAAATGCATGCAAACCAATGCAATGAAATCTCTCACAAAGTGGGGAAAGAGAGAAAAACCCAATGGGAAAAAACCCTCCCCCAAAAGAGAGATGAAAGCTATACAAGAGAACTCTCATAGAAGTATGTGAAGGACCAAACCCCATGTGAGGAAAATGTCCCCCCCATATGAGAGAAGAAGAGAAGCTAGGTAGCCTCCACTAAATGGAGAATCTGCACCAATAATAGAAGCTCAATGATGTATGAGTAAACTGCTCCATGAACGTCAAACAACATTCATCACCTTAGGAAGAAAAAAAACCAAAGGTGTATCCATGAAGTCTCCCCAATCATGAAGGGAAGATGTATGAAAAAAACTCATGATGAATGGAATCTCTTAAAATTGCTCAAGTGTCCACATGTCGATGTTGAAAGATACCCCATCCAAAGATGGTAAACTGCTCCACACTGCTGAAAAAGGAACTCCAAGATCTAGTGGAGATGAATGTAGAACATGATCCAAAGACTCACATGTCTCCTCAATGCATAAAGAGACCTCCTCCAACTGTTGTAGATAAGAATCCACAATCATGTCAACCTCAAAAGAATGATCATGTAGAGAATGAACAAGAGGGTCAGCGTGTTCCCTCGCAACAATTGAAGAAGGATCATCTTCATCAAAGAGAAGATGAATATCATCAATGATATCTCCCAAATCTGTAACGTAGGATTCCACAAACAAACCTGCAATGTTTGTCAAGTACTCATCCCATGAAACTGAAGCTGGAAGACAAGATATATCCTCCTACATTGATTCACAAGAAGGCAAAATTGTCACACTATCTGCATCATCAAGTGCAATAGGTGATGTGAAATCAATGAGAGGAGATGAAGCACAAGGCTCAAGAAAGGGGTGACATGTAATAATTCCCATGTTCAAGTATCCAAAGTTCTCCTCAAAATATGAACCATCACAAGTGTGATCATCATGTGTAGAATCATCATATGTGAAATCATCATCATCAATACAATATGTAAAGGAGTATAACTGAGATGCATGATCAACCAGCCAAGTCATAATGATAGCTTTAGTCTCCAAGTCTCTAATGAAAAACACCTCAGGTGTGAACTCCACAATTCTCTTAGTTGCCCCATCTATGATTTGATAGATGTAAAGGAGATTGTTTGTCAAGTCGGGTACATACAACACATCATTGAAGGATTTATCTCCAGTGGCAATAGATCCTTTCCCAATCACATCCATGTATGTATGATTTCCCATCAAAATATGTGGCATGGTACAAGGCTCAAATGAAGAGAACATAGACTACAATGATGCCATATGATGACAAGCCCCTGAATCTAGAAGTCATCTCCCTGAATCATGACTTGTAGTAGTGTTGGAAATGTGCCTTAAATTAACTTGACTTGTGTTTAGACTAATCAAAGTAACTTATCCTGATGGAACACTCTTCTTGTGACCAGCTATTGGGTGAGCAAGTCCGAGATGATCCAATGGTTGTCGCTATACCGCGATGCGAAGATGATCAAAAGTTATTCCCCATGGCTTGGCACAAAGCACGTGGAAAAAGAAGTGAGTTAAGGACCGAGAAGATTAAGGTTGATCCAACAGTGGTCACTAGGTTGCAATGGGAAACTACTCGTTAGAATATCCATCGTGACCCAGCAACAAAGAAGAGCTTCATTCTAGGTGGTTAGTGAGGTCATGCAAATTGAGAAGATCCAACGGCAGATCCGAGGAAGATCAACAGTGGAGTAAAGTTATGGGACTATCAGCGACTGTCATTGTACCGAGATTGTGAGGTGCCTGAAATGTTATCCCTCGTGACATGGGGACCAAGTGGTGGGCCTTGACAGGAGAGCATCTAAGGTGATTTAAAGGTTGAGCAGATCACAAATGAACAGATGACGATCGCAGAAGATCTGACGGTGCTCGCTAGGTCGCGATGGGAAATTTCTCGTTAGAATATCCATTGCAACCCAGCGACAAAGAAGTGTTTCATTCTGGGCAGTTAGTGAGGCCATGCTAAGGTGGTAGGGCAAGAACCCCAGAGCTAATCAGGTGGTGCCATGTGGCAGAGCTGCATTAGTGGAGTCTCTGGTTCATCAAGAGATTAGAGCAATTCTTTTGTGGTCTTTCCAATGGCCGATGGAGTAGAGACTTACTATGGGTGTGCACTCGAACCAGAGTCCAAAAGGTAAACACTTGGGCATAAAAGATGGTCTTGTTGGTGTATATTAATATGAACTGACCCGACTTCCTAGTGCATGTGGGATATTATGTTTCTCTTGAATGCAGACTAATGCAAATGGTTAGACATCAATCCACTGGTACAATTGTTGAGATGAACTATCGACAATCTGATATATGAAGCCATTTGATAACTATGGTCTATGTAACTAATATTCAAGATCTGATTGTAGTGTTCAATTCATGATTATCTAAGAATGAATACCTGTAGTTGCAGACTGAAACTTTATTGTAAATTCATTTATTGGAAATAAAGTGTTTCAACTTTTGGTGGCAGGTTTTTTCCCGAAAGGGTTTTTCCCACATAATTCTTGTTGTTCTATCTCTGTGTTGATTCTATGTGTTTTGTCTATGCTATTCTTAACATTCTAGAAAAGTTTTAAGCTACATTCTTGCATGATCTTTCTTGTTAATTTACATTAGGTAGGCATTTCCACACTATGCTTTCCTTACAAGTGGTATCAGAGCTTGGCCCATTTTGTTATCCTTGTCTAGTAGGGTTAGTTTTTTGTGTCAGTTCTATTTTCAGTGGGAGTCTTGCAAAATGTCTACTTGCTTGTTTTACAAGTTAAGATGGTGAGCACCTAAGGCGCATAGACATGGAGAAGTTTAATGGTTCCAGTTTCAAACTATGGAAACTCAAGATGGAAGACTTGTTGGTCGACTGAGACCTTTGGATTTCTATATCTAGGCAGAAACCTTCAGGCATGAACCAAGAGGATTGGGAATTAGCCAACCGCAAGGCACCGGTCTAATCAAGCTATGTCTTGCTGATTGTGTTCTGTTAAACGTCCATGAGGAGAAGACTGCACATCTTCCTTGGAATAAGTTGGGAGATATTTATCAAGGCAAGTCCTTGGTGAATAAAATTTTCTTGAGGATGAAGTTGTACTCTATGAGGATAGATGCGGGAAAACAATTGGAAAACCACTTGAATGCATTCAACATGGTTCTTGCACAGTTAACTTCTCTTGGTGTGACCATTCAGGAAGAAGAACATTGCATGCTGGTGTTGTGTTCATTGCCTGACTCTTGGGATCACATAGTGATGGCTATTAGTACTAGTACGACCCAGTTCAAGATGGATACTGTGGTTAATACTCCTTTTTCAGAAGAAATGAGAAAGAAGTCTTCTGAGATGAGAAAAGATACACTCTCTGTTCGAGGCAGACCGAAGGACAAAGACAAGAAGAAAGGAAACAAGTCCAAGTCCAAGTCTCAAGAGAGATGAAAATTTCTAGGAAATAAGTCAAAGGTGAAGTGCTGGAACTGTGGGCAAAAAGGGAATATCCAAAAGGATTGTAAGGAGGAGAAGAAGAAGAAGAAGAAGTATTCTGACACTGAATCTTCTCAGAGTGATGCAGATGCATTTGTAGCAGCCCTGGTAGTGCCTACCTCAGATGACACCTGGTTAGTAGATTCTAGCGTAGCTTTTCACATGACCTCCCATAAGGAGTGGTTCTCGTAGTATGAACTGTATGCTGGTGGAAAGGTATACTTGACTAGTGATTCTACATTGGAGATTGTAGGGAGAGGCAGAATTAAAATCCAATTCCTAGATGGTAGAGTGAAGGGGATCAATGGAGTTCTTCATATACCAGGTCTGGCAAGAAACCTTCTCTCTGTAAGTAAACTTAATGATGCTAGAGTACAAGTTACATTTGTATCTGGTGGTTGCAAGATGACTAGGGGTTCCATTGTATTGGAAAAGGGTGATCGCATTGGTAGACTGTATAAGTTAAATGTTGAACCTATATGTTGTAATGTAACCTCTGAAAGGTTTGTTAAGACAACTGTAATGATGCATAATGCTATTTCATTGGAAGCTAAACTTCTTGCTGAGAAAAAAATGCTCTAGCATAATAGATTAGGTCACATAAGTGAAAAAGGTTTAAAAGATTTGAAGAATAAGAATCTAGTTGAAGTTCTTGATGATTGTAGTTTTGAGTTCGATTTCTGTGAACACTGCATATATGGAAAACATAACCATGTTCAGTTTTATTCCAGTTCTCATAAGTCTTCTGACATTCAGGACTTTGTTCACTCTGATGTGTTTGGTTCAGTGGATGTTCCTTCTCTGTCTAAGTCTAAGTACTATGTATCTTTTGTAGATGATTATTCAAGAAGGGAATTTGTGTACTTTCTTAAAAGTAAATCAGAAGTGTTCAGTCGATTTAAGGAGTTTAAAAACCTTGTTGAAAATCAGACTGGGAGAAGGATTAAATGTTTAAGAACAGACAATGGTGGTGAATACTGTAGTGCATATTTCGACAAATATTGTGTTGATCATGGAATTAAGAGACATAAGACTATACCTTACACTCCACAACAAAATAAAGTTGCTGAAAGGTTGAATTGGTCTCTAATGGAGAAAGCAGGGAGCATGTTGAGCGGAACTAGGCTGGAACAAAAATTTTGGGATGAAGTAGTTGCTACGACATGTTCTCTGCTAAATTGTTCTCCTACTTCAGCATTGGTTGACAAAACACCTATGGAAGCTTGGTCTGGTAAGAAACCTTCTTTAAGGCACCTTTGTGTTTTTCATCCAGAGGCATATGCTCATGTGCTTGATGTTAATAGATCTAAGTTGGATAACAAAGCTATGAAATGTATCTTCATTGGCTATGGAGTTGGTGTGAAAGGATACAAACTTTGGAATCCAGTGACTGGTAAGGTTATGTACAACAGAAGTGTGATTTTTCATGAGTTAAAACCTATGTCACTAGATCACAACATAGGAAAACAAGGAGAATCTGAGGGTGAAATTCCTCCAGCTAAGAAAAAATTTCCATAGATACCAAAAGATGAGGAGAGTTCAAATAGTTCAAGTAGTTTTGAAGAACATGATGATGAGCCTCCTGTTGAACCTCAAGAAGCCTCAACACTAGAGTTGAGAAGATCTACTCGAGAGAGGCGACAACTTAATAGGTATACACCTAATAAGTACAGTCACTCTATGTTGAATGTTAATTGTGCTTATGCTTTACTTGCAGATACTGATGAGCCTAGGACTGTCAGAGAAGCTATGAAGATGCCTGATTCATATTCCTAGTTGGAAGCCATGAATGATGAAATGTCATCATTGGATAAAAATGGAACTTGGGATTTGGTGCCATTGCCTAAAGGTAGAAATCTTGTAGGCTGCAAGTGGGTATTCAAAAAGAAGTATGGTCCAGATGGTAGCATTGACAAGTACAAATCAAGATTGGTTGCAAAGGGGTATTCTCAAAAGGAAGGTATTGACTATGGAGAGATCTTTTCTCTTGTGGCTAAGCTGACATCTATCAGATTTCTCTTGTCACTTGCAGCAACATATGATTGGGAGATTGAGAAGATGGATGTGAAGACAACATTTCTTCATGGTGATCTTGAAGAAGAGATTTATATGTCTTAGCTTGAGCACTTTGTGGAAAAAGGTAAAGAACATTTGGTATGCAGACTCAAGAAGACTCTGTATGGTTTGAAACAGTCTCCTAGAATGTGGTATCAAAAGTATGATACATTTGTTTTGTCCTTGGGATTTGTGAGATAAAAAACTGATCATTGTGTTTATTACAAAACTGAAGGTGATAGGATTCTTATAATAGCTTTGTATGTAGATGACATGTTGTTCATAGGAAATATAAAAGGTATGATCGCCGATTTAAAATCTCAATTATCTATGAAATTTGAAATGAAGGACTTAGGAGAAACAAATTACATTCTGGGAATGGAGATCAAAAGGAATAGATCTAAGAGGAAACTTTGGCCCAGCCAGAGAAAGTATATAACCAATTTTCTTGACAGGTTTCATATATCTGAGTGTAAATCATAGGTTGTTCCAATCTTGCAGGGAACTAAGTTGTTTGTGCTTGATAGTTCAAAATCTCCAAAAGAGATAGAAGACATGAAAAGTGTACCTTATGCAAGTGCTATTGGCAGTTTGATGTATGCTATGGTCTATACAAGACCACACATTTCCCAGCCAGTGGGAGTACTTAGCAGGTTTATGTCGAATCTAGGAAGGCCGCATTGGGATGTTGTAAAGAGGGTGTTTAGATATCTGAAGGGAACTTCAGATTTTTCTTTGTGCTATCATGGTTATTCTAATGATTCAAAGAAAACTCTTAGTGTATGTGGTTTTGTGGATTATGATTGGGTAGGAGACATAGACAGCAGAAGATCCACAACTGGATATGTATTTGTCATGAATGGTGGAGCAATTAGCTAGATGAGCAAGCGACAATATGTAGTCGCTTTGTCTACTACAGAGGTAGAATACATGGTGGCCACACATTCTTGTAAAGAAGTTGTCTAGCTTAGGCGTTTGAGTTCAGATATTGGTTTTGATGTAGGGAAGGTTGAAATTTGGAGTGACAGTTAGAGTGCCATATGTTTCGCGAAGAATCCTACTTTCCATGCCAAATCAAAGCATATTGATGTTTAGTATCACTTTGTTTGTGACATGGTGGAAGATGGAAAAGTTTATCTTAACAAGGTAGACACTCTAGAAAATGTTGCAGATGCCTTGATGAAACTTGTGAGCACTCACAAGTTGAGGTGGTGTTCTAATTCTATGGGTCTTGATACCCATGTTTCTTGATAACATCTGGAATGGTAATCGGTCTAGTGAATTCCTCGTCAAGTAAGAGTTTGTTGAAAATGTGCCGTGAATTAAATTTACTTGTGTTCAGATTGATTAGAGTAACCTATCCCGATGGAACCCTCTTCTTATGATCAGCTATCAGGTGAGCAAGTTCGAGATGATCCAATGGCTGTTGCTATACTGCGATGGGAAGATGATCAAAATTTATTCCCCGTGGTTTGGCGACAAAGCACATGCAAAAAAGAAGCGAGTTAAAGACCAAGAAGATCAAGGTTGATCCAATAGTGGTTGCTAGGTCATGATGGGAAATTGCTCGTTAGAATATCCATCGCGACCCTGCGACAAAGAAGAGCTTCATTCTGGGCGTTTAGTGAGGCCATGTTAAGGTGGCAAGGCAGGGACTCTCGAGCCAATCAGGGAGTGACACGTGGCATAAGTGAGTGGCCCAGGTGAGATAAGGGTCATGCAAATCGAGAAGATCTAATGGCATATCTGAGGAAGATCAATGGTGGAGTAAAATTTTAGAACTATCAATGAATGTCGATGTACCGAGGTTGTGACATGCCCAAAATGTTATCCCTCGCGACATGGCGACCAAGTGGTGGGACCCGGCAAGAGAGCGACTAAGGTAAGTTAAAGGTCAAGCAGATCGCAGATGATTGGTTGATGATCACAGAAGATCCGATGGTGGTTGCTAGGTCATGATGGGAAATTGCTCATTAGAATATCCATCACGACCCAATGACAAAGAAGAGTTTCATTCTCGACAGTTAGTGAGGCTGTGCTAAGGTGGCAGGGTAGCGACTTCGGAGCCAATTAGGTGGTGCAACATGGCAGAGCTGCATTAGTGGAGTCACTGGTTCATCAAGAGATCAAAGCAATGCTTTTGTGGTCTTTCCGATGGCCAATGGAGTAGAGACTGACTACGGGTGTGCACTCGAACCTGAGTCCAAAATAGTTGGACACTAATGATGGTCTTGTCGGTGTATATGAATAAGAACTAGCCTAACTTCCTGGTGCATGTGGGATACTGTGTTTCTCATGAATGCAGACTGACGCAGATGGTTAGACTTCAAACTGTTAGTGCAGTTGCTCAGATGAATTGTTGATAATCTAATATATGAAGCTATTGGATAACTATGGTGTATGTAACTGATATCCAGGATCCGATTGTAGTGTCTAGTTCGTGAGAATCTAAGAACGAATACCTATAGTTGCAGACTGAAACTTTATTGTAAATTCATTTACTGGAAATAAAGTGTTTCAACTATTGGTGGTGGGTTTTTTCCCGAAAGGGTTTTTCCCACGTCATTCTTGGTGTTCTGTCTCTATGTTGATTCTATGTGTTTTGTCTATGTTATTCTTAATGTTCTGTAAAAGTTTTAAACTGCATTCTTGCATGCTCTTCCCTATTAATTGACATTAGGAAGGCATTTCCATACCATGCTTTCCTTACAAGTAGCACAAAGAGCTTTTCCTTTTCTTGTCCCAAAAGAGTGAGTCTTCCCACTTGTAGAAGACATGAATGCTTGCCCTTTCCCTTTTGAAGGTGTGGAAGTGGAAGTTTGTGAATCCTCCTTCTTGTAGACATTAGGGAAATCAATGTTATTTGTTTTGAGGTTGTGAGTGAGCTTATCAATCTTCTTAGAATGACAATGACGCTCCTCATGACCAAAATTTTTACAATAGGCACAAGTAGGTCTCTCCCTCTTTGGTGAATTATCCCTTTTGAAAGAGGATGAATCTCCTTGTTCTAGAGAAGGTGATGCTTTGTCCTTAGGATTTTATTGCCATTTCTTCTTGTTGGAGTTATCCTTCCCTATATTTCCTTTGTTCCCTTGGTTTGCCACTAATTCTTGAGACTTAGAAGTCGTAAGAATTCCCATGCTTATCAACTTAGTTTGTTCCATCATCAACATTTCGGTGAAAGCATCAAATGTAGGCATTGTGTAGCTTGAACCCATTGCCATCCTATGGGTTTGGAAACTAGAAACAAATGCTGCATATTCTTGTGGAAGCTTGCCCATCAAATTGAAGATCAATTGCATATCCTTCTTACCAATGACACAATCCTTGAGTTGTGCCCTCAAGTCTTTTGCCTTAGCGACATAATCTAGTATAGTATTAAAGATCTTGGGATATAATATGGTAAGATCACTATCAATCTGATATTCCCTAATCTCATCAATTGGACCATACAAGTCTTGAAAATTTTTCCAAGCATCCTTGATTAGAGTAAATTTCTCAATATGAAATATGAGATCCTTTCATACATACTTTCTTAAGGTACCAATTTCCATGATATTTTTAGTAAGCCAATCCAAGTGACCAACAAGATCAACCTTAAGATCAATGGGAGCAACAATAGTTCCATCAATATAATGAGATAGTCATTTTTCCATAAGTTTACTCCATGCATCAATTTTCCAAGCAACATAATTATGAGGAGTTAAGAGATGAAACTTAGGAGAACCCATAGCAGAAAAAAGGAAGGAACACAAGAGCACAATATCACAAGAGACACCCCAACAAATTCAATCAATCAAAGTACCCCCCCCAAAATGATGATTTTGGCACTTTATATGTAGTGCATGTACAATAGGCCACTTGCAAACAATGGCAAGGTGAACTTCTGATTATTTTTTTACAACTGCCCTAATAGGCTAAGAAATACAATGTAAAAGAGCAACAAGATAGATCTATGTAATACAAGTGCAAAATTGGCCAAAAAGGACCATATGATGAAAGTACAATTTCTACCCAAAATTGCTACAAACTGATAGAATATTATGGTTCTAGACGAAACATTATCCACTTCAAAAAAAATGACACCTAAAATGGAGTTCGTATGAGCCTAAATGGAGTACCGAAAGTTTCAGAAACAAGGATTGGACACTTACAGTCACCAAAAACTATGATTTATGAAACATATGTCCATAAAAATTAGAAAATAATGCCACTAGGAGAAAATACGCAAAATTCTATCCAATTTTTTAAAAATTGCACCAAAAAAGGATCAAAAATGAGAAAGATATGCCCATTTGAAGTTGAACTGCAAAATCAAAAAGCTAAATGGAGGGGGCCTGCAAAATTTCAAAAAAAATGATGATGTCACCATAACACTAAGTTAAATTTGATGACCATATGAATGTTGCGAAAACTTCACCTCCCTATTGACTAGGCTTTTGTACAGTAAGAACGTGGCGCAATCAGAAGGTGACACGTGGCATACGACAGATGACGTGTCTGTATGGTTGTGCTGGCGTGTGCTGATGAGTGGGTAGGATGAGGTGGCACAGGTTGCTAATGTGTCACTAAATGGGTGCCAACTCGACACTGATGTGGCAGACTGCCCATGTGGCGTGCTAACTGGAATGGACTTGCAAAGGTGGACGTGTGGCGTTGATGTGGTATTGAGGCCAGTCACCGAAGCAAGTCAGTTGCCGAGAGGCTGGTGGTCAGTGGTTCAGTGGAGGGTCTGGTGTCACGGTGGAGGTATAGGGTGTCGACAGCTGGAAGACTATCGGCGGTGGCATAGAACATTGGGCGAAGGGGCCGACCACACTAATACATTTGGACTAGATTTCTGATTGAGGTTTCTGATGGATAAGGTATATTGTGGCCAAATTTTTTTTTTTTTTGAAAAAATGCCCGTATTTGTCATAATTCCGATGAAAATTTCCCATTTGGTTTCGATGAAGAAGGCATTAGCAATGAGAATTTTCTTTTTTCCAAAAAAGTGCTTGAGTTCATCGTAATTCCGACGACAACGACCATTATAAGTTAAAAGAAAGAAGATGGGAATTCCTTTGTATTGCAAATTTCCCGTCTAGGCGTCCGTGGTGACTTCAACCCCCAAGAACATCAAACCCGCATTGAAGGCATTTGTGGCATTGCTTGCAATCCCACGTAGGAGGTAGATTCAAATTGCCCAATTTTTTAATTTCATGTTGCAAAAAATATACATGTGGTGGTTAATTGTCCTAGTTTAATCTTGTAAAACCATAGAACTGTGATTGAGGAGTGAGCATTCAATTTTGTAGTAGCAATCCCTTCCTCCCGTATACACGCGTGTTGATTGTTCACATGAGATAACATCTCTTTGCAGCATCATATCAAACAATTCATGAGCCTTGTCCATGTTTCCACATTTTCCATTCATGTCAAGCAGGGCATTTGCAAGTACAACACCTAACAAAATTCCTCTATCCATTATGCTTTGATGGATGTCCATACCCTGTTCCAAAGCTCCCATTTTTGCACACGTAGGGAGGATGCTGGCAAAGGTTGTGGAATTTGGCTTTATGCCTTCCAATTTCATTTGCTTGAAAGTGTCTAAAGCCTTTTCGACAAAACCATTTTGTGCATATCCAGCAATCGTTGCAATCCACGAGACAATATTTCTTTCAGGCATTCTATCAAACAGTTCATGTGCCTTGTCTATTCTTCCACATTTTGCATACATGTCTACCAGGGCAGTTGCAACTACAAAATCTGACAAAATTCATCTATCCTTTATGCTTCGATGAATGTCCATACCCTGTTTCAAATCTTCCATTTTGGCACAGGCAGGGAGGATAGTAGCAAAGGTCATGGAATTTGTCTTTACACCTGCCGATTGCATTTGCTTGAAAGTTTCTAAAGCCTTCTCAACAAATCCATTTTGTGCATATCTGGCAATCATTGTAGTCCAGGAAACCACATTTCTTTGAGGCATACAAATAAGTGAATTTGATATTCAAAACTATCTACAATGAATTCAATTCTTGTCCATTAGTCATTTATGTTTGCAATACGCATCTTTCTTTGTTTTTCTTAATCGTTATTCATAGTTATGTGCATATTTCACATTCTATAATTAGGATCTCAATTGCTATGGCTGAACACTAGCATGATGTTTGTGTTGTAGTATAGATGCATGGAAACATAATTATGGGATTGTTATATTATAGAGATCATAAATCTAGATATCGCATATTAGTTCTAGCTCTTCTTGGATTGAGTCTAAAGTTGACAATGGACATACAGTCATAAAGCCATTATTAGCCGATCTATCCATTTCTAATAAAGACAAATAAGAAAGTCATTTTGATATTGAGAGTTTCTTATCTATTTACCTATTGATCATTATTAAGCCATAATATTTAGGTCTATTTATCTCTCTTGCAAAACCTCTGTAAGTGTCCTAGATTGTCCCTACTACTCACTCTTCAATGAAATAGTCGAGTTCTAAAGATTTGTTGTACAAGATGGTGTTGAACATATCAACAAGGCTAGCATGGAAGGCATGTTCAAGCTTCCACTTGTACAACTTACAACAAATGATTTGTTGATAGAAGAAATTCTTGAAATAGGGATACAATCGAAAGACAAGTAAGTACATACAAACCTCCTCAGTTGAAAGTAAAATCTATGTATAAAAAGAGTACATTGAATCCCAATCCATAAACACAATAGAAATACCGATGGAGACTTAATTGGATGTAGCATGTCACACCAAAGTTGTTAGAGTATGCTAAGCTAGTACATAATGTTTCCTAAAGCCACATTAGTATTTTACCCAGATCATTATCTACCAAAACTAACTATAGTAATCCTTTTGAGGATTAATTTCATGGTTCTAGATATTCATTTAGTTCCACTTATTGTTGGAGAAAAGAACAGTTATTTCTTGAGGTAGATGAATATCCCATCAACAAAGGACAAGACCCTTTCTAGAATATAACAAATCCTACTCCAACAAAAGATCATGGGGGTTTCACTAGAGATATTGAATAAGAGATAGACTTCTACTGTTGCATTAAAAGCATTGGCATGTTCTTCATTTATTGATGTAAACTCTCTATGACGCCACCACAACCAACAAAGGTGTAAAAAGTTGTTTGCAATGCATGGATTTTTAGAATTGTCCTTTGAGAAAATAGAATTAAAGTATGGAAGCAGGATCTACCAGCTCCTGAGGGAATCTTGATGAAAAATAACTGTAAAATATTTGGGTGAGCTTATATGCAAAAACTCATGCTTCTTGATGGGTTTATGTATAGAAATAAGAATGAATTAAGTGGTAAAGGGGCTTCTGGAAACAAGAGGGACAGAGAGGCAGTGGAAGTGAAAAATTTTGGTGTTGTGTCTGCTCCATCTCAGAATGGGAATGGTGAAGGTGTTGTAAGAGTAGCTAAGAAGGGTGTTGGAAGAAGTGGGTGTGTTTACATTCCCCCATTTAAGCTGGCTCAAATGATGAAAGATGTGGAAGACAAGAGTAGTGTGGAATACCAGTGCATGACATGGGATGCCCTTCGGAAGAGTATCAATGGGTTAGTAAACAAGGTAAATGCATCTAACATCAAGAACATCATTCCAGAGTTGTTTGCAGAGAATCTCATCCATGGGAGGGGTCTATTTTGTAGGTCTTGTATGAAATCCCAAATGGCATCCCCTGGATTTATAGATGTTTTTGTTGCGTTGGTTGTTGTGGTAAATACAAAATTTCTTGAAGTTGGTAATCTACTTTTGCGAAGAATTATTTTGCTGCTTAAAGGGCATACAAATATAATGACAAGCACATGTTGATAGCAGTAGCCAAATTCATAGCTCATTTAGTGAATCGACAAGTTGCACATGAGATCATTGCTTTGGAACTTCTCACCCTTTTACTAGAGAACCCCACAGATGATAGTGTAGAGGTTGCTATTGGGTTCATGAAAGAATGTGGTTCTTTGTAGCAAGACCTTTCACCCAAAGGTCTTTTATGGGATTTTTGAAAGATTTAGAGGTATTCTCCATGAGGGGGAAATTGACAAATGAGTACAATTTTTAATCGAAGGCCTTTTTGCATTTCGCAAAGCTAAGTTTGAGGGTCATCCAGCTGTGCGTCCAAATCAGTTAACACATGAAGTTTTCCTAGAAGATGAACTTGATCAAGAGGTTGGTTTGGATGTTTTCAAGCTAGGTCCTGATTTCTTAGAGCATGAGGCAACCTATGAAAAACTGAAGAAAGATATCCTTGGAGATGCTTCTTCAGATGAAGCAGAAGGAGAGAATGATTCAGGTGATGATTCAGATGATGATGATGATGATGATGATGAAGAGGAAGGTGAGGAAGAACTAAGAATATAGGATGAGATAGAGACAAACTTGGTCAATTTAAGACATACAATTTATTTGACAATCATGTCAAGTGTTGATTTTGAGGAAGCTAGTCATAATGGTATTCTTGGGCAAAGATTCTGTATGATCAATAAAATATATGAGGAATTTTTTGATAAGTGTTTTGTACAACAGTATTCTATGATACACAAATTGGAAACAAATAAACTGTGTAATGTTGCAAAGTTTTTTGCCCACTAACTTGGCACAGATGCTCTTCCATGGCATTGTCTTGCTTATATACATGAGACAGAGGAAGATACTACTTCCTCTTCTGGTATTTTTATAAAAATTCTCTTGTAGGAGCTAGTAGAGAAGCTTGGTATATTGTTGCTTAATGAAAGTTTGAATGATCCAACAATGCAGGAGCCTTTTGATTCAATTTCTCCAAAGGACAATCCCAAAAATTCACGGTTTGTTATCAATTTCTTTACTTCTATTGGTCTTGGTAGTATCACTGAGAGTTTACGTGAGTATTTGAAGAATATGCCAAGGCTTGTAATGTAGCAGCAAAAGTCTATTCCTGAGTCAGATGAATCTACCTCTAATGACGATTCGTCTAGTTCATTAGGTTCGTCAGATTCTGATACATCAGACTCATATTCTGAGAGTGAAACTGACAGTGAGAGCAGTAAGGAGTCACCAAGTATGAAAAAACAAGAAGAAAAGGGCATGTTGTCTTATGTATTTTAATAATTTCTATTTTCTTGCCTGTGAAGAAAGACCATGTTAGACAATATCAATGAACAACAAAATAAGGAGACAATTGCTAGATTGTGGTCTAACTTGAAAAGAAAAGGTGATGGAAAATGTTATTGTTCGTGCAAAATTTGTAAGGGGTTAAAGACTATGTTATTGTCTATACACAAACAATATGAGTTGCTTCTAGTGTTGATATCCAAGGTGGGACTGCAAAAGTTATGAATATGCCTCATCCTTGTAAGTTTTTTTATTACAACTCCTAATTCTTGACACTAAACTTTTTGTTCTTGATGTTTTTCACTAGTTGTCATAACCTCTGACTTTGATGCTTGTGCCTTAATAGAACTAGATGTTTCTTGTATGCATACTTTGTCAAGGACTACATTATGATGCTATAGGGCTACAAACTAAGATTATTTATTGTATTGAGTTGCACATTTGACATGAGTTTCCCTATGACCGCTATGCACATTTATGTATATACACTATTTCTAGTCTGTATATTGATATTATTTTTGAGAAAATATTACAAAACTCAGAGTATTCTCCATAAGATTAGGAAAAAGCTCAGATAAATTTCTGCAGCATTTTCTTACAACTACTTGCGATCATTTTTTTAGGAGTCCTGGTATCCATTTATAATAGTATGGATGCATAAAAGCTTTGGACCCTTCAAAAGAAAGTTTGTTACAAACAACCAGTCATTTTCAAGAAGCGGTTATAAGTCCTTTTCAGCATCTGCGGCTTCTTATGCTTGTTGTTCTATTGCAACCTCCTGTAACTGCTCCCGAGCATCTTCTTTCTGTCCCATATACTTATCTGTCCACTCTTGATACACATCATCACTAGGCCAAGTAAAACTAGCAATCTTTTGTTTCATAACTTCTAGCCACTTCCAAGTGACTCGTACATGCCCAATCTCTATTTTTATGAAACCATAATGAGATTTCACTTTTTCAATTTCCTCAATTGTTTGGACAAATAAGGATGTGTCAACAGTACTAATAATCTGATTGATCCTTAGGGACAAATTGTGGTCCACCTCTTTTAACCAAGTCTTCTCTTCCTTTAGCTGGACAGGACCAATGAAACCTCCTGGAAACATTTCAAATTTATGATTTGAATATTCTTTCCTATAAAGTTGGGCTTTTCTTTTTATACCCGCTCCTTCCACTGAAAGAATATTCATCTCTTTTATAAACTCACATGTGGACCTTAGATTGTCATTCTCTTCTGCATCTGCATGGGAAGAACACATGATCTCTAACTCTTTACCTCTAGGCACCCACTTATTCAGGATTGGTTCCAAAGTGGCTTCTTCTTCTCTCAATTTGATCAAAATCTCAAGAATCCTCTTCATATTTATGTATACTTGGAGGTTTTGACTGAGTGATCAAACTTCAAGATGGTGGCTTTCACCTTCTCCTCATATTTGTTTGCATACAATGTCTGAGCTTGTTTCAATTTTTCCAACTCATGTTGGACATTTTCAGGTAATTGGGAACTAGAAGGCATAGGAGAAGGGGGAGATTCAATGATGGGACTAGTAGGAGAGGGTCTTGCTAGAGAGGAGGCTATCATGAGTTTAGAAGATTAATCAGGATGATATTGACTTGCCAGTTGACTCCGGAGTCTAGCAATTATGCTGTCTCTATTGGCTATTCCTTCTTTAGCATCATTGTAGGCTTTTAAAATAGTCTCCAACTTCAATTGGAGATTAGCCTTTTCTTGTGCCTCTTTCTCTACCACTGCAACACTGAATTTTGTAGTCTCTAGGACTGTGCTTGCAACTTCCACTACCCTTGTGTCTTGGACTCTTTTAACTATCATGCCTCCTAAGAGGCGAGAATCTGATGCATCCTTCCTTCTTTTGTTTTCATCCTTCTTTAAAGACCACATGACAAGAGTAGCATTATCTTTGTTGAATGTCACTCCCTCCATAGGCTTTGTTTCTTTCCTCACTACATCAAGCACTAAGGCATCAACTCCATTTAGGGAGAATCAATAGACCAACCTTTGCTACCATTTCTCTTCCTTTCTTAGGGGTGATTGTTTTGAACTCCTCCATCATTTCTTGCTTAACCTCTTCATCTACCTAAGTTGTATTTTTAAGAGGCTATTCACTTTTCCTCTGTTCACATCTAGTCTTGAATTGATCAATATTTTGCTTCCATAGAAACTATATAAAAGCTCCTAATGTGACAAAATTACTGTCAACTAGGAATACTTCACTAGCTTGCTTAATAGTAAGGTCTATTTCTTGGCCCTTTAACTCACCATCAGTCAAATCCATTTCAGCATTAGGTTGCTCTTTGGGCATCCCCTCTTGGCTCTCCTCATAGGTATAGGCAATCTCACCGAGACTCCCTAACTACAATAATTGTTCAGCCATAGCTTGTTCATCTCCAATGTGGATAGGAGACTGAGATGGAAAATATTGAGGCTCATTAGTTTCAATTTCCTTTCCCACTCTCTGCTTCTTAGGGGAATCCTGGATGTCAATGACATCTTCAATTTTCCTCTTCCCTTTTGAAGTGGAAGGCTCACCTATCACTGGCATTATCATAGTCTACTTTGACCTTTTGTGCATTACATAGTCACCATGTGGGATATCTCTAGCAAAGGAAGGCTTAGCCAATACCATCTTAGCCTTATCAGGATCATTTTGCATTATGGCCTCCCTCTTTTCTTTTAAGGTCTGCATGAGATCTTCAAAATAAAGAATCGGGAATTTTATTTTCTCCTCAAATGGATTGAAGCTAGAAAGGGGGTCATAGCCAATGTCAAATTGATGGATAAAATCAAGGGCTTTCTTATATGCCACCCACTTCTCCTTCCTCAGTTCTTGCTCATCTAAGCTGAATTCATTTCTAATCAGATCTTCTGGGAACTAAAATTGATGTGGCCTACCTCTACACACTACTCTTTTTCTGAACATGCCATTGAAAAAATCCTTGGGGTCTGCACATCTTGACACTACAGTAGACAACCTATATGGCTTAAAGAATTCTTCAAAAAATCTCCATTTACCCTTAGTGATCACAAAATGGTGAGCCATGGTAATAGTTGGGAAAATAGTCCCTTTACCTCTATTGGTTAGCTCTGCTTCTTGTACTCCCCCAATTTGTCTCAAGACTTCTACAATCCCTATCTTCAATGGGATCTGATAGGGTAGTAAAAGGGGGGTGCCTCTAAATCCAAACACTCTAAAAATAGTAGACACAAGGTACAAATATATGTCTCCCCAACTGTGAACAATCTCGATATCCTCTACAAACTCCTTTGGTCTAAGAAACTCCAAAAGAGCCTTAGGAATTCTAGGATTTTCTCTGCATAGAAGAATTCTAATTTTAGATGCAAAGCATCTATCAAACTTTAAATAACTTGCATCTTCTCTATCCCAAGATAGAAAAGTACTCCACAATTGCACTAGCATCTCCTCTTTATCCTTGACCTTAATCAAGTCTATCTCCTTTCCAAAATAATCAGCCACTTTGAACAAAAACATATGCATTAACATGGAGTACCATCCAAATGACCTATCCACCTTACCATTTTTTAATCCTACTAGCCCTTTATGAATTGCATCAGCAAGGTATGAGGTATAATCAAATGTTATTGCTAGGGAGGGATTTAGAATTTGTGCAATCATTAACATATAATGGGTTGGCATATTCTTTTCAACATCCTCTCCAAAAATCTGGCATAATGCCCAATACAGACCCTTAGCTCTCAGAGTGAATAGGTTGAGAGAGAATGGTTCCATTGTGCTGGGGCCTACAACTGTTAAGCCCCCTATATTTACAAATAATTATTTCAATGGGCCACTTGTAAGATGATCCCTTTGTGTGTTGTAAACCTGGAGGACTCAATGAGTTTAAACACTTTCCTAAATTCATCTTCATTTATCTCAATCAAGATTGATCCCTTTATGTTCTTGATGCATCTTGCCACAGAGTCATAATTATGTGCAATCAGGGCTAATAGATCTACATCCATATTAACACCTGGGACCACAAGCTTTCCTACATCCTACTCCCATATGCCATTCAAAGGAGCTGGGGAATTCCTCTACCCAAAACTAAATTTGAAGAGTCTTAAGCCTGACAATCCTATTTCAAGGTTCCTCAACCAATTACCCTTATCATAAAGGACATCTCCAATTTTTAGACGAGGGTTCTTAGGTACTAGCTCTTTGGCCTTAGCCCCAACATTGGTGGACATGGTTAATTTCTCTAAAAAATCATCACAGATATTTTGGTCCTGGTAATTCACTTTCCCTATTAATTCTCTTCTGCGTGCCTTTCTGGTCGAACAATTATACCAGTAGAAGCTAGCACAAACCTCTAATGAAGTAATTCACACAGCAGTATTTGAGAACAAACCAAGAGTTATCAAGAAAAGCACAAGAAACCTAATTATTCGCTTGAAGAAAATTGCTCTGCAACAATTCGCTCTGCAACAAACTTCGATGACACAATACTTAGCAATCAAGTTGATGCGGACTCAAAAGGGCAAGTTGGCATTTAAGTTTTTAGAAATTAACTCCACATGATCCGGCTTTCTTTTCAGAATTGAATTCACCAAATTGAATTCAAAACTGGCTCCAATGGGTCATAATTTCTCTAAGTCTTTCCTTTGTTTCGCTCTTTCGCTACTTCGCAGAACATAAAACCCCTGCTCTTTTCTTTCACGAAACAATGCTGGTCATTGGATCTTGAGAACTTACATCACCTTTATCTCTGTTTAATCTCTTTTCTTTAGTGTCGGGCCCTACCTCCTTTTCACCACTTTGCAGAGTTTAACAGTCATGCACTTTTCCTTCGCGAGGCCACACCAAGCATTAGATCAAACTCAAATCACCTGGCCTTTAACTCCAACCAGGACCGTCAATCCTTTTAAGTAAGCACGCCTCATTTTGAAGGCTAACGGTTTTCACCATTTCACTGAGGTTAAGTTGTGGGCATCTTTGGGTCACAAAACAATGAGAAGCATTGGATCAATCTTGAGATGAACGCCTTTTAAGTGGGCCCTTTATCTAGGAATTACTTACCCCACTTGTTCTCCAGTTAATAAATGCCACATGGTAGTCGGCCATTAGCCTTGAAAACTCCATTTGGTTCAACCCTTAATCCGCCATGTGTTCCCTTTTACTATTCCCACATAACTACCAGTTACACCTAGGCAGGCCCTCAACCACTTTTTTAAACCACGTGTCACTCGACACATTACTATCAAGCTCTACAAAAAGTGGCAGCTGTTATGCCATGTCACTCCTCCATGTGATTTCCACCTGTCTTTCGTGACTTCGTGAACATTATTCTTCGTTTGGCTTGCAACCACGAAACCACGAGAATGGTTAGATCAAAATAGACCTTATCTACTTTTAACTTCATGCCATGCCTGTCCCTTGGGCCCATCGGCCTTTTTGCTACTTTGAAATGACTAACTTGCTAGCATCTTATCTTCGCGAATTCACATGAGCCATTAGATCTCAAGAACTTGCTCATTGTTTACTCTTTTTATGACAACCTTGCCCAGACCCACTGCATACCACCAACTAAGTGCCTTGTCACTGCCATATCATCGCCAACTAGGGTTACCACATTTACTACCACTCTTAGCGAGACCCTCAACCTTTTCGCTATTTCGCTGAAGGTATAGCTCGTGCATCTCCTGGCCATGAAACAACGAGAAGCCATTGATCTTTTTCCAACCCCATCATTCTTTAACCAAAGAAGACCACTTATCTCTTAGACCTGCCAAACCCTTTCGCCACTTCACAAAGGTTAAAACACGATCAGCTTGATCTCACAAAACCATGCTGTCCGTCCGATCAGATGAAACTTGATCGGTGTTTAGCTTTGCTCCAAACCTATATGCCAGGTCCACCTTTTCCTTTTGCTAATTCACGGAAACTAAGTTTCGAGCACTTTTTGGTCACGAATCAACGCGGACCATCAAATCAACAAAAAATTGCATGATACTTATAAGGCCTGACAGACATTAGAAAAGGCAGATTAAAAGCGAACAAGAATAAAATATTTAAAGGGACCACCTAGGTAAATGACAAGGGGAGAACACTTTTATGATAAATGGACCCATTGCTTAATTGAATAAAGTAATGCCAAATTAGAAACCAAAAGGGCTTTTCTATGGTATTGAAGCGACTTAAAACCTAAACCCTGAACCCCTTAGGATTTAAAAGAAATTGAAAGAACTTCCTTCCTTCGATGGCTCTTTTATATTTACTTTTTTTATAAAAATGATCATCGTCGGAATTACAATGAATACCAAGCTTTCGACCGATGACTTCTTTGACCATCAACAAAGTCCATTAGATTGTCAAATTTCTGTCGGGCATGGCATCGTCGACCAATCCGACATCGAGTTTTTGACGGTGGATTTTGTTGACACTCCAACGAAAATTCTTCGAAAATCTGACAAACGGCCATTGGAAATCAGCTCTTAATGTACTAGTGCCAGAGCAGCGATAGGGGCTACTAGCGGGAGGGGGATGCCAGAGGGAGATTGGTCCTCAGCTGGAAGATCGGTCGGTGTAAAGGAGGCCAACAGTGGGGTCATCGACGCTACAGTGTGGCAGGGGCTGCTGGTTGCAGGTACACGGGCGGGCATACAGGGCAACGGGGCACGACAACCTATAGAGTACTTGCAAAATAGTATGACAGTCGAGGGGAGGGGCCAACTCCCCCGAAACAATAATGATTTTTTTTTCATTTTTTTTTGTTAAATTTTTTTTTTTTGAAATCCATATCATAGCTTCAAAATTAGGCAAAAATTTTCCTCCAAGCCCAAAATTTGACTTTCACCAAAATATGTCAAATTTATACTCAAAATTCTTGAAAACGGACACTTGGATGCAATGGCTATGTCAGATTTTGTCTAGGACACCTCCAAAAGATGTTACTCCTCAGATCTACCTCTTAACGTCATAATAATGTCTCTCAAAGACAAATCAATGACGCTCTAATGGCTCTAATACCATGTGATATTTTGCCAAGATCAAGAGCTCAATGAAATGTACAAAATAGAGAGACAAAATATAGGACAAGAATAAACTGTATTCTCATCAAGAGATAAATGATCAATAGGTCAATAGTTGTTTATACAATTTAGATGAGCCTGCATATATAGGCAATGCTATATGGATATGTGAGCACACACACATGACATTTGGCTCAATAAGAAACAAGGGTAGGTAGGAAATAGGTGTGATAGGTAGGAGAAACAATAAAATATTCCACATGAGGTGGACCACACATCGAAGATGCAATTATCACTCCACAATAAGTGGTTATGATAGAGTAGTAACAAGATCACACCGTAAAAGGTGGAAATTCTCCTACACACAATAACCCAATGTGGCACAAACACCCAAGTGTCTCATACCCAAACTACTATGAAATGCATTTCCAAAGTAAACTTAAGTAAGGTGTAATAATATCCAACATGAATAATTAATTACACCAACACATTTCAAGGGAAATTTTCCATCATACTCACCTACTCCTTTAGGCAATCTACAAGAAATCAATGCTTCAAGCTCCTCTAGTTCTCTTTCTTTCTATTCTATCTCTCCCATTTCTCTTTCATATCTAGATATTCTACATTCTTCAGGTCCATACTTCTAATTTTTTGATATAGATACTCGAAATGTTGTCTTAGAATTTTCATGTGATTCAACAAATTCACTTAGCTCAAAAGCAACAATCTTTCCAACCAGCATATCTCTTGTCACAGTAATCACACTCTAGATCTCATCAATAGCATCTACCTTATGTTTATAATCAGGAGGAAAATATCTCAACACCTTAGCAATAGTTTCATCTTCTTCTAGGGTTCCACAAACACATCTGATACCTAAGACAAGGTCATTCACCTTATCCATAAAAGTATTTATATTCTCATCTTCAACATCTCATATTTTCCTTTTAAACTCTACAACTTAGCAACTTTCACTTGTTTATCTCTTTCATACAGTGTCTCAAGCTTCTCCCAGATCTCATGTGTTGTCTGAAGTCCCATCACATTTGTCATTTTTGAATCAGTCAGGGAACTCAGTAATGCTTCCTTCGCTCTAATGGTATGTCTAGTTTCCTTGATCTCATCACCAGTGACTGGTCCATTCGGAGGAGCAGAAAAGGCATTAATTGTAATCTTCCAGTAATATTGTCCAAGACATCTCAAGTACACTTCAATATAGTTCTTCCATATAGAATAGTTATTACAATCAAATCTTGAACTCTATTTTTTAAAGATAGCACTTCAACTTCCAGTTTCTATCACGGATCTCCTCAAGAGGTTAAGCTTCTTCCTGAGGATCTAGCTCTAATAAAAGTTATTGGCAACAACAATAAGGGAAAACTAAGAGGAGGGGATAAATCATTTTTCATTGGATCAAGAAACTTAATCACAAAATAGATCTTATAAACTACAGTAATAATAAAGATAATCAATATGATAGCACAACACACAACACCAAGATTTGATGTGGAAAACCCGGTTAAGGGAAAAACCATGGTGGAAACCTACCCATAATTAGATGATACTCTGTAGTAGTATGTGAAAATATTACAATGGGGAAAGCAAATGCATTCAAGAACACTCCCTAGAGCTCACTGCTCAAAAGATAATGACCCAGAAGGCTACAACCCCTATGGAAGTCTCACTGACTTACAACAAGATTCAGACTACAATCCGGAAGGAGTGAACTGCAATAATAACATCTCCAAATGTTTTCTCTGCATCACCAAACTCTTCTCAATCACAATGTCAAAGGATGAATCACCTGATCGCACATACACCACGCTCTAATAATGTAGACACAACCTTGATACCTAAATTACATGACAATATTACCTATTTATACAATTTATCAACCTTGACAACAAGATCGACAAAACCCTTAATTTACAATTACAAAATTACATCACTTAATGCAAATTGACCATCGGACCAATACAATGATTTACAATACATAACATGGACCTAGACCAAATATCCAAACATGTAAAACCACTAGAAATCATGTCAAGATCAACTGCAACACGCTACACCTCCAAGAAAACCACATAACATGAAGAACATCACTGGTTTATAAAAATCACCAACAACTCACACATCGATCAATATGGATCATCAAGACAAATAAGACATTCTTAAGAAGCAACAACAAGCACATTAGAATCATTAGCAATAGTTGCACCAACACCACTTATCAAATCTTCATCGATCAACATTTGAAACTCAAGAACACTCAAACAGTAGCAATTGTCATGAAGATAGATAACTTGCGGAGCACCAAATCATAAACCATCTAAAATGAAGATACAAGACATTAAAAGTGTACCTTATGCAAGTGCTATTGGAAGTTTGATGTATACTATGGTCTGTACAAGACTTGACATTGCCCAACCAGTGGGAGTACTTAGCAGGTTTATGTCGAATCTAGGAAGGCCGCATTGGGATGTTGTAAAGAGGGTGTTTAGATATTTGAAGGGAACTTCAAATTTTGCTTTGTGCTATCATGGTCATTCTAATGATTCAAAGAAAACTCTCAGTGTATGTGGTTTTGTGGATTCTGATTGGGTAGGAGACATAGACAATAGAAGATCCACAAGTGGATATGTTTTTGTCATGAATGGTGGAGCAATTAGTTGGATGAGAAAGTGGTAATCTGTAGTCGCTTTGTCCACTACAGAGGAAGAATACATGGTGGCCACACATGCTTGTAAAGAAGTTTTCTGGCTTAGGCGTTTGAGTTTAGATATTGGTTTTGATGTAGGGAAGGTTGAAATTTGGAGTGACAGTCAGAGTGCCATATGTTTGGCGAAGAATCCTAATTTCCATGCCAGATCAAAGCATATTGATGTTCAGTATCACTTTGTTTGTGACATGATGGAAGATGGAAAAGTTTATCTTAACAAGGTAGACACTCTGGAAAATGTTGCAGACGCCTTCATGAAACCTGTGAGCACTCACAAGTTCAGGTGGTGTTCTAATTCTATGGGTGTTGATACCCATGTTTCTCAGCAACATCTGGAATGGTAATCAGTTTAGTGAATTCCTCGTCAAGTAGGAGTTTGTTGAAAATGTGCCTCAAAATAACTTTACTTGTGTTCAGACTGATCAGAGTAACCTATCCCGATGGAACCCTAATCTTGTGATCAACTATCAGGTGAGCAAGTCTGAGATGATCCAATGGCGGTCACTATACTGCGATGAGAAGATGATTGAAAGTTATTCCTCATAGTTTGGTGACAAAGAACATTCAAAAATAAGTGAGTTAAAGACCGAGTAGATCAAGGTTGATCCAATGGTGCTTGCTAGGTCGCGATGGGAAACTGGTCGTTAGAATATCCATCACGAACCTGCAACAAAGAAGAGCTTCATTCTGGGCGCTTAGTGAGGCCGTGCTAAGGTGGCAAGGTAGGGACTCTGGAGCCAATCAGGGAGTGACACATGGCCTTAGTGAGTGGCCCAAGTGAGATAAGGGTCATGCATTTCGAGAAGATATAATGGCAGATCCGAGGAAGATCAACGGTGGAGTAAAATTTTGGGACTATCATCGGCTGTTGCTGTATCGAGGTTGTGAGGTGCCCAAAATGTTATCCCTCGCGAAATGGCGACCAAGTGGTGGGACCTAGTAGGACAGTGACTAAGGCGAGTTAAAGGTCGAGCAGATCGTAGATGATCAGATGATGACTGCAGAAGGTCCGACGGTGGATCCTAGGTCGCGATGGGAAATTTCTCATTAGAATATCCATCGCGACCTAGCGACAAAGAAGATTTTCATTCTGGGCGGTTAGTGAGGTCATGCTAAGGTGGCAGGGAAGCGACCCCGAAGCCAATCAGGTGGTGCCACATGGCTGAGCTGCATTAGTGGAGTCGTTGGTTCGTCAGGAGATCAAAGAAATTATTTTGTGGTCTTTCCAACGGCCATTGGAGTAGAGATTGACTACAGGTGTGCGCTCTAACTGGAGTCCAAAAGGTAAACACTTGGACACTGAAGATGGTCTTGTCGGTGTATATGAATACGAACCAACCTGACTTCCTAGTGCATGTGGGTATTGTGTTTCTCATGAATGCAAACCGATGCAGATGGTTAGACTTCAAACCATTGGTGCAATTGCTCAGATGAATTATCGATAATCTGATATATGAAGCCATTGGATAACTATGGTGTATGTAACTGATATCCGGGATCCAATTGTAGTGTCCTATTCGTGAGAATCTGAGATCGAATACCTGTAGTTGCAGACTGAAACTTTATTGTAAATTCATTTATTGGAAATAAAATGTTTCAATTGTTGGTGGTGGGTTTTTTCCCACATAATTCTTGGTGTTTTGTCTCTATGTTGATTCTATGTGTTTTGTCTATGTTATTCATAATGTTCTGTAAAAGTTTCAAATTGCATTCTTGCATGATCTTCCCTATTAATTGACATTAGGAAGGCGTTTCCGCACCGTTCTTCCCTTACAAGTAGCACAAAGAGATTCTCCTTTTCTTGTCCCAAAAGAGTGAGTCTTCCCACTTGTAGAAGACACGAATGCTTTCCCTTTCCCTTTTGAAGGTGTGGAAGTGGAAGTTGATGAATCCTCCTTCTTGTACACATTAGGAAAATCAATGTTATTCATTTTGAGGTTGTGAGTGAGCTCATCAATCTTCTTAGAATGACAATGATGCTCCTCATGACCAAAATTTTTACAATAGGCACAAGTAGGTCTCTCCCTTCCTGGTGAATTATCCCTTTTGAATGAGGATGAATCTCCTTGTTGTGGAGAAGGTGATGCTTTGTCCTTAGGATTTTATTGCCATTTCTTCTTGTTGGAGTTATCCTTTCCTTGATTTCCTTTGTTCCATTGGTTTTCCACTAATGCTTGAGACTTAGAAGTCATAAGAATTCCCATGCTTATCAACTTAGTTTGTTCCATCATCAACATTTCGGTGAAAGCATCAAATGTAGGCATTGTGTAGCTTGAACCCATTGTCATCCTATGGGTTTGGAAACTAGAAACAAATGTTGCATATTCTTGTGGAAGCTTGCCCATCAAATTGAAGATCAATTGCATATCCTTCTAATCAATGCCACAATCCTTGAGTTGTGCCCTCAACTCTTTTGTCTTAGTGACATAATTTTGTATAGTATTAAAGTTCTTGGGACATAACTTATAGTTCTGATACTAATTGTTAAGTACAGATGCCAAGCTAACAAGATGAGAGGGGGTAGGTGAATCATACAAACTTAATCTTCAATATATTCAATAGATTCAACCTCGGTAGCTTAAACAGATATATGTAATCAAAACTGTAAAACATGCAACCTTAAGAACACATAATCATAACAACACTCATAACACTAGATTTAATGTGGAAACCCAAATAAGGAAAAACCACTATGGGATTTCGGACCCACTAGGAAATATACTCTTCTAGAGTATGCTCGGTTAAAAGCAAATCCTATTAAAGATTACAAACACATTGCTAGATGTGACCCGATTAAGGGATTTCCCTTAGATCTGTTAGGATCTTCACCTTGTTATAGGTGACCTTGTTAAAGAATTTCAAATACTCAATCAGAATGTCACCTTGCTAGAGGGTTTTACAAATAAGATTGTTAAGTCCACTCAGTTAAGAGATTTTTTGTCACTTCACAAAATAACAGTAATAAAAATATATCTGCAACTTTGCATCTAAAATGCTAAAGCAGATTCTTATTTGCTCAATACAATCTAGTCATAGGACTTAACTTGTCCCTCTGCTGGGCTCTATACTCTGTTAATCAAATAGGTCTTCAAGCTTTTGTGCTCAGTAATCACTATGTAGCATCCCTGTGCTTACACTTCCTGCATACATTGTTTATCAACAGTTCCTTATTTATAAACAATTTGCTAACTGCTTAATCTTCTTGATCACATATCCCATGATCAATCATAGCCACCAAATCTTCAAACTTGACCAGGTTCAATGTATCCTTCGATCTGAAAATGTTTTACCTCACCTTGGAACTTGTGCTAAGGTATTGCGGTTCAATTTGAGCTGTAGATCTTTCTACCAATCTTCCATTGCCATAGATTGTTTACCAAACTTCATGCATGACATATCAATCATTTAATCAATTCTAGCTCATCAGCTTCCTTCATTAAATAATGCTTTTAATTATTTAATGCATTTTGTTACAGCTCGGTTGCAACTCAGTAAATACTAAACTTCACTCGGTAGACATTTTGCCTTCATTAACTAATAACGATAACCTTAGGATTTACCGACTAGGTTCCTTAGGGTTTACCGACTAGGTTCTTTGCTTGGTAACATAGTATAGTATTAACCTTACAATCAACAACATATGTAGGCTATCAAAACAATCTAAACATCATGATCTCATCATTGTCTAACTCGGTAATATTTGCCCATTGAATAACTTATTTCTCCCCTTATTCATCACAATCTTTCCGTGTCTTTTATAGACATCTTTATACTCATCAAATCATACTTCTCAATATATGACAACATCATACTGAATTAGAAAATCAATTTCTTGACATCAATGACAAAATAATAATATTAAGACAGTAAATATCCTTAATCAGTTATATCCATAATCATCAACAACCTTCTCAATATCCTTATTGAAATGCCAACAATCTTCCCTTGTCTATTATAATGCCAACAATCTCCCCCTTTGGCATTGATGGAAAAACCAATTGATTTGACCTAATTGATTCAGATTTAGATTGCTGTGAGATTCTGAAATGCTCTCCCCCTATCCTCAGACTTCTCCCCCATACATTAGTCTTCTCCCCCTTTGACAACAATGCCAAAAAGTAAAGAACTAAAACATGATTTCTTCCACTGAGAAGTGAATTTCTGCTGTTATGTGTCAACTCAGTCTCAGTCAAAGCATTATGTGTACAATATCTACAATTTTTGTTCCCTGTATTTTTTTCTGTCCACCTTTAGAAAATCTCCTAAAGTGTGTAAATAAGCATCAATCCACACATAATATTTTGTAGATTCATCGAATTGATGCTTTCACTGAACTCGGTCAGTGAGTAGAAGATAAGAATAGGACCCCTAACTTACTTCTGAGATACTCAAAAGTGTCCCTTGGCAGTGGCTTGGTGAAGATATCTGCTATTTGTTCCTTTGTGCTAACATACTCCAACATCACTTTCTTCTCTTGAACTTCTTCTCTAAGATAATGATATTTGATAGAGATGTGCTTTGTCTTAGAGTGCATAATAGGATTCTTTAAAATGTTAATGGCACTAGTATTGTCACAGAATATAGTTACTGGCTCGATAACTTTCTCATTTATACCTTCCAACAGTTGTTTGATCCATGCTATATTAGTACAATTCAATGTTGCAGCAATATATTCAGCTTCTATTGTTGATTGTGAAACACATCCTTGTTTCTTGATAAGCCAACTCACTAGTCTTTCTCCTAAAAATAAAGCTCCACCACTTGTGCTTTTCCTGTCATCTATGTTGCCTCCCCAATCAGCATTAGTATAAACTTTTAAATCAAATTCATTTCCTTTCTGATATACTAAGCCATAATCTTTAGTGCCTTTCAGGTATCTGAAAATTCTCTTGATTGTTGTCATGTGTGCTTCCTTGGGATCTGCAGAAAATCTTGCAACTATACCTACTGCATGTGCTATGTCTGGCCTACTGTGAACAACATATTGCAACTTTCCAATCATAGATCAGTAAAGTGTCTCATCAACAGATGCGGATTCATCATTCTTTGATAATTTATAGTTGGTAGTCATAGGAGTACTTACTGGTTTTGAATCCTCCATTCCAAATTTCTTCAAGATTTCCTTTATGTACTTGGATTGAGTAATGAAAATCTCATCTTTCATTTGCAGTATCTGTAAACCTATAAAATACTTTATCTCACTGATTAATGACATCTCAAATTCTTTGCTCATTTCATTTCCAAAGTTCTTGCATAAAGAGTCATTTCCACAAAAGATAATATCATCAACAAATATGGCTGAGATCAGTATTCCATTTTCATCATTCTTCATGTACATATTGTTGTTTTCACTTGTTCTTATAAAACCAATCTTGATCAAATAAGAGTACAACCTCTCATACCATGCTCTAGGTGCTTGTTTCAAACCATATAATGCTTTGTTCAATTTACATACTTGATCTTTATTCTTGTCTTCAACAAATCCTTCAGGTTGTTCAATATAAACTTCTTCTTCTAATATACCATTCAAAAATGCAGATTTGACATCCATTTGATATACTTTGAAATTTTTGAAAGTAGCATATGCCAACAATGTTCTTACTCCTTCAAGTCTTGCCACAAGTGTAAAAGTCTCACCATAGTCAATTCCCTCTTCTTGAGCATATCCTTTGTAAACTAGTCTTGCTTTATTTCGAATGACCTCACCTTTTTCATTCAGCTTGTTTCTGAAAATACACTTTGTACTGATTACATTTTTGTCCTTCGGTCTTGGGACCAATGTCCATGTGTCATTCTTCTTGATTTGATCAATATCTTTTGTCATAGCATTTATCCAATATTCACTATTAAATGCCTCTTTCACTATTCTTGGTTCAAATTCAGATATCAGACATGTGTTATGTCTCAGTTTGTTCCTTGTCATCACTGGATCATCCTTATCTCCTATAATCTGACTTGATGCATGATTCTTTCTGACATACTTGGCTAATACAGGCTCGGTAGGCTCTATATGATCTTCTTCATCACTCGATAACTGAATATCCTCTTTATTTTCTTTAGTAACTCTCTCGATAGGACTTGTCGGTTGAACATAGACAAATTCTTCATAATCTTTTGGTTCTTTAGAATTTCCTTCATCATTTCTTTCTGCAAATTCATCAATTTTCACATTTGCACTTTCTACTATTTTGTTAGAGGATTTGATTAGACATTTAAATGCTTTACTTCTAGAAGAATAACCAAGAAATGTTCCTTCTTCACTTTTCTAATCAAACTTTCCATTTCTATCATCTTTGTGTACATAGCATCTACTTCCAAAGATTTTGAAGTAACTTACATTAGGTTTCTTGTCATACCAGATTTCATATGGTGTCTTCAAGGTTCCTTTCTTACGTTGTACTCAGTTTAGGGTGTAAACTGCTATGCTTATTGCTTCTCTCCAAAATGTTTGAGGTGCCTTCTTTTCTATCATCAAGGTTCCCTCACAATCCACAATTGATCTATTTCTTCTCTCAGCTATCCCATTTTGCTGTGGAGTTATCGATGCAGAGACTTGTCTTTTTATACCATGATCATTGCAAAATAAGTTAAACTCATCAGAGGTAAACTCTCCTCCTTTATCAGATCTAAAACATTTCAGTTGTCTTCCTGTTTCATTTTCAACTCTTGCCTTGTACCATTTAAACATTTGAAAAGCTTCTGATTTTTCTTTTAAAAACATTACTAACATCATCCTTGAGTAATCATCCACAAATAATATGAAGTACTTATCACCATAATAACTTTGAACTTTCATAGGACCACAAAGATCAATGTGCACAAGATCTAAAATTCCCTTAGAAGTGTAGGACTTACTTGTAAATATTGATCTTGTCATCTTACCCATCTAGCATCCTCGACACATAGCATTCTCAAATTTTTCCAAACTCAGTAGACCTCTTACTTGGTGATTCTTGCTTATTTTGATCAGATTATCAAAATGTACATGACAAAATCTTTTATGCCATAACCAGGTATGATATATCTTTGCATAAAGACACTTATTCTGAGTTGAGTCAAGGTGAAATGTGTTACCTTTTGTTTGAGTCTCGGTAGCAGCTAACTTTCCATGCTTGTCATGAACTTTGACAATTCCTTTCTAAAATTCTATTTGGTAACCTGTGTTGTTTAGCTATGCTACACTCAACAAATTATATTTTAAACCTTCAACCCAATAAACATCATTACATTTAGCATTGTCAAGAAGTGTTATGGATCCTTTACCTTTTACCGGACATGATGCATCATTACCAAATCTTACATAACCTCCATCATAATCTTCTAATTTAACAAACTTGAGTTTATCCCCTGTCATGTGATGTGAGCATCCACTATCTATGATCCAAGAATCATTAGTATTTATGTGAGATATTAAAGTTTTTTCTTCATACCTTTCTTCATCTGATCAATCTTTGATAGCCACATAAACTACTTCCTCTGTATCAGTTTCATCTGATTTATCATCATTAGATTCCTCATCAGCTATTAGACATGTCTTTTTATCTCTTCTTCTGAACTCTCGGTGTCCTCTGTAATGATTATCTTTCTATCTGTCATATCGGTAATCTCTCTTTTTCAGTAGAATCTTTGTCAAGATAGTTAGAATCCATATGTCCTATCTTATCACAATTGAAACATTTCGAAGGCAACTTTCCTTTGTACTTACCTTTTCCTCTCGGTAGCCTTCTGGCTAATAATGCTTCAAACTCTTCTTTCTTTTTGATTTCCTCATACAGTTTGTGTACTTCTTCCATGTTCTTACGAAATCTTTCACTTGCTCCACTATGATTCCCTTAAGAGTACTTATACTTTCTATCATTGTAATCATTAGATTCATCAAGATGAAAAGAACTAAATGTAGACTCAATTTTATTTACCAAAGACCCACTATTATCAAAGTTACTTAACTCAAATGCATGTAGCTTACGAAAAGTAGCATCCAAAGAAACTAGCATATTGGGTACAAACCTCAATTCATTGATTGTAGAGACTCAGATTGCATAAGCTGGTAGAAGGGTTCTTAATAACTTACTTGTGACATCCTTCTCTTCAATGGTTCCTCCTGCTCCTTTGATTTGATTGACAATATCCTTTAACCTTGTACTGTACTGGGTTATGTTCTCACCTTCATTCATCCTCATAGATTCAAGTTGTCCTCTTAGACTATCCACTTTTGCTCTTTGAACATGTTCATCACCGCCATACACTGATATGAGCTTGTCCCACATTGCCTTGGCATCATTGCAACCTTCTAGATCATTAAACTTTGAGTCAGTCAATGTAGATGTTATTTCAATCATTGCTTGAATATGTTCTCTCTTTGCCTTTATCTCTTCCATTGTCAATGGATAGGTGTTAGGTGTTGTGTGGGGGAAAAAGTGACACTAAGCAAACATGCCCTAATCTCACTTTCAATCACACACTTGTGGAATACGAAAGAGCCTAGAGGTATCACACAATTGGCTACTTCTTTTTGTAGAAGAGAGAGCCACGGGCTACCTATTAGGATTTCTATTCCTTTGTTGCAAATGATAGATAAAATGATGCAAGTTCAACTCCCAACCCCAAAGTGCAAGTATGAACTGATAACAAGATTGCAGAATTGAACTTAAACAATGGAAAGATGTAAACACAAGGACAAGACAAGAATGAAAATGCATACCCGGAGTCAAAATCTGAGTGAAAATGTTTGGGACGGGGGTGTGGGCGCCACTGTTCTGATTCTGCACCTGAAACTGCTCCTAAAACTACTATTTTGCAACCTGAAAAGCTGTCAAAAATGCTGAAAATTGTTGTCTGACAGAAGGACCAGGGCGCCCAACGCCCCTGTCCCAGGGACCAGGGTGCCCAGCGCCCCTGTCCTGGTAGGACCAGGGCGCCCCACACCCCTGTCCTGGTCTTTTGCTCTGAAATTTGGTGTGGAGTGCTATCTCTGCCTACTTTTCCCGGATCTGCAACTTGCAGCGTCGTTCGAATCCTAAAACCTGCACTTAAATCTGAAAAGGGTATGGTGGGCGGCTATATAGGGTTTTTCCTTAGTCAAACCCCCGCTTTGGTGATTCCCACCTCCACGAATAGCCAAGTTGTATAGTAAAAGTTGTGTGTGCAGATCTTGTGTGTGTGCAAGATCCTAAAATGCAAGTAAGCAAACTAGAGCAACCTAGAAAGTAAACCCTAATTGCTTGTAAATGACAATGTAGATGCTCTAAATCAAGATGCAAAGTGATCTAAAGCATGAATAAGTGATATATTGAAGCTTATGCAAAGACATGAAAACAACATGAAATCATACCCAACCCCAAGGGAGGGGTACAAGCCAATCTTTAGTCGGTAATCCCCTATTGCTCTTCAATGTCTTCAAAGCCCTAAATGAATGAATGAAATTGATGAATTCTTGATGGATGGATGTTGAATGTTGTGTAAGTCTTCAAAGATCTGCTCTTTCGCTGCATAGAAGGTCCTTGAAACCAAAAAAATTCGGATCCTTTCAAATGAAGAAAGAGAGCTTTTATATATCAAACCCTAGGTCTTAATTTCAACTTTTGGCCGACCTAGAGATTGAATCTCCCACCAATTTCTTGGGGTTAAGCTTTATTTTATGATTGGGTCGTGCTCCTAAAATTTTGGGAAAAATGTCTGGGACCATGTGCACGCCGGGCGCCATGGTCCCGACAACTTTTCACCAAATTTTCAGGGTCATCGGATATGATGATTTTAGAGAGAATCCCGAAGTTACAGCTGATTTCGAGATGTTTTGACCCCCGAAATCAAGCCCCCAAGTTCAAAATAGGACCTAATTAGAGTTTTTGATTAAATGATGTATTGGAGGAATAAAATGAAAGGGGCACACTTTAATGAAAAGGGCCCAACTTTATGATATGGGAGATGATAAAATAGAACCCTAGACCTAATTAATTTAATTAATTAAGTGCTAAAGGGGAAATGCAATGCAAAATGCAAAATGCAAAATGCGCCAAGGCGGGTGCTAAACTAGGTGTGAAATTGTACCACCCTAGCAAGTGCGTACAATTTACGACGCTACAGGTGTAATGAAATCATTATCCAGATAATATACAGCATATTCTCCAACTTCTAATAGGTGAAGCTTCATCCTTTTCTACCATGTAGAGAAGCTTGACTTGTTCAGCTTCGGCGCATCCTCTTATACATCTTTGGATCTTTGCCTCAAGTACCTTTAAACCTTTCCTCCTAAGTCCAAAGCTTTGATACCAATTGATAGTTCTGATACTAATTGTTAAGTATAGATGCCAAGCTAACAAGATCAGAGGTGGGGAGTGAATCATACAAACTTAATCTTCAATATATTCAACAGATTCAACCTCGGTAGCATAAATAGATATACGTAATCAAAACTGTAAAACATGCAACCTTAATAACACATAATCATAACAACACTCATAACACTAGATTTAATGTGGAAACCCAAATAGGGAAAAACCACTATGGGATTTTGGACCCACTAAGAAATATACTCTTCTAGAGTATGCTTGGTTAAAAGAAAATCCTATTAAAGATTACAAGCACATTGCTAGATGTGACGCGGTTAAGGGATTTCCCTCACAAATATGTTAGGATCTTCACCTTGTTAGAGGTGACCTTGTTAAAGGGTTTCAAACACTCAATCAGAATGTCACCTTGCTAGAGGGTTTTACAAATAAGACTGTTAAGTGCACTCGGTTAAGAGATTTTCTCTCACTCACAAAATAACAGTAATAAAAATATATCTGCAACTTTGCATCTAAAATGCTAAAGCAGATTCTTATTTGCTCAATACAATCTAGTCATAGGACTTATCTTGTCCCTCTGCTGGGCTCTATACTCTGTTAATCAAACAGTTCTTCAAGCTTCTATGCTTGGTAATCACTATGTAGCATCCTTGTGCTTACACTTGCCGGCATACATTATTTATCAACAGTTCCTTATTTATAAACAATTTGCTAACCGCTTAATGTTCTTGTTCACATATCCCATGATCAATCATAGCCATCAGATCTTCAAACTTGACCAGGTTCAATGTATCCTTCGATTTGAAAACATTTTACCTCACCTTGGAACTTGTATACATTTCTTGGAACTTGTGCTAAGGTATTGCAGTTCAATCTAAGCTGTAAATTTTTCTGCCGATCTTCCATTGCCATAGATTCTTTAACAAACTTCATGCATGACATACCAATTGTTTAATCAATTCCTGCTCATTAGCTTCCTTCACTAAATAACGCTTTTAATCATTTAATGCATTCTATTACAGCTCGGTTCCAACTCGGTAAATACTAAACTTCACTCGGTAGACATTCTGCCTTCATTAACCGATAGTGATAACCTTAGGGTTTACCAACTAGGTTCTTTGCTCGGTAACATAGTATAGTATTAACCTTACAGTCAACAACATATGTAGGATATCAAAACAATCTAAACATCATGATCTCATCATTGTCTAATTCGGTAATAGTTGCCCATTGAATAACTTATTTCTCCCCTTATTCATCACAATCTTTCTATGTCTTTTACCGACATCTTTATACTCATCAAATCATACTTCTTAAGATATGGCAACATCATACTAAATTAGAAAATTAATTTCTTGACATCAATGACAAAATAATAATATTAAGATAGTAAATATCCTTAATCATTTATATCCATAATCATCAACAACCTTCTCAATATCCTTATTGAAATGCCAACAATCTCCCCTTGTCTGTTATAATGCCAACAATAACATGGTAAGATCACTATCAATCTGATATTCCCTAATTTCATCAACTGAACCATACAAGTCTTGAAAATTTTGCCAAGCATCCTTGATTAGAGTAAATTTCTCAATATGAAATATGAGATCCTTTGATACATACTTTCTTAAGGTACCAATTTCCATGATATTTTTAGTAGGCCAATCCAAGTGACCAACAGGATCAACCTTATGATCAGTGGGAGCAACAATAGTTCCATCTATAGAATGAGTTAGTCATTTTTCCATAAGTTTACTCCATTCATGAATTTTCCAAGTAGCATAATTATGAGGAATTAAGAGATGAAACTTAGGAGAACCCATAGAAGAAAAAAGGAAGGAACACAAGAGGACAAAATCACAAGAGACATGCCCACAAATTCAATCAATCGAAGTACCCCCCCAAAAATGATGATTTTGGCACTTTATATGTATTGCATGTACAATAGGCCACTTGCAAACAATGGCAAGGTGGACTTCTGATTTTTTTTTACAACTACCCCAATAGGCTTAGAAATACAATGCAAAAAACCAACAAGATAGATCTATGCAATAAAATTGCAAAATTGGCCAAAAAGGACCATATGATGAAAGTACAATTTCTACCCAAAATTGCTGCAAACTGATAGAATATTATGAGTTTAGATGAAACATTATGCACTTTAAAAAAAAACGACACCTAAAAAGGAGTTCGTATGAGCCTAAATGGAGTCCCAGAAGTTGCAGAAACGAGGATTGGACACGTACAGTCACCAAAAACTATGATTTATGAAACTTATGTCCATCAAAATCAGAAAATAATGCCACCACAAGAAAGTACACGAAATCTATCCCATTTAAAAAAAATTACACCAAAAAAGGAGCAAAAATGAGAAAGATATGGCCATTCGAAGTTGAACTACAAAATCAAAAACCTCAACGGAGGGGGCCTGCAAAATGATTTTTTAAATGATGACATCAGCAAAACACAAAGTTAAATTTGATGATCATATGACCGTCGTGAAAACTTCACCTCCTTGCTGCCTGGGCGTCCGTACAGTACGAACATGGCGCAATCAGAAGGTGACATGTGGCGTACAATAGATGACATGTTTGAACAGTGGCACTGGCATGTGCTGATGAGTGGGCAGGATGACGAGGCATAGGTTGTTGATGTGTCACTAAATGGGTGCCAACTTGAAACTGATGTGGTAGGTTGCCCACGTGGCATCTTGATTGGAAGGCCCCCACAAAGGTGGACATGTGACGCTGACGTGGTGTCGAGGCTAGTCACCGAAGCAGGCCGGTCGTCGAGAGGGCGATGGTCGGGGGTCCCATGGAGGGTCCAGCATCACAGCGGAGGTGCAAGGTGCCAGCAGCCGGAAGACTGTCAGTAGCGACATAGAACGTTGGGCAGAGGGACCGACTAGAGCAGCGACAAGGGCTACCGACGGAAGGGGTACGCTGAAGGGAGATCGGTTGTCAGCCGGGAGATCGGTTGGGATAAAGGAGGCCAACATCAGGGTCGTTGGCACTGTAGTGTGGCAGGGGCCACTGGTTGCCAGTACACAGGCGAGCATACAGGGCAGCGAGGCATGACGGAACACAACACCCTGTAGAGTACTTGCAAAATAGTACGACGGTCAACGGCAGTGGGCAACTCCCCTGAAACAATAATGATTTTTTTTTCTTTTTTTTTTTTCAAAACAAACTTTTCTTTCTTTTTTTTTCAAAACAAACTTTTTTTTTTTTGTTAAATTTTTTTTTCAGAAATCAGTACCGTACCTTCGAAACTGGGCAAAAATTTTCCTCCAAGCCCGAAATTTGACTTTCACTAAAATAGACCGAATTTATACTCAAAATTTATGGAAACGACCACTCACACACAATGGCGAGGTAAGATCTGGTCTAGGACACCTCCAAAAGATGTTGCTCCTCAAATCTACCTCTTAACATCACAATAATGTCTCTCGAAGACAAATCATTGATGCTCTAATGGCTCTGATACCATGTGAGATTTTGCCAAGATGAAGAGCTCAATGAAATGTACAAAATAGAGTGACAAAATATAGGACAAGAATAAACTTTATTCTCATCAATAGATAAATGATCAATAGATCAATAGTTATTTATACAATATAGATGATCCTGCATATATATAGGCAATGCTATATCGATATGTGAGCACACAAACATGACATGTGGCTCAATAAGAAACAAGGGTAGGTAGGAAATAGGTGTGGTAGGTAAGAGAAACAATAAAATATTCCACATGAGGTGGATCACCCACCGAAGGTGCAATTATCAGTCCACAATAAGTGGATATGATGGAGCAGTAACAAGATCACACTGTAAAAGGTGGAATTTCTCTTACACACACTATCCCAATGTGGCACAAACACCCAAGTGTCTCATACCCAAACTACTATGAAATGCATTTCCTAAGTAAACTTAAGCAATGTGTAATAATATACAACATGAATAATTAATTACACCAACACATTTCAAGGGAAATTTTCCATCATACTCACGTGCTCCTTTAGGCAATCTCGAAGAAATCAATTCTTCAAGCTCCTCTAGTTATTTTTCTTTCTCTTCCATCTCTCTCCTTTCTCTTTCATATCAAGATATTCTACATTCTTCAGGTCCATACTTCTATTTTATTGATACAGATACTCTAAAATGTTGTCTTAGAATTTTCATGTGATTCACCAAATTCATTTAGCTCAAAAGGAACAATCTTTCCAACCAGCATATCTCTTGTCAAAATAGTCACACTCTGGATCTCATCAATAACATCTACCTTATCTTTATAATTAGGAGGGAAATATCTCAACACCTTAGCAATAATTTCATCTTCTTCCAAGGTTCCATTGACACATTTGATACCTAAGACAAGGTCATTCACCTTATCCATAAAAGTATTTATATTCTCATCTTCAACATCTCATATTTTCCCTTTAAAATCTGCAACTTAGCAACATTCACTTGTTTACCTCTTTCATACAGGGTGTCAAGCTTCTCCCAGATCTCATGTGTGGTCTGAACTCCCATCAAAATTTGTTATTTTTGAATCAGTTAGGTAACTCAACAATGCTTCCTTCGCTCTAATGTTATGTTTAGTTTCCTTGATCTCGTCACCAGTGACCGGTCCATTCGGAGGAGCAGAATAGGCATTCTTTGTAATTTTCCAATAATATTGTCCAAGACATCTTAAGTGCACTTCCATCTTGTTCTTCCATATAGAATAGTTATTACAATCAAATCTTGAACTCTAATTTTTAAAGATAGCACTTCAACTGCTAGTTGCCATCTCGGATCTCCTCAAGAGGTTAAGCTTCTTCCTGAGGATCTTTCTCTAATATCAATCATTGGCAACAACAATGAGGGAAAACTAAGAGGAGGGGATAAATCAGTTTTCATCGGATCAAGAAACTTAATCACAAAATAGATCTTATAAACTACAATAATAATAAAGATAATCAATATGATAGCATAAAACACAACACCAAGGTTTTGATGTGGAAAACCTAGTTAAGGGAAAAACCACAGTGGAAACCTACCCATAATAAGATGATACTCTGTAGAAGTGTGTGAAAATATTATAAGCAAATGCATTCAGGCACACTGCTCAAAAGATAATGACGCATTCAGGCACACTGCTCAAAAGATAATGACCCAAAAGGCTACAACCCTCATGGAAGTCTCACTGACTTGCAACAAGATTTAGACTACAATCTGGAAGGAATGAACTTCAATAATAGCATCTCCAAATGTTTGATCTGCATCACCAAACTCTGCTCAATCACAATGTCGAAGGATGAATCACCTGATTGCACATACACCACTCTCTGATAATGTAGACACAACCTTAATACCTAAATTACATGACAATATTACCTATTTATACAATTTATCAACCTTGACAACAAGGTCAACTAAACCCTCAATTTACAATTACAAAATTACATCACATGATGCAAATCGACCATTGGACAAATATAATGATTTACATTACATAACATGGACCTAGATCAAATATCCAAACACGTAACACTACTAGAAATTGCATCAAGATCAACCGCAACATGCTACACCTCCAAGAAAACCACATAACATGAAGAACATCACCGGTTTATAAAAATCACCAACAACTCACACATCGATCAATATGGATCATCAAGACAATAGGACATTCTTAAGAAACACCAACAAGCACATTAGAATCATTACCAATAACTGCACCACCAGTTATCAAATCTTCATCTATCAACATTTGAAACTCAAGAACACTCAAACAGTAGCAATTGTCACGAATATAGATAACTTGTGGAGCACCAAATCATAAACCATCTAAAATGAAGATACACAAGACCATCTAAAACAATATCCCAAATTCTTAGCACAAGTTCTAATCACACTGGAATATACCAGAGGAAATAGAGAACTCTACAAAGTATTGATCAGATAAACAAACTGCAAAACCAAATCAACTAATATGATCAATTAAGCTTCCTAGATCACCAAAACCAATACAAAAGAATATACTAATACAATAAATACTCCATACACCAAACCATAATCCAAAAGAGACAATCTACAATCACTGGAGAATGAATATGTTGACATCAATGACAACAACATATCCTAGTAGAAACAATGTCCAACAGATATATCTATGTTCCCCTGTAGTACCATAAAATTGTGACCCTTTCAATTTTGTGTACATCTTAGGCCCTCACCTATGTGACTACATCTCTCTACTTGATTGAGACCCCTCTATTCCCCTTCAATCTAAACTTCTCCCATCTCTACCCTAATGACACCTCAAGACCCTGTCCAGGCCCCAAGATAGGGCAAGATAGGGGCATGGTGTCCCTGTCCCCCCTTAGCACCCTTGGCCTCCCTCTTAGGGTGGCCCTAAGATGGGTTTATCCAACCCTTGAACATAATTTACTCTTCAGGGACTTAAACTCTCCTTTTTCGACATTTGATGGGATGAAAATTAATCCTCTTAGGCATGTATAAAAGGAGACATAATTCCCTCATTTGAGATAAAAGCATATAGAAGAATAAGCAAAAGCTAAAGTGGAAGGTCTTCATTATCGTCATCAAGTATTCAAGTCTTCAAGCATCCATCAAGTTCTCTTGTTCATGTGTCTTCTTCATTCATCCATTAGAGAAACATTTAAACATTCATTTGCAAGCATGTGTGCGTTAGGGTTTTATCGAGTTACATACCACTTCATGCAATATTTGTGACTGCATTCAAGAAGCAAAGAAACCATCATCAACAAATTACAGATCTACAAGGTATACATTTCCATCATTTACAACTAAGCATTTGCAGTTACTTTCTTTCAAGGTTGATTCTTCAACTAGGGTTTGACTAAGGCAACACCCTATCCACAACTATTGTACCCTTCTTTTCTATGTGTAGGCTGGAGGTGCACAACTATAATTGTGGGTTTGGACTTCATTTGCGGAGACAGAAAAACCCTTTTCGGCATGTGGATTCTTCGAAGGACCAAGTACACTTTCAACCTAGTCCTGGTGACTTTTCTCCAAATTTATAAGGCAGATCCATATTAGTCTAAATATATCAGATCCAAAGTAACAACACGATCCCGAACCGGTAGTTCATTATTTCATCCATTTTTTGTCCCTTTTCTACATAGTCAACAAGTCAACATATCTATTTACAAAAGAGGGCAAATTGCATTCTAGTCCTTGCAATTCACTTGGTATCCACATCCTTATTTCCCTTGGATTTGGATCTAGTGGATTCAACCCGTCTTTTGAATGTAAAGTATCTCCCAAATGAAAATCATCCTAGTGGTTTCCTTTCTCTCTCCTAGGTGGGGAACCACTAGCATCCAATTTTCCACTTTACCTTTTGGTGAACCCAAAGTCCTTATACCTTAATTTTAATTTCTTATTATTAGATTTTAATAATTGCAACTTTAATTTCAAAATTTCATTTCCAAGTTTCATCTTTTTGAAAATTTTAAAGGTTAATTGCATAGAAACCCTAATTTGTCATTTTAAGAAAATTGAGCTTGTGAAGTCTAGAATTGTTGTTTCTTGTTTCAAATCTAATTTCTATTTCAAAATTGCAATTCAAATCAATCTTTTCATTCTGAAAAGTAAGTTGTTAAAAAGAAAAACTCTAATTTTTAAGAATCTCCTATTTCAACCTTCGACTGCTAATTTGACTAATCTAGACATCTCCAAATTAGTTGTTCTTTTGGATTCTACAATAAAATAATAATCTCTATAATCTCTAAAAATTTTGAAAAAAGTTAGTTGGACCAGGTACACTTTGCACCTAGTCTTTGGCTTTTTTCTCGAAATTTTAGGAGTCAAAATTGACTATATTTTTCTGCTAAAATCCATAAAATTGCCATACTTTATCAATTTTTGCACCCCTTAAGGTCGAATACAAATTCAAATTTCCACACTCTTAACTTTAAATTAATTTTCATAAAAAGGTCCTAAATTTAGATCTTCTTTTCAAGTAAATTAAGATTTTAATTAAGAGACTTTCAATGACAATTAATGTATTAGATTTATTTTCCATTTCACAAATGATTACATTATTTTGAACATATATTTATTACAATCATGTGTTTTATAATGTTTTCTTTCATTTAATGTTGCTTCTTTTCATTCATAGCACTTGGTCATATTGTGTTGCTAGGGTTTCAAAGTCGTTTCCTTTTCAAATTGATCTCAAAGCTTTCATGTATCTTTTTTGTTGCATTATGGTGATATTATTAACAAAATCCATTTCATATATTAATCACCTTAAGGATTTTGTAGATCCCAACCCTAGAGATCCTAATTCTTGCACCTCTTCTAGGGTATCTTGTGTGAATAAGATGAGAGGTATTATATCAGCCAATGATCCTTTTTAAAAGGAGAAAGCAGTGGAAAGCAATATTGGTGCATCTTCTTCTTATACACATACCCTTGAGAAAGGGGGGAAAATCAAAATATTAACATTCTTACATCTTTAGACCCTCCTTATTCTCCTAGGCTCTATCTTCAACATCAAAATATATGTAGAGAGGATGATGTTAAGTTTTATTCATGATCTTTCCCCTCACATAGAAATAAGTAAAGACAATCCTTTAGATGATGAAGATTTTTATTCCCAATCTCCCAAAAAGGATAAACGTGATAAAGGAAAGCAGATTATCTTTTGACGTGGTCTTCCTTCTTCATCTACAAATCCTTTTATTCCCCATTACACATTAGATTTTAAATAAATTCATGATCCTATTCCCCAAACTATTCATTTGCAATATTCTTATAGATATGGCTTTCATATAATAACAAAACAAAGTTTTAGAGGACAAGGACTTGGGAAATTTGAGCGAGGAATTTGTATCCCTATAAACCCTCCCACACAAGTTACTACAAAAGGTCTAGGAAGTGAGACTCCTCTCTCTATGGATGAACTCCTTAGGCTCTTAAATTTTAAAAACTATCTCCAAATAGATCAAATCAAAAGAGTCTGGAAGAATGCTTCTTCTTCAAAACGTCCTTTTTGCTCATTTCATCAAACCCATGATCATAATGCTGATCATTGCCCTGATTTTCAAAAATCTATTCAAGATGGCATCAAAAGTGGCAAAATTAGAATCGTGGTTGATAATCCTTCTTCTTCTAATAATTCTTCTTCTTCATGTCAATAAAATGAATTAAAACATCCTCAAAGACTAGCTACAAGAATCTATTGGAGATTTAAATATGATAAGACAATTTCCTTTCCTCCTGAAAACCAAAACAAGAATCTTAAGAAAGAGAAAGGTGAGGAATATTGCATTTTTCATGATACATATTCACATTCTCTTGGAAAATGTCATGCATTTAAAAAATTTGTTCAAAAGCAATATTACCATGCACAAATTTCTCTTACAATAGATCTAGATGTCTTCCTTGACATGAACATAGTGCCTTTGCACTTCTTTTCTTATGTGAGCATATAATTGTTATTCTTAGGTGAGCATATAATTGTTCTTTGGTTTTCCTCTTTTCTTGGAGAGGAGCATCTTTAATGAGTAATCCAATTCTTCTCTTGCCTTTATTTTCTTGGAAAACTTACCTCTTCTATGGTTTCGGTTATTCACAAGTATGATATACCCCCTAGCATGGAATGATCTCTCATGAAGTACATGTCCCTTTCTTGAGAGGATTTATTCCATTAAGGAAGGCATATTTCTTAAAAATAATCACCATTAGAAGAAGTGTATCATTTCTCCTTTCTCTTCTCACTTGGGGGGCAAGGATTTTGCTCTTTTTTCTTTCTTTCTACATCATTATTTCGTTTAGCAGCTGCATTTTTCATATGCGATTATCATTTCTTACAATGGTATGTTCTTATGACTAATCCCTCTTAGGAAGTATGTGATGCTATTTCTCTATTCTTATGACTAATATCTTTTCTTGCATGTGTTCATGTAAGTTCATTGTGCATTTTCTTATGTTTAATCTCTCTCTAGAAGATTGTGTAAGCTCTTCTCATTGTCTCTACACTTGGGGGGCAATGATTTCTCTCTCTCTCTCTCTTTCTCTAAGGATCCACCATTTCCTACATTGTGGAAGGTGCAAGTTTCATTACTTGATTTCATTCCTTGTGTGAGATTGTTGTTTCTTTCTCAAGGGTTCTCTCTTATACAAGAGGTAGATGTCTTTTGAACAAAGATCTCCTCTCCTCCAAGGATCTCCTTTACACTTATAGCAAGATATCTCTTTTCAACTATCTTATCCTTTCTTGAAGAGTATTCCCTCTGTTGCTTGGATTTATGAAATTGTTGCATGATGTATATATTTTTCATGTCGAATGAAGGTATCCTTGTTCTACTCTCCTTAAGATATCAACATGGAACTATGTTGACATCTTAATGGGGGGAACCCACATTTCTCCTTTACTATTATATTTCTCTTGTGCATTGTATCTCTTGTACAATGGGTCATTCTCGGAAGTAGAGGGAAGCCTCTGAGAACGAGATGTTGCCACTTTTTCCGTATACAATGGGTCATTCTTGGAACCAGAGGGCAGCCTCTTAGAGTGAGATGTCACCACTTATCCCTTGTACAGTGGGTCATTCTTAGAACCGGAGGGTAGCCTCTTAGAGCAAGATGTCTCCACTTTTCCCTTGTACAATGGGTCATTCTTGGAACTAGAGGGCAGCCTCTTAGAGTGAGATTTCACCACTTTTTCCTTGTACAGTGGGTCATTCTTCAAACTAGAGTACAACCTCTTAGTGAAAGATGTCACCACTTTTCCCTTATACAGTGGGTCATTCTTGGAACCAAGGGACAACCTCTTAGAGAAAGATGTCGCCACTTTTCTGTTATATAGTGGGATATTCCTGGAACCAGAGGGCATCCTATTAGAGTGAGATGTTGTCACTTTTTTTACATTTCTACTATACATTTTATACAGGTTGTAGCATACTCGGGCATAAACTCCTATGAGGTGCCTCGAACCTCACTTACACACATGTGCACAAGGTTGAGTGGAACTAATAGCGTTCTCACCCTCTTCCCTTACATGGATCACCTAGACAAAATCTAGGGGCTAGTTTTCCATGTACTTTTTTTCTCCAAGGATCACTTAATTCTAGTGGCAAGATGTCCATGGTTCCTCTTGTTCACCTCTCTTCTCATGGATCACCAATGTGTGTATTCATGTTCTGTCTCTCTTTCCTCTCATGAACTCATTTTTTTACTATTGGTGGTTCATAGATGATGTCAAATTTTCTCTTTTATGTGATTATTGGTGTTAATGTGATGGAATTTGTCTTTGTGTTTCAATTAGTTGTTTGAGACATTTGTATCGTGGTCTCTTCGGCTAGTTGATGCAGGGTCTTGTGTTTTTTTTTTGTCATGTGTCTTTTGTGCTTTGTCTTGTTTTGTTTGTCTTGTTCTTTCTATTTTGTGTACTCTTGCATATGTTTGAGTGAGTTAAGATCCTAAAATTGGAGGCTTTATTCCTCAAGATTAGTGATGTCTTATACTCCTCGTGGTATTGCTCCACATCTCTCATCTTCGTCTCTCTCTTTCTTCTAATTTACTAGTAGTATTGGCATAAGCCATACTCCTGCTAAAGTGGGGGCTAAATGTAGCATCATAAAATTGCAACCCTTGCAATTTTGACCACATCTTAGGCCCTCACCGATGTGACTACATCTCTCTACTCGATTGAGACCACTCTCTGCCCCTTCATTGTGAACTTCTCCCATCTAAGCCTCGATGACACCTCAGGACCCTGTCCAGGCCCCAAGATAGGGCAAGATAGGGGCATGGCACTCCTATCCCCATTGGACAGGGGCGTGGCACCCCTGTCCTCCCTCTTAGGGTGACCCTAAGATGGGTCTATCTGGCTCTTGAACATAATTAAATCTTTGGGGACTTACAATATCCTTTGTCGGCCTTCACTAGGATGAAAATTAATCCTCTTAGGCATGTATAAAAGCAAACATAGTTCCCTCATTTGAGATACAAGCATACAAAAGAATAAGAAAAAGTTCAAGCAGAAGGTCTTCATTATCGTCATCAAGTATTTAGGTCTTCAAGCATCCATCAAGTTCTCTTCTTCATGTGTCTTCTTCATTCATCCATTGGAGCAACATTACAATATTCATTTGCAAGCATGTGTGTGTGTCAAAGTTTTATCATGTTACATGCCATTTCATGCAATATTTGTGATTACATTCAATAAGCAAAGCAACCATCATCAACAAAGTGCAGATCTACAAGGTATACATTTCCTTCATTTACATTTAAGCATTTGCAATTTCATTCTTTCAAGGTTGATTCCACAACCGGGGTTTGACTAAGGCAAACCCCTATCCACAACCTTTTTCCCCTTCTTTTTTGTGTGTAGGTTGTAGGTGCCTAGCTGTAATTGCAGTTTTGGACTTCATTCGCGAAGATGGAAAAACCCTTTTCAGTGCGTAGATTTTTTGAAGGACCAAGTATACTTTCAAATTGGTCTTGGCAACTTTTCTCCAAATTTACAAGGCGGACCTGTATCAGTCTAAATATCTTAGATCCGATGTTATAGCGCGATCCTGAACCAGCAGTTCCTTATTTCATCCATTTTGTCTCCCTTTTCTACATAGTCAACAAGTCAACATATCTATTTACAAAGAGGGAAAATTGCATTCTAACCCTTGCAATTGACTTGGTATTCACATCCTTATTTCCCTTGGATTTGGATCTAGTGGATTCAACCCCTCTTTGGAATGTAAAGTATCTCCCAAGTGGAAATCATCCTAGTGGTTTCCTTTCTCTCTCCTAGGTGGGGAACCACTAGGGTCCAATTTTCCACTTTACATCCCCATATGCGCATGATGGATTTTAGGAATTCTTCATGCAATACTCCCTTTATTTCATGTATAATTAGCAGGTTGCTCATCTTGTATATATGCACTCTAGTCTCTTCTTAATGACCTCACACAAAAAAGCCATCTATCTTCATTGGCATGTGAGTCTCAATGGTGTGTCCTTACTTAGTCAATGTTATTTTTAGAATGCTCTTACATCCATTTTTCGGGCCTAGAAATAATCTCATTTTATCTAATGCCCATTTCTTCGCACACTTTTATCTCAATAAAAGTAATGTTTCTATCCTTTCGTCATAAAATATCAATCTTGTCTCTCTTCAGAGTTTTTGTACTAGAAAATGATATCATTATTGTCCTACAAGCTATCAAATAGACATACCAATCACCAAATCATAGAAAAACTTTCTATCTTTTCCAATATTAATTGAAATTTTGCAATTCTAAATGTAATATTTCTAGTTTTTATTTCTATTTTTTTTTTAACTTTTATACTTTATAATTCTATAGAATTCTCTATAATTTCATAAAAAAAAAAATATAAATAAATCCCTATAAGATAACAAAAAAGAAGAATTTAAAGCCCTTCAATATAATACTTCCTAATTGTATTAAAATAATCTACAAATTATAATTTTAAATTTAATTAAATTTAAGAAGTCGTAAAGTCGAATCGAGGAATTGAGAACAATTAAATATTATATAAGAAATGCTAATACATCGATCCGTTCATCATGCAGAGAGTTTCGATGCCATCATATTCTTGAATTCCATGAAATCCAACACTCCGTTGCAATCTGAATCAAATCTGCAAATCATATTCTCGCAATGTTGGCCCTGTGCGATCAATCCCAGAGAGGACAGGACTTGCTGCAGCTCAGTGGAAGAGATATATCCATCTTCATTCCGATCAAAAACTTTGAAAGCTTCCATCAAATCTTTTGACTCATCTTCTAATTCCACGTCTTCGTTACTGAAGATTGACAGATATAAATGCACAAATTCTTCAAATCCTACGCAGTTAAATTTGTCTTCATCATTTCTCAGAGAACTGAACATACATGTGATATCTTGTTCTGAAATTGGTATTCCAAGTCTGTTTACGAAGCCACTGATTTCACCCACACTCACAACTCCATCTGCATTGCCATCTATAATTTCATAAATTCTTCTGATCTCATCAAGGTTCGCCATTGATTTATAAAGGGCAAAAGACAGAAACGTAAGAAAGCTAAGAAATAATTGTGTTTGGAATAATGTCCCTTGCTATATGACTGTATTTATAGCATGATAGGAAGATCCTTGTTTGGATTTAGGAGGAAAGGGGTGAACAGTGAAGAAGAAGTTGTCTGTTCGCACATAAATTATAAAAAAATACGACCACCGACTGATTCCGTCAACCTTCGCAATTTTGGACTATCCATCGCAAAAATACGACCACCGACCGATTCAACTAACCATCGAAGAATTGGCCGTGTGGCGGGCAAGTCATGAGCAATCATTTAGGTGAATCAAATGAGAATTATTAGAGCAAATAAACTAAATTTAATAGTTATATTGATCATTAAAAATTTTGAACTTCTCACGTAAAATTATATAAATTAAATGTAGGTAATAAGAGCTGAACTTCTTGATATTTTTGTTCATGTTAAAAATATATGTTTTCAGATTTTGTATTTTATTATTGATTTATAATTTTATTGAGATAGTATTGGTGTAGGATACTGATAAACTGTCTCTAAAAAGGGATTATAGAATTCGTGTTATTGATTTTTCCGAAAATCAAAGCCGTAGCTTGTTTTGCTCATCACGTTCACGATCTGTAATTTTCGAAAAAATCAATAACACGGATTTTGTAACGCCTTTTTGGAGCCAGTTTAGCCATACCCATTAATGCATAAGTGATCTTTGTGAATGCAAATCCAGTTAAGTGCATGAAATTAGGCTTAAAAGTCACAAATCTAACTTGGAACAATTTTGTATGCTAGAATTTGTTTGTCTTATTTTATTCTTTAGATTTGTGTAAAGTATAGCAATGTTTATAAATAGCTTTAAAGAATCAATTGAATCATGATGGTTGAGCTCTTTTCATTCAAGTGCCTAATGGGAGAATTTGCTAACTTATGTTAGAATGTTTTCTTAAATGCTCTATGATAATTCTTTTGATGGGCCTGACATGCTCCTTAATAGCTCCTAGATTATTTTAAAATGAATGAATGTCTTTAAATATAGAAACCAAACACACAAATGAATGTAATGTATGCTAAATTGGCTTACAATGACTTGTAAATTATCAATGACATTAAATTTCAAATTTTAAATGATTAATGAGTAGTGTAAGATTCCTATGTGCAAAAGTATGCACCCACAATTCTTATTTAGGGTGATGAAAAGTGGATAAGAGTATCAAGAATAAATATTCGAGTATTTAGGATAAACTGGATTGATATATCTAATGTAGTGAGTTAACTTAGGTAAGAATATGCAACTTGTAAGCATGTTAGTATATTTAGGACACTAAGCTAGAAAAACCTAAAATACTTTAGTGAAAAGTGTATGGATATGTAATTTTAACATTGCAACTACCCCTCACTGTGATGTACATGTGAGATATCGAATGCATGTTAAAATAAAATAAATAGTCTACATGTAAATAAGAAAAAAATCAAGCACTCAAAAGATCCTATATAATTTACAAATAAAATTAGGTAACTACATTAACATGGATGGTGGAATTAGGGAATTTGATAATATATTTCCATTTTATATGACTTCTATACAACCTCTAAGCTATAGAACTTACTTCTCCCCTCCTTTTCTTCTCCTTTTTCTCCTTCTAATGTTCCAGATCTTGTTATAAAACTTGAATATTGAGGGTCTTGTTCTTTACTGATTCTTTGTAGTAGTTGATTAATTATTTGATATTTCTCATAAGGGCATCTTAGTTTTGTTTCAGTTTAGCCACTTCCACTTCTAGCAAAGGGTTCTTGGCTGCTTGCTTGATATTTTTAATCTACTTTTTAGTAACCCTCAAGCTCTTAAATATTTACGCCTTTTCACTATTTTTCTTCCATGCCTTATTATTACTTTCTTCATTTGGCCATTCCTGGGCATTCTTGAAGTCCAATTTCTCAAACATCTAGATTTTTCTTTTAGCCTTGTGAGTTTGTGTCATTTCCATTTAGATGGCTCAATAAGGGTGTTGAATGCATAACAAACCTCTTCAATTTTTTTTGTAACTTAATACAAGGAGTACATTGGGTTTGGGTAGGTTTAAAAATTGACACCTCCTCAAACTCAATAAATTCCTTACATAGAGGGCAGAAAGGATAGGGTTGTTGGGGGATATTTTGGTCTAGGGAAACAAAATGATTAGAATAACGAGAATCATAACTAGAATACTCACAATACCCTATACTTGGCACATATGAATCATTGGGGAACTCAATGAAACCTGTTGGAATTATTATACTTCCCTCTAAGTTGTAATAACAATGTAGAAGGATCAATCCACAAAAAAATAATTTTATTCACATTTAAATCATCTACAAGGATAAGTTGCATTCCAAGAATAAGTGTTCTATGGGTTTTCTCCTAAATGGCAAGGTCTAATTTACCTCTAATAGTGACAATTTTAACCTCTATCTCATTTGCATTTAACTCCTTTAAAATAATGTGGACCAAGATCTTATATTATAAACATTCATTGGTTAATAGAGAGCTAAAATTCATTATTGCATGTCTATAAAATATGTCACGTATGAAGCCATATAAAAATCTCCTATAATTTGATGATGTAAAAATATACTAACTTAAAGTAGATGGAATTGGGTCTTTTTTAATAATTTGGGCAATTTTCTATTCTAAAATCACGTGTTATAAAGAAACCTAGGTTATGTGTAAAATCGTTATGAATAGAAAACTAATAGGTAATAATCAAATCCTACTTTATATATCTTGTGGGAAACTAGATATTTTGAGCTCCTTGGAACTCTTTAATTTGGGTAAGATTGTATTTGAATAATTCAATTATTCTAGAACCTAATAAAAAATGGTTTTTTGTCCACCCACTCATTCATGAATATTCATCATATTTCAATATATATATTTTTTCTAATTTTAACCTTGTTGGAATCAACGAAAACTAAGCGGGGGGGGGGTGAATCGGTGTTTTGTAATTTGCAAACTTATTAACCTAATGCTTAAACAACTAGATGCATAAAAATGAAAATGAAATGTAGAAACATAACGAAATTAACCATGCAACTATAGCACCAATATTTTTACGTGGAAACTCGGAAGGGGAATAACCATAGTGGGATTTGAACCCAAACTATTATTATACTATGGCTAGAAGTATGATAATATTATATAAGGGGAATACCCTTGTATTCACCCACACTTCCTAGAGCTCACTGCTCAAATACAAAAGGGCTACAACCCTGAGGAAGGCTCACTGCCTTATAGGCTATTACAATTGATTGCACTAATGAATGAACAGAAGTATAGAATCTAAATATGCCTAAATGTAGTTCTGATTAGGCTTAGATTGTCTCCTACAACTGATCTATCATTCTACTCTATTTTCCTGCTCTAGCGCTCACCAGACCACGAAAACCTTCAATGACATTCGCAAAATTTGAATATTCTCTGATATAGACTTCTCTTGCTCATAATACACACAAAAATGATCAACCAAATCGATCTTATATATCCGCACCAACAAAAAGAGTCACTAACCATGTTGACTTCCAACAACTGCATAATACACAACATGAAACGTGTATCACCAAGTCGGCTCAATCTGTCCATAAATCCAAATAAAGACCAAAACAAGATGATAATAACTTCCCATAAGTCATCCCAATCACCTCAAACATGAAACTAATCACCAAAATCAACCTTAAGATTCTGCAACACACATTACACCAAAATAGCTCAGCTCAAACTAAATTATCAGATATTGGACCTTTAATCTTGCTTATGAGTCAACATTGGACATTAGAATCATGAGATAAGACACCTCAAACCTTGAATCAACTACCTTTATCACTGCAACCAAAATTATCCAGTCATAATCAAGATATGCACATCCTCGAGTTACTATGTTCCACCTTCTAGACTTATGCGTTATGAATAAAATGAGTTATGTTAAACCAAATATATGTACAACAGATGTGCTTTTTGAATTGAGTCATCATCTATGAGAACCCTTATGCATATTTCATGCATTAGTATTTACCGGAATGATGTCTCTTTCCAACAATCTCCCTCCTTGGCATTGATGGCAACACTGTGAAAATGAACTGTACACTCAAAGTTGCAAAACTTCAAAATTTTAAATTTTAGACTCACCAAGAATATAAAAGCTCCCCTTGAGAATTAGCACCATTTTTCACTCTTCTCTCTCCCCCTTTGATAGTAATTCCAAAGATAGGAATCTACCAAAACTTATATACAAGGGTATGTATAGTTTCTCACAAAAAATTGAATATGTCTACAAAAATTGTCCTAAGGGACAACAAGAGTTTATCCCATGCTTTCTTCAGTGTCTCCAAAATCCTGATCATTCCATTGAAAGGATAAGCAAGTATCTCTACTCCTCTTCTATTTGTTGGAACATTTGAATTCAGAGCATCCTTAGTATCTTGCATACTGCTCATCAAATAACCTATCAGGGGAGTGATAAGACTCCTCACTTAAGCTACTCTACTCAAAAATCCTTCCTTTTATACATTTACACTCTTGATCTTATCTAATATGCTCAAAACTTGTGGTTCAAAACTACTAGTTGGGAGTGATTAGAGTGAATATGACAATGATATGCTAGTTGGTTGGCCTTCATATTCTCTTATTTTCTTGTCAATGTCTATAGTGAACTTTGACAAAATTAGACATGACTTGTATAACTAACCACCTTCATCTAGTGCATATTGAATACTTTTCATAGTAGGAACTAAGGTTATCCTATCATCCTCAGTCGTCTTCAAAAATATTTTCAACCTCATAGCATTAAACTGATTCAAAACTTAACATCTGCTACTTTCTCCAAAGACTCAAAATGAGAACCTACAACATTCAACAAGCTCTTAAGCTTACCAGAGGGATCAGATGTGTCCGGTTTGAAAGATGGCATAATTTTCTCCAACTTTTTGTCAGCAAATTGAGACTTAAGTAAGTCCTCGCTAGATTTAGCTTGGGTGATATTTTATTACTTCAATGCTTGAATCAGAGATAAAGAGCTTAGATCAATAGGTCCTTGACCAAATTCATCTAAATCAGTAGTAATTTATTTCCCTCTATCAGCAACAGTGTCTCTTTCCACTATTACCGGACCTTGATCCGCCTTCTCCTCTCCTTTCTCCTTTCAAGCTTCCTCCACACTCTCATCTTTTTCATCATCTTTACCCTTCTCTTCGTCACCTATCTCTGCAACTCTCTTCTCTGACACTAATTCTATTTCCAGAGGATCATGTTTAGCTTCACTGGAGATATCATTAGCAACATCAACATCATCAATTGTGGTATGTTCATTTGATTTCCCTAATAGAGTGGCCTTCATAGACGCTTGATCTTTTGTTTTTTCGGGAACGGCTACATGCACTTCCGGAATAGATGTATCCTGAGGTTGCTCTATCAGATGAGTGTCATTATGCACCTTATTCACATCATACCTCTAGTCTATCAAAAATTCTCTTGAAATTATTTCAGTTTCTTTGGTCACCTCATCTATTGTTTTTACCATAAATTTGTTAACTCTCTTATTGCTTCGGAATTTATCCTTGGCAACATTTAACAATATAATAACTTCATCTTTAGAACTGATAGAGGATAGATTCACTAATGCATACTTCTTTATTCTCTCATCCTATAGACTTGTTGTATGTCTTCTTGCATCTAAAATATCATACAAGCTTCTAGGAATCATGGATCACAACTCTATTAATATCTTACTATAAATATCCATGAACTAAACCACTCCTTCCTCAATTTCTCTCTGACCTTTATCATCCAAATTTTTATAATACACAATCACATTCTCCAAATTATCATCCTAAATAATTTCATCAATTATTTCTTGCAAAGTCATTTGGAGCACAAATTCATAAGTACCTTCCATTTTATAGAATTTCAGAGCTTCGTCTATCTCTGACTTCTGCTTCTTCTTCACTTTTGTTCTACAAGATGGATCAATTTTATCTCTTGGCTTCTTGATCGACTGGGCTCCACCGGATGAGGCTTCTTCATCGCTCAAGAATAAGTGGTTGTCTTATTTACTTCTTTGGCCTCTTCATCTGATTTGGTTTCTTCCTCAATAACTACATATTTTCTTGTTGGCTTGTCTTTCTTTCTCTTCTTTTCTCCATTGATTGATGTTGATTATGACTTAGGTGGAAGAATAAGCTTCTGCATACCAGAGATAGGTACAAAATTACTCTATCTTGGCTTGGCCTACTTGCGAGGAATGGAGACCGATTTAGTTTTGGACTTCACTATGTCTTCCTCCTTTAGAATTTTTTGCTCTCTATCCCTCTGCACAACATCCTTTTATAGACCCATTTGGTCTGCCGACTCCACAACCTCCTTTCTTACTTTTCTCTTAATTGTCGGTTTAGTAAACTCCTTATGCAAATAAAGATCCTTCTCTTTGTATGTTTCAAACCTTTCTTCTTTCTCATCTACTAGCTGACTAAACTGGTGTTGAGCATATGCATCAATTTTATTTGTATCCACCTCATACCCCATGGGCATGATCCAAATAGTTCTCAGTTCAACTGCCTCCATATGACATTGGTCCTTGGCCACCATAAAGGAGATTGTTTTCTCATATTTTTCTACTATATCTTTCAAGATCCTCTCTGCTTCACATCATGGCTTGAAGCTATTTAAAATATTCCCACAAAGTAGATTTCTACACTACAGTATCACCTAAACCCTACAATCCTTCCTTGATTTGGACCGCCACCAATTTATCATCGGCCCATTGAATCTTCCCAGTTCGAGGAATCTCATTCAAGAAATAAAGTGCCAAACAAACATTCAAGGAACCAAATTTGAATACGTGTTTCTTATCTTGTTTTATCTTCTTCATATTGCTTAATAGCTCACTGAGAAGCACTCTGCAGAGATCATACCTTTTGTACTCCTTGAGCAGTTGATCAGCAGCACATATGGTAGTACCAAATATTGAATTTTCCTTGTTGGATTTGTATACCTTATATCGAGTTACCATTGAAGAAAATATGACATCATGCTCAATGATATTACTAATTGTCATCAAGCGATTGTCATATTGGGATCCGATAATAGTTGTCACTATTGTGTTTTGTACTTTTCTCAGACATAGGATCTTACCAATTGCATTCAAATAGGTAATTGTTTGAATGGCTTGTGTTGTGATCTTATGAGGTTGATCTAGCCATATGAACTCATTATGGATTTAACTCAAGATGTATCGGACCCATTCGAGTTCATCGAACACCAAAAAATGAATAAGCTGGATGAAACCCTTATCCTATAATTTCTTGAATTTTGGCTTCATATTTCCCATACCATCCATAATATTCTTAGCGTACACTAATAGCATATCTGCATTTCCAAGCTCCTCAACATTGTAGTGGATGTATGCCCTAATATCTTCGTTATGTAGCACACCATACGGAACAAAGGAAAAAGACCTTTTGGATCATCTTCAACAGATTTGAATGGATGCCTCTTCAATATGGGCCTTGATCTCTCAATAATATCAACCACTAATGGAGCCATAATAGAAAATGCATATGCCATTTCAAAATTAGGGTATGAAAATATAACTCAGAGATAGATAAATACCTTTTCAATCTCAACCAAATTCTACGAATCTTTGACCGATTTAAGCTCAGTTATCACTACTCAATCTCATTCCTCTTTCTCTTCTACTCTTACTCTTCATTTGCAATGTGAAGAGTGAATGATTAAAATGCTTTTTAATCTTCCAAAAACCTAACTTTAAGCTGTAATAAATGTGCAACCCTAAAATATTTCACATACACTACATCTTTAATAATTCATCATTGGATACTCAGATAGACATGAAATCTTCTTGATATCAACTACATGACTTATCTGCATCATCTACAACCATCCTTGACTAGTTATAGATCTCCGAAAGGGGGTTTTAAAGATCTATATGAAAAACTTCCCCCTAATTCCAAAGTGCCTTAGTTACCAGATGAGGTTCCAATACTGGAATCAGGTGTGAAGCCATTCTGGACATTTGAATCTTCCTTTCTAACCCACATCTTCTTATATTGATCTCTGATCTCTTCCACTTTAGCTTTTCTCTTTTCATCTAAATTATTCTTGTCTACCAGAGCATTCTTACTTCTACAATTTCTTGCAATATGGTTGGATTTGTTGCATGTATGGCAAACAAAATTTCTCTGAATAGGGTTGAAGTTCATCTAATTTGGTCTCATCTTTCAATGGTTAGAAATGTGCCCAAACATTCCACAACCATAAAATCTCTTATTTTGAAAGTTATTTATCACTGATTTATACATGTTTAACTTATGACCAAATTTGTTGCATATGAAATATTGACTGGTAAAGGTAGGACCATTATTCATCACATTATTGATCTTAATTCTCCATTAACTTTCCATATGACCCAATTTTCCATTGAATTTATAAGAATTTGGTTGTCTTAGCAAAGGCTTCTTGTTCTTTTGATGATTGCTTTGTCCAAAATCAGATGATTCTCCTTTCTCAAATCCAGGTGCTCGCATATCTTTTCCATGTCTTTGAATTTCCAGCATCTCATCAAACTGGGTTGAGATAGCTTTGAATTTTTCTTTATACTTATTAGCAGTAGATAGCTCATCTCTCAAAATTATGATATGTCTTTCAAGTTCTTGTTCATCATTCTAGCATTGCACCAATTCAAGTTTCAACTAATCATTCTCATATGTCATTCTGCAACATTCATCAAATCTATCCTTCAACAAAGGAGTCGGATTTTCTTCACTCTTCTTCCAGTCTTCCATCTCCTTTTTCAACTTCATCATAATGGATTGCACCTCATTCTTTAGGGCTACATTATCTCTAACAAGCTTCTCACATTCATCTGTCTTGTCTTGAAGGGCTTGATTGTCAACACTTTGTTCTTCTTTCTCCTTGAGTTTATCCATCAGCTCCTTTCTCTTTTCTCTAGAAGTACTCACTTGATCTTTCCATGTCTGAATGAAGTCTTCAATTGCATTCAGATTTCTTTTCAGAGAACTTACTTTGCTTCTAGCTACATCAAGATCTTCAAGTGCCACACTAAGTTGTCTCTGCAAACTCAATTCCATTGATTCAATCTTCCTGATCTTCCTCAAACTATTAGGCTTCTTCTAAGGAACTAAGCTCTGATACCAATTCTTGGAATTAATGAACATTAAGAGGGGGTTGAATCAATATTTTAGAATTTGCAAAATTAATATTTCTTCAACCATCAGATGCATAAAAATGAAAGTTAAATGCAAAAACATGAAGCAATTAACCATGCAACCATAACACTAAGATTTTTATGTGGAAACTCAGAAAGGGAAAAACTGCAGTCTGATTTGAACACACAATATTACTATACTATGGCCAAAAGTATTATAATATTACATAAGGGGAATGCACTTGCATTCAGGCACACTACTCAAATACAAAAGGGCTACAACCTGAGGAAGGATCACTGCCTTATAGGTTATTACAATTGATTAAAATAATGAATGAAATTAAGTGTAGCATCTACATATGCCAAAATTTAGTTCCGGTTAGGCTCAATTTGTATCCTGCAATTGATTTGTCATTTTGCTCTATTTTCCTACTTTGTCACTCATCAAACTACTAAAACCTTCAATGACATTCACCAAAATTGCAAATTTACTCATACAGATTTCTCTCACTCATAACACACACCAAAATGATCAACCAAATTGATCTTATATATCCGTGGCAACAAAAGAATCATTAAACATGTTAGCTTCCAAAAACTGCATAACACACAACATGAAACATGTATCACCAAGTTGGCTAAATTTGTTTGCAACTCCAAATGAAGACCAAAAGAAGATGATAAAAAAATTCCCATAAGTTGACCTAATCAGCTTGAACATGAAACAAATAACCGAAATCAACCCTAAGATTCCGCAACACATGTTACACAAAAAATAGTTGTGCTCAAACTGAATTACCAAATACCAAACCTTTAATATTGCTCACAAATCAACACTAGATATCAGGATCATGAGATAATCTACCTTGAACCTTGAATCAACTGCCTCTATCATCGCAACCAAAAATATCTAGTCAAAATAAAGATATTCACATCCACCCGTTACTATATTCTACCTTCCAGACTTATGCCTTATGAATAAAATGACTTTAAGTAAACCAATTCTATGTACATCGGATGTGATTTCTAAACTGATTTTCCATCAATGACAACCCCTAAGTATCTTCCATGCATCAATCTTCACTAAAACAACATCTCTTGCCAACAACCCTATCACTACAAATAACTCATCTTCCAACAATTATTAGTTCTTTTTTAAACATTGTATAAATTTTGTCGATTAACTATGTACTACACTATAAATTTTAGCTAATAAGTCAAGTACATGGGAAGAAATTGTATCTTTGTAACCACATACACAGGATATAAAGTGCTTGTGTACTCTATTATTGTGACAATAATATATCCTTTAAACTACTTTTTATTGCTACAACCTTCTTTATATTTGTCCCTTTATTAAGTTTTGAAATATGCATTTCCTTAGGAAAATGTTCAATTAATACTTTAAACATGAATATTATTGAATTTTTTAACGTAATTGGTATTAGTTTAATTCGAAAAGTACAAATATACTATATCAAAGATTGAATTCATTAAGTCATATAAACAAAAAGACATTTGGAGTTTTATTAACTTTCATTTAATTAAATCTTTGAAGTTTTTTTTTTTTTGAGAAAACTTAAATCATGTATGTATATTATATATAGAAAATGTTTGAATACAATAGAGAGAATATCAAAATATAAGAGTGAGGGTGATCACTCATCCTAATGACAAAAAACCCCTGAAGCTAAGGAGATTTACAATATAGTTGTTTTTTATGTTTGGGCTCTAGTAAATCAAACATTACTAAAACCCTTGGGTTAGGCAAATGTTGTGAGAATTAAAATGTTTTTTCGGTCCAACAATTTTAGAGACTTGATTTTATTTAATAAAAAATCTTACAAAATATTTAATTAAAAGTATTAAAAATATTTTAAGTCAATGTTATAAAAAAAATCTATAGACAAATAGGCATAAGAAAACATAGACTTTAATAAGAAAACATTTTAGATCCATTGTATAATGAAAATTATTGTAGCATTTCAAAATTTGAATTATATTTGGATGTGTTGTTAGGTGATAATATATATTTCTATCTTTATTATTGTTTTAAATGAAAGATGGATTTTTATTTTTATTTTACATGTTTCTTTCTTTTAATTATAGTTAGTATTTTACATCTTTTGGCACTCTCACACATTTTGATAATGAATCATGGAGTGTGATCTAAAATGTTGATCCTAAAAATAGACACACAATCAAATCCAGAAACTAGTAAGGTTGAGGTCCCATGAGGAGACCTTTATAATCTATTTTTAAGGAGTAGGAACTCACATGAAATCAAAAAAATTGCTATAGGATTAATTGAAATCTTTTCTTTAATTACCCCACCACCTTATGTGTTTTTATTGCCACTTGTCAATCATTTGATGCTTTTGAATTTTCATCAATTATTTTATGTTTTCTCTATTTATTTACTTACATGACTTTGAATATGTTAAATAATAAAATCATGAGACCACCCGCTTCCATAAATTTTGGAGCTTAATCTCTTAAGCCTGAACTACACTAAAAAATTTATGGGACAACCCACAATAAAATAATCCTAAAAAATATTAATAGCACCCATTAATTTTTTTAAGGAAGTCCCTCTCTATGGGACCCTAACGTAAGTGAGTGTTTTATTTGTTATATTGTAGATGGGGTGCTCTATTTTGTGGCCTACTAGTTAGGTCTTATTAATAATCAAAGTTTTGAATAAAAAAATATGTTTCCCTGTTTTGTTTTAGAAATAGCTTATTGCAATTTAACATTAGTTATCATTTCTATCTAACATATACGACAAAATTAAGGAGAATTCAACACACAAGTCTGACATTCTAACATCATATCCTTGTGTCTTAATTATTATTATTTTTTGATTAAGCACAAAAAAGCTCTTAAGTTTTAATATATCTTTTTTTATTAAATAAACACATTAAAAATTCTAACAATAGATAATTTATTTCTCTCTTAGAAATATGTAATTGTACATTAGAAAGACTTATCATTTTTATGTAACATATACATTGAAGTTGATATGTTTACAAACATCGTGATTACAATAGTCTAAACGATTATGCTTGTATGTTAATTTTTACCATTCTTTTCACATAACAATAAAGTGCCATTGAATTTGGATATCTTCAACCTATTTTATATATAAATAAATAAATAAACTTATACATTAAAACAAAAAATTAAAAATATATTTGTGAATCATATATACTAATTATTATATTTAAATTTATTATTATAGAAGCAACCTGTTTGTAATTAAAATAAGCAGAGGAAGGGGCCTCAACCCATTACATATCTAAATGAAAGACCATCCAAAAAAAAATTCACAAAGATAGAATAATAATGTTACCCAAGAGGCACAAAAAGTAGGACTATACAAATGAAACAACCAAGTGAACCTTTACAATATGCAACTAATTGAACCAATGTAGAAACTCAAAAATAACAAATCATCGCAACCAAGTAGAGAAACAAGAAGGCTAGAATAATTTAGGAAACATCCAAGTTTGACAAAAAAAACTATGGTACAGATTTTTAGACTTTAAAATCTGAGAAGAAGGAGCCTTCTTAACAAGACTTTTACTTCTAGGAATCAATGGTAAAATTTGAATTCTTTTCACAAGCAAAGGAGGAGAAACTATCTAAACAATGCTGAAAATATGAAGTCAAATGGTTGAGGGTAGGAAGCCTTTATCTAGCTATTTGAAACATCTAGTGAACGAGTAACTAGAACAACCATATGATCCTATAGAAGAGTTACAAGATTAGAAGAGACAACAATTGGCCACTTGGGATCAACAAAGGAACTAGAACAATGAATTGCAAGAACAAAAGGAGGAGTAGAAGCATCTTAGTAAAATCATTATAAGAAATATCTAGGAATAGTGTGAGATGATCATGATGAGAATTCATTCACCAAGTTGGGGAAGATGGAAGACAATAGCCATAAGGACAAGATGACAACAACTGTATAGTAGCAAAATAATTCCTACATCGAAAAGGGATGCCTTTATAATTCATTTGATGTGGCCAAGGAGCACCATTTACTTTTAGCATAATCTTCCTAGGCAAACCTTTGGGGAGGTCGACATCGATTATTAAACAAGTATAAGAAATATTAGAGATGTTACTAGTTGTAGAGTCAAATTTTAAAAAAGGACCAATAACATTGCCTATCGCCACATAGATTCACACCAAAAATGTAAGGGTGATAAGATAGTCTCACCCAAATAAAAGAAACATTAATTGAAAGGAGTCTCGAAGATGGAAGAGCATGCAAATCCCATTCCCAGTCCCTAGCAGCTAAAATAGCCTCACAATAATCAGAATAAACACAAAAACCAAAAAAAAAACCTTTAACACAAAAGTGAATAACTAAATTACCCTCTAGCAAAGGTTTCCAATTATCTAAAATAAAAAAATACCCTCTAGCAAAGGTTTCCAATTATCTAAAATAAAAAAATTGATGCGAGTCAAAAACCGAAGGCCATAGGTGGCTAATTCCGCTGGTCAACCCCTTACTAGTAGAAGGGACACATTGTCAATCACATCTTGGTCCAAATCCATCTCAAGGGTATAGGCACAGCGGAGACATTTCTTATCTGGATCCCCAATAAGAGTTTCAGCAAAGGCCACCTTAGGAGGCGAATTTCTCCCAGCTCCACAAGAGAGAGTTGGAATTTGGGAGTGGGAGAGGATGGGCAGGAGAATCTATTCTAGGAATGGTATTCTTTGTTTTTGTTGGGGAAACTGTTATATTAAATCATTTGAAAGCAAATTATATAAGCATTTGCATTTATATATATAAGCAATCAAGAGTCATTTACATTTATATGTAAAATTGATAAAATAATTCTAGTAGAAAACAAAGAAGTCACAAGGTCAAAATCTATTGCTCCTTTTTATGCACACAGAATAATTAAGTATTATACCAGACATTTTGATACATATATTAATCAAGTCGATGATAAGTCAATTTAGCTTTAGAAACTCTTGTTTCTAGAATTTAGAAGCCATCATATTCTTGAATTCCGTGAAATCTAGCACTCCGTTGCAATCTGAGTCAAATTTGCAAATCATACCCTCGCAGTGTTGGCCCTGCGCGATCAATCCCATCGAGGAGAGGACTTGTTGCAGCTCAGTGGAAGAGATGTATCCATCTTCATTCCGATCAAAAACTCTGAAAGCTTCCATCAGGTCCTTTGATTCGGTGTCTTCATTAGTGAAGATGGATTGATATAGATGCGCAAATTCTTCAAATCGAACCGAGCTACAATTCTCTTCAGCTATGCAGATAGAACTGAATAAACATGTGAGATCTTTTTCCGAAATTGTTATTCCAATTCCGTTGACGAAGCCGCTGATTTCAACCACACTCACGACTCCATCCATATTTTCATCTATAATTTCAAACACTCTTTTAATCTCATCGAGATTGGCCATTCCTTTCTCAAGGGCAGACTAAGGTCGGTTAAACTCTAAAATTGCGCCACAGAAAAACCCAATAGAGCTAAAACCTAATTGTGCCTGAAGTAATGTTCCTTGCAATATGACTGTATTTATAGCATCATTGAACGATCCTTGTTTTGGATGTGGAAGGATTAATGTGAATATGGAAAAAGATGTCGTCCATTCGCACACCGTATAAGAAATTATGACCGTTGACAGAATCCCTCCATGTAAGTTACATGTCCATTTATTACGTGAGTCGATTCTTTAATAAAGTTTGTGTTATCAATAGCTATGTGGCAGGTAAGTTATGAGAAAAGGTCTTCTATGAAGAAATGGTCATGTGGCAAGCAAGTCATGGGAAAGTTCTTTTCGTCCAGTAAAAAAATACCAAGTAATGAGCCAGTCATGGAAAAACTGCTGTAGCAAGAAAGTGATGGGAAAATTATTGGCTCAGCAATGAAATGGTCATGTGGCAACCAAGTGAAGTCATGGGAAAGGTCTTGTCAGCTAGCAAAGAAACGGCCATGTGTCCGGCAAGTCATAGGAAAGGCTTTTTTTTTTTATAGAAAGCATGGTTGTGTGGCATGTGAGCCATGGGAAAGGTTTTTTTTATCTAACATTTAAATTTGATGGGTTTTGATTTTTAGATTCAACATTTATGAAATTATTGGGATAACCAAATGTATTTGACAAATTGTTGGTAAACAGATTGGTTTTTCTTTATTTATTTAATCTTGGTACATTATGGATCACGAAAAGAAAGACAAATTTCCTACCAATCAGTTGGAAAATCATTATATTGATTAACCTCTGAATTAAGGTACAACTCCCTTTAATAAATATTCAATCAGCTCCAAATTACACACAATCAATAGAATGCTTTTCACCAAAAAGCACTAAAAGGTAATTGCATTCACTAGTCAATACGAAATGAACGCAAGCATTGATTCATATATAACTCTTTATATAAAGCCAACATACTTCATATGTACACGAAAACAAAATGAAAAGCCTTTAAAGATGAAATTCGCTAATAATTTTTTGCACACATATAAAGTATAACGACTCCTTCGTTGAAACAGATTTTCACATAAATCAAATTGCAAAATATCAAACACACAGATTTGAAATCAAAGAGAACTGTTAACGAGATTTTCATTCATTGATGATCATCCACCTTCTACATACACAAAGTCTTTAGCTAATTTAAAAGATAGTATTTTCAAAAACTTAGTGAAACTTTACAAAGTCATTACAAAATATATATATAGGTCGCTAGATCAAGGTGAGCCATTCTAAGAAAACGTTGGCATTCATCCTATTTCATTGAACCTCATCAAAGAATTTCTGATTACCTCGTGATTTTGGGCTAAATGGTCCCGAATTTTGAGACAACGATAATGTGTTGTTCTGCAGAGCATGAATATACTGAGCCATTTGCGTTAAATTATGCTTTAACTTAGCCTTGTCTCTTTTGTCTTTCCAAGTATGAGAGATAATTTGTTTAGTCAAAGTCTCTTGATGTTTCACATCTATGGCTCTAGTTCCGACCCCTAAATCAACTTGTTCAATAGCATAGTCTTCTTCTGAAGCAATGACATCATCTTTGTCGGACACGGGTTTGGCAATGTCTGTAGTCCAATGCTTCGTGCTTTCCTCAAAATCAATCATAGCCTCCATTTTTAACTTTTTGGGCTTTGTAGACTTTCCCAGACATTTACTCATAGTATCCTCCATTGATACCAAAATAGGAACCACGTTCCTTTTCCTGGTGATTGAATCACTTAACCACTTGGGTGCCAGAGTCAGTTCCTTAGATGGCATGGGTGGAAATCCTGCTGAAGGTGGCAGTGTGGCACTGTCTGCGTGAGACTAGATATCAAGCATCCCTGGATCCTGGAAAGTAGTGTCTACACTAGTTAAAACCTTGTCTGTATTAGAAACAAGGGATGCCATATCGCACAGTGCTTCCTCTACATCCAAATCAAGAATGAGATGGGGAGCCGGCTACTGAAAACTCTTCTTGGACCTTGACCTTGTAATTCGACCACCAATAAAAAGCTCAACCTCGGTGTCAAGTTTTTTTTCTTTAATCCTTGCCTGCCTTTTTCCTGCAATAGAAACGAGAATGTTAGTTAAAATAGAATTTTTTCTTGCGGTATTCCTTTTCCCACTTCTGCTTCTTGAACTAGTTGTTATTGTCGGATGAAATCAGCAACTCCTAAGCCTATTTTTTGCCCTGCAAATTACGTTGAAGGTGTGTGTCTAAATACTATCCTCCATCTTTTTACTCCAATCCACCTCTGGAAGAGGTTCATTATGTACCCACTTCAGAAACTCAGAATCAAGTATATCTTCATCATTAGTGGTGACACCTGAAGTGTCCATTGGCAATTTCATGTCACGGATTTGTTTCAAGGTTAACCTGGACCAACTCCTTTTCCTTACTTCAAATTCATCCAAGCAACCTTCCCAATAATCTTCCAACTGAGACACCTGCTGATTAGGTACCATCTTCTTCACATATTGAGCGATGAAACCTTTACTATCAAAATTATCCATTTTCACAAAGGTCTTCAAATGAAATCCCTTAAATTCTAGCTCAAGGTTCAGTGCATCATAGACAGACCTACAGCTGTAATGGCCTAAGTCAATGGGGAAAATCTCACTTGTGTCAGACTCCTCACCATAATCCTTTTCGACATAGGCAAGCTATCTGGAAACTTCAATCAAAATACAGGAGTCTCAAACATACCTGGGTAGCCTAAAAGGTTCACCTTTAAATCCTCCAACCCTTAGGTAAGTGAAGTGACTAAACTGTGTAAATAAATTGCCATAGATATTAACAAGTTCAACGTCTTCTGCAGACATCCTCCTATGCAAGTTATCTTGTAATTCAAAGGTCAACCTCCTGGCAAAAATATCATTCCAGCGGAGATAATCATCAACATGCCCTTTTTAAAGTCAAATTAGAATGATACTCATAAATCTTTATGCCTTGAAACCATTTTGTATGGGACAATCTAGACCATTCTCTCACACAAGCAAGCATATATAACAGGTACAAAGACATATGAAAGTTTGACATCCCTGGGTAATTACTCAAACCTTCGTGCAAAATTTCCACGATAACAGATCCCCAGTCAATGAGCCGATTTTATCTAGAGTGACTTGGATGAAGAAATACATCCAGTCCTCCCAATAGAAGGAGTGGGAATTACCCTTTACTCTGCTCAACAATATTACCAAGTCTTGGATTGCAGGAATTAAATGTTCACGGGTTAGAGGTCTCCACAGCCTTGAGTCTCCTTTCTGGAATTTCAGAAGCCAATTCCATGCAATAACAGTTATGTAAAACTGCTTTTTCTCTTAGAAAATTCTATAGGATTTTCCAATCGTCCAATCTTCATAGGGTTCCCGATGTGGGATACTCATGGCTGCCATTACCGTCTGTCTATCGATGGATAACAAAACCTCACCATTGTTTTTCCATATGCATCTATTACCCTTGTCATAGTGATTCATACATTCTAGAACTAATTCAAGGCAAGAAGTAGCCATAGGAAATAAGGCCGCTTCTAATAGCCCGCTTTGTGCAACATCTCTCATCATAGGATCTGCGGGTGGATTCTGGGCTCTTTCTAGAAAATCATCTAAATCCAGCTGGACTAATGTTGTATCACCTAATTCCAGTAAAGAGCTTACAAGGGAAGAAGAGATCATTAATTTGGGCAAAGTAGGCCTCCTGTTTAGCTCGTGATTTTCTCCAATTAACCCAGGCAAAGAAGGAAAGTGGAAAAGGAAACAAAAAAAAACAAAATACCCAGATCTTTAAAACAAACTACAACAATTTATAAGGTTGTTGGACATACCTTCCTCTATCCTCTGCAAACCCCTGTCACAGTCTATTTCTCTTGCTCCAAAAACTCCTTCTCAAAACCTTCCCAAGAAAATAATAATCTCGACGTGACATCTACTCAGTTTTAAAGCCGAGAAAATCTTACCCATTATTACCATGTGTAGCGTCCTAAAATTGTGACACTTGCAATTTCGACTGCATTTGGGTCTTCACGATGGCGATGCAACACGGAACCTGAATGGAGACCCTGAAACTTGTTCATGACATAAAAAACTGCATTTTTCTGCACCCTGGCCTGATCCTCCTTGCACCCTGCTGTCTCGGGAGGTGGGACCATGGCACCCAGCGCCCTGGTCCCTGGCCCTATTTTGGGCCCGGTCTCTTATGGGGCTTCAGGTCTTTAAGTTTGCAAATTGGAAAATAATGTTTCCTGGTCGGCCTAAGGTCGGGAAAATCAGTCTATCAGCCCTAATTGACAAATATATAAACTACATTTCCTCTCCCATTTGGGGAAGGAAGGACATATGTGTACAAGACGCGGAAGCGATATTCAAACATTCAAACATTCCAACATTCAAGCATTCAAGCATTCCTTCAAGCAATTGAGCATTCTAAGTCTCCATTCAAGGCTAAGTGTTGCATTCAAGACAAGGATTCAACCATTGAAGAGGAGATCACATACAACATACAACATACTACATACATTACACCTTCGCATGTTGCAGGTACGTGGCTGTAATTGAAGATCTGGAATCCTTGTGCAGAGACGAACAGATCCCCCTTCATTTCGCAGATTTTTCGGAGGACCGTGTGCACGTCGGGTGCCATCGTCCCGTCAACTTTCATTCAAATTTGCAGAACAGCACCGTCTTGACATTTTACTGCTAATTCCAGGTCCCCAGCTTCATCCCATATCCCTATCTCTATTTATAAGCGAACCTTTCCTACTTTACATGCATTCCTAGTTCAATCTTTCTATCTACATTCTTTACAAAAGAGGGTATCCTTGATGTCTTAACCCTTGAAACTCATTTAGAATCCAATCTTGCATTGCATGGGATTGGATCTTGTGGGTTTCAACCCATCTTTTGAATGTAAAGTCTCTCCTAAGTGAAAACCATCAACCCTAGTGACTCTCCCTTCTCTCTCCTTGGAGTTGGGGAGGGGAGAACGACTAGGGTTCGATTTTTCCGCTTTACATTTTGGTGAACCTGATGTGAACATCCTCATTCTGATTATTCATGGTTAGATCTGAAAAATTTGCTTCCCTAATTACATTTCCATTTTTGATCTTTTGTAAATTTTAGAGGTTGATTGCATAAAAACCCTAAAATTTTCTTTTTAAGTAATTAAACTTGTGAAATGTTTAATTGTTAATGCTTGTTTCAGGTTTACCCTTCTATTGCAAATTATCAATTCATATTTGTGCTTTAACTTTGAAAATTAAGTGGTTAAATGTCAAAACCCTAATTTTTAAGACCTTCTTGATTCAACCTTTGATTGATAATTTCACTGATCAAAACACTTCCAAATCGGCTGTAACTTTGGATTCCACAATAAAATCACAATATCTTTCATCCCTGAAAATTTGGAAAAAAGTTGCGAGGACCGTGTGCACCCCGAGCGCCATCGTCCCCGACATTTTTTCTGAAATTTTGGGAGCTAGATCTTACTGTATTTTTCTGCTAAAATCCAGAATTTTGGCTGATTTTATCAATTTTAACACTTTCAAAATTAATGTCAAAGTTGGTCTAGTGATTGCTTCGATTGAGGCTTCTAATCATTCAAAAATTGTTGAAATTGAAATTCATATCAAAATTGTGTTTCTTACAGTCCTAAATCTGAAAAGTGTGTTAGCATTCATTTGAAATTTCAGTGTTTTATTCAAATCTTTACAATTTGTGACTTTTGAAATTGAGTGTTTAATTGCAACAACTTTGATTTCCACTTTCAAATTCGAATTTTGCATGAAATCGAGTCAACTTTTAAATTTCAAAACTTGCATTGCTTTCAGCATTCCCTCTAAAATCATAAAATTCAAAATTTCAGTTTCCCCCTCTTTTTCAAAATTCAAATTTTACATTTTTCAACAATCTTGGTAGGGTTCAATTTTGAGATTACAACTTTAATTTGGCCTATCTACAAATCGTAAAATCACTCAATTTTTTCAGATTGGCTTTAAAATCATCATAACTTTCATCCCTGAAAATTTTGAAAAAAGTTGTGAGGACCGTGTGCACTCCGTTCGCCACGGTCCTAGATATTTTTTCCGAAATTTCGAGAGATTGTCCTGATTGCATTTAACAGCTTAAATCTAGGAGATTGGCTGATTTTATTGAAATTTGCTACCTCTAAAATTCAAAATCTTCTCTCTCTCTTTAGTGCATGAGTTTTATAACAATAAGCCCTACTTACACTATTCCTGTTAGACGAAGCCTTAGAATTAAGTCTTTCCAAGGTGTAGTTACCGAGGAGATGGAACCTAATTTGAATGGCCTTTTTAACAAGGACATGGGTAATTCCTCTAATCCTCTTAATGATGAAGAAGCTCTCCATGAGGTTTCTGTAGAACAACTTTCAAAATTGGATAACCAATTTGATGATTTTCAACAATGGATGTCTCAAGAATACCCCGATAGTGAAGCTCTTTCATTAATTGAGGGTCTAAAACGTATGGTTCAAAGTGATAAGAATGGAATTGATATTTTGCGTGGTATTGCACACATTGTGGATTCGAATGTGATGCCGATGAAAAGTTGTGCCGAAACTTTAGGTTATACACAACCTCCTACTCAAGTTAATCATTCTATTCCTTTGACAACTCCTTTTGCTAGTATACCTACTTTCACATCAAACATAATGACTACTTCAATACAACACATTCCTCCTATGATCACTAGTCATGGGGGCAATCCTTCTTCTTCAATCAATCCTCTTCCTTCATTCAATCCAACTTCTTCATTCATTCCTTCAATGAGTGTTCCTATTATATCTCTGCAAATGAACATGACGCAAGGGGGCAACTTATTTAACCCTTCTGTAGCGTCGTAAATTGTACGCACTTGCTAGGGTGGTACAATTTCACACCTAGTTTAGCACCCGCCTTGGCGCATTTTCATTTTGCATTGCATTTTCCCTTTATCACTTAATTAATTAAATTAATTAGGTCTAAGGTTCTATTTCATCATATTCCACATCATAAAGTTGGGCCCTTTCATTAAAGTGTGCCCTTTTCATTTTATTCCTCCAATACATCATTTAATCAAAAACCCTAATTAGGTCCTATTTTGAACTTGGGGGCTTGATTTCGGGGGTCAAAACATCTTGAAATCACCTGTAACTTTGAGATTCTCTCTAAAATCATCATATCCGATGGCCCTAAAAATTTGGTGAAAAGTTGTCGGGACCATGGCGCCCGGAGAGGACCATGGCGCCCGGAGTGCACATGGTCCCGGATATTTTTCCCGAAATTTTAGGAGCATGATCCAATCATAAAATAAAGCTTAACCCCAAGAAATTGGTGGGAGATTCAATCTCTAGGTCGGCCAAAAGTTGAAATTAAGACTTAGGGTTTCATATATAAGAGCTCTCTTTCTTCATTTGAAAGGATATAGATTTTTGGTTTCAAGGGCCTTCTATGCAGCAAAAGAGTAGATCTTTGAAGACTTCAACAACATTCAACATCCATCCATCAAGCATTCATCAATTTCATTCATCCATTTAGGGCTTTGAAGACATTGAAGAGCAATAGGGGATCACCGACTGAAGATTGGCTTGTACCCCTCCCTTGGGGTTGGGTATGATTTCATGTTGTTTTCATGTCTTTGCATAAGCCTCATTATATCATTTATATTCATGCTTTAGATCTCTTTGCATCATGATTTAGAGCATTTACATTATCATTTACAAGCAATTAGGGTTTACTTTCTAGGTTACTCTAGTTTGCTTACTTGCATTTTAGGATCTTGCACACACACAAGGTCTGCACACACATTACTTTTACAATACAACTTGGCTATTCGTGGAGGTGGAAATCACCAAAGTGGGGGTTTGACTAAGGCAAAACCCTATATAGCCGCCCACCATACCTTTTCAGATATAAGTGCAGGTTTCGGGATTCGGACGATGCCGCAAGTTGTAGGTCCGACGGAAGCAGACTGAGACGGGAAAACACACCAAATTGCAGAGAAAAAGACCAGGACAGGGGCGTGGGGCGCCCTGGTCCTACTAGGACAGGGGCGCTGGGCGCCTTGGTCCCTGGGACAGGGGCGCTGGGCGCCCTGGTCCTTCTGTCAGACAGCAGTTTCAGCATTTTTTTGACAGCTTTTTAGGTTGCAAAACAGCAGTTTCAGGTGCAGAATCAGGACAGTGGCGCCCGCGCCCCCATCCCGAACATTTTCACTCAGATTTTAACACCAGGTATGCATTTACATTCTTGGCTTGTCCTTGTGTTTACAGCTTTCCATTGCTTAATCTCAATCTTGCAATCTTGTTACTAGTTCATACTTGCACTCTAGGGCTAGTAGTTGAACTTGCATCATTTTATCTATCATTTGCAACAAAGGAATAGAAATCCTAATAGGTAGCCCGTGGCTCTCTCTTCCATAGAAAGAAGTAGCCAATTGTGTGATACCTCTAGGCTCTTTCGTATTCCACAAGTGTGTGATTGAAAGTGAGATTAGGGCATGTTTGCTTAGTGTCACTTTTTCCCCCACACACCTTCCATTCCTCCTTGTAGTGTTCCTCCTTTCCAATCATCTCCTATGACTAACTATCATAGTGTCCCACCACCTTACTCTCTACCTTCTTTCAATAACATAACACCTCCATCACAATCTAACACATCTAATATGAACTATTCAACTGAAGCGACCATTAACAATCTTGCACAAACCGTCTCTTCTTTACAGCAACAAATTGCCTCTATGAATCAATCTATGTTTAGTGTGCCCACATTTGATGTTGCGAGCCCACTTTCTCTTGACATTGTTTGAGCTATCCCCCCTAAACATGCTGAAATTCCACATTTGGAGCTTTATAATGGTAAGGGTGATCCTCTAACACATGTTAAGACCTTTCAAACAATATGTACTGATTTTGCTTATGACCAAAGGTTGCTTGCAAAACTGTTTACTAGAACATTAAGAGATAAAGCCCTACAATGGTATTGCTCGTTGCCTTCTTATTCTATTACTTCTTTCGAACAACTTGCAAATACTTTCATTCAACAATTTCAAAACAAAATAAGTCCTAAAGTTACTTTGATTGATTTAATGCATTGTAAACAAGGTGTTAAAGAAAAAGTGACTGATTTCATTGGTAGATATAGGCATTTGTATGCTCAAATTTCTTTTCCAGTGCCTGACAATGATATTCAAAGAATCTTTATTTCTAATTTACAAAAAGATATTAGAGAAAACTCCCGTTTTCTGAGTTTACTTCTTTCCAATAGTTGTGCGCAACTCTTCACAATTATCAACTGACTGTGAGTCAAATGGAACAAGCAAGTCCTATGGCTCCGAGTGATAAGGGTGATAGTAGTCAACAACCATTTGGGAAGTTTAAACCGAACAGAGAGTCCATTAAATTCAATAAAAACATCATCAACAACAATGTGAATGCGGCATCAGGTGTGCCTCCTATTTCTAAGTTTTTCAAGAAAGAAAGAAAGTTCACTCCTTTGAATGAATCATTGCATAGTATTATGAATAAGTTATTGGAACAAAATGTGCTTACTCTTCCTCCTATAAGGCAAATAGACCCTGCAAAGATTAATTCACCCTATTTTGATAACACATCTTTTTGTCAATTTCATCGTCATCCTCGGCATGATACTGAAAAATGTTTTGCTTTAAAGGGTAAAATTCAAGATTTGATTGATAATAATACTATTTCTATTTCTGGAGTGAATGATAAAGGCAACACATCTGTAGCTCCTCCTAACCAAAATCTTCAGATTTTTACTGATCCATTGCCTTCTCATACCTCTAATGCAATTGATACTACTGATTCCTCTGTCTCACCTGATGATCTTGTGTCCATGACTCTGAATGTGATTAACTTTGTAGAGCAGCAGAAAAACCCTAAAGAACCTTCCATCACCTTTGATTCCAGTGAAACTATCAGGGCACCTGATGGTCCTTTATATATAGTTGCAAAAGTCAAGAATACACCTTGCCGTGGAGTGCTTATTGATCCTTCTTGTATGGTTAATGTCATTACTGAAGAATTTCTTTTTACTTTTCAATTGAATCAAGTGATCTATGATGAAACAAATGTGGTTGTGAAACTATTTGATGCATTTTCTTCTCCTGCAATTGGTTCTATTACATTACCTATTGAGGTCCATAACAAATCCCTTGATGTGGACTTTGCTATTATTCCATCATCTGAACAATTTCATGTGAAGCTAGGCTATCCTTGGCTATCTTCCATGAAAGCTATTGCTTCTCCTATTCACAAGTGTTTGAAATTTCCCCATAATGGTGAAGTTGTTACTATCAATCATAGTCTCTTTAAACCAGCTGAAAGAACTTCTAGCGTTCCTATTGATTTTTTTGGCCTAAACAATTCCAATCTCTTCCTCCGCGAAGTGATCATCTTTTTAAATCTTATCAAAAGTGGAAAAAAGATATGATCCTATCTCTAAGTGAACCTAGAACACCCAAACTTGACATTCCTATCGTTCTTGAGAAGGAAGTTCTTCCTTTGAAAGATAAAACTAATGTCTTTCCTCAAGAAGATTCCCAACCCATCCCTATGGATGTGACTATGCCTATATCTAATAAACTTCCTAAAAGTAGACTTATACCCCCTCGTCATGATGGACTTGGTCTCCTCCTAAACTGAATATTCCTCCCTTATATGGAGTAGCTCCTCCTCCTTCCTCTTCTCCTATTATTCAACCTAAGAGACCACAACCTAAACACCCAAGTGAAAAGGATGAGAACATTCCTCCTCCTCAATCTTCTCAACTTCCTACTAAGACTAGACAAAATCGTTCTGCACGTGAACGCCGACGAAAGCGTCATCTTAGAGCTCAGGTAGCTGCTTCTCAAACTTTGCAATCCCCAAAAACACCTTCAACTAATATTATTCCATTTTCTCCTCAGCTGACGATTGAGCCAAAATCTCCTAAACATAAGATGCATGATGGTCTTGATCCTGTGCGAGTTAAAGATCCTATTTTTATAAATCTTGATGATGATATAGATGAAAATGTTATTCATGATGAAAATGTTACTCCTGTTCATTCTGATAGTGAATATGAATATGTTGATGTTGATAACCATCTATCTAACGAATTTTCTAAAGCACTTATCCTAGCTCCTAGACAAGAACACTGTGGCTTGGGGTATGAACATAACCCTTGTTTGGATCTTGTGATAGCTCCATCTGTTGTGTTGGATGTTCCTCCTCTAGCGTGTTTCCTATCTTCTTGAAATATTGATCAGCAAGATCGGGGGGTAGATGACGTGCTAGACTAGTTCATTAGCATAGCAGACTCTCTCCTCCTCTCTTTTGTTACTTCTTCTATGTGTTATTCTCATTCTTCTATTTGTTGTCCTTAGTGTTGTCTACTTGAGGATGATGCAGAACATTGAGATCTCTTTTGGTCTCTCTCATGTTGACTCAAAAGACACATGTGTTCCCTTCTTCTAGGTGACCTTCCTTAATTGGGGAATGAAGAACAATTATGCATACATACATATGATATACATTAATTATCATACAGCATACTGACCCCGAGGAAAGTGAAGTCACCTTGTGCTTTGTGTTTTGTGTCTATTATCCTTGGGCTTATCTCACACTTGGGGGCTAAATCCTTGTAATAACGTGCTCCTTTCTCATTTCTTATATGTATCACTACCTTAAAGCAATCACCCCTGGTGAGGCGTGTGCGATCGCTTTAACATAGGGGGGCATACATCCCATCCATATATTTTCAAGATACTTGAAAATTTCTTGACAAATTTAGCTTTGCCTTGAAAATTTTTGATATCTTTCTTGCATGACTCATAGTGAGGGAACCTTACTACTGACAGTCATGGTTCTCCCTTGTGATCTTCCCTTTTACTTTGTCAATCGAAGTCGTAAGATCCTTAGTCCACTGGGGGCTTGGTGTATCTTGCCTCCTTGACGTGGTGAAAGTTTTTCAATGTTGTTTCCTTGTACTTTACCGGAAGTATGAGCGTACGCTTATACTCCCGCTAAAGTGGGGGCTAAATGTAGCGTCCTAAAATTGTGACACTTGCAATTTTGACTGCATTTGGGTCTTCACGATGGCGATGCAACACGGAACCTGAATGGAGACCCCGAAACTTGTTCATGACATCAAAAATTGCATTTTTCTGCACCCTGGCCTGATCCTCCTTGCACCTTGTTGTCCTGGGAGGTGGGACAATGGCACCTAGTGCCCTAGTCCTTCAGGACTAGGGCACCCAACGCCCTGGTCCCCCAGGACCATGGTGCCCAGCGCCTTGGTCCCTAGCCCTATTTTGGGCCTGGTCTCTTATGGGGCTTCGGGTCTTTAAGTTTGCAAATTGGCAAATAATGTTTCCTGGTCAGCCTAAGGTCGGGAAAATTAGTCTATCAGCCCTAATTGACAAATATATAAACTACATTTCCTCTCCCATTTGGAGAAGGAAGGACATATGTGTACAAGACGCGGAAGCGATATTCAAACATTCAAACATTCCCACATTCAAGCATTCCTTCAAGCAATTGAGCAGTCTAAGTCTCCATTCAAGGCTAAGTGTTGCATTCAAGACAAGGATTCAACCATTGAAGAGGAGATCACATACAACATACAACATACTACATACATTACACCTTCGCATGTTGCAGGTAAGCGGCTGTAATTGAAGATCTGGAATCCTTGTGCAGAGACGAACAAATCCCCCTTCGTTTCGCGGATTTTTCGGAGGACCGTGTGCACGCCGGGCACCATCGTCCCGTCAACTTTCACTCAAATTTGCAGAACAGCACCGTCTCGACATTTTACTGCTAATTCCAGGTCCGCAGCTTCATCCCATATCCCTATCTCTGTTTATAAGTGAACCTTTCCTAATTTACATGCATTCCTAGTTCAATCTTTCTATCTACATTCTTTACAAAAGAGGGTATCCTTGATGTCTTAACCCTTGAAACTCATTTAGAATCCAATCTTGCATTGCGTGGGATTGGATCTTGTGGGTTTCAACCCCTCTTTTGAATGTAAAGTCTCTCCTAAGTGAAAACCATCAACCCTAGTGACTCTCCCTTCTCTCTCCTTGGAGTTGGGCAGGGGAGAACGACTAGGGTTCAATTTTTCCACTTTACACCATGAACTGTCTCCCTTACTCTTCGTTCATGTGGCCTTACTCTGAAATGATTGTATTGGAGCATGCCTTAAATGCTAGATTACTTCACTTCTGACACTATGGATCCTCACACATACTTGCTATAATGATAGATTTCAAATCATTAGAGAAATAATATTCCTCTCCTCTACGACCGTTAATCATATCTTAAAATCTACGTCGTCACCTTGCGCTAAGTCACATGTCTTCCAAGAAACCTGTACATGGACTCTGAATATTGCAAAATAGCCATGACACAAAATTAACATGACAAATCTTGAACTTTGAACCAAAAAGGTTCAAGTTCAAGGTTCAAAGAATGTAAAATGCTGACAAGGACTAGTGAAGACTTAAAACCGCGCAAAAGGAAAAACATTCAAAACAACGCCCGTTGAACTTTGAACCTTGAACCAAAAAGGTTCAAGTTCAAGGTTCAAGTTCAATGTAGTGAAAATTAACAATGGCTGAGTTACATGTGGAAAATTAAGCAGATGACTTGACCCATGAATTAAACGGGCATTACTTCAAAGGACACATATGGAATGGAAATTTTATATGGGCCCAACAGTGGCTCTGCATGGGAATTGGGACTTTAAAGTACCAAGCAATGAACCTCAAAATCTCTGGTTTTGCAAAATGACTAACCAAGGTTCGACTCACAACAAGAATGAACACACCTAAACTAACACAACACAAAAAAAAGTATGTACAAACCAACAGGGGATGCCTATTTACAATTGATATAGTTTTAAGTCCTACCCATTATAAGACAGGGGTAGTTCAAATCCATTCTGCTAAGCAAGTTTGAAAGAATTGGGGCCCTTTACCTCATGAATCACGTAAGGTCCCTTCCATAGTGACTCAAATTTGCCATGAGCACCTTTCGGCTCTCTCCTTTTATCCCATAATAACACCAGATCACCTTTCATGAATTTTCTGGGCCTTGCTTTCTGATCAAAAATCTTTTTAACCCTCATCTGATATTTTGTAATCCTATCAACCAGCTTTTCCCTTTCTTCTTCAATCCTGGTTAGGTACATAATTCTTTTTTCAAGAGAGCTCTGAAAAAACACATCTTCTATCACTGTCTACAACCTAGAAGCTGCTAACTCTAAAGGAGGAGAGAGTTGTGTGCCAATTCCATAGACCAGCTCAAATGGTGACATCTCTATGGCCTATTTTGGTGAGGTTCGATCTGCCCATAGTACTTCATGTCTTATGCCAATCCTTGTAATTCTCACTAACCAACTTTCTCATGATATTGATCAAATTCTTGTTACTTGATTCTACTTGACCGTTACCCCGCGGATAATAATCAGAAGCATGTGCCAAGGAAATTCCATGGTCATAGCAAAATAAACTTAACTCAGATGAAGAGAAATTTGATTCATTATTTGTGACTATCTTCTGAGGGACTCCAAACCTAATAAGAATATTATCCTTAAGGAACGTACACACAATCTCTGAAGTGGTTTTTTTTACGGGGATAGCTTCCACCCACTTAGTGAAATAATCCATTGCTGTTAATATGTGAGTATGCCCCGTACTGGAAACGAGGTTCAAAGGACCAATGAAATCTAATCCCCACTGTTTAAAAGGTTCTTCAATTACCACAGGTCTCAATGGCGAGGCAACCAACTGGGGTTTACCTGTAAACAACTTGCACTTCTCACACCTCGCCACCCAGGCGTATGCATCCCTGAACATCCCTAGCCAATAGTAATAGTTCCTCAGGATTTTGTATGCAGTAACCATAGAGGAGAAATGACCCCCGCATGCTTCATTATGAAAAGTTTTCAATAGAGCTTCCTAGTGCGGTTTATCCACACATCGGAGGAAAGTGCCATCTAATTCTTTCTTGTACAATATGTTATTCAAGATGACATACTTCGCAGCTTTCAACCTCAGATTTCTTTTTTCCCTAGGAGAAAGATGATTTGGATAGTCTCCATATGTAAGATAATATGCAACATTGGTGAACCAAGAATCCTGATGGTTGATGAATAGGGTTAAAGGTAGACTGACCTCTTCTTTAAGCTCATTCTCTACTATCAATTTACAAAGGCCCTATCCTTTAACCAGTTTAGTGGGCTTAATGTCCAAATTGAATTCTTGAATCTTGGCGACCCAAGATGCTCTATTGTTGATGCCAACATCCTATTGAGTTAAAACAACTTTTACTGCAGAATTGGGAACAAAAATAGTTGCATGTGAATGAAGTATGTAATACTTGAATTGCTTCACAACTTTTACCACCGCATAGGCCTGCTTCTCTATCTGTGAGTATTTTAACTCATGCTTCTTCAGGGGAATACTCATGAAAGAAATTGGCACCTCTTCATTATCCTCACCCTTTTGTACCAAAATCCCAGACATGGTATGCTCAGGTGCATAACAATAAATAATAAAGTCTTTATTATAGTCCAGATTAACTAGGGTAGGTGCATGCGTGATGGCCCTTTTAATCTCTTCAAAAACTTTTCTACTTGCTTCATTCCATCTAAAAGCTACTTTTTCACTCATCATATTTACAATGAATTTAGTAGTTTCAGCAAAATCAAGAATAAAACGTCTGAGGAAGTTCACCTGTCCAAAGAAGGACCTTACTCCATTTCTATTTGAGGGGAGATTGAGTTGTTGTATCACCTTTACCCTGTGTGGATCAACCTTTACCCCCTCCTGCAAAAAGATATGTCCCAGAAGTTTTCCTTCTGTGACACTAAAAACAAACTTTTTAGGATTTAAAGATACCCCATGCTCCCTACATCTCACTAGAACTTTTGTCAAATCCCGCACATGATGCTTCCTTTTCTTGGAGAAAACAGTCAAATCATCTAAATACACCACAATAATATTATCCCTCAAATGCCTGAAGGAAAGATCCATCGCCCTTTGAAACATTGTCCCTACATTAATCAACCCAAAAGGCATTATGTTATACGCAAAGGTACCCCAGGGGGTTATAAAGGATGTCTTGTGTTTATCTTGCTCCACAACACTAATTTGATTATACCCAGAGAAGTCGTCTAGCATGGACATCATCTTGGACCCTGAAACAGTTTGTAAAATATGATCCATTGCAGGCAGGGGGTAATTGTCTTTCAAACTTGCTTGGTTTAAGTTTCTCAAATCAACACAGATTCATATCTCGCTGTTTTTCTTCCGAACATGAACTATGTTTGCAATCCATGTAGAGTGATGCAGAGGATAAATAATTTGGGCCTTCAACATCTTGTCAACCTCATGAAAAATTGCTTCTACTACCTTCGGATTAAAATTCCTTAACTTCTGTCGAAAAGGATTGACACCTGGTTTCAAAGGAATTTGATGTTGGAACTTACCATCCCTGAAATTCTTCAAATCATCATAACTCCATGAAAAAACATCTTTAAACTCAACCAGCAAATCGACAAACCTCCTTTTCTCCACTTCAGAGCAACATTTTGCCAAATTAACAAATTTAGGATCCTCATTGGTACCAATGTTAATTTGCTCATACTCACCAGAGCTTTGAATTACTGGGGATTCTTTATCCTTTTACTTAACATATCCATCTTTCCTTTCAAAAAGGCGTTCAAGAGAAACTAAACCCTTTAGGATTTTATTTCCTTTTAACTACAACATTCCATCATGTAGTTCTTCTGGTGTATTGGAAGAAAACTCTTTACAACTCACCTCTGATCCCTCATAAAACAAGGATATAAAAATATCAGCATATTGAAGAAAGTTTTGAATCTGTTTATCATTTTCAAACACCTGCCAGGATTCAGAGTTATTAGGCACATTGGGTCTATAAACTATTTCAACCCTGTAAGTGTCGGTTGTGAAATCCGGGTGTGGTACCAGCAAGGCTATAGATATTGCCAAAGAATTAGCCTTCGAGTTAAACTCCCTAGGAATGGCTTCAATTGAAAAAGCATCGAAGGCTTTGATCTCATCCCAAACACAATTCCTATAATGTCTCAGCCTCTCATTTTTTTTTGCAAATAAACCCCTCACTTGTTTAACAATAAGTTCAACATCACCTCTTACCCTCAAAATTTTGATTTGGAATCACCTCGCTTCAGCCAAACCTAATAATAGAGCCTCATATTCGGCCGTATTAATCATGTTTTGGAATTCCAATTTAAAAGAATAAGGAATGACCTTGCCTTGAGGAGGTATCAGTATGACCTCAGCCCCTGATCCAGAAGATGAACAACTTCCATCAAATTCCATAAACCAAAGTTCATCAGACATACCTGAATCCATTACCATACTCTCATCTTGAGGATCAGTTGATATCATGTAATTACCAAAGCCACAATCTTGATACAAAATCTGGGCTTTCGGATCATCTGAAGGAAAGACTGTGTATTTAGCTTTTGTTTCGGGGCGCAAAATAACTCTCTGTTTTCCAGCTATGATCATCGCTTGAGACCAATCCATCCTAATTTCCCCTCCCATGTCTTTATAGAAAGTGTGGCTCAACAACAAACCATAACTAGCAAGGATGTCAACCACTAAGATTGTCAACTTGATTCTCTTGGCATGGTGTGCTACTAAAGCGACCTGTGCATCCTTAATTTTCCCTAATAAAGGAACCTTCTTGGAGTCCATGGAGTAACATTTGCCAAAGGTCTTTGTTAGGGTTAAGCCTAAAGATTTTGCTACGCTTGAGGGCATGACATTGTCAGATGCTCCTAAATCTATTATACAATTACTCAACTTGTGCCCATTAATATATAAGGACACAAAGAAAGGTTCTGGTTTATTTTCAAAATTGGGTCCAAGCAAACCAGCTTGTAGAGGAATAGTCTCTGATGACCCTTCAAGAATTACTAAAGAAGGACTAACATTATCGTGTGCTTGAGAATCAATACTCATGGGTGTTTGGGTTTCACTTGCTAAGGCATGGGCATCATTCCCTTTGACAAATTCAACCAATCTATCTAGCTCCTTCAGGTTTAATTTCAAATACTTAGCTGGAGTAATCTGAACACAAGATGTCTTGCAAAATTCAATGATATCAAAAGGGTTAGTAAAAGAATCAGAACTCAAAGAAGCAACCTCTTGAACAACTTTTGATATACCTCCATGACGGGTCAAAATTTCCTTTCCTTTCACAGTGTTGTGGATGGGTGTTACAACATCTTGAGATTTCAAATTTTGTTGAGTTCATGTAAGAATTGTGTATAATGAGGAATCTTCCAAAGACACCAATATGTTTCCTCCCCTTTCTGAGTCAGAGACATATTCCATATAATGAATTTCAGAGTCGCCAAGCATACTTTGGGAACTTCCTTCATCAACTTCTAAGATTGTTTCTCCTTTACTGATCATTTGGGAAAAATGAACCATCTCTGGACACGAAGAACCATCATGTTCGTCAGTTAAATGAAACACACAAGAGTTTGCCTTGAGGGGTGGTTCTTCAATAGCAAGTCTTTGTTGTACAGGGGGTAGTTGTAATTGTCTTCCTCCACCTCCTCCCTGTTGATTAGGATATCTCATAGGAATTTCTTTATATGGTTGGGGATATGAAGTACTTGCTTTAGGAGTCTACGTCTTTAGGGAAATTACATCATTCATTAACCGTTGGATAACAGGATTTGAGGAAGTAGTGGGTTGGGTATTAGATGTTTGTACTTCTCTTTTCCATTTGCCTGCAGTGATCAAATCATCCTCTAATTCAACTGCGATAGTTTTAGCGGCATTCAAATCTGCAACCCTTTGCCTATGAATCAAGAAAATTATTTCACAGGGCATAGAATTAATAAAAAAACATTTGAGATTATCATCTGAAGGTTTTTGGTTAACCAGAATCTTGTGTGGGATCTTATCAAATCTTGCTATGAAGTCCCTCATGGATTCAGGAAGTTCCTTTTTCAACTAGGATAATTGAGCTAGGAGGGAGTGTTCATCTTTAGCTACCTTAAATCTAGCTTCAAATTTTGTCTTCAAATCCCACCAGGTCATTATCACACTATTCGGCAAGTGATAAAACCAATCAGTCGCCATTCCTGTCAATGTCTGGATAAACAGCCTGATAACCACATCTTCATGTTGAACCACTGTTACTCCACAGGTTATAGTGAAAGCATTCAGAAGCTCATCTATAGTGACCGTCCCATCCCCGCTAAATTTAGGTAAATGATCCCTAGCAGCTTTTGGAAAGGGATTAAGGTTCAAACCTAAATTCAACGGGCCTACAGCTACCCCCCACAGGTTATTGGCTACCATTGGGAGTATGATATTAAGAGGGGTAGAGTTAAATGAAATTGGTAAGGAAACACCATACAGGACCAAAGCTTGGCAAACTGGAGACACAGATGATGATGGTAATGAGGATGGAGGTCTACTTCTTGCCCTTCGTTGAGATGAGAAGGTAGGTTGGTAAGTTAAATTCTGCAGTTCTTCAAAGATGGGATTAGAAACCCCCCCCCCTTCTTTGGGATCTAGTATACGGCCTCGAGTCTAGTGTGGAACAATCAGGGTAACAAACGTCTGGGATACTATAATTGATTATCAGGGATGTGAATAAAAAAATCCTAGGAACAACTACCCTTTCAAATACTAACACAGGCTGATACACTTGTTTTTCTATTTCGCTAAGAAGAGCACTTATTCTATCATATTCTGCTCGACTTCTTCTTTGGCTCTAGGCTAGAGTATCCAAATCAGAGGTAATGTTACTTTTCTCTTCTTGTACCCAGTTTAAATTTGGTTGCAAAATAAGCAAAAACCCTTCAAGAGGCAATATCATTTATGAAGAACAAAGCATAACTGTAATGATGACCTTGTTTTAAAATCAATTGCTCTTTTCCTCCCCAGCAGAGTCGCCAAAAATATGTTGCTAAACAAATTGGTCTTTCTTTATTTGTTTAATCTTGGTACATAATGGCTCACAAAAAGAAAGACAAATTTCCTACCAATCAGTTGGAAAATCATTATTTTGATTAACATCTAAATTAAGGTACAACTCCCTTTAATAAATATTCAATCAACTCCACATTACACACAATCAATGGAATGCTTTTCACCAGAAAGAACTAAAAGGTAATTGCATTCACCAGTCAATACGAAATGAATGCAAGAACTGATTCATATATAACTCTTTATATAAATCCGACAGACTTCATACATACACTAAAACAAAATGAAAATCCTTAAAAGATGAAATTCGCTAATAATTTTTGCACACATAGAAAGTATAATGACTCCTTCCTTGAAACAGATTTTCACAGAAATCAAATTCCAAAATATCAAACACATAGATTTGAAATCAAAGAGAACTGTTAACTAGATTTTCATTCATTGATGATCATCCACCTTCTACATACACAAAGTCTTTAGCTAATTTAAAAGATAGTCTTTTCAAAAACTTAGTGAACCTTTACAAAGTCATTACAAAACATATATATAGGTCGCTAGACCAATAGTTTTAATTGAAGTAAAATGAACTTGTACGAGTTGAATAGAAAACTGCCCTAACTGTATAACCAAAATAAAGAAATGACTAAACTCACTAGAAAACAATTGCCAACAGTGCTAGTCATGCTGACTTCTCGGTCTGGGTATGATCACTCAGGTTGGCATTTTGGACAGACACCATCAGCGCCTTTGCCGCACTCCACTCTTGATGCACCTTCAAAAATTATTGAATTACAGTTACGTGAGGCAAACTAATGTGAATTACTCTCTACCTCCAGAGCTCCTTCTTCCTCTTCACCATTTGCACTTTGTCCTTGTGTGAGTCTAGGTGATCAAGACAAACTGTGAGCATCGATTCTAATTTTGAAATCCTCGTGAAATCTCCCACAGCCAAGGATTTCTCCACTTTGATTTTTTTAATGTGGCTGCTAAACTGGTTAATCATCTCTGTGCTATCTTCCAGGGTTTCTCTATCTTCTTTAAGCAATTGGACATCCATGTAGTGCAGATCCTTCTGCATGGTTGCCCTTAAGATTGTTAATTCGCCACGTAGACTGGCTGATTCACTATGACCCTGTTCAATAATCTGGTTGCACCACTCAATACTATGATAGCATCTTTGTCGGACGCGGGTTTGGCAATGTTTGCAGTCCAATGCTTCGTGCTGTCGTCAAAATCAGTCATAGCCTCCATTTTTACCTTTTTGGGCTTTGTAGACTTTCCCAAACATTTACTCACAGCATCCTCCATTGATACCGAAATAGGAGCCACATTCCATTTCCTGGTGATTGAATCACTTAACCACTTGGGTGCCAAAGTCAGTTCCTTAGATGGCATGGGTGGAAATCTTGCTGAAGGTGGCAGTGTGGCACTGTCTGCATAAGATTGGATATCAAGCATCCCTGGATCCTAGAAAGTAGTGTCTACACTGATTGAAACCTTGTTTGTATCAAAAACAGGGGATGCCATATCGCACAGTGCTTCCTCTACATCCAATCAAGAATGAGATGGGGAGTCGGCATCTGAAAACTCTTCTTGGACCTTGACCTGGTAATTCAACCACCAATAGAAAGCTCAACCTCGGTGTCAAATTTCTCTTCTTTAATCCTTGCCTGCCTTTTTCCTCCAACAGAAATAAGAATGTTAGTTAAAATAGAAGTTTTGCTTGCGATATTCCTCTTCCCACTTTTTCTTCTTGAACTGGTTGTTCTTGTCAGATGAAATTGGCAAATCCTAAGCCAATTTTACGTCCTGTGAGTTACCTTGAAGGTGTCTGTCTTAATACTATCCTCCATCTTTTTACTCCAATCCACCTCTGGAAGAGGTTCATTATGTACCCACTTCAAAAACACAAAATTGATTATATCTTCATCATCAATGGTGACACCTGAAGTGTCCATTGGCAATTTCATGTCATGGATTTGTTTCAAGGTTAACCTGGACCAACTCCTTTTCCTTACTTCAAATTCATCTGGGCAACCTTCCCAATAATCTTCCAACTAAGACACATGTTGATTAGGCACCCATCTTATTCACATATTGAGTGATGAAACCTTTACTATCAAAATTATCCATTTTCACAAAGGTCTTCAAATGAAATCCCTTAAATTCTAGCTCAAGATTCAGTGCATCAGAGACAGACCTACAACTGTAATGACCTAAGTCAATGGGGAAAATCCCACATGTGTCGGAGTCCTCACCATAACCCTTTGCAACATAGGCAAATTGCTTGGAAACTTTGATCAAAATACTAGAGTCTGAAACATACCTGGGTAGCCTAAAGGGTTCACCTATAAATCCTCCAACCCTTAGGTAAGTGAAGTGACTAAACTATGTAAAGAAACTACCATAGATATTAACAAGTTCAAAAGCTTCTGTAGACATCCTCCTATGCAAGTTATCTTGTAATTCAAAGGTCAACCTCCCGACAAAAATATCAATCCAGCAGAGATAATCATCAACATGCCCTTTTAAAGCCAAATTAGGATGATACTCATAAATCTTTATGCCTTGAACCCATTTTGCATGGGACAATCCAGACCATTATCTCACACAAGCAAGCATATATAACAAGTATGAAGACATATGAAAGTTTGACAACCTAGGGTAATTACTCAAACCTTCATGCAACCTTTCCGTGATAACAGTTCCCCAGTCAATGAACCGATTTTTATCTAGAGTGACCTGGATGAAGAAATACATCCAGTCCTCCCAATAGAAGGAGTGGGAATTACCCTTACTTTGCTCAACAATATTACCAGGTCTCGAATTGCGGGAATTAAATGTTCACGAGTTAGAGGTCTCGGGAGCCTTGAGCCTCCTTTTTGGAATTTCAGAAGCCAATTCTGTTCAATAACAGTTTTGTAATACTTCTTTTTCTCAGAGAAAATTCCATAGGATTTTCCAATCGTCCAATCTTCATAGTGTTCCCGATGTGGGATACCCATGGCTGCCATTACTGTTTGTCTATCGATGGATAACAAAAACTCACCATTGTTTTTCCTTATGCATCTATTACCCTTCTCATAGTGATTCATACATTCTAGAACTAATTCAGGGTAAGAAGCAGCTATAGGAAATATGGCCGCTTCTAATAACCCACTTTGTGCAACATCTCTCATCATAGGATCTGTGGCTGGGTTCCAGGCTCTTTCTAGAAAATCATCTAAATCTAGCTAGACTAATGTTGTATCACCTAATTCTGGTAAAGAGCTTAAAGGGAAGACAAGCTCATTAATTTGGGAAAAGTAGGCCTCATGTTTAGCTTGTGATTTTCTCCAATTAACCCAGGCAAAGAAGGAAAGTGCAAATGGAAACAAACAGCTAACAAAATACCCAAATCTTTAAAACAAACTGCAACAATTTAGAAAGTTGTTGGACATACCTTCCTCTGTCCTCTGCAAACCCCTATCGCAGTCTATTTCTCCCGCTCCAAAAACTCCTTCTCAAAAAATTCCCAAGAAAATAATAATCTCGACGTGACATATACTCAGTTTTAAAGCCGAGAAAATCTTACCCATTATTACCATGAACTGTCTCCCTTACTCTTCGTTCATGTGGCCTGACTCTGAAATGATTGTATCAGAGTGTGCCTTAAATTCTAGATCACTTCACTTCTGACACTACGGATCCTCACACATACTTGTTATAAATGATAGATTTCAAATCATTAGAGAAAGAATATTCCTCTCCTCTTTGGCCATTAATCATATCTTAAAATCTGCGCTGTCACCTCGCGCCAAGTCACATGTCTTCCAAGAAACCTGTACATGGACTCTAAATATTGCGAAATAGCCACAATACAAAATTAACATGACAAATCTTGAACTTTGAACTTTGAACCAAAAAGGATCAAAGAATGTAAAATGCCAACAAGGACTAGCGAAGACATAAAACCACGCGAAAGGAAAAACATTCAAAACAACGCTCATTGAACTTTGAACCTTGATCCAAAAAGGTTCAAGTTCAAGGTTCAAGTTCAACGCAGTGAAACTTAATAATGGTCGAGTTACATGAGGAAAATTAAGCAAATGACTTGACCAACGCATTAGACGGGCATTACTTCAAAGAAGGACAATATGGAATGGAAATTTAATATAGGCCCGACACAATTATATGATGGAATCAAAATATTGATGTTTTCCAATCAATAGGATTTGACATATCTATTCATAAAAAAATAAAATAAAAAACAATCAATATTTTAAATTTAAGAACTACAAGAATAAAAGTTAGAATTAGTAGTTGAATTATAAAATAGTATCCACATCTTACATATAATTATTTACAAAACTCAAAGAATATAGTTTTAAATTAAAGAATGAAATATTATGGGATAAGGTAGAAGATGTCATGATGTTATCATATACAAAAATTCCAAAACACACTTCACATATCTAAAGAAAAAATATTTTATACAATTAAACTTTTTAAAAGTAAAATATAAATATATAGTTACAAGATTTTTTAAAGTAATAAATAAAACAAAACAATTACCAAATGATGAATGATGACTTATTCAAAAGTAAAATAAAAACTTAAAAATAATATAAAAAATTAAATAATTCTTTAATAAAAATAAAAATCTATGTGGCATTCCTCGCATGGTGTAATGGTTAAAATTTGGCATTATATTTGTAGCTACTAAGGTTCAAGATTCTATTGGTCCATTGTTGATCACTAGAATTGTGTTTATAAGTGTGAACCTTTTCATTGAAGTTGTTGACATTCAAATATTTCTGATAAAATATTGTATCCTAGTAGGGAGAGGAAGCCTCCAAGCATATTGACCTACAAAGGGTTTTTGAGCTCATGCTCAAAAACCCTTTGTAGGTCAATATGCTTGGAGGCTTCCTCTCCCTACTAGGATACAATATTTTATCAGAAATATTTTGTATCCTCCGAATTATTTTTGCATCTCTATGTGTTCATGATATGCAAATCATCATTAGAATTTTATTTATAATAGTTTGATGTACCTTCAATAAGCCCCATGTAAGGAGACATAATTACATAAGTTTCTAAGTCAACCAAGAATGTCATGACAAGCTTCTTAATCCTTGGAGGGCAATGTACCCTTTTCAAGAGGAATTTTTTTTCCACACTTAATGGTGTGTTAGAATAAACATTAGTTTTATTTTGTAAGAGATATTTTAGAGCTTAGGATTTAGGTCAAAAGACCATTAGCTTTCAATTAGAAGGCTCATGAAAGTAGAAATGGGTTAAATCCACAAATGAGAATAAGATGAACATCATAAATTCTCTATATTCTATGACTCATTAGATGTTAAATCTATTGGTAAATGTTTCTATATCAAGACAAACTATCATATCCTTACATATTTCCTAGAATAAGTCTATTCACTGTAAGAATAGAAAATGGTCTCCAAACTATTAGAATAGGGACCTTCAGTTTTCATAATTGAACAAGATATTGTACATAAGACATGGTAATTTTTTTACTTAAAAGGGAGAAACATGATGTAAAACAAGGTGAGGAAAGCTTGCAATATGAAATTTAAATGAATATTATTACAAATATGAAACTAAAGATAAACCCTTAACATTTAAGTGATTGCAAAATAAAAATAAGAAAAAGAAAACCATAACACACAAAAAAACCATATTTACATAGAGAAACCCTTTTGAGAAAAAAATTCACCATAGAAAGAGAGGCATGTATATTAATAATCAAATGAAAATTACAACAATAATGCATTTCTCTTGTAGACCTCTATACTATTCAACAACATTTCATTATCCTGGAGACTAAAGAAGATTGAATGAATAACTCTAGTTGAAGGCCCCAATTTATAGAGATTTGTGAGGATGAATGCCACCATGGTATCACCAAACAACATGCTACAAAACCACATAGAAAAAATCACATGTATCTCCTTGAAATGTGTCAAAACACCAAGAATAGCCTCTTACAAATGCTCTTACAACTATCATAAGGAATCTCTCATGCATAAGCACCTACCATAGAATCAATAATGAATTCCATAGCCATCATAGATGCTCTTACAAGCCCTTATAATTGTCCAAGCGACTTGAAATAGAAGCTACCAAAAGGGATCACCTAGCTATTTTATCCTTTTTGTCAAAGACAAATAGTAAAATTAACTTTGCCTTTACATGGTCTCTTTCACCATTGTTGGTTAAAAACTTTAACCTCTTATGGATAAATTACAAAAGATATTAAAAAAATAAAAAATAAAATATTTAAAATGTTGATGGCACCTAAATCATAACATTCTTCCACTCGACTTCATACATTATAAATTGCCTCATAGAGATACAAAATACAAATCTAGTGATCAAGGCCCATGGCCTTCCTACACCAAGACAACTTATCCATGTTTAGTGGCTTTGTAGGAGAATCTCCAACATTATCCAAAGTGTCAAGTTTTTTATGAATACTTGTCCACTTTCAACTATTTCTCACACAAAGTGATATTGAAGATTAACATTTTTAGTATGAGCATGATACATAGGATGTTTGGCCAAACATATGACACTCTAACTATCACATCTAATCCTCACTATTTTGCAATCAATACCAATACCCTTTCTAAGTCTTTGTAACAAAACCATCTCCTTGGAGGCATATGTAGAAAGGATATACTCTACTTCAGTGGTGGGCAATGTAATTGTAGGTTATCTTTTACTCATCCAATTCATTGTACCTCCAAAAATAGTAAACACATAGCAACTAGTAGACATTCAACTATCCAAATAACCTCCCCAATCTACATCAAAAAAGCCTTATATGTCCAATGACTTATCTAGATCATCAGTACCATGATGAATCAAACAGTAATCAGAAGTACCTTGCAAGTATCTTAATACCCTTCTAATAGAAGTCCAATTCTCTTAACCTAGGTTTGACATAAACATGCTTAGAACTCCCACTTCTTGGCATATATTTTGTCTAGTACAAACCATTACATACATTAAACAACCAACAAGACTAGCATAAGGAACATTAGACATCTTTGAAATATCATCATCAGATTTTGGACACATGTCTAAACTCAACTTAGTATCAACTAAAAATGGAATACTTACTAGTTTAGAGTCTCGTCATTTAAATTTCTACAAAACAATGTCAACATACTTACTCTAATTTAACCAAATATTTCTATGAACCTAATCCCTACTGATTTCTATCTCTAAAATATATCTAGTAGCTACCAAATTCTTCATATTAATATGATAGAAAGCTAAATTTTGAGCTACTTAATCATCACTTTTTCATTACCAATAAAAAACATGTCATCAACATACAAGATGATAATTAGTAACTGATCATCAATAACCTTAATATAAATACAACGATCCTCTTTGCTTCTAAAATAACCCAATTTTAATGCAAACAATGAAACTTCTAGTACCATAGCTTGGTTGACTATTTCAAAACCATACAATGACCATTTTAACTTGTAAACCATGTTTTCTTTTCTTTTTTCAACAAAACCATTAGGCTGTCACACATAAATCTCTTCTTCAAGATCCCCATGCAAGAAAGCAGTTTTAACATCCATTTTTTCTATCTTAAAATTACAATATCAATAATAGATAATGGGACTCTAATAGAATTTATCTTAAAAATAAGAGAGAATATTTCACTAAAATCAACTCCCTCTCTACTCGAGTAGCCCTTCGCTACCAGTCTATCCTTGTACCTCTCTAACTAACGGTTTGCTCCAAATTTCTTCTAGAATACCCACTTGCATCTAATGGTATTTCTTTCTTTGGGTGAACTAACAAGATATGAGGTGTCCCAACTATCCAAATATGTGATCTCCTCCTGCATGGCCTGCATCCATGAATCACTTTCCTCTGAAGAGATTTCTTCCCTATAAGATCTAGGGTCATCGTCAATACTTAATAAAGAAAACTTACAACTAAATTTTGGTGGGCTATCCCTATCAACTAGATTTTATTGTCTTGTGGAGCTTCTCAAATGTGGAGTAAGAGGTTCTTCCTTATGTTCTTCTTCATTATTTTCAAATTCTTCTATCACAACTGAGTCTTCAAAACTTTCACTTGAACTCTCTTCTTCTTCTCCATATTCTTGTCCATCTCTCTATTCTTTCACATGTGCATCTTATTGCTTAGTTTCAAAATCCATTATTTTTAATATTTCCTATAGTTTTTCTTCACTTGAGTTAGCTCTCAATTCGCTAAAAATGACATCTCTAGAAATGATCATTTGATGAGTTAGAAGATTCCAAAGATTATAACCTTTTACACTTCTAGGTGACATATCCTACATAGATGTATTTCTGAGCTTTTAGATCCCATTTAGATCGCTTCTTTATTGACAAAATGGTGTCTCAACCTTGCATTTATGTGAGGTTACTATTTATAGTATGTTTTTTGTTTGAGCATGACATGGTATCAAATTTTCCCCAAAGCTTTGGATTGGCTAGATAAGCATGCCAATAAATTTTCATTGCAAGATCATAACTAGTTTTGCAAATATTAAAGTTTTCATTTTCGAAGAGTGTGATGAAAGGTTTAAATTTAATTTTGAGGACTTTAGAGGCTCCAAAATACGCTTAAAAGTGGGTTTAATTAGTGTATCTAGTTACAAGGTGATACAGAACTTTTAGATATTTTTTATACTTCAAATGGTTCGTTAATCAGACACCCAATTCACAAGTTATAGCATCCAAAAGTTTGAACTCAAGAAATAGTAGATCTAAACATGCATAAAAAATATAAATAAGCTATAAAAGGGTGGTACACATGTTGATGTGTGTTTTTATACATCATAGGGCATCTAGATTGGAGATAAGGTTGGGTCTACTTTATTGGATGGTTTTAGCCCATGGTTTTCTAATACTGTTTGACAGTTTCTTGTATTGTATCTCCTATATATGAGGTGTGTGAGATAGAAGTTGTGCTTAAGAGTCTAATGGTAATGAGTTACCTCTGAACCTCTAGTTGGTGTTACTTCTATGAAGAGCTTTCTCTGCAAGTATATTCTAATCTTTTATTAATTTTTTAATAATATATTAGGCGACTTTTGGACTATGATGTTTTTCTCTCGAAAGGGTTTTCCGCGTGTAAATCACTATGTTGTGGTATCCATGCTATTATGTCTATTTTTGTTAAGTTACTGTAATTATTGTAACGATCTATAAAAGTTTTTAGATTACCCTCCTCTTAAGGTTCTAAGTGTATAAATTTGTTCTGCTACTTAAATTCCTTACATTCTCTTGAGGCACATGAATCAAAGTGTCAAAACAAAAAAACCTTAAATGTGAAACTAAAGGCTTTTTAGCCAAGAACATCTCATAAAGATTTTTATCAACAAGATCTTTACAATGAGATCTATTAATTAAATTCTTCTAACCGCTACTTGATATGATCCTAGTAATTCCTACATGTTTATAAAACTCATCAAATTTATTACTAGGATCATATCAAGTATATATATTATTGGTCAAATTATTCTAGTCCAATTATGTCTTGAGACATCATCAATGAATAAAACATAATATTGAGATCTATTCAAAGAGTCAGCATCCATTGGACCACATACATCTGAATGAATAATCTCTAAAAGTCTCTTAGTTTTATTATCTCTTTTAGGAAATGAAGATCTTTTTTTTTTCCCAAAAATAATGCTCATATAAATCACTTACTAATAAAGTAATAGGAAATCCCCTCAACTAGTTTCTTATCTAGAATGGTCTTAAGACCTTTATCACCAATGTAACCAAATCTATGGTACCACAACATACATGCATTTTTAGTCCTAGTTACAAAAGCAGAATTACAAAGAGTGGAAGTATGCGGCTTAAACAAAGTCCCTGCTTGAGATCCTTTAGCAACAACCAAAATTCCCTTTACCAACTTGCAACTAGACTAATCAAATGTCACATGCATCCTAGAATCATTCAAATTGAAAATCAAAAGTAATCTTCTTGCAAGATCTAGAGTATGTAAAACATTATCAATAGAGAAAATCCTCCCATCATTGAAACACAACTTTACTTTTCCTTTGCTACTAATCTTTAATAAGGTGTTATCAGCAAGAAAAACATCTCCTCCATCATATCCTTTGTACTTTGGAATATGGTAGGAATAAGTTGAATCAACAAGCCAAGTATCATTACTAATAGAGTTAGCTGAAATAAATTTAAGAATTAGAATCACCATCATCTAAGGACCTACCTATGGAAGCTTTGATAAAAAATTTCTCTCTTCTATTCCCCTTCTTCACATGCCCTTTTTTACCATACTTCCTACACTTCACTCTACTCTTTTTGGGCATTTTAGAACATCATTTTGACTTGCCCTTCTTTTTATCCCCTTTAGGCCCTTTTACCTTAGGCCTTCCTCAAACATGCAAGGCACCCTGGGAGCCAACATTCATGGTGTTTCTCCTCATCTCATTTGAAATAAGTATGAGAATCACACTATCCATCTTAGGCTCTGCACCACCACTACCTAGGGAAACAATTAGATTTTCCCAAGAATTAGCAAAAGATAAAAATATAAGAATACATTTATCTTCATCTTCAATACTAACATCTATTGATGCAAGCCGACTTAAAATCAAATTGAAAACATTCAAATGTTCAACAATAGAATCACTATCCCTCGTTTTCAAAGAATACAAACATATATTTAGATAAAATCTTGTTTGTCTCTTCTGATATTTAATCTTGTAGGATTTCTTAGGAACTCTTTCTGGACATCTTGAAAGAAAATGTCCTATCTTATTGCATGAAAAACATTTAAGAGGCAACTTTCCTTCATACTTACTAACTCCATTGGGTAATCTCCTGCTAATCAACACTTCAATCTCTTCAAGCTCTCACTCTTCTTCTTCAATTTCCTTCATCTCTTTATCATATCTAGATATCCTTCTTGAAGAACTTTCACCTAGATCAAATATTTGCTTGTCCTTTACGGAAAAAGTGCCTTTGATTGCAGATTCTACCTTAGGAAGAATCACCAAATTCACTTAATTCAAAGGTTGATAACTTACTAATCAACATGTCTCTTGTCACATCAGTCACAGTTCAGATCTCCTCAATAGCATCAAATTTATATTTGTAAGATGCAAGCAAGGATCTGAGCACTTTAGCAACAATCTCTAATTCTTCCAACTTTCCACCATCACATCTAATATTGCAGACAAGTTCAGTCACCTTCTGAAAAGAAGTAATATTCCCATCTTCACCCATCCTCAACATCTCATATTTTCCTTTTTGGCTATGCAATTTAACAATATTCACATAGCTCTCTCCTTCATGTAGGGTTTCTGACTTCTTCCAGATCTCATGAGTAGCCTACAATTCCATCATATTTTTCATTTCCAAATCAATTAGAGAACTCAACAATGATTCCTTAGCCCTAATATTGTATTCATCTCCGTTAATCTCATCTAGACTCAAAGGACCATTTGTAAGAATAGTATATTTATCTTTAGTAACTTTCCAATAATCTTCACCAATGCATCTCAAGTGGCACTTCATCTGGTTCTTCCAAAGAGAATAATTTATTCCATCAAATCTTGGACTCTCCTTGTAAGTCTCCATCCTGAATCACCTCAAGATGTTAAACTTCTCTGGAGGAACTAGCTCTGATACCAATTTATAAAAATGGGGCAGACAAATGAGGGGGAGGGGGGGAGGAGTGAATCAGTTATCACAAAATTCTAGAATAACTTCGCTCAATCTTAGACTTAATAATTATTAGTAAAAGCATTAATCAACAACACAACATGAACACACATACCACCAAGTTTTTTGACATAAAAAACCCAATCAAGGGAAAAACCGTGATGGGAACCTACCCACAATATGATGATACCATGTTAGAAGCATATGAAATATTACAATGGGGAATGCACATGCATTCAGACACACTTCTTAAAGCTCACTACTCAAAAAAATAATGGGCAACAGCCCTAGCAAGGCTCACTACCTTACAAACAGATTTAGATCACTTCCATAAAATCATCAACTGAGAAATGGCATCCTCAATGGTTGGTAACAATTTCGGTTAAGCACATAAAACCACTCACTTACTTCTCCATACTTCTTCTCTGCTACCGAAATATTAATACATTATTTGCACACACATGCCTCTCGCAATTATTATTAAATTTATGTATACATGACATCAACCTTGGATCAATATCATCAAGGTCAGTTCAACACATATCATCTAATTACAAAAATATAACCATAAATGCTACAATATCACTTGTGGACCAAAACAATGTTGGCTAGGAAATAGTATGGACCTAAATCACCACCTTGAATATGAATCACCTCCAAGAATTATGCATCAAACATCCACAACATACTACACTCAACATGTCAGCCAAGAACATGAAGAATACCACTAGACTAAAGAAAATCATCAATAACGTGCTCACTGATCAATGTGAACCACCAACACAAATAACAAATGATCTAAAAACATCCACAAGCATCATGCATTACTGCAACAACATCTACACCAACTCTAATTACTAGAATCATCAACATCATCATACCAAACTTTAAGAACATTAACCAAACTGACTATCAACCTATAAAAATCACTTGCAGAGCACCAAATCATGAACCACTTGAATTGAGGACACATAACAATGTCCCAAACATATTCCCAAATCCACATATCAATAAATTATAATATGGAGCAATACAGATCAAAATATTGAACATTGGCCACAACACAGATACTCATAACTCACTCAAATCTTCATGTGAATCTTTGACACTTGCACTAAATCAAGTAGAGATATCACTCTACAAACCCTTTAATCTGCAAACACTGATCATCAATATACAACATAAGCCAACTAACCAAACTTCACTGCAACACTGCACTAAACAAAGAAAATATGTTAACATCAACAACAACACATCTCTCAGATATCATTAAAGCACATATTTGAAACAATCACCCAAACATCCAACAATATCCCAACAAATATGATCACCACCATGGTCCTGACAAATCAGGCCAAATTTTTGGGAACAAATTTGAATTATCCTATTCTACTTAGATCCAGGTTTGTGGTTCTATATGATGATTGTAGCTTATTGTTTCTATAAAATTACTTTGATGATTCATTATTTTAATGTAATCTTTAAATAATTCAAATTCAATTCAATCTTAGGGAAGGAAGAGCCCCATTTAGGAGGCTTTAAATAGATAATTAGAATCTCGGTCGACTAGGGCTACTTTTATCAAATTGCATTTTCCCTTAATATAATAGTAAATTAAGAAAACTTAGTGGTTTTATGACATATTATGGTGAAACACTAATTTTCACCCATTACATAGACAAATTCTTAATTTGATAGATATCACATATTTTCCTCCATAGCTTGTATACACTGCAATCTATACAGACATTCAAGAGAACAATATTAGAAAGACAAAATTGAATAGTTCCTTATGCCTTCTTTTCTAACTATTTATACTCATCATCTATCAAGGAAGAATCCTCTAGTGTCTTTTTTTTTAAACTAGCAATCATTGATTTCTCTCTTTTAGGAGATCCTCAACTTTCAACTACCACATCTCATAACCAATGCCATTGAAATTCTTAATTTCTTGATGAGAGGTGGAGACTATGGTATACAGTGTTTCTCAAGTGTTCAAAAAACCCACAAAACAAAAGCTCCCACAATAGCAAAAAACCTTCAACACTTTTAGAGAGAGGCATCCCTTCCTCAATAGAACCATTAGCTTTGATACCAACTACTGTAAAGAAACATGAAAAAATCTTATAATATTCATTTAAATTTCATATTACAAGCTTTCTTTACCTTGTTTTATAACAAAATGTATTGATATTTCTATCTATCCAAATCTATGTAGGCTACTTATGGAACTTGGCAATGTTGAGGTGTTTAAATTTATTATTTAAATATTGGAACACTTTGAAAGGAATAACCCTAAGGATGATAGAAATCATAGATTTTACACTTAATTTACCATTAGGATTAATATTTCCAACCAATTCATTCATACCATTTGTATCAATTTTTCACTATGCACACGAATTAAAATTATTATCTATGAGGGGAGGCGATTGTCATGTTTTCATTTTCAATAGTAAAAAAAAGCTGGAAGTGTCCTCTTCTACATATTTTAGTTTAATTGTTTTTAGAGTTAAATGTGGAATTATAAGTGATGGAGCCAATATTGAATTTCTAAGTGGAAGAAACATTATAATTTTTTTATGAAAAATAATAGGAAAACGTACAAAATATGTAAATATCTATGTAAATATCTAGTAAGAACTAATTTGTGTTTATAAATTATGTTTACTACCGATGAAGGTGTATTTAATAAAGGTAGAAGGTAAAAAATTATAAACCAAAGAAAATTAAACCATATTTTCATTTTAAAGCCACAATTATTTGTCCCTACCTTTAAGGCGGAGACTAATGTTTTTGCTAGGCTCCTTTCTATTAATTTGGTCCTCAACAATCATGCATACAATATTTAACATGTTTTAAAGATATTTTCTATTAAATGTGATCTTTCCATAAACATTGATAAGTTTGTATTCGTTGTGGGGATTTTTGCTAGTGGTAAATATTTTTCCATGACGTAAAAATCTCTTCAAAACCCTATCTTCAAAGTTGTGGACTGCAAATTTTGCTATCTATGTAGTTCTGGGTTGTAATGTCTTTACATGGAATTATGTACAGAAGGAATTATGCTCACTACAGGTTTTATTTTCACTTGGCCCATCGATCCCTACGTCTATTGCATCCTAAAAAAAAGTCAAATCTCTTATCTTCTATCCTTTTCAAAATAAACTATAAAAATATACTATCCTAAACTGGGTGGTAATATATGGTTTTTGTGGTTCCATGTAGAGATTTGAGGAGGAAGAAATGTGTAAGAGGAAAAGAAAAAAATTCTTTTGCTAACATTCAGGTATGATTTTATTCCAAAATTTAGGGATTTTATGGCGGTTTTTGCAATTGCATTGCTCTAAATTTATTTCCTCCCTTTTTTCCCTTCTTGATATGGATATTCAAAGTCACCACTACATTAAAATTTAGAGTTTTATTTATATTTCTATTATGTCACACTAGGTCATAGATTTTTTTAAATTTGTTACCTGTAAATTCATAGTGGGTGGTTATTATTGTTTGAAAAAAATGCAAGATTATAGGACTTGTTCATTGAGCTTCTTCAGGTGTATGGATAAACTCACATGTTATAAGAACCAATATTTCAAACCATGATTTCCTCTTGATCTCTTTGTGAGGCTCTTCTTGAGTGGATTCAAAGAGTCATAGAATTTTTTTGCGACCACAGAAAGGTGAAAAGGTTCTATGTTTACAACACATTCTTTGGCCACTTGGTTGGAATTGTTTTGGGCTTTGCTAGACTTCCTTGAAATTATCTTAAGTAGAACCCTTTTCATGTAGTGGCAGTAGAAATTTATAGGTTATATGGCAATTAACACAATGGCAAAATGCTAGGAAATAACTAGTGAAAAAATTCAGGATATAACCATTGCTAATAGATTTTCCTCTTTTAGCATCCTAAAATTACACCCCTTGCAATTTTTTACCCCATTTGGGTCTTCGCCTTAGTGTTTGTTCCCCTTGGCCTAATCGGAGACTTGATTATGCTCACACATGTCAAAAAATTCATTCAACTCAATGATGCACCCAGCTGCAACCTTGATCCTGCCCCAAATTAGGGTAGGACCAGGGTGTGGTGACTTGGTCCTCACTGAGACCAGGGTGTGGCACCCTAGTCTCCCTTAATGGGGACCTACCCTTGGGACCCTCCCCCTAACCTATCTAAAATATGAAGCAGGAAAACCTCTCCATGTCAAAAAAAATAATGAATTCATCCTACGGGCAAGTATATAAGAAGGATTTCCCGTCTCATTTGACAATCCACAATCATTATCAAGCATCTGAGAATTCAAGAGATCAAACATTAAATAATTCAAGAGAAATTGAGTATTTTTAGTCTTCCTTCAAGCTTTGGAGAAGCAATAGAGTCAAGATTTCAAGCATTGAAGAGGAGATCATCATTCTAATTTATGAAGTAATAATTCCATGTGGAGGCAAATAAAACATCACAAGGAGGTATAAGTTGTTGGCAACTGACACTCTATTGGTTAGGTTTCACTATGTTGTCATTGATGGCAACATGATTTTGGGTTTTAGACTCATATAGTGTATCGGGAGGCACTTCACAAATTCTACACCAGCACTGGCACCGGTAGGACAGGAAGATTTCTTTGGTCACCAGCAATGCAAGCCAACATGGTATAGTAAAGGTTATTGGTATAAGAGGCCGACTTATCTTGTATCTAACATCGGCAATTTGTTTTAATGTTTATTCATTTATGCTATATGACCGACATGTAATCTGATATTGTATATATCTTTGTAAGCTGACATAAGGCATAAATTTGTATAGGGTATATAGGGCAGATTGATTAGATCATTTTGTAATAAGAGATAGGCATATGGTATGAATATGGATTTAATGTAATGTGAAATGTATCAGAGAGATTAAGTATATGAGGAATTTATTATAAAGGTTATTCCGGTAAAGGGGTTTAGGGTTTCAACCAAAACAGACAGAGCTTAAAACAAAACTATATTCTGGCATAGAAGATGTTATCTTAGAAGTTCACACTTCTCCGGATTGTTGTCTAGAATTTTATGTAGTCAGTGAGGCTCCTATTGTGATTGAGCAGTGTGCTCTAGGCTGTAAGCCTTCCTACAAGTGTAGGCCCATCATATAATGTAATATATCTTCATATGGCTAGTGGATTGATATTGTGGGTCAGAAATCCCACCTTTGTTTTTTCTCATTGAGGGTTTCCACATATAAATCTATGTGTTATGTTTATTATTTATATGGAAATTATAGGTTTTCCATCAATAGGGCAACATCCAAATAAGGAAGTGTCAAATGACTTCATGAGGAAAATCAACTGTGCCCCATCTAATAAGAGATCAATGAAAGTGAGAACTATTACTGACAGCAACATCAAGTTTGATAGCATGGTTATAGGATACAAGGTAACTAAGTCTAACCGACTGAATTCTGTTTCTTGTTCATGTATTTTGGTTGCATATAGGATAGTGAGAGAAAATGTAAAGTTAGATATTTGCGGTTGGATACTTGAAGAGTTATTGATCAGCTTAGGAAATATTAAAAGTGAGAAGAAGGGAACCTTCTGGAATGGAAATTTGTTAGTCTTCTTAATGCTATATTATTTCAATGATACACCTGGTTCTGGTAGGAAACAATGGGCTTTTGACATTCTGATAGGAAGACAGCTGAAACAATCAATTATTGCATTCGGAAGTCAAAGAGATGATAAGATATGGGGTTATTTCAAGGCTTTTCAAAAATGTATGAGGTATAGGATAAGAATACCTAAGCATATAGTAGAGAAATAATCTACCGACATACGTTTCATGGTTAAGAAGGATGTGACTCTCATGGAGGTAGTCAAGCCCCGAAAGATTTGGATAGAGGAAATGGGCTATGAGGTAGACGCATTAATCCTTGATGCCTATGCAAAAATTATGATTGATGCAGAAATAGATGAGATAGAGAAACCATGTGGAACTGTAGAGTAGAAGACTCTAGAGGTTGAAACAAAGTTCAACCGGAAGAGAAGGTAAAAACAAGAAGGAAAAGCAAGCAAGTTTGTATAGGAGGTCTCAAAGGATATAAAGGCACTTATTGATGTTGTCCTAGAGAAGGGGAGAAAGAGGAAAGATCTGGTAGTTCACATTGAACCTGTTACTGTTGAATCTGAATTAGAGGATGTCACTCTGTTATCTTTCAGAAGGGTTGTTAGGAAGAAACCAAAAGAACCTAAGGTAGAAGCAAAGAAGCAACTAGCTAGAAAGGTCACAATCAAGTTACCGGCTTAGAAGAAAGCACCTAAGGCTACACCTACAGCTGCATCTGGTACTATCAGAAGGAAGAAGAAGGATGACACTAATTTTGGTAAGGTTACACCTAAAACTTGTGTAGAAATTGTTGATGAAATTACTAAAGATGGCATGACAAAGAATGTTGAGTTTTATTATGACAAATTAGAGGTTGATGAGAAAAGAGAGGTAGAGGAAGTAGTTTTGTTATACTTAGATATTTATAAGAAAGCCTTAATAGAAATAGAAAATCAAATACCGACATAATTATATAACATGTTAGATGCTAGAAGGTTATCTGCTATGCAAGAAGATAAACACATTAAAATGTAAGAACTTTTAGCTATATGTGTTGCTATAACTCCAGATGAGATGGAAAAGATAATTGAGGCTACAGACAGAAAGGTATTCAATACTAAACATAAAATAACTAGCCTGGTGCTAGGGAGAATGAATGAAGTAATAAAGGAAACTCAGAAATCTTGGATTAAATTTTTGGGAGAGCATAGAGGATTATTTACTTCACTAGAGACAAAGACAGATACTGTAGATACACTAGTTGAAGAGAAAGGAAAAGAAATTATGGATACTGGACCCTCAGTTTTGAAGAATATCAAGATAGTGGATATTGAGCCATCGGTAAACACAAATGTACAAACAAATACTAAAACACCTGTTAATACAGAGAACATTGTACAGGATACTAACATTGAGGACAATTGTCCTCTAGATACTAATGTACAAGTTGAGGATATTGTTCCTAGAGAGGAACTGGCAGTTGCACAGACTACACCAAGTGGCAAAGCCACCAGTGCAAGTGAGGAGGTAATAAAAGATAAATCATTAGAGAAAATAGGGGAATCCGGTAGGATGCTAGTTGGGAGCCCATCATTATTGACAATTGACACTTCTTAGGTGGAAAAGAAAACCATCACAGAGATGAGTCCCATTGAACTAATGATGATGGCTTCTCTGAAACTGATGAAGGAGGGAACCACAGACAAGGGGATTATAGACCAGTCAATAGTTGTTTTGTAAAGATTGGTCCCAGATTGTAAGATTAAAAATAAAGCAAGCCCTTCCGACAAGTTTAAGGTAATAACTAAGTACATATAAAAAGAAATTCAATCCTTATAACAGATCTCCAATTGGAAAGCACTTGAAATATTCACTCAGGCTAAGAGAGCTGCTTTTGATTAGATCATTGAGATGGAGAAGAAAAAGATTGAGGAGAAGTTAATTCTAATTGAAAATTATTTGAAACAGTGTACTAACATATACAGGGTATGTTGCAATACTAAAATACTTACAACAAATGTAGATTGAAAGATAAAAGAGATACAGGAGAAAATTGCTAGTATTGCTATATCTTTTGATGGACTAATTTCATTGACAACATCGATTGATGGTCAAATTTGGACTTCGGAGAACCAAATTTTTTCTCTTGAAAAGGAGAGAGATAAAATCATTTGGAGAGCTAGAAGTCTCAAAGGTTTGGTGAGTCCAAGATTGGATTAATTTTGTGTACATAAGAAGGAATGCATGGATATGTTGGTAAAGCCCACACCAGCAAAGGTCAATAAGAAATAATCTCTTGCCTATTTATTGAGCAGACTTGTATCTATCTCCGACACATTCAAAATTGGCTAGGATACTTATATGGAATTACTGGAGAAAGCTTATCCGGAAATCTTGAAATTGGTCAAGCTCCAGTAAGACATTTTTGGAGGTATTCAATGTACAGTTTTTATTCTTTGACATTCTTTTTACAATTCTTTTTGGGCATTGATGTCAAAGGGGGAGTAGTATAAATGTGAAAAAGAATGAAATAATTGAAAACATTAGGGGGAGTTATAGAGTTTTTGGAGTTTTTGGAGATAAGGAGCATTTTGCATATTCAGCAGGGGGAGCAGGGTAGGATGAAACCGATCGATGAAACCATGACCATTTATCACATGAGTGTTGCCATCAATACCAAAGGGGGAGATTGTTGGCAATTAACACTCTATTGGTTAGGTTCCACTATGTTGTCATTGATGGCAACATGATTTTGGGTTCTGGCTTCATATGGTGTATCGGCAGGCACTTCACAGATTCTACACTGGCACCAACACTGGCATCGGCACCGGCATGATAGAAAGATTTCTTTGGTCACCAACAATGTAGGCCAATTTGGTATAGTAAAGGTTATCGGTATTGGAGGCTGACTGATCTTGGATCTGACATCGGCAACTTGTTTTAATGTTTATTCATTTATGTTATATGGCCAACATGTAATCTAATATTGTATATATCTTGGTAAGCCGACATAAGGCATAAATTTGTATAGGGTATATAGGGCAAATTGATTAGATCATATTGTAATAAGACATAGGCATATGGTATGGATATGGATGTAATGCAATGAAAAATATACCAGAGAGATTATGTATGTGAGGAATTTATTGTAAAGGTTATTCTGGTAAAGGGGTTTAGGGTTTCAACCAGAACAGACAGAGCTTAAACCAAAACTGTATTCTAGCATAGAAGATGCTATCTTAGCAATTTACACTTCTCTGGATTGTTGTCTGGAATTTTATGTAGTCAATGAGGCTCCTATTGTGATTGAGTAGTTTGCTCTAGGCTATAAACCTTCCTGAAAGTGTAGGCCCATCATATATTGTAATATCTCTTCATGTGGCCAGTGGATTGATATTGTGGGTCACAAATCCCACCGTGGTTTTTCCCCATTAAGGTTTTTCATGTATAAATATCTATGTTATGGTTCTCATTTATGTGTTTGGCTTATTGGTTTCTTTACTTCTTTCAATTTTGTTTATACCGGTATACTAATTGGTGTATGAGTGTTTTGTTAGGGCTAAAATCTTTTATTCCAGTATAACACCGAGTCACCCCCCCCCTCTCTGTGTTATTGGTTTCCAGCATAAACATTTCATTTCAATCAATTCAACATCCCCTCAAAGAGGAGAATTTCTACTTTCGGTCATTTCAATTGCATTATTTCAACCAATTGGTTAATTCCAAAATCAAGGTTTCACTTAAAGTCAAACCCCTATTCCCAACACCTTTCCCTTTCCTTTTATATGTAGGAAGCAGGTACGTAGTTGTACTTTTGGAATTAAGATTGATTTGCAAAGACGGAGAAACCCTTTTTGACGCATGGAAAGTTCAGAGAACCAAGAGGGTAGGCGACCTGGTTTGGACACACGGTCCCTACTACTTTTGTGATATTTTGTGGAGTAGCTTTGAATCATCTCAAACTTCTCAGATCTAGGTGCACAATGAAATCTCGAATCTGTAGCTCATTGTTTTCTCATATTTTTCTTGATTTCCAACACTTAGCCTTAATTCAACTAGTTAACTTACAAAAGAGGGTCAAACATATTCCATTTCAATCAATCTACTTACTATTTAGTCCTAATCTGATTACAAACTGAAAATCTAGCAGATTTACCCCTCTTTTGAATGTAAAGGCATCTCTCCAAAGCAGAAATAGGTGGTTTGGTGATTTCTCCTTCTATCTTGCGAATTCCCAAGTCACCAAAATTTCCCCTTTACATTTTGGTTAACTCGACTCCTTACACCCTTATTTTTTTATTTTTTTTTCTGATTTGAGTGTATGCAATTTAAAATTCAAATTTTCAATTACAAGCTTAATTTCCTTGCAATTTTAAAAAATTTAGAGGTTAAATTCGCAAAAGCCCTAAGTTTTAGATTCAAAATTGATCTTGTGATTTGTCTAAATTGTATTATTTGTTTCAGATTTGAGAACTCTTCAATTTTACAATTCAAGTTTTTATTTCCATGTTCAATTTTTAAAAAATTAAAAATTAAGTGGTTAAATCAAAAGAACCCTAGTTTTTTATTTTAAAATTGAACTTTTGGATTGTGTGGATCTTGAATTAATTTTCAAATTTAGATTTTATAAAATTAAGTGGTCTATTCAAAATACCTTGATTTTTAAATTTAAATTAATCTTATGCACTTTTCAATTTTCCTTAAAGCATTTAATTAACAATTAATTCTAAAGCCTCTTGTTGTACTTCTAAATATCATAAAAGTCAATCCTAAAGTGTGCCCTTTCTGTTATTCTTTCAATTAATCATCTTCTCAAACATCCTAAGTGTGTCCTATTTCAACCTTCAAGAGTTATTTTTCGCATATCTAGACATCTCCAATTCCCATATTCTTCTCGAATTTGAATTAAATTCAAAATATCTTGGTTCCCTGAAAATTTGGTAAAAAGTTGATCAAACCAAGTCGCTAGCTACCTTGGTCCAGACTTTTTCTGCCCAAATTTTAGGAGTCTATTTTTTACAATATTTTTTTGCTCAATTCCAAAGATTTGTGAAATTTTATTGATTTTAGGTCTCCCTAAGGTTGAAAACAAATCTAAATTTCAACATTTCAATTTAACTTTTAAAATGAAGTGGTTAATAACATACACCCCAATTTTTTAAAATTAAATTGATTTCTCCAATATTTCAATATTTCAAAATTTTAAAATTAAGAGGTTAGCTTTGGAAAACCCTAATTTTAAATTTCATGTTCCCTCCTTTCAAATTTTTAAAATTAAGAGGTCATTTTTCAGTCCTCATTTTAAATTTAAATTTCTATCTTCTAAGGGATAATTTGAAATTTAAATTAAGAGGTTATTTTAGCGAAGCCCTAATTTTAAATTTTAAGTTCCTAGGGGGTTACCTTATTAATCTTTAGTCTTTCAATCATTTTCCTAGAATTTTGTATTCTAAAATTTGAAATTCAAAATTCCAATTTCCCTCCTTTAGTGCATAAGTTTGACTACTATTAGTCCTACCTATAGTATCCTTGTAAGGAGAAGTTGTATAACTAAGGCCACCAAAGGTTTAATTACTGGGGAAATGGAGTGTAATTTGGCTAGATTTTTCAATGAGGATATTGGTGGATCTTCCAATCTTACAGATTCCCCTATTTATCCTCTTGATAATTCCAATAATGAGGAGAAGTCATTAATTGGGGTATCCATTGACCAATTGGCAAAGATGGACAATCAATTTGACAATCTTCGACAATGGATGAATCAAGAATACCCGGAAAGTGAAGCTCTCTCATTGATTCAAGGATTAAAAAGAATAATTCAAAGTGATAAACATGGTGTGGATATCTTGCATGGATTTCTCATATTGTTGACTCTAATATCACACCTATGAATAGTTGTGCTGAAAACCTAGGTTATACACAACCTCCTAGTCACATTAATCATTCCATTCATTTAACAACTCCTATGACTAGTGTTCCTACCTTCACATAAAACATCATGGCTACCTCTACACAAAATGTCATACCTACAAGTGTGTCATGGAGGTAATACCTCTTCTTTCATTTCTCCTACCATGAGTGTTCTTGTTGTTACCCATGTTGGAATCAATGAACATTAAGAGGGGGGTGAATCGGTGTTTTGCAAATAATAACTTTCTTAATGTTGGTATTTTGGTTATGATGATATGGTTTTGTCATTGATGTCAACACCTATTAACACTTATCAACTCTAGCACTTTGAAGAATTGGCAATATTCACCGAAAAGCAAGTGACTTATGCATAGTCACCAGTATCTGGTACACTGACAGGATATATTGTTCACCGACACTTGGAATAACATGGAAAACACTTGGTTGAGTCGAACACATCATACGGACACTTTGTCTTGGAGATTTGTTCATTGGTATATTCGTATTTGCATATTTCCTGTTACCAGCAAATAGGTCTAGAATAAGCACCGGTAGGCTTATCTATTCCAAATCAGCACGACACGCTTTGGAAATGATTTTGTTGTTATTGTAAATGCATTAAGATGACATGTTGAATTAGATATTGCATCGGTTATTGATTTACTTGTAATTGATTTTATTGTAATATCTTTTAGAGCTGACCTACTAAAATTGGTCTTACGTTATGGTATATGTAAGATCTTATTTATAAGATAATATGCGTTTGGGAAAAGGAATTGTAAGAAGGTATATGTGAGAATAAGTAGAGAAATACACGCAAACATTGTTTGAAGGTGAAGCAAGGTTTTTGTAAAGGCATATCAGAACTATACCGGTATTGAATCCAACATATAAAGATGCTATTTTGAGCAGTACATCAATATTGGATTTAACCATCCAATTGTAGTCAGTGTGACTCCTATTTGTGTTTGAGCAGTGAGCTCTAGGTGCTTGGCCTTTCTGCATGTGCAGACCCCATTTGTATACACATACTATCTATAGTAGTATCATCTGACTGTGGTTAAGGTTTCCCACCATGGTTTTTCCCCTTACAGGGTTTCCACATACAAATATTGGTGTTATGTCTTGTGGATGTTATTGTCTTTATGTTTCATGCATTAATCTTTACCGGTACTACAATTAACTGATAAACTATCTACCTGAATAAAGTTTGGTTTACCGGTATTAAGCATTAAGGTTGGTTAAGTTTTTTTTGGTTTGAATTTATTTGACAACTGATTCACCCCCCCCCCCCCCCCTCTCAGTTGTCTCCGAGACCAAACAATTTTTATCAGAGCTTAGTTCTCTTTTTGTAGAAGTTTAATAGCTTGAGGGGATCCAATGTCTACTAACTATTTTAGGAAGGACAATCCTAAACTTGATGGAACCAACTATGGCATATGGAAGATCAAAATGGAGACAAATATGAATTGCATTAGAAAGGACATCTGGGATGTTACAAAGAATGGCTATATTGCTCCTACTCCCGGTCAGCCTAATCCACCTACCTTAGGAAAAGATGAGGAAAATGATTGCAAAGCAAGAGAAGCACTTTTGAGCGTATTATCAGATCAGAAAATCATGCGATTATCAGATAGATCTACTGTTAAAGATATTTGGGATCATTTGGAAACACTGAATGAAGGAGATTCCACAGTCAAAATTACAAAACTTGAAAGCTTCTGGGTCAGGTATGAAAATATGAAAATGGAAGAAGATGAAAGGATTTCTGCTTTTATGGAAAGAGTAAATGAAATTGTTTTGGGTATTAAATGTTGTGGATGAATCTTAAGTGAAGATGAAATTTTTTCAAAACTTTTAAGAGGATTGCCACTGGCATATAAAATGAAATTTACTGCTATAAATGAGTTAAGAACAATGCCTAATACATCAATAACTAGGGACACATTGATGGAAAACTTTCAGCTTTTGAAATTGAGGAATTTGGTCCTATTGCTACTATAAAGACAGATTTAGCTTTTAAGGCATCAACATCATCTGCACCATCATTTGACAAATCTGATTGGAAAGCCTTTTATGCAAGAGAACTTGAGGAAAGTAGGAGAGAAAATGAAGAACTTGAAGAACTTGAAGCACTATTTGCAAGAAAAGTGCCTAAAGGTCGAGTTGGAAGTAAATATGAAGGTAAAGCACCCTTTAAATTTTTTGACTGTAATAAGATTGGTCATATGGCTTCAAGATGCCCTGATAGACTGTTGGCATTATAATAGATAATGGGAGATTGTTAGCATTTCAATAAGGATATTGAGAAGGTTGTTGATGATTATGGATATAACTGATTAAGGATGATTTACTTTCTTAATATTATTATTTTGTCATTGATGTCAAGATATTGATTTTCTAAATCAGTATGATGTTGCCATATCCTGAGAAGTATGATTTGATGAGTATAAAGGTGTCGGTAAAAGATACAAAAAGAATATGATGAATAAGGGGATGAATAAGTTATTCAATGGGCATCTATTACCGAGTTAGACAATGATGAGATCATGATGTTTAGATTGTTTTAATATCATACATATGTTATTTATTGTAAGGTTAATACTATACTATCTTACTAAGCAAAGAACCTAGTAGGTAAACCCTAAAGAACCTAGTCGGTAAACCCTACGGTTATCACTATCGGTTAATGAAGACAGAGTGTCTACCGAGTAAAGTTTAGTATTTACCGAGTTGTAAGCAAGTTGTAATAGAATGCATCAAATGGTTACATGCATTATTTAATGAAGGGAGCTGATGAGCTAGAATTGATTAAATGATTGGTATACCATGCATAAACTTTGTTAAAGAATCTATGGCAAAGGAAAATTGGCATGAAGATCTACAATGCAGATTGAACCGCATACGCTAGCACAAGTTCCAAGAAATGAATGCAAGTTCCAAGGTGGGGTAAAATGTTTTTCAGATCGAAGAATACATTGAACCTGGTCAAAGTTTGAAGATCTGATGGCTATGATTGATCATGGGAAATGTGATCAAGGAGATTAAGTGGTTGGAAATTGTTTATAAATAGGGAACTATTGATAAACAATGTATGCGGTAAAGTGTATGCACAGGGATTCTACATAGTAATTACCGAGCACAAAAGCTTGAAGAACTGTTTGTATAATAGAGTATAGAGCCCAGTAGATGGACAAGATTAGTTCTATGTCTAGATTGTATTGAGCAAATAAGAATCTTCTTTAGCATTTTAGATGTGAAGTTGCAGATAGATTTTTATTACTGTTATTTTGTGAAGTGACAAAAAATCTCTTAACTGAGTGGACTTAACAGTCTTATTTGTAAAACCCTCTAGCAAGGTGACATTCTGATTGAGTGTTTGAAATCCTTTAACAAGGTCACTTCTAGCAAGGTGAAGATCCTAACAGATCTGAGGGAAATCCCTTAACCGGGTCACAACTAGCAATGTGTTTGTAATCTTTAACAGGATTTGCTTTTAACCGAGCATACTCTAGAAGAGTATATTTCTTAGTGGGTCTGAAATCCCATAGTGGTTTTTCCCTATTTGGGTTTCCATGTTAAATCTGGTGTTATGAGGTTTATGATGTTTATATGCTTTTGAGTTTGCATGTTTAAAATTTTTGGTTATATCACTAAAGTATATGTTACCGAGGTTGAATCTGATGTTTTTATGGAAGATTAAGTTTGTATGATTCACCCCCCCCCTCTCATCTTATCAGCTTGGCATCTATACTTAACATTAGGTATAAGAACTATCAATTGGTATCAGAGCTTTGGACTCCAGAAGAAAAGTTTAAAGGTACTTGAGGCAAAGATCCAAAGATGTATAAGAGGGATGCACCGAAGCTGAACAAGTCAAGTTTCTCTACATGGCAGAAAAAAATGAAGCTGCACCTATCAGGAGTTGGAGAATATGTTGTATATTATCTGGAGAATGATTTCATTACACCGAGAACCTATCCATTGACAATGGAAGAGATAAGAGCAAAGCAAGAACATATCCAAGCAATGATTGAAATAACATCTGCATTGACCGACTTAGAGTTTAATGATCTAGAAGGCTGCAATGATGTGAAGGCTATGTGGGACAAGCTCATATCTGTATATGGCAGTGATGAACATGTTCAAAGAGAAAAAGTGGATAGACTAAGAGGGAAACTTGAATCTATGAGGATGAATGAAGGTGAGAACATAACTTAGTATAGTACAAGACTAAAGGAGATTGTCAATCAAATCAAAGGAGTAGGTGGAACCATTGAAGAAAAGGATATAACAAGTAAGTTGTTAAGAACCCTTCTACCAGCTTATGCAATCAGAGTCTCTGCAATCAATGAATTAATGTTTGTACCCAATATGCCAGTTTCTTTAGATGCTACTATTGGTAAGCTACATGCATTTGAGTTAAGTAATTTTGATAATAGTGGGTCTTCGGTAAATAAAGTTGAATTTGCATTTAGTTCTTTTCATCTTGATGAATATAATAATTACAATGAAAGAAAGTATAAGTACTCTAAAGGAGATCACAGTGGAGCAAGTGAAAGATTTCATAAGAACAAGGAGGAAGTACACAAACTGTATGAGGAAATCAGAAAGCAAGAAGAAATTGAAGCACTATTAGCCAGAAGGTTACCGAGAGGCAAAGGTAAGTATAAAGGAAAACTACCTTTGAAATGTTTCAATTGTGATAAGATAGGACACATGGCTTCTAACTATCCTGACAAAGATTCTACTGAAAAGAGAGATTACAGAGATAATAGACAGAAAGACAATCATTACAGAGGACACCGAGACTTCAGAAGAAGAGATAGAAAGACATGCTTAATAGCTGATGAGGAATCCAATGATGATAAATCAGATAAAATGGATATAGAGGAAGTAGTTTATGTGGCTATCAAAGATGGATCAGATGAAGAAAGGTATGAAGAAAAAGCCCTAATATCTCACATAAATACTAATAATTCTTGGATCATAGATAGTGGATGCTCACATCACATAACTGGTGATAAACACAAGTTTGTTATGTTAGAAGATTATGATGGAGGCTATGTATGATTTGGTAATGATGCACCATGTCCAGTAAAAGGTAAAGGATCTATAACACTTCTTGACAATGCAAGATACAATGATATTTATTGGGTTGAATGTTTGAAATACAATTTGTTGAGTGTAGCACAGCTAAACAATATAGGATACTGAATAGAATTTCAGAAAGGAATTGTCAAAGTTCATGACAAGAATGGAAAGTTAGCTACTACCAGGACACAAACAAAAGGTAACACATTTCACCTTGACTCAACTAGAAATAAGTGTCTGTATGCAAAGATAGATGATACTTGGTTATGGCATAAGAGGTTTTGTCATGTAAATTTTGATAATCTGATCAAAATAAGTAAGAAGCACCGAGTAAGAGGTCTACCAAGTTTGGAAAAACCTGAGAATGCTATGTGCCAAGGATGCTAGATGGGTAAGATGACAAGATCAAGCTTTACAAGTAATTCTTAGACTTCTAAGGGAATTTTAGATCTTGTGCACACCGATCTTTGTGGTCCTATGAAATTTCAAAGTTATTATGGTGATAAATATTTTATATTATTTGTGGATGATTACTCAAGGATGATGTCAGTTATGTTTTTAAAATAAAAATCAGAAGCTTTTCAAATGTTTAAATGGTACAAGGCAAGAGTTGAAAATGAAACAGGAAGACAACTGAAATGTCTTAGATCAGATAGAGGAGGAGAGTTCACATTTGATGAGTTCAACTTATTCTACAATGATCATGGTATTAAAAGACAAGTCTCTACACCAAGAACTCCACAGCAAAATGGAATATTTGAGAGAAGAAATAGATCTATTGTCAATTCTGCCAGAACCCTGATGATTAAAAAGAAAGTGCCACAAACATTTTGGAGAGAATCAATAAGCACAGCAGTTTACACCCTGGACCAAGTACAACTGAAGAAAGGAACTATGAAGACACCATATGAAATCTGGTATGACAAGAAACCTAATGTAAGTAATTTCAAAATCTTTGGAAGTAGATGCTATGTACACAAAGATGATAGAAATGGCAAGTTTGATCAGAAAAGTGAAGAAGGAACATTTCTTGGTTATTCTTCTAGAAGAAAAGCATTTAAATGTCTGATCAAATCATCTAATAAAATAGTAGAAAGTGCAAATGTGAAAATTGATGAATTTGCAGAAAGAAATGATGAAGGAAATTCCAAGGAACCAGAAGACTATGATGAATTTGTCTATGTTCAACCAACAAGTCTTACTGAGAAAACTGTTGAAGAAAATGAAGAGAATATCCAGTTACCAAGTGATGAAGAAGATCATATAGAGCCTATCGAGCCTGTATTAGCCAAATATGTCAGAAGACATCATGCGTCAAGTTAGATTATAGGAGATAAGGATGATCCAGTTATGACAAGGAACAAACTGAGACATAACACATGTCTAATATCTGAATTTGAGCCGAGAATAGTGAAAGATAGAAGAGATTGATCAAATCAAGAAGAATGACACATGGACCTGGTCCCAAGACCGAAGGACAAAAATGTAATTGGTACAAAGTGGATTTTCAGAAACGAGCTGAATGAAAAAGGAGAGGTCATTCGAAATAAAGCAAGACTAGTTTGCAAAGGTTGTGCCCAAGAAGAAGGAATTGATTATTGTGAAACTTTTGCACCTATGGCTAGACTAGAAGGAGTAAGAACATTGTTGGCATACGCTGCTTACAAAAATTTCAAGGTATTTCAAATGGATGTCAAAACTGCATTTCTGAATGGTATATTAGAAGAAGAAGTTTTTATTGAACAACCTGAAGGATTTGTTGAAGACAAGAGTAAAAATCAGGTATGTAAATTGAACAAAGCATTATATGGTTTGAAAGAAGCACCTAGAGCATGGTATGAAAGATTGCACTCTTATTTCATTAAGATTGGTTTTATAAGGACAAGTGAGAATATTAATATGTACATGAAGAATGATGAAAATGGAATACTAATCTCAACCATATTTGTTGATGATATTATATTTTGTGGAAATGACTCTTTTTGCAAGAACTTTGGAAATGAAATGAGAAAAGAATTTGAGATGTCATTAATTGATGAGATAAAGTATTTTATAGGTTTACAGATACTGCAAATGAAAAATGAGATTTTCATTACTCAATCCAAATACATAAAGGAAATCTTGAAGAAATTTGGAATGGAGGATTCAAAACCAGTAAGTACTCCTATGACTACCAACTATAAATTATCAAAGAATGATGAATCTGCATCTGTTGATGAGACACTTTACCGATCCATGATTGGAAAGCTACAATATGTTGTTCACAATAGGCCAGATATAGCACATGTAGTAGGTATAGTTGCAAGATTCTCTGTAGATCCCAAGGAAACACACATGACAGCAATCAAAAGAATTTTTAGATACTTGAAAGGCACTGAGGATTATGGCTTAGCATATCAGAAAGGAAATGACTTTGATTTAAAAGTTTATACCGATGCTGATTGGGCAGGCAACATTGATGATAGAAAAAGCACAAGTGGAGGAGATTTCTTTTTAGGAGAAAGACTAGTAAGTTGGCTTAGCAAGAAACAAGGATGTGTTTCACAGTCAAGAGCAGAAGTTGAATATGTTATTGCAGCATTAAATTGTACCAACATAGCATGGATCAAACAACTGTTGGATGGTATAAATGAGAAAGTTACCGAGCTAGTAACTATATTCTGTGATAATACTAGTGCCATTAACATTTCAAAGAATCCTGTTATGCACTCTAAGATGAAACACATCTCTATCAAATATCATTATCTTAGAGAAGAAGCTCAAGAGAAGAAAGTGGTGTTGGAGTATGTTAGCACAAAGGAATAAATAGCAGATATCTTCACCAAGCCACTGCCGAGGGACACTTTTGAGTATCTCAGAAGTAAGTTAGGGGTCCTGCCCTACCTTCCATTCACTGACCGAGTTCGGTGAAAGCATCAATTTGATGACTCTACAGAATATCTTTTAGGAATTGATGCTGATTTACACACTTTAGGAGGTTTTCTAAAGGTGTGCAGGAAACAATATAGGAAACAGGAATTGAAGACAAAATGCTCTGACCGAGACTAAGTTGATACATCACAATAGGAAATCACTTCATACAGGAAGAAATTATGTTTTAGTTCTTTACTTTTTGGCATTGTTGTCAAAGGGGGAGAAGACTGGAGATGACTAGAGAAGACTGAAGAAAAGCAAGACTGAGAAAAGAGGAGAAGCATAATGTATGGGGGAGAAGACTGATGATAGGGGGAGAGCATTTAAGCATTTCAGAATATCATAGCAATTCGAATCAATTAGGTCAAATCAATTGGTTTTGCCATCAATGCCAAAGGGGGAGATTGTTGGCATTATAACAGACAATGGGAGATTGTTGGCATTTCAATAAGGATATTGAGAAGGTTGTTGATGATTATGGATATAACTGATTAAGGATGATTTATTGTCTTAATATTATTATTTTGTCATTGATGTCAAGATATTGATTTTCTAAATCAGTATGATGTTGCCATATCTTGAGAAGTATGATTTGATGAGTAAAAAGCTGTTAGTAAAAGACACAGAAAGAATATGATGAATAAGGGGATGAATAAGTTATTCAATGGGAAACTATTACTAAGTTAGACAATGATGATATCATGATGTTTAGATTGTTTTGATATCATACATATGTTATTTATTGTAAGGTTAATACTATACTATGTTACCGAGCAAAGAACCTAGTCGGTAAACCCTAAGGTTATCGCTATCGTTTAATGAAGACAGAGTGTCTATCGAGTAAAGTTTAGTATTTACCAAGTTGTAACTAAGCTATAACAGAATGCATCAAATGGTTACATGCATTATTTAATGAAGGGAGCTGATGAGCTCGAACTGATTAAATGATTGGTATGTTATGCATAAAGTTTGTTAAAGTATCTATGGAAAAGGAAAATCGGCATGAAGATCTATAGCGCAGATTGAACCGCATACCCTAGAACAAGTTCCAAGAAATGTATGCAAGTTCCAAGGCAGGGTAAAACATTTTTCAAATCGAAGAATACATTGAACCTAGTCAAAGTTTGAAGATCTTATGGCTATGATTGATCATGGGAAATGTGATCAAGGAGATTAAGCGGTTGGAAATTGTTTATAAATAGGGAACTATTGATAAACAATGTATGCGGGAAAGTGTATGCACAGGGATGCTACATAGTAATTATCGAGCACAAAAGCTTGAAGAACTATTTGTATGACAGAGTATAGAGCCCAGCAGATGGACAAGATTAGTTCTATGTCTAGATTGTATTGAGCAAATAAGAATCTACTTTAGCATTTTAGATGTGAAGTTGCAGATAGATTTTTATTACTGTTATTTTGTTAAGTGACAGAAAATATCTTAACCGAGTGGACTTAATAGTCTTATTTGTAAAACCCTCTAGCAAGGTGACATTCTGATTGAGTGTTTGAAATCATTTAACATGGTCACTTCTAGCAAGGTGAAGATCCTAACAGATCTGAGGGAAATCCCTTAACTGGGTCACATCTAGCAATGTGTTTGTAATCTTTAATAGGATTTTCTTTTAACCGACCACACTCTAGAAGAGTATATTTCTTAGTGGGTCTAAAATCTCATAGTGGTTTTTCCCTATTTGGGTTTCCACGTTAAATCTGGTGTTATGAGGTTTATGATGTTTATATGCTTTTGAGTTTGCATGTTTAACAGTTTTGGTTATATCACTAAAGTATATGTTACCGAGGTTAAATCTGATGTTTTTTATGGAAGATTAAGTTTGTATTATTCACCCCCCCTCTCATCTTATCAGCTTGGCATCTATACTTAACATTAAGTATCAGAACTATCATAGACATGCTAGACTAAGAGAAGAAGCTAGAAGAACATACAAGCCTAATCCTGAATATCAGAGATACAAATTTAAGAAGAATAAAGATAAATCTTGTTATCTTGCTAATGAAGGAGTCACTGATGATTCCGATGAGGATCCGGCGGACAATGGATGGGTTTTTGTTGCTATAACAAAAGATTAATCGACACCTACAGTTCAATTGGTAGAGCAGGCCCTGGTAGCTAAAGTTGAAATTAAGGATGAATGGATCATTGATTTAGGATGTTCACATCATATGACTGGTGATAAAGGTAAATTCTTGAACTTTTAGGAGTATAATGGAGCTCTGGTAAGATTTGGAGATGATAAAGCTTGTTTGATCAAAGGAAAAGGTACTTATCTCTTGATGGTAAGCATAAAATTGACAATGTTTACTATGTAGAAGGTTTAAAGCATAATCTTTTGAGTTTTGGTCAATTAGTTGAAATAGGATTTCAATTACAATTCAAGAATGGAAAATGCAAAACTGTGGTTTGGAAATCACAACGAGTAATCAAACTAGAGGTAACATGTTTCATTTGAATAACAGTGAAAAGATATGCTTGATTGCACATATTTATGAAAGTTGGCTATGGCATAAGAGACTCTGTCATGTAAATTTTGATTGCATGGTAAAAATTAGTACTACTAAGGCAATTAGAGACTTACCTAAGATTGTTAAACCTCACAATCCAGTATGTAAGGAATGTCAATCTGGAAAACAAGTTAGAGCATCTTTTAAAAGTATTCCAAAAAAATCCAATAATGCTCTTGACTTAATTCACACTGATTTATGTGGTCCAGCTAGAACTAAAAGATTACAAGGTGATAGATATTTCATGTTAATCATTGATGACTATTCTAGAATGTGCTGGGTTACTTTTCTCAGAGAAAAATCAGAAGCACTTGGGAAGTTCAAACTATTCAACGTTATGGTAGAAAATGAAACCGACAAGAAAATCAAATGTTTGAGATCAGATCAAGGAGGTGAATTTACATCTAAAGAATTTAATGCATTGTGTGAAGTAAATGGAATCAGAAGAGAATTATCAGCACCTCGGACACCACAACAAAATGGAGTTGTAAAAAGGAAAAACAGAACTATCTTGGATGCAGCTAGAAGTATGTTATCAAAAGCAAATCTATCACATGTATATTGGAGAGAGGCAGTAAGCACAACGGTCTATACATTCAACAAAGTTCACATCAAAGGTGAAACCGGTAAGACCACTCATGAACTATGGTTTGTTATTACTCCTTCTCTTAAATATTTCAGAATATTTGGAAGTAAATGCTATATTAGGAGAGATGAGTATATTGGCAAATTTGGTCCTAGAAGTGATGAAGGAATATTTCTTGGTTATTCATCTACGAGCAAGGCATATAGATGTTTTAACAAGAGATTGCAAAAACTTGTTGAGAGTACAAATGTGAAGATTGATGAACAGTTTAGAGGAACTTCAAGGTATATATACTTTGAACCAGCAACAGAAATACTAACAAATGAACCTACATTGAATCCACCAGTATAGGATGAAGATCCAGTTACCCTGATATCATCTTAAAATTCCACTGTAACTGAGGAACAATAGAAAACGAAGACACCCTGGTATGTAAGAATGAACCACTCTGAAAATCAGATAATTGAAAATAATTGAAAACAAGTATCAAGGAGTTATGATAAGAGGAAGGCTGGCAAATGAAGAGGTATGTCTTATTTCTCAAATTGTACCATCATCAATTAATGAGGCATGTGAACATAATCATTGGATTAAAGCTATGGAAGAGGAACTAGAACAAATTGAGAAGAACAACACATGGACATTAGTTCCCCGACCTAAAGACAAAAATGTGATTGGAACAAAATGGGTATTCAGAAACAAACTTAATGAAGATGGTAAGGTAATCAGAAATAAAGAAAGACTAGTGTGTAAGGGATATTCTCAGAAAGAAGGAATTGATTATAATAAAACCTTTGCACCGGTAGCTAGAATTGAGGCAATCGGATTATTCTTGGCTTTTGCAACACACAAGAACTAAAAAGTATATCAAATGGATATTAAATGTGCATTTTTGAATGGAGATCTTGAAGAAGAAGTTTACATTGAGCAACTTGATGGATTTTCTTTGACAGATAACAAAGATATGGTTTGTAGGTTAAGGAAAGCTTGGTATGCTAGATTGGATAAATATCTTTTGAAGATTGGTTTTTCTAAAGGTAATGTTGACATAAACATATACTGTAAAGTGACTAATGATGACATCTTGGTTATAGAAGTTTTTGTTGATGATATAATCTTTGGAGGAGAAGATGGATTATGTAAAGACTTTTCTATTGAAATGCAGCAAGAATTTGAAATGTCTATGATTGGAGAGATAAAATTCTTTTAAGGATTGCAGATTTCATAGACTGGTAAAAGTATATTCTTGAGTCAATCCAGGTACTTGAAGGAGTTACTAAAGAAATTTGGGATGGAGAACTCTAAACTGGTAAGCACACCTATGACTACAAATGACAAATTATCACTAAGGGATGAATCTACACCTATTAATCTGACTAGATACAAATCTATGATAGGAGGCCTACTGTATTTGACACAAACAAGACCTGATATTATGAATGCAGTATGTATTGTTTCAAGATTTCAGAGTAATCCTAGAGAAAATTATGAATTGGCAGTAAAAAGGATTTTCTGGTACTTACAAGGCACTACAAATCTTGGTTTATGGTATCCTAGAGGTGAAAACTTGGAATTATGTGCATACACAGATGCAAATTGGGCAGGAGATGTGGATGACAGAAAAAGCACCACCGGCAGAGCATTTTTTCTTGGAAGTAGATTAATTTCTTGGTTGAGTAAGAAACAAAGTTGTACATCTTTATCAACAGCAGAATCAGAATATGTTGCAGTAGCAAATAACTGTACACGGGTATTATGGCTTAAGCAAATGTTGAAGGACATAAAGATAAAATGCAAGGAACCTATAACTATCTATTGTGATAACACTGCAACAATTGATATATCTAAGAATCTGGTCCTACATTCTGAAACTAAACATGTTTCTATCAAACTGAATTTTCTAAAAGAGAATGTTGAAGCAAAAGAAGTAAAACTGGTTTATGTGAATACTAAAGAGTAGATTGTAGATATTTTCACTAAGCCTTTGCCTAAGGAGACTTTTGAATATCTCAGAGATTAGCTTGGGGTCATACCCCCACCGGTAGAGACTTAGATAGTTGATGTTTTTCATCAACTAGCAGAATTAACAGAGAAATCTTTTACTCTGGCTTTGATGATGAGAGCTACTTCTCAGGGGGAGTAGTTGGTATACTGAATTGGTTGGTATTGTATATTTGAACTTGGCTTTTGTATTGGCTTTGGCATTTGATGTCAAAGGGGGAGAGATTGATATGGAAAACACAAGGAAAACACATGTTACTCTCAGAGGGAGAGATGGTTACTTTGGGAGAGATTGATTACTCTCTATATCAGAATTTTGATTTCTGGTTATGATCTCTTTTGGGAGATTGTTGGTTTTTGTTATTTGGCATTTCTGTTTTGGCACTTTGATGGTTTTTCCATCTTATGTTGCCATCAATGCCAAAGGGGGAGATTGTTTGTATTTTGGTTATTTTTATATGGTTTTGTCATTGATGTCAACACCTATTAACACTTATCAACTTTGGCACTTTGGAGAATTGGTAATGTTCACCGACAAGCAAGTAACTTATGCACAGTCATCGATATCTGGTACACCGGTAGGATATATTGTTCATCGACACTTGGAATAACATGGAAAACATTTGGTTAAGTTGAAGACATCATTTGGACACTTTGTCTTGGAGATTTTTTCATTGGTATATTCGTATTTGCATATTTCCTGTTATTGGCAAATAGGTCCAAAATAAGCATCGACAGGCTTATCTATTCTAGATCAGCACGACATGCTTTGGAAATGATTTTGTTGTTATTGTAAATGCATTAAGGTGACTTGTTGAATCGGATATTGCATCGGTTATTGATTTACTTGTAATATCTTTTAGAGCCGACCTACTAAAATTGGTCTTAGGTTACGGTATATATGTAAGATCTCATTTGGAAGATCGATATGCATTTGGGAAAAGGGATTGTAAGAAGTTATATGCGAGAATAAGCATAGCTATACACATAGACATCATTTTAAGGTGAAGCAAGGCTTTTGTAAAGGCATATCAGAACTACACCGGTACTGAATCCAGCATATTAAGATGTTATTTTGAGTAGTACATCAATATTGGATTTAACCATCCAATTGTAGTCAATGTGACTCCTATTTGTGTTTGAGTAGTGAGCTCTAGGCGCTTGGCCTTTCTGCATGTGTAGACCCCATTTGTATACACATACTATCTGCAGTAGTATCATCTGATTGTTGGTAAGGTTTCCCACCATGGTTTTTCCCCTTATAGGGTTTCCACGTACAAATATTGGTGTTATGTGTTGTGGATGTTATTGTCTTTCTATTTCATGCATTAATCTTTATCAGTACTACAATTAATTGACAAACTATCTACCAGCATAAAGTTTGGTTTACTGGTATTAAGCATTAAGCTTGGTTAAGTTGTTTTTGGTTTGAATTTATTTGACAACTGATTCAACCCCCCCCCCTCCTCTCAGTTGTCTCCGGGACCTAACACTTAAACTAATTCTTAAACCACCAGATGCAAATGAATAAAAGAAAAGGACAGAAATTAAATGCAAACAAGCACAAAACCATAAAACCAGAATTTAAATACGTGTAAAGTCACAAAGGGAAAAAACACAATGGGATTGGGACCCACAATGTTATAATACTGTGATCAAGAGTATAATAATATTACAAGAGGGGAATGCACATGCATTCAGGCACATTTCCTAGAACTCACTGCTCAAATACAAAAGATGGCTACAACCTCGGAGGACTCACTATCCTACAAATGATAACAAGAATTTCTCAACTAAAAAGTGGCATCTAAAAATGCTAAAATGTAGTTCTTGATTAAGCGCAAAGTTATTATGTTCTAGTATTGTGACAACCTCCTCTGTTCTGTTGCTTTGTCATATGCCAGAGTATAAAATCAAAGATAGAGCATGTGAAAATATGCACCAAAACTCATAAAATCTTTGCACACTTATATCTATCACCAAAATTCTCAAAAAAATCGGTCTTATATATCCGAACTACTTGATTATGTCACAAGTATGTCAGCTTCAAAATATTTGCAAAACATGAAATGTGTAACAATAAGTCGACTCAATCCGATTACAATTCCATGTACAGACCTAAATAGATTGATAATATTCTTCACACATATCGGCTCGACCACCTCAAACTCAAAACAAATCACTGAAATCATCACAAGAATTTTGCATAACATGCTACACCAAAATAACCTTCTTCTTCCTAAAATACTGAATACCGCATCTTCATTATTGCATGAGAATCAATATTGGAGGCTAGGATTATGAATTAAAAGTTGTCTCAAATATCTAGCACCCCAACTCTTCCATCGCAACCAGAATTGAGTTATGTTCAATGTACCCATACTCTTTCGCATAGTGTATTCCACCTTCCAGACTTAAGCAACATGAATATCAAACATCTGATAGAACAACATATACCAGATGTGATTTTTAATCTGAGTTTCCATCAATGACAACCCCAAAAAATCTCTCATGCACTAAGCTCTACTAGTATAGTGTCTCTTGCCAACAATCTCCCCCTTTAGCATTGATGGCAACACTTGATGAAAAATAACATTGTTAGACCAAAACTGACATACAGTACAAAAATTCAAAACTGTAACAAATATGTTGGCATTGTGTTTCCATTGATGTCAATAGGTATAGCATGTTACCAGTAGAGTAGGACAACTGGTATGGGAGTATTGTTGACATGCAGCCATTGATGTCAACTAATGTTGCAAGTCACTAGTAAAGAAGAGAATGTCATTAAGAGGAATGACCATTGGAGTCACCCATACACAAGTCAGTGTTTGACTTGTGTTGACTTGTGTGGATGAAATGGAATTGGTACACAAGTTAGTATTTGACTTATGTGGATGAAATGGATAAGTTATTGGTATAGTCTAACACCGGTAAGGAAAGGATGTCAACTTGTAAGAGTTGTGTTGACAGTGAGCAGTTGCCAACCGACAAGCTTATGACTAGTGTACAAGCAGGATGAGCAAGGTGCTTGAGTTGTTGTTTGTGATGAAGAGGCAAAATTTTACTAAATATCACATCAACATTGGAGATGATGTACACCTATCAACCGGCAAGCATATGCCTATCATGTTAGCAAAAGGCTAGCCATTAAAGAAGGGTATATCGGCATAAAGGGTGAAGTCATCCAATAGGACTCTCACCAGAAGAAGATGATATAATAGGTTGGAGTCTAGACTGCTGTAAGATAGTGAGGTAGACAAAGGGGATGTCTACTGGGTTCTGTATAGGAGATGTATATGCTTACAGAAGGTGATCACACTTGTGCAATGCCGATAGTGGATGGTAATTGTGTGGTAGTTTACACCGGATCTACTAGTGAATCACTATGATTCCACAAGTGCATGGAATCAAAGATATGCAACAGATCAAAAAGTGTAGGCATGGTTGTGCTACAAGAACAAAGGAAGGAGAGTTGAGCTGATGACTTTGTAACTCTAACAAATCGGTGAAGATGTGACTCAGTCAAATGATGCTTGAGGCTCTACAGTAACACACATGGAGTTACCATGATATAGATTGAAAAAGGTGTTGCCTCAGTGCATTATGTTGGAGAATGATGACATGGAGTCATCTAGGTGGTTACTGGTATGAAAAGAATTACATAAGAAAAAGGCCCTCATTAGCTGATGATGAACATGATGCATGTAGTGAACTGGCATGTTTGGATGACCAAGGAAAGGTACTACACCAGGAAGACCAAGAGTCATTGGCAAGAAGATTAACCGACAAGGTGATTTGTGTCGGTAGGTGTATACCAGTTAATTGTGTGGTCAATGGCTAAGAATGAACTAACTCAGTGAGCAGAGGTGGATACCGATAGTGATTCCACATGGAGATGAAGTGGAAAACATACATGAGTCAGTAGATGGAACAAGCACAGGTTGGTGGTTGGACCAGAATTAATGGTAAATGTTAAGCTTGAGGATTCACGACAGAGGTTTGCGACTCGCAATCCAGGATAAATTGATTATGCAGGTCAGGTTGGCGAAGGAAATAGATAAGACATTTATAGTAGTTGACCAAGGGATGAATCAACAAATTGAATGTAGAATGTGAAACATAGAAAGCATGTTCTGGAAGGCTTGAAAATGGTGGATATCTACAAGTAGACATCTGTAAGTTGTGATCTGACCAGATTTGATTGGATTTGATGTACCTTGTGATCAGTGGAGAAAACTCTAATGCGACAAGTTTGAATGTGGCTTTTGGTGGGAAGAATGGCCTATAAATATGCAAGCCAAAGATATTGTTAAGTGTTGTTGGATGGGAGAGAGTATTGGTGCTCAATAAGAGAGTTAGATCACTGAGAGTCAAAAGAGTAGAAGATAACATCGATTGAGTGAGTGGAGGTTAACCGGTGATAGGGTTTAATAGAGGGTTCAACCGGTATGGTTTGAGAAACCAGTAAAGTAGCTAGATTGCATCAGAGAAGATAACTCGAAGGTGCTTGTTCTGATAGGAAGACAACAGAGGGTGTTGAAGTGTAGCATAGTGAATGATAGATCTAGTGAAGCAAGTGCAGAGCAAGGTAACCAGTAGAGTGTAAACCTATAAAGAAATAGAGGGAGGTGAACCAGTGTAGTAGAGAAGGTGTCTCACCGATAGAGTGAAGTATATGCAATGGTTACAAGATTCACTTGCAACAGTATAACTACTTTTGTATTTGATGCTATCATTGTGATCACTAAGTTGTAGCTTGGTGTAGGGGTTGGTGCTCCTTGGGTTGGTGTCCTAAATCAGTGGTTGGTGCTCCTTGGGTTGGTGCCCTAAATCAGGGGTTGTAGCTCCTCGGGTTGGTGCCCTAAATCAGGGGTTGTATCTCCTTGGGTTGGTGCCCTAAACTTTGTAATAGATTTTATTGTGAGGGTGGATTGAAGCAGTAGACTCCAACAGCATTACTCACCGAGGTTTTTCCCATCTTGGGTTTTCCTCGTATACGCTGGTGTTATGAGATGTCCCTTTGTGTGTGATTGCATTTATGTTGGTCTCCCCACTAACCGGTAAGCCTACATTGAGTTAGATCTAAGAACCGGTATACTCACATAGGATAGTTAAAGGGAAAAGTTTGAGAACCATTGATTCTCCCCCCTCTCAGTGGTGCACTGTGTCTAATAATTGGTTTCAGATCCTAGGTTCCCAGTCAGATGAGATTTCTCCAACTTGGGTAGATTCTGGATTAAGGAAACAATGGTTTGTTTAGCATCAATTATTGCTCCAGTTTTTGATGGTTCAAACTATTCCATTTTGAGTTATAGAATGGAAGTGTACCTATCCTCTCTAGGGTTTGATGTGTGGATGTTTGTTGTAAATGGTTTCCCTAGTAAAGTCAGTCTTCCCATTGATTTGGATGCAGAAAGGAGAAACTAGTGCAATGAAGTAGCTATGAAGACTATACTTTGTGGGCTAATAGATGATGTCCCTTCACAAGTGGACCGATGCAGATTGACAAAAAGATTATGGGACAAATTGAAGAATCTCTATGGAAATGAGCCCACTACTGCAAAACTGGCCTACGCTGATAAGATGAGAAATGCATCTCATGTATCTGCAAATGATGAAGGCATATCTACTAGTAACCACATCATTGATCAAGAAGGAACCCACCTCTTCATGGATCAAGAATCAGAAGATGAGATTCACACATCTAAGAATGATCATGCAGATCACTCCTACCGGGGAGATGTGTTTGGCAGTGATAGTGAAGGTGAAGAAGAAGAAGAAGCAGAAGTTGATCTCAAAGGAGAGCTTTTAAATACACTTGAAGAACTCAGAAGAGTAAGGAATGAATACAAGCTATTCAAGAATGTTTCTATTGTAGAGAAGAACTGGTTGACCAAATGCCTTGAAGAGTCTGAGAAATGCATCTCATAGTTGAAGTCCCAAGAAGGAGACACCAAGGAGTGTCGGTGCAGTGATCTAGCCTCTGTGCTAGAATTAAAACATAAAGAATATCATAAGCTTGTTGGAGAAATGGAGGTTCTCTTAAATTACCATGAGAAATGTCAAGATGAGCTCAAGGTAAGGATCTGGTTTGATAGTTGCAATGATGCCATGAAAAAGATGTTGAAGAAGCAAAAGCATGCCAAGGACACAAAAGGATTAGGAAGTGGTGTCGGTGATTGCTCCACCAACAAGAATGTCCCACACATTGACATTATATTTGTCTCCTCAAATGGAGATAACAAGGGATAGACCTTCACTATTCAGAATACTCCCCAGAAGAAGGTTGATCTAACCACAATTGGTGAAGACTTGTAGAAAAGAATGAAGATCAGTGTTGCAAGAAAGAGGAACAATGCAGATCCTAAGGGAAAAGGGAAGCTAGGAGAAGATAGCTTTACCAACTACAAGAGCAAGAGAAGCCAGCCTAGAAGACCCCCTAACGGTAGAAGACAAGGAGATGTTGTTATCTACAAGTCAAATCAGGTATGGAAAAAGAAGGGAGCTGATGGAAGAACTTCTCAGAATGGACATCCCAAGATCCATTCCCAGAGAATTAGAATTGGAGATGCTAAACCAGTAAGATATCCCCATTCATGGAAAAATAAATTTGTAAGTAATAAGAACTCCTTCCCTGGTTATTGTTTTCCATGTAATGGCTATGGTCATAGGACAGAAGGATGTACAAAAAGACCTAGAAGGAATTATATAGGATCTCATAATAATGCATATGAGTTGAATGTATCAAGAAGTAGAAACATGCATATCTCCTCTCTTGGTTATACAAATGATGTATGTTATAACTATAGTAGATCTGTCCATAGAAGTTATGAATGCAGGAAGAAGAACTCACAAGTCTATGGCATCTAGTGGGACAATCATGCTCAACGTAGAGGTAGTTATAGAAGAAATGAGTAGCAAAGACCTACATGAAACAAGGAGAAGAGTGTTCCTACACATACAAGGAACCCATGGAGACCGGTAGCTAGCTATAATGACATAAGAAGAAATGGAAGAGAAAACCGATATGTTAGGAGATTCCCCAATCAAGAGATTGGCATGGATGTTGTTTTCCACTACAACATTGCTTCCGATCATGTTGCAAAATCTAGTAAAACAAGATCTAATGAGAAGAGGAAGATGAAACCTACTCCAGGTGCTGAAAATGAGAATAGAGAAAAGATCAAGAATGTCTGGAGCAAGAAGGAAGAGAGTAGAACCATGGACCTATTGGCATATGCACACTCATGCATAAACTTGAAACTGAATTGAGTCTATTTGCATGAGTAGCTTTATACCCTAATATCATGCTAATAAATCTCACATTAATGCCTAATACATCAGTAACTATGGGATATGGAAGATAAGGATGGAGACACATCTGAATTGCATTGGTAAAGACATCTAGGAAGTTACAAAGAATGGTTATACTGCTGCTATAGCTGGTCAGACTGCTCCAACTACCTTAGCTAAAGATAAGGAGAATGATTGCAAAGCAAGAGAAGCACTTTTGAGTGCATTATCAGATCAAAAAATCATGGGATTATCAGATAGGTCTACTACTAAAGCTATTTGGGATCATTTGGAAACACTAAATGAAGGAGATTCCATAGTCAAGATTGCAAAACTTGAAAGCTTCTGAGTCAGGTATGAACATCTGAAAATGGAAGAAGATGAAAGAATTTCTGCTTTTATGGAAAGAGTAAATGAAATTGTTTTGGGTATTAAATGTTGTGGAGGAACCCTGAGTGAGGATGAAATTGTTTCAAAAATCTTTAGATGTTTGCCACCGGCATATAAAATGAAGGTTACTGCAATAAATGAGTTGAGAACAATGACCTAGTTACAAACCTAACTGGTGCAACATTCGACAAAAGGTCCCTAAGAGTTAATGATGTAATAGACATTAATGTGAGATTTATCAGCATGATATTAGGGTATACATCTACTCATGCAAATAGACTCAATTCAGTTTCAAGTTTATGCATTAAGAGTGCTTATGATATGGTCACAGAAAATGAAAAGATTGATATATGTGAGTGGTTAAAAGATGAATTAATTGACAACCTTGGAAAGATTAAGAAGGACAAGAAAGGAACTTTCAGGTTTGGAAATTTGTTAGTATGTCTGATGCTACATATAACAAAATAGGTTCCTGGTATAGGCTACAAAGAACTTGGTTATGATATACCAATAGGTAAATAGTTAACAGAACTATTCAATAACATGGGAGAAAACAAGGAAAACAATATTCATGACTTCTTTCAAGCATTAAAGGCAATCAAAGAAGATGTGTTGAAGAAAACTGGTATAACAGAGGATGAGTTAGCAGCTCCACAACCTAAAACTCACCTATCACCAGTAGGTACTTCTTCAGGGAGTGACATGCCTGCAACTTTCAAAGGAGTTGTAAGGAAAAGAGATCCCTCACTAGCAATCACACCCTCACCCAGGAGGACAAGACAAAAACAACAAGCAGTGAGATCTCCGGTAAGAAAGGCTACACCAAAGAAGAAGAATCTGACACCCAAAAAGAAGAAGAGGACAAACAAAGACTTGGCCCCTCTTGATATACTACTAAATGAAATTACAGAGGAAGGTAAATTGAAAAATATAGAGAAAATATATGACACTTTAACAGCTGATGAAAAATAACAAATTGAAAATAGTGTTATATTGCATATGGAGATGTATAAGAAGTTTTTGATGGAAGCAGCAAATGAAATTCTAGATGAACTATTTAAGAGATTGGAAGCAAGAAGACAAGCAGTAATAGAACTAGACAAGAAAATAAAGATTGAAAAGCTACTTGTTGTTTATCCAATAAACTCACCCAAAGAAATTGATGACCTAATTGCTCAAGCCAACCGGTCAGTATTTTCTACTGCACACCGACACATTGCCTTAATGGTTGGAAGAATTAATGAGGTGACTGAGGAAACAAAAAATGGATGGGATATATTCTTAGTTGAAAAAGAAAAACAAGAAGAATACAAAAACCCCAAACCCATAAATTTTTATCAGAAAGATAGAGACAAGGGTAAAGGTAAAGTTGGTGGACCACCTAGTATCAAGGTTAGAGACAACTTACCCCCACCTCCTTTGATTACTCCACCGGTAAAAACAACAGCTATAGAAGATCAACCGACAACTAAGAATATGGATGTAGAGGACGGTAATACTAATTCTGAAGTCTTATATACTATGGATGTTGATACTCAAAAGATCAACATAGTAGTAGACAAAGATACAGTTGATAAGACTGACATGGCTAGTGAGCCTCCGGTAGTTGAGCAAACTAAAAACACACAGGAGAAACCGACAGAAGACAAAGAGAAAAAGGTAGAAACTCAGACTGAGACAATGCAACAAACAGAGCAAAAGGCTCCAGAACAAGATCAGGAACATGAGGAAATAGTGCCACCAACAATTGGAGAATTGGAAAAACCATTGCTTAAATAAATGCAGACACAAATAGACCTACCAAAGCTCAATACAAGCTTGGTTATTTCCACCAGTACTTAGATTATTGGTTCATCATCAGGCTTTAAATCAACTAATGTGACTGAGGTAGTATTAGATTCAATCAAAAAGATAACAGATTGCAGCTCACAAGCTTAGAAGGCAATTGATGATACCATACCAATTTTGAAGGTAATTTCTCCCAACTGTAATATAGACAATAAAGATTCTTTAGGACAACTTGATACACTGTGTAAATATATCACAGAAAACATTGAGAATATAAAGGAAGAGTCATTGAAGGATAAAGTAGAAATTGAAAAATAGAAATTCTTTGATGAGCAAATAAAGAAGTGTAACAGAGATTTTGACACACTTCTATCAGAATTATGTAACTTATTGAAAGAGTACAAAACTCTATACAAAGGCACCTATAAGACAAAATTTTTGACTATAGATATAGACAAAAAGATGAACAAGGTACAAGATGAGATCAATAAACTTGCAGATAATTTTGTTAACTCACCTGATACACTCAGTTTTTGAGGAGAAGATAACAAATTTTGAAGAAGATTTACTTAAATTGGAAAGAGAGAGAGAGAGAGAAAGAATAGTGAATAAGGCAAAACATTTGAGATAAAAACTAAGTCCAAGATTGGACTATCTAGCATCACTATGGAAGGAAGTATTTGAAACACTAATACAGGAACAGAGAACACCGGTAGAGCATTTGCAACATCTCACTGGTATAGTGAAGAGAACAGAGACAACAATAAAGGATAGCAAGAAGTTTATGGACAGTATGAACTTGATTTCGGGAGATCTTTTTCAAATTGTAACCACTCAATTACAAGGTTGAAACTACAAACTCTACTGACATCCTGACAACCTTTGTCATTGATGCCAAAGGGGGAGTAGTGGGATGAGAAAATTCAACTGAGAAAATTCAATATCATAGGAATCATATGCTCAGGGGGAGTACACACATTTTTGGTAACATTTTTGGACTTTACATTTTTGGTAACATTTTTGGACTTTACATTTTTGGATACATTTTGAAATTTCTCATGAGTGTTGCCATCAATGCCAAAGGGGGAGATTGTTGGCATATGCACACTCCAATGAGACATTGTATGTGATTGAAGGTTTTGTCATTGATGGCAACCTTGCAATCCTATGGCACTGGCAAAGGCATTATACCGGCATCACCAGATCACACTCTACACTGACACTTAGGACACCAGGACCAGCATAAAGAAAAGAAGTATACTGACATAGAGGCCGACAGGATTTTGTTATATTATATTTTGTTTATTATTGAAAACCTTTGTAAGCCAACTTGGTAAATTGTAAAATGACTCTTATATATAAAAGAGATCATTGTAGACATTTGGTAATGAGAAAGGAACCAGTGAGGAAAAATATTAGGCAGACCTATTATGCGAAATATAGGATAAGGGTTTATGTAAGAAGCAGAGCAGCAATCGGTACTAGATCAAGCATTATAGATGCTATTGTAAAGTAGTACAAGATATTGGATTTGTATAATCCTCATTGTAAGTCAGTGAGACTTCCCATTGAGCAGTGAGCTCTAGGCAGTTGGCCTTCCTGCATGTGCAGGCCCCTATTGTAAGTAATATTCTCTTATTGGCCAGTGAGTGAATATTGTGGGTCACAAATCCCATTGAGGTTTTTCCCAGACTGGGTTTCCTCATTAAAACCTTGTGTTACGGTGTGCTTTTCATGTGGATGTTCTTAATTCTATTTATTGCATTATTTATTGCATACCAGTACACTATTATAATATTTTCTGCATGTTTTAATTCAAGAAATATTAAATACTGGTCAGATACTAATTCACCCCCCCCTCTCAGTATCTGTGGGATTCCTAACAGGACCGACATTGTGCATTCAATGCACAAGTGATATCTCCTATGGATTAAATGAGATGAAAGACTATAGGGGGAGCTTCATACTAACCAAATCATTCATCCCCTTGGTTGATGAGGACAAAGGAGAAGACGAGCTATTGTCGGTAAAAAGGAAAAGATGAGAATGCAATGTGTGGCTATTGTTTTGAATATACATCTAGACAAGCATGATGGATCACTACCACATGTGAAATGAATGATAGCAGAGGAATTAGGAACTAGTAAATGCAAATTAGTGGATTAAGTATCCCATTGGATATAGAGGACCAGTAGAGTAAACTGGTATGTGCAGTGTCTTACCAGTAAATGTGTTAGCTGAAACTACAAATCATGTATGTAAATGATTTTTGATGACATTAGAGGCTCTTATGGTATGTACAAATGAAATTATGGCTCAGGTGGTATTGGAAATGTCCTGATTGACATTGTAGTGGTCTGGTAGTTGACTAGATGTAATCCTTGTGGGTCAATCGGTTGGATATGTGACAAAAAATTGTTGTGACCTGTAGTTGGCATTGTGGTCGTGATAGAGGGTGTCACAGGTGTGATGGATGTCTTGGAAGTGAAAGACTGCCAGCATTTATAAATTCTCACTTCCACCGGTATAAAGTGCTATTTTTGGGCACCGATTTAGGATCTGGCAGATGAAAAATGAAGACCAGACATCTGTGTTTCATGGAGAGTTCAAAGCCATATTTTCAGATTAATATTAGATATACTGAAAATAGAAGCAGATCAAGTAGATGCTTGATAATACTAGTATGATTGTGTTTTTAGAGTTGTCAGTATTCAATTTGTCTATCAAATGCACAATCCATCTGCTTAGGAGAGAATTTGAACAGGAAAATAAATTGCTCATCTGACTATGGGTCATCAGTTGAAAGAAAGAGAAGTTTGGCAAACTAGTAGGACCACATGCACAAGAAAAGAAATTATTTCCTCAACATGTTTTGAGCGAAAGAAGGAGAGAGGATGGTGTATGTTGTTAAGGGTTGTTTGGTACGTGAGCTTTCCATCTCATGTGTTGATGATTGAGATGATGTAGTGCATAATCTTCAAAGGGGGAAATGCACCTGGTAAAAAGGGGGAGAAAGAAAGTTGAAGCATACCAGATGTCATAGACCCTTTGCCATTGTTGTTAAAGGGGGAGAAAGAAAGTTGTAGTATCCCAAATACTACAAGTGTTGACATCAATGCCAAAGGGGGAGATTGTTGGCATTGTATTGTCATTGATGTCAATAGGTATAGCATGTTACTAGTAGAGAAGGAGAATTTATATGGGAGTATTGTTGACATGCAGCCATTGATGTCAACTAGTGTTGCAAGTCATAGGTAAAGAAGTGAATGTCATTCAGAGGAATGACCACTGGACTCACTAGTACACAAGTCGGTGTTTGACTTGTGTTGACTTGTGTGGATGAAATGGCTAAGTTACACAAGTCATTGTTTGGCTTATGTGGATGAAATGGACAAGTTATTGCTATAGTCTAACACCGATAAGGAAAGGTTGTTAACTTGTAAGAGTTGTGTTGATAGTGAGCAGTTGCCAATCGGCAAGCTTATGACTAGTGTACAAGCAGGATAAGCGAGGTGCTTGAGTTGTTGTTTGTGATGAAGATGAAGAATTTTACTAAAGATCACATCAACATTGGAGGTGATGTACGCTTTCCAACTGGCAAGCAAGTGTCTGGCATGTTAGCAAAATGCTAGCCATTGAAGAGAGGTATATCGGCATAAAGGGTAAAGTCATCCAACATGACTCCCACCAAAAGAAGATGATATCACAAGTTGGAGTTTGGACTACTCGAAGATAGTGAGGTAGACAAAGGGGATGTCTATTGCGTTCTATATAGGAGATGTATATGCTCACACAAGGTGATCACACTTGTGCAATGGCGGTAGTGGATGGTAAGTGTGGGGTAGTTTATATCGGATCTACTGGTGAATCACTAAGATACCATTGGTGCATGAAATCAAAGATATGCACCACATCAAAAAGTGTAGGCATGGCATGCTACTGGGACAAAGGAAGGAGAGTTGAGTTGATGAGTTTGTCACTCTGACAAACCAGGGAAGATGTGACTCAGTCAAATGATGCTTGAGGCTCTGCAGTAACACACATGGAGTTACCATGATGCAGATTGAAAAAGGTGTTGCCTCAGAGAATTATGTTGGAGAATGATGACATGGAGTCATCTAGGTGGTTACTGGTATGCAAAGAAGTGCACAAGAAAAGGGCCCTCATCAGCCGATGATGCACATGATGCATGCAATGAACCAACATGTTTGGATGGCCAAGCAAAGGTAATACACCGGGAAGATGAAGAAGTCATTGGCAAGAAAGTTAACTGGGAAGGCAATTTGTGCCAATAGGTTTAGTGGACTAGTAGGTGTATACCGGTTAAGTGTGTGGTCAGTGACTAAGCATGAACTAACTCCGTGAGGAGAGGAGCATACCAATAGTGATGCCACATGGAGAGGAAGTGGCAAACATACATGAATTGGTGGATAGAACATGCATAGGATAGTGAAGTGAGGTTGGTAAGGTAGTTAGTGGTTGGTCTAACATTAATGGTGACTGTCAATCTCGATGATTCACGATAGAGGTTTGTGGCTCAAGATCCAAGATAGTTTGATAGTGCACGTTAGGTTGGTGAAGGAAAAAACTAAGCCATTTATGATGCCTGACCAAGGGATGAACCGACAGATTGAATCCAGAACGCTAAACATAGAAATTGTGTTCTGGAAGGCACGAAAATGGTGGATATGTGCAGGTAGACATCTTTGAGTTGTGATCCGATCAGAATTTGATTGGATTAGATGTGCCTTATGATTAGTTGATAAAACCTTAAGGTGCCAAGTTTGAATGTGGCTTTTAGTGGGAAGATTGGGCTATAAATATGCAAGCCAAAGATATTGTTAAGTGTTGTGCGATGGGAGAGAGTATAGATGTTGAATAAGAGAGTTAGATTAGTGAGAGTGAAAATAAAATAAGATAATAGTGATTCAGTGAGTGAAGGTTAAACTGGTGATAGGGTTTAACAGAGGGTTCAACTGATATGGTTGTAGCAACCGGTAAAGTAGCTAGATTGCATCAAAGAAGATAACCAGAAGGTGCTTTTTTCTGGTAGGAAGACAACAGAGGGTGCTGAATTGCAGCACAATGAAGGAGAGATCCAGTGAAGAAGATGCATAGCAAGGTAACCAATAGAGTGTAAACCTATAAAGAAGCAGCGGAGAGAGGTGAACTGGTGTAGAAGACAAGGTGTCTCACCGGTAGAGTGAAGTATATGCAATGGTTACAAGATTCACTTGTAACTGTTGGTATTATGGATGTGTTGTATTAGTTTTGTCATTGATGTCAACACTTGTCAACACTTATCAGCACTAGAGATCTTTGGTTATGTTCATGAGCATGTTCAGTGACTTATGCAGAGTCACCAGTATTTGGTTCACTAATAGGTTATATTGTTCACCGGCACTGAGGATGATCTGTTATCATCCGGAGATTACTTAGTTATGTCGAAGACATGGTTTGGACACTTGATTTTGGAGATTTGGTTATTGGTCTAATCAAGTTTGCATATTTGTTATTACCAACAAATTGGTCTAGGTTATGGACGGGCAAACGTTATCTATTCCAGATCAGTACAACACGTTATGGAGATGATTTATTGATTGGTTACTATTGTAAATACATTAAGATGACATGATGCATCACATATTGATTCATTTGTAATTGATTTAATTGTAATATTCTTAGTGATCCGACCTAAACATTTGGTCTTAGGTTTTGGTATATATGTAAGATCTCATTTGTGAGATTATGTAGAGTGGAAAAGGAAGGTAATAAGGTATATGTGAATATAAGAAGAGCTACTCATGCAGACATCATTTGAAGATTTAAGGAAGGTTTGAAGAAGACAATTAGAGCTTAACTGGTACTGACTTCAGCATCTGAAGATTCTATTTTGAGCAGTACATTATCATTGGATTTAACCATCCAATTATAGTCAGTGTGACTCTCATTTTGTGATTGAGCAGTGAGCTCTAGGCAGTTGGCCTATCTACATGTGTAGACCCCATTTGTACACACATACTATCTACAGTAGTATCATCTGATTGTGGGTAAGGTTTCCCACCATTGTTTTTCCCTTTATAGGGTTTCCACGTACAAATATTTTTGTTATGTGTTGTGGATGTTATATGTCTTTCTGTTTTATGCATTAAACTTTACCGGTATTGTTATTAACTGTTAAACTGTCAACCGACATTAAGTTTGGTTTACCTGTATTATGCATCAATTTTCATTAAGTTATATTTGGCTTGAAATTAATAGACAACTGATTCAGCCCACCCTCTCAGTTGCCTTTGGGTCCTAACAGTAATAGTATAACTACTTTTGTATTTGATACTATCATTCTGATCACTAAGTTGTATCTTGGTGTTGGGGTTGGTTCTCCTTTAGTTGGTGCCCTAAATTAGGGGTGGGTGCCCTAAATTAGGGGTGGGTGCCCTAAATCAGGTTTTATAGCTCCTTGGGTTGGTGCCCTAAACTTTGTAACAAATTTTATTGTGAGGCTGGATTGGAGTAGTAGACTCCAATAGCCTTGCTCATCGAGGTTTTTCCCATCTTGGGTTTTCCTCGTATATGTCAACGTTATGAGATTTCCCTTTGTGTGTGATTGCATTTGTGCTGGTCTCCCCACTAACCGGTAAGCCTGCATTGAGTTAGCTCTAAGAACCAGTATACTCACAAAAGATAGTTATAGGGAAAAGTTTGAGAACCACTGATTCACCCCCCTCTCAGTGGTGCATTGTGTCTAACAAAATCAACAACTCAACAAGCTCTCCTTGAAAATATACATCATTTTCATTCCTCTCTCTGTCCCTTTGACATAAATGGGTAAGTGCATAAGTATGGAGTGTAGAAAAGTGGACACACACTTATAAAGCTTGAAAAAATGGGCACTAAGTTCACGGTACTTAAAATTTAAAGCACCTCATACACGCTAAGGTTTGTTGTCCCTAAGCCTAAAGGGACAAAAGCATGTACGGTGGTTCCTTTATAAAAATGATTGTGTACGTGGTTCTTTAGGACTTAGAACATCGTACGTGGTACGTGGTACCTATCAATTCAAAAAAAAAATTTGCCCGCTATGTCTTGTTTTTCACACAGCCACAAGTTGATAATTAGGGTTTTTTTTCACTAAACCACGCACGAGCTCCCTCTTTTCTCACCCAAATGCCATGGATCAAGCTTGGTTTTGCTTGATTTTTGTTTTTCTTTCACATTTATTTAATTTTTTTTATGTTTTGAATTTTAATTCATTTATTTTGATTAGGTTTTTTAATTATTTGTTACACAAACAAGATTCTAAAAATCCACAACAACAACAACAAGATGCACCTCCTCAAAACCCTGAACAAAACCCATTAAATACACCTACAACTTCTCCTTTTGACCATACACCTGATACACAGGAGAAATTGCTTGATAAGTTATGGCAAAATAAATCTAAAATAAATAGATTGATTAATAAATTGAAAACATCTGAGCTTGAGCATCATAAAATCCCTCACTACTAGCCTAGAAACATTAGCTAGTGGTGCCACTGTAGTTTCCACTCAGATTACAAAATGGGGAAACTATAGGGATAGGTGTCATTGATATTATGCTAGTGGATTATCATATGAGGGAGTAAAAAATAAAAACATTAGTAAATAACAAATATGTGCCCTTTTTTGTTGATCCTAGAACTAGTGAGTCGTTACCTATTAATGCAAGAGGTTTCCCATACATTGGTGTACCAATGTGCAGATGAAGAATATTTTTTCAAAGAGGTGGTGGATGGTCTTTGACGAAGCACCTTGTAATAATTTTGAGGTTCCATTGTATATTTTGAGGAAAGTATACTGTGAGTTGTCCTCAATGAGCTGCCTAATTATTTTGACATGAGAGGGTTCCATGGTAGAGGTGGCAGCTTTGCCCAAGTTGGACCTAGAGCCTATTGGCGAGTAGCCTAGGAGAGTCCTCGCCCCCTAGCACCCAAACCCAAGGTGCATTTGACTATTCCAGTAGACCTAAAAGAGTCGATGGAGCTAAAGAATCTTCATAAAACCACAACATTGACTGATGTGATCATCCAGCATGGGACATAGTTAGCACACCCTCTTGTACCGGATGATGAGCCATTAGTTGCTGCAAGTGGCGCTAGTGAGCCCATTCAGCATGTGCATGCCACTTTCTTAGCGATATGCACAGGGACGGATGACAAGGCAACTATAGATGGATCCACATCCCATTTGTGCATGATTTGTAGGACTAGATGTTAGACTCGCACGACTGAGGATGTGGCACTGACAAATGAGTTAATGGACATGATGTTTGGTAGTCAATCGTAGACACAGTTGTGTTGATTTAAATTCATAGCATTTTATTTATCAGTCACTTAAAATTTGTAATTGTAAATGAATTTTCATTTATATATCAATTTAAATTCATACAAATAATATACATTTCAAGATGCAGCAGCGGTATCTAATATTCCTCCCGTAGTTACTGCAGCGACAACTTCGATGCCTGAGGTATAGAATTTGTAACATGTTAAAATAGAATTGTACACTTTGAATTCAAAAATATTACAAGATATACTAACTCTCTTTAATGCTTGACAATTTTTTGTTTGTAGGCATTGTTGGGGGACCAAATGTCCCAGATTGATGATGTCATGCTCTATCCAGTCAGTTTTGACCTACAAGGCTATATGGTATCATATTTTGTACACCTTATTTTATGTATTTTTTTTATAGAATATGCAAGTCATTTCATTTTAGATTTTTTAAATTATGTTTAATATTATCTATACTAATATCTCATGTTAATTTTGTTTTTTAAGGGTACCCCCTCTGTGTCTAGGCCTCGTCCTCAGCCAAAGAAATCCTCGAGAATGCCAAAACATGGGAAGAAGGTAATTGAACACATTTTTAGTTGTACAATTGTTTGAAAAGGTTGAAATTTTATTAGTTGGGATTTGTAGATTGATTAGTGTTTTTTGTCTATTTTATATGTACAGGGGCCATTGAGCTATGTAGATATGTCGAATGCACCTAATACGCTTGAGGATGGAGAGAGGGTGGAGGTATGTATCTCTACTTTATTTTCTTGATTTGATGATTATATGCACATGTACATTTGAACTTGTGATAAATTATAATCTTATCATTTTTTCATATAGGAAATATTCATAGCTCCTTCATCAATGGTGAGCCCTCCTTCGTGTATTGGAGAAGCATTTCAGGTTCTAGTACACTTTTGATCTCTATATTATAGATTATTAGTGTTTCTAATGTATATATGTTAGTACATTGTATTAATTGTACATTTAATCTACAATATCCCCCTTCGCGGTTTGGCCATAACTTGGATCCTTTGAAGTTTGTGTTCAAGAAAACTCTTAAAACTGACAAGGAGAAGAGAGTGAAGACATTAGTGAGATCAGCTGATGAGGTAATCTACATTTCAATTACAAAGAAATTATAGTTAAATGCATAGTTATGTTGATAATTGTGAACTATTTTCTGCAAAAGGATTCTACTTGTCTTTTGAATTGTGGTTTGGAAGCCATGTACAGAGCCGTGTACTACATTGAAGAGGCTCGATTTTGATGATCCTCCACAAGTATAGGATCATATAGTGTTAGTTGTGGTCATTGAATGACCAATATATGTAGCTGTATTCTACATTTTTATTGTATATTAATTTGGACATGGCACATGCCACATTTTTGTAATACTTGTATTGACCTGGCATACATGCCTTTTTTGATATATATAAATATTGATATTTGATCCAATAAATGTCTATTGAGTTCATTATTGTGTATTCGTTGTATTTGGTGGCTGTCCTTTTATAATTAAATGATTATTTGCCTATGTAATCAACAATATGAATATAAACAACAAAAATATACATGATATATAAAACATTGCAATCATGGAATATGATTTGATAAAATTTATAAAATGTTGAATTAACCCTTCAAAAATCCTTGTATTGAGTTCATTATTGTGTATTCATTGTATTTGGTGGCTGACCTTTTATAAAGTTAAATGAATATTATCCTATGTAATTGTAGCGTCCTAAAATTGTGACACTTGCAATTTCGACTGCATTTGGGTCTTCACGATGGCAGCGCAACGTTGAACTTGAATGGAGACCCCAAAACCTTCTTGTGACACCAAAAACTGCATTTTTCTACACCTTGGCATGATCCCTCCTTGCACCCTGCTGTCCCGGGAGGTGGGACCATGGCGCCCAGTGCCCTGGTCCTTCAGGACTAGGGCACCTAGTGCCCTGGTCCCCCAGGACCATGGCGCCTAGCGCCCTGGTCCCTGGCCCTATTTTGGGCCCGGTCTCCTTTTGGGCATCGGGTCTTGAAGTTTGCAATTCAGGAAATAATGTTTCCTGGTCGGCCTAAGGTCGGGAAAATCAGTCTATCAACCCTAATTGACAAGTATATAAACTACTTTTCCTCTCCTAGAAAGGAAGGAAGAAAATAAGCAAGTGCAAGAGGCAGAAGTGCTAGGCAAACATTCAAACATTCAAACATTCAAGCATTCAAGCATTCCTTCAAGCAATTGAGCATTCTAAGTCTCCATTCAAGGCTAAGTGTTGCATTCAAGACAAGGATTCAACCATTGAAGAGGAGATCACTTACAACATACAACATACTACATACATTACACCTTCGCATGTAAGATACAAACATTCTTACAACAAGGTATTAGTACTCGTTTACATTACGAACATTTACATTTACAGCATTCTCATTTCTTGGTTAATTCCAAAACTGGGGTTTGACCTAAAGGCAAACCCCTAATCCCTAACCCCCCAATCATCCTCTCTTTTCTATGTGTAGGTTGCAGGTACGCGGCTGTAATTGAAGATCTGGAATCCTTGTGCAGAGACGAACAGATCCACCTTCGTTTCGCTGATTTTTCGGAGGACCATGTGCACGTCGGGCGCCATCGTCCTGTCAACTTTCGCTCAAATTTGTAGAACAGCATCATCTCAACATTTTCTACTAATTCCAGGTCCAGAGCTTCATCCCATATCCCTATCTCTGCTTACAAGCGAATCTTTCTTGCTTCTACATACATTCCTAGTTCAATCATCCTATCTATATTCTTTACAAAAGAGGGTATCCTTGATGTCTTAACCCTTGAAACTCATTTAGAATCCAATCTTTCATTGTGTGGGATTGGATCTTGTGGGTTTCAACCCCTCTTTTGAATGTAAAGTCCCTCCTAAGTGAAAACCATCAACCCTAGTGACCTCCCTTCTCTCTCCTTGGAGTTGGGGAGGGGAGAACAACTAGGGTTCAATTTTTCCGCTTTACATTTTGGTGAACCCGACGTGAACATCCTAATTCTGATTATTCATGGTTAGATCAAAAAAATTTGCTTCCTTAATTACATTTCCATGTTTGATCTTTTGCAAATTTTAGAGGTTAATTGCATAAAAACCCTAAATTTTCTATTTAGTAATTGAGCTTGTGAAATGTGTAATTGTTAATGCTTGTTTCAGATCTATTATTCTATTCCAAATTGTCAAATTATATTTGTACTTTAATTTTGAAAATTAAGTGGTTAAGTGTCAAAACCCTAATTTTTAAAACCTTCTTGATTCAACTTTTGACAGATAATTTCATTGATCAAAACACCTCCAAATCGGCTGTAACTTTGGATTACGCAACAAAATCACAATATCTTCATCCCTAAAAATTTGGAAAAAAGTTGCGAGGACCATGTGCACCCCGAGCACCATCGTCCCCGACATTTTTTTCGAAATTTCGAGAGCCAGATCTTACTGTATTTTTCTGCTAAAATCCAGAATTTTGGCTGATTTTATTAGTTCTAACACTTTCAAAATTAAAGTCAAAATTGGTCTAGTGATTGCTTGGATAAAGGCTTATAATCATTCAAAAATTGTTGAAATTGAAATTTGTATCAAAATTGTGTTCCTTACTATCCTAAATCTGAAAAGTGTGTTGGAATTCATTTGAAATTTCAGTGCTTTATTCAAATTTTTACAATTTGTGACTTCTAAAATTAAGTGTTTAATTGCAACAACTTTGATTTCCGCTTTCAAATTTGAATTTTGCATGAAATTGAGTCAATTTTAAATTTCAAAGCCGGCATTGCTTTCAGCATTCCCTCTAAAATCATAAAATTCAAAATTTCAGTTTCCCTCTCTTTTTCAAAATTCAAATTTTACATTTTTCAACAACCTTGGTAGGGTTCAATTTTGAGATTGCAACTTTAATTTGGCCTATCTACAGATCGTAAAATCACTCAATTTTTTCAGATTAGCTTTAAAATCATCATAACTTTCATCCCTGAAAATTTTGAAAAAAGTTGCGAGGACCGTGTGCACTCTGTTCGCCACGGTCCCAGCCATTTTTTCCGAAATTTTGGGAGATTGTCCTGATTATATTTAACAGCTTAAATCTAGGAGATTGGCTGATTTTATTGAAATTTTCTACCTCTAAAATTCAAAATCTTCTCTCTCTTTAGTGCATGAGTTTTACAACAATAAGCCCTACTTACACTATTCCCGTTAGACGAAGCCTTAGAATTAAGTCCTTCCAAGGTTTAATTACTAAGGAGATGGAACCTAATTTGAATGGCCTTTTTAACGAGGACATAGGTAATTCCTCTAATCCTCTTAATGATGAAGAAGCTCTCCATGAGGTTTCTGTAGAACAACTTTCGAAATTGGATAACCAATTTGATGATTTTCGACAATGGATGTCTCAAGAATACCCCGATAGCAAAGCTCTTTCATTAATTGAGGTTCTAAAACGTATGGTTCAAAGTGACAAGAATGGAATTGATATTTTGCGTGGTATTGCACACATTGTGCATTCAAATGTGATGCCTATGAAGAGTTGTGCTGAAACTTTAGGTTATACACAACCTCCTACTCAAGTTAATCATTCTACCCCTTTGACAACTTCTATTGCTAGTATACCTACATTTACATAAAACATAATGACTACTTCAATACAAGACATTCCACCTATGATCACTAGTCATGGGGGCAATCCCTCTTCTTCAATCAACCCTCTTCCTTCATTCAATCCAACTTCTTCATTCATTCCTTCAATAAGTGTTCCTATTATATCTCTGCAAATGAACATGATGCAAGGGGGCAATTCATTTAACCATTCCATTCCTCCTTGTAGTGTTCCTCCTTTCCAATCATCTCCTATGACTAACTATCATAGTGTCCCACCACCTTACTCTCAATCAATACCTTCTTTCAATAACATAATACCTCAATCACAATCTAACACGTCTAATATGAACTCTTCGACTGAAGTGACCATTAACAATCTTGCACAAACTGTCTCTTCTTTGCAGCAACAAATTGCCTCTATGAATCAATCTAAGTTTAGTGTGCCCACATTTGATGTTGTGAGCCCACTTTCTCTTGTCATTGTTCGAGCTATCCCCCCTAAACATGTTGAAATTCCGCATTTGGAGCATTATAATGGTAAGGGTGACCCTCTAACACATGTTAAGACCTTTCAAACAATATGTACTGATTTTGCTTATGACCAAAGGTTGCTTGCAAAACTGTTTACTAGAACATTAAGAGATAAAGCCCTACAATGGTATTGCTCGTTGCCTTCTTATTCTATTACTTCTTTCGAACAACTTGCAAATGCTTTTATTCAACAATTTCAAAACAATATAAGTCCTAAAGTTACTTTGATTGATTTAATGCATTGTAAACAAGGTGTTAAAGAAAAAGTGACTGATTTCATTGGTAGATATAAGCGTTTGTATGCTCAAATTTCTTTTCCAGTACCTGACAATGATATTCAAAGAATCTTTATTTCTAATTTACAAAAAGATATTAGAGAAAAACTTCTATTTTCTGAGTTTACTTCTTTCCAACAGTTGTGCGCAACTCTTCACAATTATCAACTCACTGTGAGTCAAATGGAACAAGCAAATCCTATGGCTCTGAGTGATAAGGGTGATAGTAGTCAACAACCATTTGGGAAGTTTAAACCAAACAGAGAGTCCATTAAATTCAATGAAAACATCATCAAAAACAATGTGAATGCAGCATCAGGTGTGCCTCCTATTTCTAAGTTTTTCAAGAAAGAAAGAAATGTTACTCCTTTGAATGAATCATTGCATAGTATTATGAATAAGTTATTGGAACAAAATGTGCTTACTCTTCCTCCTATAAGACAAATAGATCCTGCAAAGATTAATTCACCCTATTTTGATAACAAATCTTTTTGTCAATTTCATCATCATCCTGGGCATGATACTGAAAAATGTTTTGCTTTAAAGGGTAAAATTCAGGATTTGATTGATAATAATACTATCTTTGTTTCTGGTGTGAATGATAAAGGCAACACATCTGTAGCTCCTCCTAACCAAAATCCTAAGATTTTTACTAATCCATTGCCTTCTCATACCTCTAATGTGATTGATACTACTGATTCCTCTATCTCACCTGATGATCTTGTGTCCATGACTCCAAATGTGATTAACTTTGTAGAGCAGTAGAAAATCCCTAAAGAACCTTCCATCACATTTGATTCCAGTGAAACTATCAGGGCACCTGATGGTCCTTTATATATAGTTGCAAAAGTCAAGAATACACCTTGCCATGGAGTGCTTATTGATCCTTCTTGTATGGTTAATGTCATTACTAAAGAATTTATTTTTACTTTGTAATTGAATCAAGTGATCTATGACAAAACATATGTGGTTGTAAAGTTATTTGATGCATTTTCTTCTCCTGCAATTGGTTCTATTACATTACCTATTGAGGTCCATAACAAATCCCTTGATATGAGCTTTGCTATTATTCCATCATCCGAACAATTTCGTGTGAAGCTAGGCTATCCTTGGCTATCTTCCATGAAAGCTATTGCTTCTCCTATTCACAAGTGTTTGAAATTTCCCCATAATGGTGAAGTTGTTATTGTCAATCATAGCCTCTTTAAACCAGCTGAAAGAACTTCTAGTGTTCCTATTGATTACTTTTGGCCTAAACAATTCCAATCTCTTCCACCGCGGAGTGATCATCTGTTAAAATCTTATCAAAAGTGGAAAAAAGACATGATCCTATCTCTAAGTGAACCTAGAACACCCAAACTTGATATTCCTATCATTCTTGAGAAGGAAGTTCTTCCTTTGAAAGATAAAACTAATGTCTTTCCTCAAGAAGATTCCCAACCCATCCCTATGAATGTGACTATGCCTATGACTAATAAACTTCCTAAAAGTAGACCTATACCTCCTCGTCATGATGGACTTGGTCTCCTTCCTAAACCAAATATTCCTCCCTTATATGGAGCAGTTCCTCCTCCTTCCTCTTATGGAGAGAAGAGACCTTCCTCTTCTCCTATTATTCAACCTAAGAGACCACAACCTAAACACCCAAGTGAAAAGGATGAGAACATTCCTCCTTCTCAATCTTCTCAACTTCCTACTAAGACTAGACGAAATCATTCTGCACGTGAACGTCGATGAAAGCATCATCTTAGAGCTTAGGCAGCTGCTTCTCAAACTTTGCAATCCCCAAAAACACCTTCAGCTAGTATTATTCCATTTTCTCCTCAGCCGAAGATTGAGCCGAAATCTCCTAAATATAAGATGCATGATGGTCTTGATCCTGTGTGAGTTAAAGATCCTATTTTTATAAATCTTGATGATGATATAGATGAAAATGTTATTCATGATGAAAATGTTACTCTTGTTCATTCTGATAGTGAATATGAATATGTTGATGTTGATAACCATTTATCTAACGAATTTTCTTAAGCACTTATCCTAGCTCCTAGACAAGAACAACGTGGCTCGGAACATGAACATAGCCCTTGTTTGGATCTTGTGATAGCTCCATCTGCTGTGTTGGATGTTCCTCCTCTAGCGTGTTTCCTACCTTCCCGAAATATTGATCAGCAAGATCAGGGGGTAGATGACGTGCTAGACTAGTTTCATTAGCATAGCAGACTCTCTCCTCCTCTCTTGATCTCTTTTGTTACTTCTTCTATGTGTTATTCTCATTCTTCTATTTGTTGTCCTTAGTTTTGTCTACTTGAGGATGATGCAAAGCATTGAGATCTCTTTTGGTCTCTCTCATGTTGACTCAAAAGACACATGTGTTCCCTTCTTCTAGGTGACTTTCCTTGATTGGGGAATGAAGAACAATTATGCATACATACATATGATATACATGAATTATCATACAACATACTGACCCCAAGGAAAGCGAAGTCACCTTGTGCTTTGTGTTTTGTGTCTATTATCCTTGGGCTTATCTCACACTTGGGGGCTAAATCCTTGTGATAACGTGCTCCTTTCTCATTTCTTATATGTATCACTACTTTAAAGCAATCACCCCCGGTGAGGCATGTGCGATCGCTTTAACGTAGGGGGGCATACATCCCGTTCATATCTTTTCAAGATACTTGAAAATTTCTTGACAAATTTAGCTTTGCCTTGAAAATTTTTGAGATCTTTCTTGCATGACTCATAGTGAGTGAACCTTACTATTGATAGTCATGGTTCTCCCTCGTGATCTTCCCTTTTACTTTGTCAATCGAAGTCGTAAGATCCTTAGTCCATTGGGGGCTTGGTGTATCTTGCCTCCTTGACGTGGTGAAAGTTTTTTTCAATGTTGTTTCGTTGTACTTTACTGGAAGTATCAGCGTACGCTTATACTCCTGCTAAAGTGGGGGCTAAATGTAGCATCCTAAAATTGTGACACTTGCAATTTTGACTGCATTTGGGTCTTCACGATGGCGGCGCAATGTTGAACTTGAATCGAGACCCCGAAACCTGCTTGTGACACCAAAAACTGCATTTTTCTGCACCTTGGCATGATCCCTCCTTGCACCCTGCTATCCCGGGAGGTGGGACCATGGCACCCAGCGCCCTAGTCCCCTAGGACCATGGTGCCTAGCCCCCTGGTCCCTGGCCCTATTTTGGGCCCGGTCTCCTTTTGGGCATTGGGTCTTGAAGTTTGCAATTCGGGAAATAATGTTTCCTAGTCGGCCTAAGGTCGGGAAAATCAGTCTATCAACCCTAATTGACAAGTATATAAACTACTTTTCCTCTCCTAGAAAGGAAGGAAGAAAATAAGCAAGTGCAAGAGGTAGAAGCGCTAGGCAAACATTCAAACATTCAAACATTCAAGCATTCAAGCATTCCTTCAAGCAATTGAGCATTCTAAGTCTCCATTCAAGGCTAAGTGTTGCATTCAAGACAAGGATTCAACCATTGAAGAGGAGATCACTTACAACATACAACATACTACATACATTACACCTTCGCATGTAAGAATACAAACATTCTTACAATAAGGTATCAGTACTCGTTTACATTACGAACATTTACATTTACAGCATTCTCATTTCTTGGTTAATTCCAAAACCGGGGTTTGACCTAAAGGAAAACCCCTAATCCCTAACCCCCCAATCGTCCTCTCTTTTCTATGTGTAGGTTGCAGGTACGTGGCTGTAATTGAAGATCTAGAATCCTTGTGCAGAGACGAACATATCCACCTTCATTTCGCGGATTTTTCGGAGGACCATGTGCACGCCGGGCGCCATCGTCCTGTCAACTTTCGCTCAAATTTGCAAAACAGCATCATCTCAACATTTTACTGCTAATTCGAGGTCCGCAGCTTCATCCCATATCCCTATCTCTATTTACAAGCGAATCTTTCTTGCTTCTACATACATTCCTAGTTCAATCATCCTATCTATATTCTTTACAAAAGAGGGTATCCTTGATGTCTTAACCCTTGAAACTCATTTAGAATCCAATCCTGCGTTGTGTGGGATTGGATCTTGTGGGTTTCAACCCCTCTTTTGAATGTAAAGTCCCTCCTAAGTGAAAACCATCAACCCTAGTGACCTCCCTTCTCTCTCCTTGGAGTTGGGGAGGGGAGAACAACTAGGGTTCGATTTTTCTGCTTTACAGTAATCAACAATATGAATATAAACAACACAAATATATGATATAAAACATTGCAATTGTAGAATATGATTTGATGAACTTTCTAAAATGTTCAATTAGCCCTACAAAACTCTTTGTTTCAATGAAAATGAAATTCAATGGTAATGGTCATATTTGATCCATTGTAATGATCAGTGGATTCTTTTGATTTATTTTACTTATATTTGTCAATGTGTGTGGTGCGAGAGCACCCTCATGCTTGCAATGGTCAATTTTTGGTTGTCATCTTGTTTTACCATTGCTTTATCTAAATAAGGTAATCTAGGACCATTAATGATCATTTGAAGCCATTTGTGAATGTTTGGGGTCATTTGGATAAAAGATGTAAACGTTGCTCAATTGTTGTCAAAGTTGCTTAGTTATTATCAAAGTTGTCAAAGTTGTAAAAGTTTGGGCTCATTTGGATAAAATATGTAAAAGTTGCTTAGTTGTTGTCAAAGTTGTTAGAGTTGTCAAAGTTGTCAAAGTTTTCAAAGTTGCAATATAGGCTAGAATTGATTATGTTCATTGTGTGCACAAACCAACATCACGAGTACATCTAGGTGGGTAGGTTTATTCAAGGCATACTCCTGTCATGCCTTCCAAAGTGCCAAAACGTTGAGAGACATACCCTACTGGCACGATCTCTGAAATGCCTTGAGTCCAAAAAGTTGTCAAACTTTCACGCACTATTTCTCCCAATACAAGACACATATGTTTGATCTGTTTGAACCTGTAGGGTCACATGTGGCTCATCTACAATGTCCTATCTCAGTTTCTGACGACTTGGAGCCATTTTCAATTGGTAGCATTTTTTCGCCTACTGTGAAAATTGTTAGTTACATGCAATGCAAAGTTGCAAGATAGGCTAGAATTGATTTCATTCATCGTCTGCACAAACCAACATCACACGCACATTTGGGTGGGCAGGTTTATGCTAGGAATTCTCCTTTCGTGCCTCCCAAAGTGCTAGATCATCGAGAGCCATACCCTACCAGCGCAATCTCTCAAGTGCCATGAGTTCTTAAAATTATTAAACTTTGACATACTGTTTCTCCCAATCCAGGATACATATGATCGATCTGTTTGAACCTGTAGTGTCATGTGAGGTTCATCTACAATGGCCAATCTTAGTTTCTAATGACTCAAAGGCATTTTCAATTGGTAGCATTTTTTTGCCTATTACAAAAAATGTCAGTTGCATGCAATGCAAAGTTGCAAGATAGGCTAGAATTGATTCTGTCTTTTATGTGCACAAACCAACGTCACGAGTGCATCTAGGTGCACACGTTTACACTAGGCATGCTCCTGTCATGCCTCCAAAAGCACCAAAATGTTAAGAGCCGTGTTGGCTTGATGATAATTGTAATGATTAGCTTCATCATATGTTGTCATTGATGAAACACATACATACACATATGTTCACATTGTCTACCGATGTGAATTCAAAGTTGTTTATATTACAATCGGTATACTAGAGGTTTATGTCTAACCGATACATGGTGACAACTGGTATATACATGGAGACAACCAGTAGATATACATCTCGGTATCAACCTAAAGATCTAGCAGAGATTATCAAAGGATCATCAAAGGATTAATGGTTTATATGTTTAACTCCAATCAGTATTCATTGATTATGTGATGAGTTATCACTAGTCATGATGAGTTATCCTTACTGACAATATTTAGTGGTATTTTTGTGATGAGTTATGGTTGTTTGATCAGATACACTACACCTAGGAAATTATGATATGATTTCTAGAGGCTGACATGAAATCTAAATGTCTATATATTGACATCACAATGAATTATTTTGTACGAGTGAAGGAAATATGTTATGTGATGATTTGATGCGAAGGAAGAAGTGTTAAGTTGCAGAGTATGTTGGTAATGAAGTGTTGAGTGCGTAGAAGAGGATCTATACAAGCAAGTTGTGCTACTACTAGATCACACCACCTAATGTTTTCTAATCACTACAGCAGTCAAATCCCCTAACTGGGTAATCTCTAACAAGCTTCATTGTACAAATCCTATAACCAAGTGATCCATTAGTTTGGATTCAAAAACCTCTACTGAGGTTACTCCTTATAGGGTACTACCTTTTATAGGGTATATCTTTTAACTAAGCTTTGGGATCTTTAACAAGACTCACTCCTAGAAGACCAACCTTGTATAGACCTTAACCAGTCAGTTATCTATTACTGTAGATACTAAACTTGTGAGTCCCATCTCACTGTGGTTTTTACCTATTTGGGTTTTCCATGTACAAACACTTGTGTTATGGTGGGTTTTTTACTTATTGTGGATGTTGTTATATCATTTTGGATTACATGCATATTGTTTAACAAACTTGTTAAGTATATCTACTGGTCAGTGTTTAAAGTAGTATTGTATTTGGTGTCACTAATTCATGCCCCCCTTTTAGTTCTTTACAAGTCCAGCAATTGGTATCAGAGCCTAAATTATTTAAAGCTTAATCAATTGAAAGGAAACCCTAAAGCTACCATGGGAGATATAAGCTACTTTGAGATGGCTAGAGAGCTTGAGGCTAGTAGAAATGAGCTTGAAACCCTAAGGGTCAAACTAAAAGCTTCTCAAGTCAAAAGGAGAGAGCTAACTGAACAATTGTTAGAAATATCCAATAATAGTTCTTCAGATGAGGCCAATATTGATTCTTTAGCCGAGGAAGTTGAAAAACTAAACAATGAAAAGCTAAATCTGAGGAGAGAGCTAGAAGGTCTTACTATCCACACGAGTCAGGAACTGGAAGCTAGGAGAACTGCTAAATATTTCATCAAGGAAAGAGATCATGAGATTGTCAAGATCAAGCAAGAGAATGCTACTTTGCATGAGCATTTGAATGTAGAGAAAGAAGAAAAAGAGAACTTACAGCTAGATCTTGAATTAGCATCATCTCTGAGAGAGAACCTATCAAATCATAATGAAGATCTCACCAAACAACTCACTGAAGGAAATGGGAAATTGAAAAAGTTCAATAGAAGTTCTACCTTGCTAGAAGAACAAATTCAATCACAAAGGATGAATGGTGATACTTCTGGACTTGGTTTTCAAACATCTGAAAAAGGAGAATCCTCTGGTACCAAGAGCAACACTCATAAGAACAAATCTACTCCTAAGGCTAAAAAGTCTATCTGTAAGAAGGTCTTTAAAGCTATTTGTTTTGTTTGCCATAAATCTCATCACACTACAAATGTTTATAAAAACAAACCTAATGGAAATGCAAGCTATAATACAAATGCTAGGTATGTGTCCAACAAATTTGATGTTCATTGCTTCACATGCAAAATGTATGGACATAGATCAGTTGAATGCAGATTTAGAGAAAATAATCTAGTACTGCATATGCATCCAAGACCAAATGGTAATTGGATGAGAAATTATGTTAACTGGGGTAACATAAACTGGAAAAGACCCTACGACAACCGGTTTAGTCCATTTGAGATGGAAAAGGTAACAAATGTCATTTGCACCATCTATAACAACTTTGGTCATGTGGCTATGAATTACTAAAGAAGAACTAGGAGAGGTAATGCAAGACCTTAGAGATCATCTAGAATGGCCTGCTATCATTGTCAAACACTAGGACACATGGCAAAGTTTTGAAAATCCAGAAAGAGAAAATTGGTTAATCCTTCTAAAGATTAGAAAGGCAAGCAGAAGGTCAATATTGAAGAAACCATAGAAGAAATTAATCGAATATGGAAGAAGAAGAGTGAGGATTTACCTAGAGAAGAAACTAATCCTTCACCTAGTGTGGAGAATCCTGCATTGGTGAACTAATCCTTTTCAATATGACTAAGGGGAGCATAACGGTAAATTTACTTCTGGATCCCTTCAGATGAATGAGTGGTAAGAGAATTTGAATGTATGAAATTTTGATAACATTTTGTCAATCAGTTATCAACCGGTTTTACATCTATCAATGTTGTATGTATCATTAAGTGGTGTAGTTAGGGTTTGTAACCCTAACGGGTGAGCATTTTAATGCAGTAGGTAAAAAGGATAAAAGCGAGTTTCACTTTTTTATTTTTACCCTAATGCATTCAAGAAAAAAAAATTGAGCACTTACAGAGAAAAGAAAGGATTGTTAGCTAATTTTAGTCGAATTTGTATCGTGATTTGAGTAATCAAGCTGATTTAAAGGTTAGTGAAGATTGAACTGGTGTGCACTTAAGTATTCAACCAACAAACGAGGCAGCGCATGGAAAATGGTATTTCTTTGAAAAATCTCGCTTTGAATCTATTCTATCTAAAACGACATCATCTTCTAAACCAATAGATAAATTGATGATCATATGTGAACCTATGGAAGTTGTAAAGGTGGAATGAATTGTGTCTTGTAATGCTTTATCACAAGTTCCTAGTGGTGTCATAGTGAAAGGATATTTGTCTAGCAACATTGATTGCAAAATAGAGGATTTAGGATCATTGTCGATATATTCTTAGTTGAAATCCCTTTGCAATGAAAATGGAAAGATTCAACCAGAATATATTAGGGTTTATGAGAAAGGTTTTCATAATGCAACATATTTTCTTAAAGACATTGAAGAGGAACATATCCGAATTATTCTGAGTCATGTTCATGGGGAAATCATGTATTTAGAAAGGAATCATACTATAACCAAGGAAGCCATTCAAGTTGTAACTAGTTTTTACTCAACCGATGAAGTACCTAAGCTAAGGCAGATTTCAAAAGAGATAGTAAACACTCTAACTGGATCAACCTCCAATGGGCATGCATTTTTTGTTAATAACATCAAGGAGCTAGCAATTAAATTGAAAGCTATGGTTACATGATACCGAATATTCTATTCTAGTAGATTGAATAGTGTTCCATATGCAACAGTGCATACTGCTTAGAAGATGATAGCTGAAAATGGTAATTATGACTTATGTGAGGCCATAAGGAGCCAATTATTGTTCAATCTTAAGTCTATCAAGAAGGATAGCAGTCAAAAGTTTAAATTTGGACAGTTGTTGATCGGTCTATTCTTTTATTTCAGAATTTCCTACCAGGAATTGGTGATCTTGAATGGTCTAAGGATCTACCGGTATCTGCCAAGCTTAAGAACAACATCAAGGATGTGAGGAACACCTTCTCTTCTGCCATGAATAAATATTTCAATGAATTTTAGAAGAAAATGAGAGAGTAAGATTTCTTGAGGATATGGTGAAACACTTCGCTAAGGACATTATTTTCATACTTACCACTGATTTCTATTTGATGGAGGCTATGAGCCTAGAGAAGACGAAATGGAAGACATGAGCTATGCGGTCAACTATGACTTATTGATCGGTTATGCCAATAACCTATTGGCATCTCCAGTGAACAAAAAGAAGGTAAAATTGGATGCAGTTGAAGTTCAAACTGTAAAAGCTAAAACCAGTAGTGTTCCAACCATAAGTGGTAAAGGTAAGAAGAAGAAGGTTGAGCAAGCACCTCCGGTGATAAAAAGTACAAGAGTGACATGAAGTGTCCAAACCAAAAAGGACCAGAACCTAGAGTATATGCAAAGAAGGAGACTCCATCAAAGAAAAGAGGTCAGAAACTGATTCTCCAAGCAGAATCTGAAGGTACTGATACTAAGGAGAAACCCAAGAAAATGAAAGCAACGGGTAAAGTAGCCAAACAAGTGAAGGAAGTGCCAAAGGAAATTGTGCCTTTTGATGTCTTAACTTACAAGCCTAAGACTAACTTTGAGAGAACAATGAAGACATTCTAGGAAGAAACAGATTTGATAATGTCAAAGATCATTTTGATTCATTCAATGAATATGAAAAGGAACAAATTATTCAACAAGTAATCAATTATTTGTGCCATTATAATAGATTACCTCATGATCTTGAAAAGGATATCTCTAATTCCTTATATACTATTCCTTTGAATAAATGGGAGGAAGCAATAAAGAAAGAAAAAGAAATCATAGATGATGTATTTGTGCAATATTTTTCTTATTTGTCAAAGGATGAGTTGAATGAATTGGTTGATAAGTACAAAGTCCATTTTTCTTTCAAGACAAGAAGATTGAAGCTAATTAGTGGATATCCAATGGATGAAAGGACTTATTCATTCCTCTAAGGATGAGAAAGATACTGTTGATTGACATGAAATGGATGAGGAAGAAATTATGCAAGCTGATGTTGTCTATCTTGTCAAGAATAAGGATGACACTATTGTCCAATGAGTCATACTTCTTGATGATATTTAGGATGCAAGAGATCTATCTAGAGACATTACTACACCAGATATGCAGCCACTGGCAATTTCAGATTCACAGGTTACTAAAGTTGAGAAACTGGCAACTCAACCAGGAGTGGATATTCCACGAGCAAAGGAACAACTAGTGAAACCTCAACTCCCACTGGTTTCTGTGTAGGGGAAAAAGTGACACTAAGCAAACATGCCCTAATCTCACTTTCAATCACACACTTGTGGAATACGAAAGAGCCTAGAGGTATCACATAATTGGCTTCTTCTTTTTGTGGAAGAGAGAGCCATGGGCTACCTATTAGGATTTCTATTCCTTTGTTGCAAATGATAGATAAAATGATGCAAGTTCAACTACTAGCCCTAGAGTGCAAGTATGAACTAGTAACAAAATTGCAAGATTGAGATTAAGTGATGAAAACTTGTAGACACGAGGATAAAAGGAGAATGCAGATGTGTACCTGGGGTTAAAATCTGAGTGGAAATGTTCAGGACGGGGGCGCATGCGCCACTGACCTGATTCTACACCTGAAACTGCTCCTTTTGGCAACCTGAAAGCTGTCGAAAAGTGTTGAAAACTACTATTGTCTGCGGGACCAGGGCACCCAATGCCCCTGTCCTATTAGGACTAGGGTGCCCCATGCCCCTATCTTAGGTTTATGCTCTGCAATTTGGCGTGTTGTCCCGTCTCAGTCTGCTTCCGTCGGATCTGCAACTTGCGGCATCCTTCAAATCCAGAAATCTGCACTTATATCTGAAAAGGGATGGTGGGCAGCTATATAGGGTTTTGCCTTAGTCAAACCCCCGCTTTGGTGATTTCCACCTCCACGAATAGCCAAGTTGTATTGTAAAAGTAATGTGTGTGTGCAGACCTTGTGTGTGTGCAAGATCCTAAAATGCAAGTAAGCAAACTAGAGCAACCTAGAAAGTAAACCCTAATTGCTTGTAAATGATAATGTAAATGCTCCAAATCAAGATGCAAAGTGATCTAAAGCATGAATACAAATGATATAATGAGGCTTATGCAAAGACATGAAAACAACATGAAATCATACCCAACCCCAAGGGAGGGGTACAAGCCAATCTTTAGTCGGTGATCCCCTATTGCTCTTCAATGTCTTCAAAGCCCTAAATGGATGAATGAAATTGATGAATGCTTGATGGATGGATGTTGAATGTTGTTGAAGTCTTCAAAGATCTACTCTTTCGCTGCATAGAAGGTCCCTTAAACCAAAATTCCGATCCTTTCAAGTGAAGAAAGAGAGCTCTTATATATGAAACCCTAGGTCTTAATTTCAACTTTAGGCCGACTTAGAGATTGAATCTCCCACCAATTTCTTGGGGTTAAGCTTTATTTTATGATTGGATTGCGCTCCTAAAATTTCGAGAAAAATGTCCGGGACCGTGTGCACGTCGGGCGCCATGGTCCTGACAACTTTTCACCAAATTTTCAGGGTCGTCGGATATGATGATTTTAGAGTGAATCCCAAAGTTACAGCTGATTTCAAGATGTTTTGACCCCCGAAATCAAGCCCCCAAGTTCAAAATAGGACCTAATTAGGGTTTTTGATTAAATGATGTATTGGAGGAATAAAATGAAAGGGGCACACTTTAATGAAAGGGCCCAGCTTTATGGTGTGGGAGATGATGAAATAGAACCTTAGACCTAATTAATTTGATTAATTAAGTGCTAAAGGTGAAATGCAATGCAAAATGCAAAATGCGCCAAGGTGGGTGCTAAACTAGGTGTAAAATTGTACTACCCTAGCAAGTGCGTACAATTTACGATGCTACAGTTTCATGGGTCACTCAGAAGGAATCCGATGAAAAAGTTGATACATAGATTTCTGAATAGGAAATGGAGAAGGAACAAGAGAAAGAGAAGATTATTAAGGTAACATCTCCTAAATCAGTAAAATCATTAGTCATACAATAGACTGATGAAGATGATGATGATTCATTAGGCATCTCAGGGCCTATAATTGTTGATAATATGAGTGCATCTGAAATGATGAAGATTGCAACTATCATGCAATCTAGGGAACAGAAGAAGAGACTTAAAGAACAGAGAATTGAAGCAGAAACCATTCAGAATGTTGTGGATATTTTGATAAGTCTACTACCGAAAACTGCTACAAGTAATCTGACAACTCCTATTAGCAAACTTGGTCAATTGGTTGCTGATGCATCTGACCAACTTAAGTCCCTAGAAGAAGCAGTGCAAACTTATGCTGAGAAGAGTTACAAGAAGAAACATGGAGAGCAACTTATGAAAGGGATTGATACAGGAAAAATTGCTCTATCACTTAATAAAGATTTATTAATAAAAGATACAGAAATAGGAGGGATATTACTTGCATCTACTTCTAATGTTTCATTCTTTTATTCTAATATCAATAACAGTCGAATTGAAACAGAGCAAGAGTTAGAGAAGATATACAATGCATATGTACCACTTTAAGATTCTATTTTTTCTTTTTGAAAATGTGTGGATGGTTTACAAAATAGGTTAGATACCTATGATCTTGAAAAGGCAAAAAGACTCTGTTCACTGAAGGAATTGAAGAATCAACTCAAACCCCAAGTGCACATACTCCAAAGAGCCTACAAGAATGCATAAGCTATTTTGGCTATTCCAGAGACATGTACACTTGATTCAATGGAAGAGTTCCATATTCAGATTATGTCTACACTTGAGTTCACTGAGAACTTGCTAGAGACATGGGAACATACTTTTTCTCAATTGAAGAGAAACTTTAGTGACATTTTTTTGAGGCTAGCAATGCATGAATCTTGATTCAATTTTCCAAGTTTTTGTATATGTAAAACATTTTGATACAAACTTTTCTCTCTCTATATATGTGTGTGTATTTTTCTTTTCAATTTGGCATTGTTGTCAAAGGGGGAGTAGAAATATGTATGTGTGTTGTGAAAATTTTGTATGTTGTATGTAGTAAGGGGGAATATATGTATATGTGTATAAAAAAAATTTGTAAGCACACTTAGCGGTATTACTGTAAAATTTTCTAAGTGTTGCCATCAATGAAAAAGGGGGAGATTGTTGTCTTGATGATGATTTTAATGATTAACTTCATCATATGTTGTCATTAATGAAACACATACATACACATATATTCACATTGTCTATCAGTGTGAATTCAAAGTTGTTTATATTACATCTAGTATACTAGAGGTTTATGTCTAACTGGTACATGGTGACAATCGGTATATACATGGAGACAACCAGTGGATATACATAACTCAACATCAACCTGAAGATCGAACAAAGATTATCAAAGAAGCATCAAAGGATAAATAGTTTATATATTTAACTCCGATCGGTATTATTTGTTCCAACTGGTATTCATTGATTATGTGACAAGTTATCACTAGTCGTGATGAGTTATCCTTATTGACAATGTTTGGTGGTATATTTGTGATGAGTTATGATTGTTTGACCAGATACACTGCACTTAGAAAATTGTGATATGATTTCTAGAGGCTAACATGAATTCTAAATGTCTATATATTGACATCACAATGAATTATTTCATATGAGTGAAGGAGATATGTTATGTGATGATTTGATGTGAAGGAATAAGTGTTAAGTTTCAGAGTATGTTGGTAATGAAGTGTTGAGTGTGTAGAAGAGGATCTATACAAGAAAGTTGTGCTACTACTAGATCACACCACCTGTTGTTTTCTAATCACTGCAATAGTCAAATCGCCTAACCAAGTAATCTCTAACAAGCTTAATTGTATAAATCCTCTAGTCAGGTGATCCATTAGTTTGGATTCATAAATCCTCTACTGAGGTTACTCCTTACACGGTACTACCTTTTACAGGGTATAACTTTTAACTAAGCTTTGGGATCTTTAATAGGTTCCACTCCTAGCAAAGAAACCTTTTGTAGACATTAACGGTCAGTTATCTATTACTCCATATAGTTAACTTGTGAGTCCCATCTCACCATGGGTTTTACCTATTTGGGTTTTCCACGTACAAACTCATGTTATGGTGGATGTTTTAGTTATTGTGGGTGATGTTATATCATTTTGGATTACATGCATATTGTTTAGCAAAATTGTTAAGTATATCTATCGGTCAGTGTTTAAAGTAGTATTGTTTTTGGTGTCACTGATTCACCCCCCCCCCCCTCTCAATTCTTTACAAGTCCATCAAGTGATACCCTACCGACGTGATGTAGAAGTTGCTTGACAACTTTTTTGACAATAATGACAATTTTTGCTCAAATTGTATCTAGACTCAATCTATGACTCCCATGACCCAATAATGACTCAAATAATTCTCCATGATTATACAAGAATCAAGAATGCTCATGATTGACCTTATCACATCACACAAACTCAAAAAATAGTCATAAAACATAGTCACAAAAAATAGTCACAAAACATTGTCACATATTATTCAAAAATTTGCCTTTAAATATGGATAAATCAGCTCTTGGCTATTTATATATACCAAAAAATATCTTACAAATCATCTCATGGGCTTTTATTCAAAATTTGTCATTTAAATATGTTTGGTTCAGCTCATCGCCATTTTAATATATAAAATTTGGCATCTAAATATGTACAAATCAACTCATGGCCATTTAAATATAGAAAATTATGCCCCTAAACATGTATAAATCAGCTCATGGGTATTTATATATACAAAAAACAAATATAGAACAATTTTCTGATGAGATATACAAAATTATCAAAATCATTCTACTCTGAACTGTAGAATCAATCAAGTGAGCCTTCAGGATCAACTCTAACCCATATTGTGTCAAGTATTGCCCCGTGGTCAGATTCGTGAACTTTCCATAAAATCTTGTTATGAGGTCTACCACGATACTTCACAAAAAGAAAATTTGTTGCTACAACAAGGATAGAAAAATGAAGAATATGTCTATGTGTTTCAAAGTCCTCGAACAAGCAAACATCAAAATTCTTGATAGGGTATCTCCTAAGCCATGTTCTTGTCATGACAACAAACCCTATTGGGTACTCAATACCCTCTCCATCAATGATTATGGTTGTCAATTTTCTTTTAGGCTCAACACGACGACACAAAAAGTAATCAGTTCCTTCTTCATTGTTCTTTTCTACAACAACTGCATACACATGACCTACATTTTATAAAGTGATAATTAATACAAAAAATAAAGTGTGATATACAACAAAGTGAACCAAAAGGATTACTTGCAAAAAAATTAACTCAAAAAATCACCTGAATCCACTGATGTCTCCATCTAACTCAATTATAGTGCTTTGGGAATTTGATATGTATCAATGGGAACAACTATCTGCAAGACCATTTGTCAACCCACTCTTTTGATTCACATTCTTCCCACAAAAAATACATGCATGAAGAGCAAAAACATACCATCTGTCTTGTATAAATTACTAGTGAACTTGCATTTGAACTCATAAATGAGTGCATGTCACTCGATCCTACAACTATACAACAATATAGATAGTTTTGAATGTTAGATTCAGTTATCAATCAAAAATATCTACAAACCATTGACGTGCTTGGATTACCTAGACCCATCATAGAGTTACAACATCACACAATTGTTTCTGCATCTATCAACTCAACAGCACCTTCATACTTCAATTCTTCTCTAGCTAGGGCTATTTTTACACATGCTCTTGCACCATCGTGATCTCCCTTACCATGTCCAACCTCACTGAAATTCCAAAAATGTTGTACACCACTTGTCATATGCATCCTTGTCAACTAATTAAAAATCCTTGCATTCTTGAATTGTGTGATGTAGTTATCTGACCATATTAAGTGTCGATTGTATTGTATGTTTCTTTCCTTTAAATTATCATAGAAAACTTTAAAGAATCCATGTAAAAAATCCTATGAATGAGTACGATCATCACTTATGTAGAAGTGATACTATCTTACAACCTTTATATCCTCCTCTGTTCTATCATCTATATGCATGAATGTTATGTGTAAAAAAATAGAAACTTGTGTAGAATGATAATACATAGATTGCACTTCATTTTGAAGTTGTAGTGTATAATTTTCAGCAAAATCAACAATATAGACAATGGTGCAAAGAGGAAATGTGTCCTTACATAACTTGATTTTATCATCTAACCATCGATCTGTGTGTATACATTATGTACTCATAAACTAGTTTCTCTTGAAACATTTTCATAAATTCAGCTACACATATATCATTTTTCACCAACTCACATCTCTTCTAATAAAACTCCATATGCGACTATCTTGTATTTTCCAAAAGAAACTAGTTTCCTACCAATTTCACGTGTGCTCTCCAAATGTACACATCTTGGTAAATGTAGCAAACCACCACATATAGCACAAGAACCTTCCAAACAAGGCATCTTATAATAAATGCAACCATCATGTCTATTACATAGCACACTTGAAATAAAATATATTTCTGACTTAGGAGGTGCTTGTATATTGCATTCCTTCAAAACATCATTAGTGTGCAAAGTACAAAAAATATCATAGTGCATGGAAAATTCAATATGCATCCTACAACAACACGTGGTGCATACATGATTAATCTTAATATAAAAAGGTTTTTCCATTTCAAAAAATCTTTGACAAATTCTTATGAGGAAAATTTTCAAGGAATCTTTCATAAAATTTCGCTTTTCACATCCAAATAGTGTTTGGCATGTGGCTCACGATTTGTATATCTGATTCACCTTCTAACAATATCTCTTTGGTTGGGAAAAACTCTTGTGTTGTCATGCCAAAAAAAATTAATTAATGTTCTTAGTGCATCAACAACAACTGTGTGTTTGTGTGGTAGTCTACCTAAGAATGCCTAAAGAGAATTATTGTTAGGTTCCTCTATTTTTTCTCACCTTTGTAATGCTTTACTTAATGTTGTTCTACTAACATTTATTGACTTACTTGTTTTTCTTATCAAACGATCTTTTTTTATTTTCTTGCTCATTATGGTTGATCTAATGACACGTCGAGTAACATTAGAATATTTAGTACGTGATTTTGAACCAATAGCTTGATATACATCAAATAGATTTCTCACAATAGTTCTTTCATTGTTACTTTCGAATGATCTTAGGCCTAGAATTTTCATTCTCTCTAAAACTCAAATTTTTAATCATTTGAACAATTAATTGACATCTTGTAGTTTGATTTAAGTTTTCAAAATAGTTTTACCATATTATTTTAACCATTTTCCTATAGGGTGGCTGTAAGAAGTTGAGCCCCACTTTTGGGAAAAAAGTGGAATTGTTTTCCCTATTTTTCAATTTTTTTGTCAATTGATGTCAAAATTTGAGGCATTTAGAGATTGAATCTGAAAAACTTCAATAATAGAAAATGTAGTGCTTAGAGTCTAATTTTCAAATATTTAATTTATTTAAATAGCCACATGGTAGAAATTGCCTTTTAGTAGGCATGTTTAAAAACCACTTTTTCAAAACGTTTGTTTCAGGACCATACCACACATGTACGGCCACCATATTTTGACATAAATAAATGAATTTTCACAAATCCTTCTGGGAAAAGATACCTATGACACCAAATATTGATGAGAATAATTTTTCTTTTTTTTTATTGAATATATTTATTTATTTTAATTTTTAATTGACTATATAGTACATTTTCAAAACATCTGGTGTACGACCACCATAATTTGATGAAAATTTTATATTTTAATTTTTTTTATTTAAATATTCAAAATAAATGTATTTAGATTGATGTCATATAATTTATTTTTTAAAAAAACTGAAAACAAAAGTTATTAAAGCTTTACTGAACCTCACTATTTTACATTTAGGTACCACTTTTGAATAATAAATAATCCAAAAATAGTAAAAATAGTCATATCACTATGAAATTTATATTTTTTAAATCAAGAGAGTGAGAAATCTAATGGGTTTTCATTTCATCAAAAAATATAATCAGGAAGACGCTCAAAAAATTACAGCAAGGTAGAAATCTGGTATTCCAGTGCCTTAGCCATTGTTTTCGAGGTCCAAGAATAGGCTTGGTCCCACCAAGCCTAACCCAAAGCCAAAACTAAGGCATAGGTGTGTTTCCCGCTCTATCTTTTATGAAACAAGTGCCCGTTATTTAAAATTCAAAAAACGGGCACCCATTTTGAAATTTGTAGCATTTTAAGAAACTTATGCTCATTTTTAGTATTGTGTACCCATTTTAAGAAATGGGTACACATTTTTTGAAAAGTGTACCCATTTTTAGAAATGTGTGCCCATTTCTAAAAATCGTGCACCCATTTCTCTATGGTGGTCCGATCCTACACGAGCACCCATTTTATTTTTATGGGTCGGGGCCACGGAGCTAAATGGTTGTTCATTTCTTAAAAAATGGGTGCTCATTTATAGAGGAAAACTCTTTTGCTCGCACAATTCCATGAAATTGGGACCTAACTTCTTGCACCCACCCTACAAGTTCATTCATTCATTTTATCGGGCATTGGATTCAATATATTCTCATCAATGTCAATTAGATACTTTGGTTTCCTACGAATGGTTCCAGGAGGTGTTAACATCGGTGCATTCTATGCATTGGGTACATTCAATTCATCAAATAGAGCAAGTGTATGTTAATCATTTAATTAATTATTCAATGTGGTCTCTTCTTCAACTGCATTAGGTTCATATGGTAAATCAAATGTCTCTTCTTCAATTGCATTAGGTGCATCATGTTTGTTCGGTAAATCGAATTGAGATGTTGAGGGTGACATACCTTCTTGTCCCATTGTTCTTATGTCACATAATTACATATATGTAAACAAAACTTCATAAACAATCATATTACATATATGTAAACAAAACTTCATAAACAATCAAATAACCATAAATTTGAGCATTATCATTATTTTTTTGAATCAAAACTATTAAACAATTACAATAAGATTGACAAAACTAATAAGAACAACAATTCAATCATTTCAAATCATGAAATAATAAAAAAATCACTTACTTCTATGTATAAAACAATCATAGAAGTGCAGACACAGTTGCAATGGGGCCTTCAACAACCTCAAAAACTTCTTTCAAGGTCATTGAGGAGGTTGGGCAACTAAAAGTATATGTCCCAGTACCACGTACACAGTCTTTTTAGTAACCCCATAGGCGTTGTTAGGCCCTAAAAATGCTTCTAGACCAACGTTAATATTCCTGGCACCTTGTACATACTTTTAACGTATAAAGACCTCGTACACACTATTAGGCATTAAAAATGTTTAGCAGACCAGCGAACTAATAGTCCTAGTACCCCATATGTGCTTTTTGTAGTAAAAAAAATGTGAAGGAAAAGGGAGGGAGGGAGAGGGAGAGGGAGAGGGGGAGAGGGAGAGAGAGAGAGAGAAGGAGGGTGAGGGGGGGAGAGGGAGAGAGAGGGAGAGGGAGGGAGAGAGAGAGGGCAGAAAAGGGAGGGAGGGATTGGGGGAGAAAGGGAGGGAAGGAGAGGGGGAGAAAAGGAGAGAGAGAGAGAGGGAGAGGGAGGGAGAGTGAGGGAGAGGGGGAGAGAGGGAGAGAGAGAGAGAGAGAGAGTGAGGGAGAGTGGGAGAGAGGGAGATAGAGAGATGGAAAAGGAGAGGGAGGGAGGGAGAGAGAGAATGGAAAAGGGAGAGAGGGAGAGAGAGAATGGAAGAGAGAGAGAGAGAGAGAGAGAGAGAGAGAGAGAGAGAGAGAGAGAGAGAGAGAGATAAGATGGAAAAGAGAGAGAGGGAGAGTGAGAGAGGATGGAAAAGGGAGAGAGGGAGAGCGAGGGAGTGGGGGAGAGAGGGAGAGAGTGAGAGGGAGGGAGAGAGAGAGGGATAGAGGGAGATCGAGGGAGAGGAGGAGAGAGGGAGAGAGAGAGGGAGGGAGAGAGAGAGAGAGAGAGAGAGAGAGAGAGAGAGAGAGAGAGAGAGAGAGAGAGAGAGAGAGAGAGATGATGATGAAAAAGGGAGAGAGATGATGATGAAAAAGGGAGAGAGGGAGTGCGAGAGAGAGGATGGAAAAGGGAAAGAGGGAGAGTGAGAGAGAGGATGGAAAATGGAGAGAGGGAGAGAGAGAGAGGATGGAAAAGGGGGAGAGAGGGAGAGAGATTAATTTTTAATTATCATTAATAAAATATCTATACACGCATCATTTAAAAAACTTATTTATTTGACATGACTGCAAAATGTGAGTATTAATTTGACATGACTGTAAAAATGTGAGAATATTTATTTGAGACTCTTAGCTAGACCATCAGCTTGGAAACAACTTTGTCATGTGGGTCTTAGTATTCTGAGAATTGAAGTGGAACAAATTGGAAAGAAAAAATGTGCATTACCAAAGATTTCCCAAATCCCAACAATGGGAGGAGTTTGGTTGAGGGATGATGCACAATGGGTTTTGTACATTGATTCAAATGATGAGAATATAAAGGAAAGAATAGCCTCTACTGCTCAAATTGTGGACCTTGGGATAATTAGGTCTACTATCCATCCAAATGGTGACAACTACATGGTAGACCTAATTGTAATACAACAATATAAAGTAAGGGAGATAAAGGGGGTAGGGAGAGAGAAAGAGTGGGGAGGGAGAGAAGAAGAGAGGGAGGGAAGGGGTATGGAGGAATGGAGAGAGGGGGAGCATGTTGGTTTATTATTTTTTTAAACAGTATTGGTACTACTTTTTATATTGTAATAATGGTTCATCTTGCCACCTTAGGATACCGTATGACCGATTAGGATGTCATATGCTCCTAGAGGGTCATGTGGTGTTATGTGGGGTCATACAGTGTCCTATGACCCCTTAGGACATCATATGACCCCTTAGATGTCATTATGGGTCATGTAATGTGTCCTTAGGGGTCATATTTTGTCCTACCACCCTTTAAGACACCATATTACCCCTTAAGACACCATATGGTGTCGTTATGGGTCATATGGTGTTCTAAGGAGCCATATGGTGTCCTATAACCCCTTAGGACACCGTATGACCCCTTAGGTGTCAAATTTTGTAAGCAGTATTGGCACTTGTTTTTATATTGTAATAATTGTTAATCTTGCCACCTCGAGACACCATATGACCCCTTAGGACATCATATGCTCCTAAAGGGTCATGTTGTGTTATGTGGGGTCTGAAGGGAGAGAGAGAGAGAGAGAGAGAGAGAGAGAGAGAGTGAGAGAGAGAGAGAGAGAGAGAGAGAAAAGGGAGGGAGGGAGATGGGGGGAAAGGAAGACATGTCACATGATGTCATTAGGGGTCATGTGGGGTCCTAATTGAGCCACACATGTGTTACAACACCATATGACCCCTTAAGACACCATTGGACCCCTTTATATATCATACATGGTCTGAAAAGGTCATTAGGTGTTATGTGGGGTCCTGAGAGAGAGTGGGAGAGAGAGGAATACAATACAATACAATACAGTAAGATATCAAAAGACAATATATATATATATATCAATATACGTACATACACATACATATAATACACATAATATATTAAAAGGAAATACACATACATACACACATATGTGTGTGTATATATTATATATATTGTATATATTATATATATATATACACACAAATTATCATATTTTACATATTATACATATACATATATATGTATGCACACACCCAGATTTCAAACACAGGCAAAAGCACATACACGTTGTTTTAGCTTTAACACTGCATATGCATTGCTTATTTGAAAGACACCCCGCATGTGCTATTTATAGTACAGGGAGCCCATATGGGCTTTTGAATATTTAGGCTTGTGAATAGGCCTGGATGACAAAGTTGCGGGTTGGAAATTTGATTTCCCTCCATTTCCCTCCTTTTTGACGTCTTTTTTTTTATCAACTTGGTTTCTCAACTTTGGCATCATCGGGTTTACACTTCATCAAGTGGGTATTTCTAAAATTTCTACCACATTTTCACCCATCTATTGAGCTTTCTAACCATTTTTTTTTTTTAAATTTGAAAAATAATAACATAGTATCATTGAATTTCTTTTATCAGTGTCTCCATAGTTCTCAAAGACATACGTGTACCATTTTTTTAATAACTTTTGATCTACTTATCCAAATTTAAAAAACTTTATACATTATTGTAATGCACTTTATTCTTTACAATAAAAAAAAAAATTATTTTCGATTATTTTAGTGCAAGTTATGCTTCGCGCATGAACAGGTACCTAATTTTTAGGATGTGCTCGATTTGAAAAATCATAAAAAAAAATACTCAACAAAAAATTACAAAAAAAAACACAAATTCTAGTGCTAACTCTTAACTATCTTTGTGCCAAAGTATTTTTCAAAATAATTAATATCACTATGACTTTTTTGATGTGCATGTCAAACACTATATTATGTTTTTCAGAAAAAATTAGGGTTTGTTTTGCGTGCATGAAGGATTTGACCCCCTTAATCTTATCCAATTTTTAAAAAGTTAAGTAGTTTTGAAACTAGATTTAGAGTACTATAATATTTATTCTTTGATTATCTTCATATCTTCAGTCAGGTTCACCTGATTTCAAAAAAAAATGTGCACTTATACCCCCCTTTTTGCACACCATCTTTGTGCACTTACCCCAATGCAAAGGTAGGTATCTGCCAAAATTTATGTACAAGGGTATACTCAATAACCTACATAAATTAAAAATTGTTTATAAAAATGGTCTTTAGGGATTGCAGATGATCATCCCAACCTTTCTTAATGTTCTCCAAAATGTTCATAAGAGCATTAAACAAATAGGCATGTATCTATGCTCCTCTAAGATCTAAAGGAACACTCTTATTCAAAGAATCCTAGTGACTACTAAGCAAAGTATTTGTTAGACAACTTAGATAACCGGTGGACAACTGAGGGGGGGGTGAATCAGTTGTCAAAAGATTATAGAACTTTAAGCATTAAAACCTTATTACAATAATATATAAACCAAAGAGCAGAATAACAAATATATCAGTTAAGAAAAAATATATGCCACAAAACATTTACCAACCATCCACAACAAAAGATAACACCAAGATTTGTACATGGAAAACTTGGTAAACAAAAAAATCACGGTGGCAAACCTACACATAGTCCAATAATACTTCTGCAGTAAGTATGTAATTACAAAAAGAGGGGCCTGCACATGCAAGCAGGCCAACAACCTAGAGAGCACTGCTCATCACTAAAGGAGCGTCACTGAATATAATGAAATTTAGACTACAATCTAGAAAGAAGAGTGAACTGGAAGAATAACATCTCCTATGCTTGAGTACAATTATGGTTAAGCTCAATACCGGAGGTCTTAAACCTCTTTTACAAACCCAATTCGATCACCTATGATCGACAGAAACCTCTGCATATGATGTCATGCCCAAACTTTTGGGCAAAAACCAAAACAACAATTTTTTTTGAACATCATAAACTCATACAATAATCTACATTTATAAAGAAATCAATTAAGTTTTGTCTTAACTAAGATGTAGATAGTATTGTTTACTAGGATTGGAATAATTAACTCAATCAATAGGGCTACAATACTTAAGGAAGACTAATTATTTCCTAAGAGGATCATCGCAATTTAATTAATTTAATCAGCCTGATTAATTTACCGCAAATCATAGTCGAGAGATATTTAAACATCTTGATTGCATTAAAACAATCCAGGCCAAAATAATGATAATGCTATCTTAAATTTAAAATGAATTAATTGGGTGCATTCAAATTCATTATTTAAATCTAACCAATAAGGTTACAAATTCAAAAATGTTATTTGCCAAATAAATATAATTTACACTGTAGTCAATTTTAATTTCCCCTAAACCTTCAAATTTTGTCTATTTAATAATTTGGTCAATATTGGCCTCATAGGCTAAAAATTCGTATAAAATAATTAATAATTTTAATTTACAAATTTCCCCCAAATTAAATTTGTCTTGATGTCCACATTTAATTAAATACAAAAATTATCTATGAAATATCCTTATTAATAATCCTTGATAAAATTACATCAATAATTGCGATATCAGAACTATATAAAATTAACCCCCCAATTTAATTTCAGCTAAAAATGAAAGGGGTTTAATTACTACTTAACCGTTCATTAATATTATTAATAAAATCAAATCAATTTGGTTTCAGCTTAACCTCTTATATATATATAACCCAAAAACCCTTATTTAAAAGTTATAATAAAAACTATAGTTCAAATCTCTCTCTTTTCCCTAACTCGAATATGGGCTAGGGTTGCATTTCTGATTTACTTTTATTATTTAAATGCTAACCCTAACCCGAAATTGGGTTAGGGTTGCATTTTTTTTTATTATCTAAAAATTCTCTCTATTCTTTATTGCTTTTACCCTAACCCAAAATTGGGTTAGGGTTTATTATTTTTTTTATTTTTTTTTGTGTGTGTGTGTTTTGTGTATGTTTCAGAGTACGACGACCATGAGGTGTCGACCATGGAGGCGGTGGCCGAATGGAGGTAGGGCGACAGAGGTTTTAGGGTCTACATGGGGGCGAAGGAGACCACGAGGATCCACTATGGATACCCACAGTGGTGGTCCCTATGCCCCCCACTATGGTCACCCACAGTGGTGGCACCGACGCCACCCACTGTGGTTGCCCACAACGGTGGATGCGGCTCCGCCCACTGTGGGTACCCACAGTGGTGGCGCTGACGCCACCCACTGCGGATGCCCACAATGGTAGATGCGGCTTGCGATGCCTTCCGGGGAGGGGTAAGGGCTTCGGCCCTCCCAAAACAAGTTTTTTTATTTTTTATTTTTTTAATAATATATATATATATATCTTTCATTCTCTAGGGTTAGAATCTCTTCTCTCTTTTTTTTTAAAAGAAACATGCAGGAAATAGAAAATTAATGACAGCATAAAATAGATACACATTCATTTCTCCTTTTCTTTTCTTTATACAAAATGTGATCTAGTTATACATATATACAAATATTCATCTAGTTGGATTAAATAGATTTTTATTATGCAGCATTGATAATATTGTGACTGTGAGATTTAACAGCTTGTTAAATATTTCAAAAGTTCATTTCTGCATTAAAATTAGACATAAAACTATTTGTAATTTCTAGTTTTCTAAATCTGTGCATATATAAATTTTCTTTTAAAACACATGACAACAGACTTTTGAAACTAACAGGTTTATCTACAATATTTCTTTTCTTTTTAACTTCTAATAGTTAACTATAGGGAAAAGTAAATTTACATTTGTCTACTTTAGTTTTCTGCATTTTTTTGAAGTAGAAAAATGACAGTAATATATACAATAACATCAGCATTTAAATAGTACAGAAAAACACTTAAAACATTATCATTTCACTTTCTGCATTTCTTTTTTTTCCTTTATATAATTTACAGAGATAAATAGATGGCAAAATTCAGTTAAAAGACAAATTTAAATAAAAGATAGATTTCAGATAAATGACAGAATTCAGTTAAAAGATAGTAGCATAATACATTACAAAATTTCATTCAAAACACTTTTCTCATAAGAATATTTTGAATACAATTTGTCATCCTCTACAAATAGGTGAAATACCCAACTAGTCTCTCATTCCTAATAAATGAGGACTTAAATAAATAAACACATTTTTGCAACTAAAATATAATATTACATTTTCTATTCTTTTTTCTTTCTTTCTGCAACTAAAGTAAATCTAGCAACTCCTAGCTTTCTTTTTTTTTCTTCTTTTCCAAGCAACCTGCATACAAATCTTAAGGTTGTGACCATGGGGTGCTCACCTCCCAGCCTAGGCTTACTAGAAGCCACCCCCAATCTTGGAGAACCAAGTCCTAGATGGGTTACACTCAAGCAAACACAAACAAGCATGGGAAAAACTCAACAAACACATTCCCATCCCTAGGTTGAAACTTCATCACATAATATGATGTTTACAAGGGTGGAAGTGGACCAAATACCTTTGAGGAGAACTGCAAGATAGTAGATCACAACCAACTCATGGCAACCAAGAACACAACAAAAATCATCTTAACCCAACATCCTTATGACCCCCAAGGCATACATGCCATACTTTCTCCCCTTATGACCCCGAATGAATAAACAAAACTATGCAGCAAGGGTCACATAAACAAACCCTTGAGATCACTCTCATAATGAGAGCCTCTCACTCTAAGGTTGTCAAAATCCTTCCACCCCCAAGAGCATTCTACCCTCTCAAGGGTAAGAAGGCCTTGGATACTCCCAAAACATAAGAAAATGCATAAAAGCAAATAAGAGAAAGATCACATAATACTTTCACAAAGGAAATACAAAGAAAGCCAGATTTACATTCAAGCAATCCTACAAACAAATTTACAAACATATAAGTAAGAAAATACACTAACCTTGAATCTGCCAAGGGTATTCTAGGGATAGCTTGGAGAAGAGCAGCCCAATTCCACAAATCTTTTCTACAACACATAGCCAAAAATTCTATTCCAAAATTGGTTTTCTTTCAAAATTGCAAGATCTCCAAAGATGGAGAGTGGGTGATTACTCACTAAGTCTCAATCTCTTGCCTAAGAAGGCTTCTCCCACTCTTTCCAACCTCTTGGATAGAGTGAGAGGCCCTCATTGGTTGGTCTTCCCTAGGTCTTACACACTCCCTAACCAAGGCACCTCAAGAAGAGGAATGGAATGGGGAAGATGAAATTCGGCCATCTAGGAAAACCCACTTTTTTGGGTGGTTAAACAAGCCCTAGGGGAAAGACACATGACCAAATCTGGCCTTCACCCATAGGTACCCCATGAGGCCCAATAAAAATGCTCTAGAACTGATTCTAGGAGTTGGTTTAACCCTTAGAAAGTCCAACTAAAGTTTACCTATGGGTCAACTTTTGAGTTGACCCTCCTTATGGCTCACTATCCTAGATTTCTTGGAACCTTCAAGGATAATTTGGAAATAAATCAATTAAACAAAAATAGATCTCTCAAAAGGTGACATGACAATTGCCAACACAACATACAACATATGTGTCAAATGACACTACAAAAATAATTCCACATCACAAATACACACATGGCAATTGTCTCTTGAATGATTTAAACAATTTAATAAATACAACTTACACACATGCAAACATTTATATTTACGAATAAAATACGATACATACGGGGTGTTGTCTCTCCAAATAGACAACCCCTGGTTTTACGAATGTACATAGGCCTAGGCTTGATTCTCCATAATGTTTCCATGGTCACATGGATAATTTTCTTGCGCATCTCTATTACACATTAGTACTTTCCAATAGCCTCATATAATATTAAACACATAAATAAGAATACAAATCAATCACTCTGCATATAATTGACATCATACAAATAAATTTACCATATATCAAAGCAATTCCACATAAGTAGTTATCATAATCCTCATAAAATTAATCCATTCATAAGATATGCATCATATTTCTATCATCATAATAAAGTCCTGAAAATCAAATAATGACCTACACCATCTCAATGTTATCCTATTCTAGAATCATATAAAATTCTATATCCACGATGCATAGAAATGAGGCATCAATATATCAATGTTACCCAATTCGTGGGATCATATAAAGTTCTATATCCATAATGCATAAAAATAAAGCATCAATAATAGTTCCAACATGAAAATCACTGAAATGCTAGGATGGGTCAGGGTAGGGCCTCACATATGATTACTACCATATTCTCACACAAATAATCGGATAATCCCATAACCCATAACCCATAATCTACAAAGAGATCTTACATCATATTTATATAAACCTGGGACCTAAACAATTAGGTCGGCCACCTAAAAGATAATACAATAAGTCAATAACATAAACCTATAATCCAATGATAAACCAAGTTGGCCTAAGAATGAAATAATATAATCCAATCAGTAAATTCAACCGGTAATGCATTGGGATCATCCACGAACACATTACATAAATCGATCCATAACCTAGCAGAATAAGACTGGACCTAAAATAGGTCACCATAAACCAAATCCAACACCACCAATTATCAAGAACACAAACAAGATAACCAATAGCATCCTGAAAACCATCTAGAAGCCACATCAAAGACACTTATCAAATGCATCAAAAGATATTCAACAAAGCTCTGTCGATAAAACCCTTATCGGTGACCAAAACACTTACTAGAGAAAATGATAGCTTCTGAGTCAACAAATCCTGAACCAACTGATCGTGATATGCATTTGAAGAGCATGAATGATAAATCCAAACCAATTCCACAAACCAAGGCATACCAAAGCATACCGGATCAATATCATAATCCAACCGCTCTACCAGGACCTACCAGAAGCTGGTAAACAACCAAAATAGTCAGTGTTGCCATCAATGACAAAACATCAATGTAACACATAATCAATTCCTCCAATTTGCAACAATCCCCCCTTTGGCATTGATGGCAACACTAGATGTGAAAAAAATCCAAGTGCCAAGAAATGCCAAACAAGTCTCCCCTAACGGAAGATAGCCAACAAACTCCCCAAAATTCTATGACAATGAAGTTCTGAACCAATAGACCATACCCCCACTATGAAAGATATCTTGATTAAGCTATGATCTCTCCCCTTTGACTTATGTTACAACTAAGCTCTGCTTTTCACATATATCTCTCCCCTTTGACTTCAATGCCAAAAATTTGACATAAACATAAAAGAAAAATCATAAATCCTCTAAACCACACAGCTAACTACTCCCTCTGAGTAGTAGCACCAACACATCAATCCAGAATGAATGATAGCTCTGATAAATGCATACCGGACTGATGTCAATTAGCATCACTCGGGTCTCTACCGGAGGGACAAAAACCCCCAATTTGTCTATAAAGTACTCAAATGATTTCTTAGGCAAAGGTTTAGTGAAGATATTTGCAATCTTCTCTTTAGTTTTCACATAAACAAGTCTGATTTCATTTTCGTCCACCTTCTCTTTGAAAAAGTTATATTTGATAGTGTAGACACCTAAAATTGTTATGTCTATTTAAATAAATATTTTATTTATTTAATTACGTTAGCCTAATTCTTCTATTAATTAAATAAATCTTTATTTATTTAATTAATTCATTTATCCTCTTCTAGCCTTATTTCTCATTTAAATAAATTTATTTATTTATTTAAATTATCCTTTTCCTAAATTAAATAAATATATTATTTATTTAATTGATCCCACTTCTTCTATTAATTAAATAAATCTTTATTTATTTAATTAAGTCATTAGCCTTTTTCTACCCATGACACATGTCATTCATCTCTTAATTCATACACTACCTACCCCTTTCATTATTTTATTATTTTCTTTACCTACCCTCTAATCATAGCCGACCTCCTTTTACACCTCTCAATCTTATCCTGCCATTTTCATATAGTGTCTTCTATATAAGGAGATGCTTCCTTCATTATCAAACCCTAACTACCTAACAAATTCAATTATGCACTTGACTACACTACACTTTTCATATGCGATCCTACTTGCAACCACATTCTATTCTTTGTTGAGCTCTTGTGCACATAAAATCTAAGAGCAAATGTATCAAGCAAGATCAATGGAGATAGGAAGAATGGAGATTCAAACCCTATCGGACATGTGATGGTATAATCTTTGTGATTTCATTTGATTTGCATTGTCTTAGGTAATCTTCATATGTTATGGTGGATCTTTGCTGTTGTTAGGCTAGGGTTTTGTGGTTGAATCCATTTAGTCTTTCAATATTATCATTGTTGTTATCCATTTTCACCATATACACTTTGGCACGCCCGATGGGACTCTTGTCCCTTTTGCATTTAACCTCCTTGTTGCAGATTTGGTGTTTTGAAATTGCAGATCTAACATTTCCGATAACATTTCGATATTTTCACATCTACGTACTTTCAGAACACGTTTTTGGTTTTCTGCCACGTCTACGACATTTGGGATCGCGTCTGCACCCTTGACAGTTTTTTTTTTTTTTTTGCAGATTCCAAAAATCGTGTCTGTGGGATTTTTCAAGCGCATCTGTGTCCACAACGTGCGTTTGCATTCCCAACCCGCGTCTATGTGATTTTTCAGGAGCGTCTACGTCCAGAAGTTGCATTTGTGTTTATGGTAACCGCGTTTGTGTACACTTATTTTGCATTTTGGATTTTTATTGATTCAAGTTTTAGTCATTCAGTTTTTCAGATCTGGTTTATTTTGAGCTAACATCTTCAGATCTAGCTAACAAAATTGGTGCAGCTTGTCTTGAAAGCAAAATCATTTTGTTGAAGGCCCCTAGTTTACAAAGTCTTCTGGATCTAAAATTTACCTAACTCGTGTGCTTGCAGGAAGGGGTGATCATTTGAAACAATCCAAATTACTAACAACTCTTTGTTGCAGGACCCTGGCAATGGTTTTTGATCTTTCATTGTGTGTCTTGTTTTCATAGATTAGCAAACACTTCAATTGGTGCACTAAAATTGAACCATTGTCTTTTGTGTCTTGAGCAATAGGTTCTTTTTGTTTAATCTTTAGAGGGCCTGTCTCCCCGTGTGGTCATTAGGACTACTAGTGAGGAGAGAATGACCCAAGTGGTAGCAAAAGAAAAGCCATCTTCTTTCGAACCACTATAAATAACTGTACTCATGGTGAAAACTATGGATAATGTGTGCTGATTAGTTCATACTGACACTATGTCTCCCCATAAACCCATTTGATCAAATTTATTTGATCATTTGTAGGGCGTAACCCCTACCGACTGGGAGCCTTCTGTATTTACACAGCTGAAAGTGCTACATGTATGGCCACACAAGCGGATGCCCTTACTAGCACCTTTTTTTTTTAGAATCCCAAATCCTTCTAGTTGTTGAGGTAAGAGGTCGGACCTCTGGTAGCGACCCACACACATACAGTTCTTAGTAGAGATACAAAGTTTGCCACGAGGAGTTTTCATGGGGACTGATGCTTGGCTGACCTGAGAAGTGAGTGCCGAGGATGGAGCCAGTGAGGTCAAGCATCTAAGTATTCGCTCTGAATAGCGTGGCCTCGGGGGTAAAACCCCATGTGGGATCAACAACTATTGTCTTGGCCAGCCATAAGAATTGTGCTTGACTTATTTTGAACAATCAAACATTCAAGACCAAACAACAAAACATTGTGTCTTTTGTGTCTTCAAGTGTATGCAAAACATTTTTACATCAAACAACACACTTTCTTTGAGTCATATTTTTGAGTCTAGACACTTGCGAACATTGAGTCCTCATCAACATTGTGTCCTCTTGTCACGAAAAATAATCAAATAGTCAAATTTAGTCACAACAAAACAACTTCACAGATTGGAAAAAATTGCACAAATTTTGTAGAAATGCGTCTATGTCTAACATAATAGCGTTTGTGTCGTATAACCGCATCTGTGAAGGGCAGAAACGTGTCTGTGTTCTCAAAATCAACATTGCATTGACGAAATCTCAAAAACGCATCTATGTTAAACAGAACCACGTCCGCATCAGGAAATCGTGTCTATGCAATATATAGGCACGTTTGTGTTCAGTATTGAAAAACTTTTACAGTCCAGCAAACAAACACAATTAGTTTCAAAATTCTTGAGCTTCCTAGGTTATTTCTCTAGGGTTTCATTTAGCATTCAACCTATCTTTGGGTCTCACACAGTCCATCATTGCTTTACACCTTACATTACATTCACATTTGTCTAAACTTGAGTCAAAAGGTCACTTGCTTGTCCTCATCTTTCTTTGTCAACACACTACATACAACAACATTTTGCTAAGTGGTCCCTCATCAAGGTCCATCATCTTTGGGTCTCATTTGGTCTTACTTAGAGTCAAGGTCAACTTACCTCATCAAGAGAAACTATAATCTCTTTGGAAGCCACACCCACTCTACTACATACATACTTAGTCTTACATTTTGGACATTGTAAGTACACCTCAAATTCATTTACATTCCATCCAACTCTTGGTCTTCCATACTCTTTTCCATTTTTATCTAGTCTCACACATCTTTGTCAATACCTAGTTCATGGTTGAAACTCGTTCCCAAAAATCTAGGAGAGAAGCTAAAGAGGCTCAAGCATCTGCAAACATGAGCTCCTATGAGTATGACAATGATATCTTTTTCAATTCTGATCATACTACATTACCTGACATGGATGCCTATAGAAACATTCCAAATGTTGAGAATATGGACACTACAAACAACAATGATACACACAATGACAATATGGACAACTTTTTTGTACATTCAGCAGAAGTGGAAGACAGCATTATGAATCCTCATTTTAATCGATTGGTGGAGGAAATAATGAGGAGGGATAGACAATACTTCCTACAAGTGATGGCACAAAGTGGAGCTAAGATACCTCATGATTTTGACATGTCTCAAATAATGGAAAATCGACCTTTGCAACAAACTCACTCCAACATGGATCAAAGGAGGCCTAATAGTGGAGGCAATAGAGGACCACATATGGTGCCTGAATCACCATCATCTTTGTTTCAAAAACCAGAGGTCCCATACACACATGGCCAAGCATATGATACTCACCTTCGCAGACCATTATGGAAGTCTTATGCAGAAAAATATGCTCAATCACATACCAATGCTAAGGATCAACCACCAAAGCAATTGGATATTCAAAGGCATGCTCAAAATTTGGACACAAGGAAACCCCATGTAAAATTTGGGGGCGACACATTAGAACATGACATGCCTGTAGAGTATGGTATACATGGACAAAGCAGATATTTCATTCCTCAACATGAATCTATACAAAGTGGTCTATATGCGTAGCATCATTATAGACCTCCTCCATATGAACATGTGTATGATCAATATCATCCATATATGCAACATGCTCCTCCTCCAATTGGTGCCTCAATCATGGGATATGGTCCAAGAAGTTGATCTCCACCTAAGAGCAATTTGGAGCAACAAATCAGGGACTTACAAAAGAAAATGGAGGACATAAATACACCGAAGCCAACATACACAATGAGAGACATATGTCCTTATCCATTTGACAAGAGCATTCCAATGCCTCCTTTTCCTACACACTTTGTGATGCCTAAGTTTGATAAGTATACAGGAAAAGGGGATCTTAAGGCACACATAAGACAATTTTTCACAGCCTGCATTGAGGTAGCAGCAGAAGAGACATATTTGATGAGATTATTCCCACAGAGCCTAGGCGATCAAGCTATGGAATGGTTCTCCCAGCTTCCACCTGGAATTAAGTCATGGGGTGACTTAGCAGAGGCATTTATCCAACATTTCTCCTACAACATAGAGATAGACATATCAGTCACTACTTTGTGCAACACCAAGCAAAAAGAGGGAGAGTCTTTTGCATAATTTTTACAAAGATGGAGGAATCTAGCCAGCAGATGCTCTTGCGAAATTCCACAAAAACAAATGGTAGAGATGTTCACCCAAAATGTTAACAAAGACATTAGCTATGATCTAAGGAAAGCTTGTTTGTCTACCTTCAAGGACGTCATTGAAAAAGGCTTAGCAACAGAGAAGGTCCTAATTGAACAAGGAGTCATTAAGATATTCAAGGAAAACAAAGATGACTTTAAAGGAAAAGATAAGCCAAGATTTTGGAATAAAAACAAGAACACAGTCAAAGATGGTGTTGTAGATGCCAATATAGTGCGACCCAAATTCATTTTTTCGGGATCAAGTTCTACAAACAATCAAGTGAATACTCAAACAACTTCCAAATCATGGAGGAAGTACACTCCATTGGGAGAACCACTTGAGTCAATTTTCAAAAAGCTAGTGGCAAACAAGGTAATCACAATTCCAGATTTTCCTCCATATGAGCCAAAGGTGAAACCAAATTGGTGGAATGATGATGAATGTTGTGAATTTCATAAGAGAAAGGGTCATAAGATAGGAAATTGTCATCGACTGAAGAACAACATACAAGATCTCATTGATAGAGGTGACGTTGAAATTGAAGGACACTCATCCAATCAAGAACATGAAATGTTTAAGGAACCATTCCCAAAGCATGACAAGGGAAAAGCTAAAGCCACAGATGACCAAACCAACTATACCAGAGCATCTTATAACTATGATTCAACCATCAATCACATTTCAATGGACAATTATGTCTCTACCATTATCATCAAGGACAAAACCTCTGAGAATTCTACCCAAAGACCCAAGATTGTCCTAAAAGGCGTTGGATCTTCTTCCAAACCTACCTCTGAATGTAATGTCACAACTCGTTGAGGTAAATTCACTTTGCAAGGTGCTCTAGCTAAAAACACTACTTCTTCATCAACCAAGCCTGAGCATGACCTTGTAGAACAGTTAAGGAAAACACCTGCGCTTATTTCCATCCTTGAGCTTTTACGCATATCCCCCGCACATAAAGCTATTCTTGACAAAATCTTGAGAGACACTGTTGTTCCTACTGATCTGAACATGGACCAGTTTCAAGCCATGGTGGGATACCTTTCCATCCCACACTCTCTTACATTCACAGAAGCCGATGACACCTTTGTGAGCTAACCACATAATGCACCACTACACATTGAAGCCTTCATACACAAACATCGCATAAAACGAGTCCTGATAGATGGAGGAGTAGGTCTAAAAATTTGTACATTGAGCACTATTAAACAATTGGGATATTCTGATAAAGCTGTGAATTATACAAACAAAATCACCATCAAGGCATATGATGATGAAGAGTGTTCATCCAAAGGCACAGTCACCTTGCCTCTCAGAGTTGGGCTAGTTACGAAGGATGTGGTTTGTCAAGTCCTAGAACTAGATCTCACATACAACATATTGCTAGGACGTCCTTGAATTCATGAAATGAAGGCAGTCCCATCTATATATCGCCAATGCATTAAGTTTCCTCACAATAGAGTTGCAATAACAGTTAATGGTGATCCTAATCCATTCATATATTGCAATAACTTGAGATCAAAAACTGAGATGATCATTCCAAGTAATCGTGAAGTTGTTCCTTCTTCTGTGTACATTGATCCTGAGTCATTAAAACCTTCGACATCAAAACAAGGTGAACTTAAGGGAAAATTCCAGGACAAAGGCATGGGTGAATACACTTTGAATCAGACCATGTACTTACAACAAGTCATGAATTCACCAAAAGAATATGGATGACCACATCCTACTAAGTGGGTATCTATCATTACACTTGAATGGGATCCTACAATATTCCAAAAAAGGGGTGAACTAGAAGAGGAAGACTTATACAAAATGCTTTACAAAGACCTTGCAAATGATACACAAGATCACATCAGTTTACCCTGTGAGAAGTATGGCAAAGGGTTCAAGATTCTACAAAAATTTGGGTATGATGGAAAAATTCCTCTTGGGTTAAGAAAGGAAGGCATCATTGAACCTTTACAACCTGAATTGACATTCAAAAAGGAATGCTCCAAAGGACGTGGTTTCATGACTACCAAGGTTCATACTCAAAAGACAAAAGAAGCATTACAAATCAAAGCTGCCAAAATTCAACAAGAAAATCGCTATTCCACAGACTCCAATGAATGGGAATGGGGTTCAGACAAATCCTCTTGTGACTATGAGCTCACCGAGGCATTCAGAGAACCAAGTGAGCCAACAGAGGAAGAGGAATTTAATAGGAAATTCAAAGTTGGTCAAGAAACAACTCCATAGGATTCCACACAGTCCTTGTCTCTAGGTCCTAGGTTGAAATCACATAGAATGAGAACACCTATTCTAGAATGTGCTATTAGTGTTGATAATTTGGATTCATTCATGATCGATACTGATGAGGAGAGTGCCAAAGATGACCGCGATAACTACCTCGACATACCGGAATATAACTACATCTTCACTCTTAGCCTCGCTAACTTCGAAGACATCAAAGGCCTTCCCCTTGTCCACCACCAACTCATTGACTGGGATTATGAAGGACCTGCACAGCTTGACACATTCCAAAATGATGAAGCTTTTATTGACTATCTTGGCATCTGAGATGATCTTCCCCCTGGGGACCATAAAGTGAGATACACTATAGAGCTCAATAGCATGGCATATTTTGGTGAGGGTGTCAGACCTTCCAGTCACAAAAATATAAAAATAAAAACAAACCAAGGGTCTTATGGCGAAAACCACACTATGGCGCTGTCTGACCCCAAAAAAGTAAAAAGAAAGGATGTATCTGAGGGTGAAAACCTCTCTGAGGCACCCAAAGATGGAAGGCTCGACATTCTCCCAACATCATATGAGGAAAAGTCATCCATGTTGGTAGAGGAGACTATCAAAACAAACATTGGTACAGAAGAAGTTCCACACAACATATTCTTGGCTCAATCTTTGCAAGAGTCAGAAATGGTCAAAATTCATAAGTTTCTTCACAGAACGACAAATCAACTTTGCATGGTCATACACTGATATGCCTGGATTGGATCCAGATTTGGTAATGCACCATTTGACAGTTAAACTGGGGGCAAAACCAGTGAAATGGAAATTAAGAAAGATGCATCCACAAGTGGCATTACTAGTCAAAGAAGAACTTGAAAAATTATTGGATGTCGGATTCATACGCCCAATTGATTATCCTGAACGGATCTCCAACTTAGTGCCTATCAGTAAACCAGATTGTAGCATCAGAATATGTACAGATTTCAGAGACATTAACAAAGCTTGTCCTAAGGATGATTTTCCGTTACCAAATATTGACTTGATTGTCGATATCACAGTAGGTCATGCGATGTTATCCTTGATGGATGGATTCTTTGGTTACAATAAAATAAAAATTGCATCCGAAGACCAGCACAAAACAGCATTCACTTGTCCTTGGGGAACTTTCTGCTGGAATGTCATGCCCTTTGGGCTAAAAAATGCAGGCGCTACATATCAAAGAGCCATGACTACTATCTTCCATGATCTCATGCACGTTACTATGGAAGATTATGTTGATGACCTCTTGGGAAAATCAATAGATAGAGATACACATTTGGACATACTTTCAGTCATCTTTGATCAGTTGGAAAAATATAAAGTAAGATTAAACCCCAAGAAATGTGTCTTTGGAGTAACCTTCGAGAAGCTCCTAGGATTCATTATCTCAAAGAGAGGAATCAAAGTAGATCCAGCAAAAGTCAAGGCCATCCTAGAGATGCAACCACCATGAAACATTAGTCAACTTTGATCTTTGCAAGGGAGACTTCAATCCATACAAAGATTCATAGCACAACTTGCAAATAAGTGCAATCCTTTTCAACACTTGCTACATAAAAACATCAAATTCAAATGGGATGATAACTGCCAATAGGCTTTCTAGATACTCAAAGATTATCTTCTGAATCTACCAGTTTTGATGCCACCAATTCCAGATCAACCTCTACTACTATACATATTAGCTACTTCAATAGCACTGGGGGCACTCTTAGCACAACAGGTTACTGAAGGCAAAGAAAAGGCAGTCTATTACATCAGTCACACATTGGTGGGATATGAGCTAAAATACACACCAATTGAGCGTGCATGTCTCACCGTGGTCTTTTCTTCGCAAAAATTATGACATTACATGCTAACTCATAAGACTAAGTTGGTTTCAAGGATCGATCCATTGAAATACCTTCTCAATAAAGCAACACTTACTGGGCGACTAGCCAAATGGTTGATGCTCCTGAGTGAATTCGACATCGAGCTTGTGGATAGAAAAGCAATAAAAGGACAAGCTATCGCAGATCAGTTAGCGGATGCTCCCATGATAGATGATGTTCCTCTAATTTCAGAATTTCCAGATGAATCCATTTTAACAGTGTCACATGCAAAACTATGGCAATTATACTTTGACGGCTCATACACATAGCATGGGGCAGGAGCTAGCATCCTCTTTATAACTCCTCAAGGGGATTCTATACCAAAATCATACCGCTTATCATTTCCTTGCACTAATAACATAGCAGAATATGAGGCATTAACAATAGAATTACCGATTGTTGTTCAATGGAAGATCCAGGAACTTCATGTTTTTGGGGACTCTCAACTTGTAATCCATCAAGAAACTGATGATTACCAAACAAAGGATGAGAAATTAATGCCTTACAAAAGAATGGTGGATGACCTAAAACAACATTTCACAAAGATAGACTTTGAGCAGATACCAAGAGAGTAGAATTGAACCATAGATGCCATGGCTACAATTGCTTCACTAATCGATCTACCTTCGAATGAGACCCGCTATGAGTTCTTGGTGGATAACCTTTTGGTTCCGTCATATGAAATCATTTCTACTAAAATGATATGTGTTGTTGGTCCTGAGTCCCAGTTATATGGTTCCATTTTCACATACCTTCATGACAATACCCTACCTCCATATCTATCCAATAACCAACGTCATACTTTCATTCGCCAATCTTCTTGGTACATCATTTTAGCCGATATCCTATATTGTCGAGGTCTAGATGGCACTCTTGTTAGATGTTTAGAAAGTGACAAAGCTCAGATTGCGTTACGTGAAGTACATGAAGGGATATGTGGTCCACATTCCAGTGGTCCTACCTTAGCCAAGAAACTCATCAAGACTGGATATTACTGGCCCAATATGGAAAAAGACTCATATCAGTTGTCAAGAAATGTAAGCAGTTTCAACTTCATGGAGACCTCTTGCATGCGCCAGCACAAGAACTTCAACCAATTGCGACTCCTTGGCCATTTCGTCAGTGGGGACTCGATCTCATAGGCAAGATTCACCCTTCATCCTCCAACGGTCATAAATTCATTATCACTGCCACAGAGTATTTCACAAAATGGATTGAAACCATGCCTCTCATGCAGTCACTGGAAAATAGATTGCTATGTTCATTCTCAACTATATCATTTATCGATATGGTATTCCTGTTTCCATTTTCACTGATAATGGGCGTCCCTTCAAAAATCAGGATGTTCGTGAACTCTGTGATCGCTTCCATATTTCCCAACATTTCTCCACACCATATTACCCCCAAGGTAATGGTCAAGCTGAGGCATCTAATAAAACAATCCTTAAAATCTTAAAAAAGACAGTCGACGATGCTGGCCGTCATTGGTATATCCAACTTAATCCCGCACTTTGGGCCTACCGCACAAGTGTTCGCACACCTACAGGAGCTACACCCTATTCACTTGTCTCCAGTGATGAAGCCATCTTCCCTATTGAGGTTGAGCTACCCTCTTTATGAGTCTCCTTGCAAAACATCATCAGTGATGAAGACTATAGGGTCTCTCGCTTACAAGAACTTGAACTATTAGATGAATGAAGACAAACTGCTTTTAATCATCTCAAGGCTTATCAACAACGAATGAGTCACAGATACAATCATAAAGTCAAGCCTCGCACATTTGAGGTAGGTGATTTGGTTCTCAGAGAAAACCCCAAAAATCAGCAAGATAGAGAGAAGAAGGGCAAGTTCGAACCAAACTAGCTTGGTCCTTACATCATTATAGCAGCATATGGATCTGGTGCATATCAGCTCTCAACCATAGAGGGTGAACCTTTAGAGGATCCTATCAATAGCATGCACCTTCGCCGGTTTTACACATAGCTCTTCAGAATATCCTAATTAAAAAATATAAAAAAAAATCATAAAACAAAAAATCGTTACTTGGTGAAAACCTGGCAAACAGGCGCCTTGTGACACAAAAAAAAAAAAAATCAAAAAAATCAAAAATTAAATGAAAACATTTTCATCCAATGGTGAAAACCACTTCGATGGTGCCCTGGGCAAGTACCATGGTGAAAACTGGGTCACCAGCACCATGCGTAGAGACAGTGCTCCTCCCTCCTTTCAGATTCACTCTCATCCTTTCACTTTGCACACACTCACAATCTATCCATTCATAATAAACATACCCATTCCCATCATGGCTTGTTATTGATCTACCCAAGATTGGTTCGCCATTCATGATAACCTTCATTTTCATCCCTTTCCATCCATAATAAATCAGCTCCTATATGTGGCTAAGAAAAATCCTACGTCTAGTGATGGGTATGGAACTGAGATCATCACATATTATGAGTTCAGTTTCTTTCAGCTTCCTTCAGTCTATACACGCACAATCCACAATAAAGCAACACTTGCATCACCAATACGCAATCAAGTTCCATCTTCTCCACAATAAAGTATCAGTTTCATGGATTCAGTCAGTTTCAGATGAGACACAGCAACAACAATGGTCTTCAAAAAAATCAAATCTTTCAACAGACTCAAACAACATTATGGTTCAGTGCTATCTATCCTTTTTGTGAAAGTAAACATTGTGACCACAATCAAATATGACTTATACAAGTGACAAGAGACACTAAACTTGAGGACTACAATGAATGTTGGTGTCGAGTCTTGGTTTTCTTTTGATTTTATCTTTTGGTGACATGTCTTTTAGCTATTCCAGGATGACTCTAACTAGAGATTCTATCTCTAGGATGTCTTTGACTAGAAAGGTGAGGATGGGGTATCGTCACCTATTTTTCTTTGTTGTCTGTGGATTGTCTCTTAGTAATGCTATGACTTGTCCAAGGATATGAGGACACTGTGAGTCTAGTGTGAACTAGGGCATTCCTTATTTGCAACTATCTTATCTCCATGCAAATGGGTACAATGACTTTCTGGGTCGAACATATGCCTCGATTGTCATAACCTACTTGCCATAATAAAGCTCTATGATGATAACACATAAGAAGCTCTTTCACTTTCATATCTTCTATCTTCCATCCCCCCTTTCTTGATTGACTTCCATCATCCTTCTTGAGTCCGCGTAGCCTGCTATCACATGATTGAGTATAATGACACGCCAAAAAATATTTGCATCTCATGTAGTTTCACCTGCATTACGACATATAAGAATTTCATACATACATATCAATATCATAATTGCATCACATCCTACACGCAACACATGTTAGCACATTTTACATTCTCATCATGTAAATAGTTCTTTTGTATTATCATATTCATTTTGCATTTCATACATTCACATTCACATTTGCGTAATATTTAAAACATAAAAGAACAAGAATATTGCATTTCATCATGTACATATTTGCATCCATATCATAAGCATCACATAAAACATACATCATTACACATCTCATCACATAGGTATGTGCGCGTCTCTGAGTGCCATCTCTCAGCCAACATAGTCAGCAAATCCGTGTTCACCCGAAACTTAGGCACATACAAAATATGGCATAGACCCATATCCTCAATGGCAGCCCTATCCTCGAATGTCAATTCTGGTCGCAACCTCTAAGTCGACGGGAATCTCTCTCGTGACTCTAGCATAGGCAAGTACTCCTGCAGTCAAGAAAATCAATTATGTCAGTCATAGTGGCATTCACTGTTCATCACAAAATGCTACTTTTTTATCTAAGTGCATATGGTACTCTATCTTAGTAACACTCACTGTTCATCACAAAGTGTTGCTTCTATCCTAGTGGTACTCCCTGTTCATCACAATGTACTACATGTTTTGCCCTCCCTGTTCATCACAAAGTGCTGCTCACATTTGCACTCCCTATTCATCACAAAGTGTTGCTCACATTTGCACTCATTGTTCATCACAAAGTGCTCCTCATATTGGTACTCTCTGTTCATCACAAAGTACTATGTCTTGGTACTCATTGTTCATCACCAAGTGCCTTGATTTATCCTATCCTAGGGCCTCTTCTTGAGTGAATCCTCTTGAGTAGTTTCCTAATTGGCAACGTATGTTCTATCACAGAACTATCAATCCTAGCCCTATCTTCTATCCTAGTCTTCCCTAGAGGACTTGCTTGAGTGTATCCTTTTAGCAGCTTATCCAATCGACAGCATATGTTCATCAAAGAACTATCGATTTGACCTTGAAGACACAAATGTGGTTTCATGACATAAACGCGCTTATAGACTGCATAAACATGCCTATTCTGCACATACACGCCTGAAATACACATGCGTGCCTATGCTCTGCACAGACATGCCTGTCCTGCATAAATGTGCCCACATTTCACAAATGTGCCTGAACAATGCAGACACGCTCGCATTTGGCACAGACACTTATCCCAGCATAGACGCACTTGGCACAAACACAGACGCACCTAGTCAGCATAGACGCGCCTGGCACCAATGCAAATTCACCTCGACATTTTTGGAATTTTTTGACATTATCCTAAAGTGCATTTATTGCACTACCTAGCATGCATTAATGACAACATTTATTGCAACAAAGTACAAGGAGGTTTTGTGGTACTCACTGGCTCTCCTGCGTCTGTTGGCGTTTGCAATCAATGAACGTGATCGAATCGGTGAACCAATGCCATTACTGCTGATTGCTGCTACTCTATCTCGCTCTGCATTCTAATCTCTTGAAGGTGTGGATGACAATGAGGATGTTTTCCCCTCGTGGTCTATTTATAGACTGCCCTAGCCTTGGTTCTAGCCCTCATTTCCTGAGTCAGTCTTCTTTATCCCGTGAGTTTGTCACTCTATCCGGTCAGTCCATTCTAGCCTTTCTTTCTTATCGAGAGATTGTCTGCGATCTTTCTAGACATTTTCATCCAATCTCTCGAGGGGGCATATCATTCCCATCCTGGGGCAACTTTGTATCAGTTCATATTATCTTCTTTGAAACAATGCGACAAGTCGCATTGTCTCAAAGAGGGGCAAAATGTAGACACCTAAAATTGTCATGTCTAATTAAATAAATATTTAATTTATTTAATTACTTTAGCCTAATTCTTCTATTAATTAAATAAATCTTTATTTATTTAATTAATTCATTTATCCTCTTCTAGGCTTATTTCTCATTTAAATAAATACATTTATTTATTTAAATTATCCTTTTCCTAAATTAAATAAATATCTTATTTATTTAATTGATCCCACTTCTTCTATTAATTAAATAAATCTTTATTTATTTAATTAAGTCATTAGCCTTTTTCTACCCATGACACATGTCATTCATCTCTTAATTCATACACTACCTACCCCTTTCATTATTTTATTATTTTCTTTACCTACCCTCTAATTATAGCCGACCTCCTTTTACACCTCTCAATCTTATCCCTCCATTTTCATATAGTGTCTTCTATATAAGGAGATGCTTCCTTCATTATCAAACGCTAACTACCTGGCTAATTCAATTATCCACTTAAAACACTACGCTTTTCATATGCGATCCTACTTGCAACCATATTCCATTCTTTGTTGAGCTCTTGTGCACATAAAATCTGAGAGCAAATATATCAAGCAAGATCAATGGAGATAGGAAGAATGGAGATTCAAACCCTATTGGACATGTGATGGTATAATCTTTGTGATTTCATTTGATTTGCATTGTCTTAGGTAATCTTCATATGTTATGGTGGATCTTTGTTGTTGTTAGGCTAGGGTTTTGTGGTTGAATCCATTTAGTCTTTCAATATTATCATTGTTGTTATCCATTTTCACCGTATACAGATAGATATATGCTTAGTCTTAGAATGAAATACCAGATTCTTTTATATGTCAATAGCAGCAGAGTTATCACACTGAATAACTATCAGTTCATTACAATCTACCCTTATATCCTTCAACATTTGATTCATCTATAGAACGTGTGTACAGTTAGTAGCAGCAACAACATACTCATCTTCAACAATAGATAAAGAAGTACATGACTTTTTTTTTCTGATCCATGAAACAAGTTTCTTTCCTAGAAAGAAAGCTCCACTAGATGTGCTCTTCAGATCATCAACATCTCCAACCCAATCTGCATCTATACATGCACATAGTGTAAAACCATCATCTTTAGGATACCACAAATGATATACACTTGTACCCTAGAAATACCTAAAAATCTTTTTCACTGCACTCTGATGATTCTCTCTAGGGTCGCTCTGATATCTTGATACAATACAAATTACATTCATTATATCTGATCTAGTCTGAGTCTAATATAACAAACCTCCAATCATTGACTTGTACCTTGTAGGATTTACCAAACGTGATACATCTTTCTTTGTTAATTTATCACTTGCAACCATAGGAGTCCTAACCGGTTTAGAATTTTCGATACCAAATCTCTTCAACAACTCTCTAACATACTTAGTTTGACAGATGAAAATACCTTTATCAGTCTGAGTAATCTGCAAACATAAGAAATTTTTTATCTCCTTAATCATAGACATCTCAAATTCATTCTTCATATTATCAAAGTATTCCATACATAACTTATCATCACCTCCAAAAATGATATCATCGACAAAGAATTCAAAAATCAATATGTCATCATCCGTTGTGTTATAATTCAAATTACTATCAACATTACCTTTAGTGAAACCAAGCTTAAAAATATATTTATCCAATCTTGCATACCAAGCTCTAGGGGCTTGTTTCAATCCATATAATGCTTTCCTTAACCTGCAAACCATATTTTTGTCATCTGAAAGTGAAAAACCATTAGGTTGTTCAATGTAAACTTCCTCTTTAAGATCTCCATTCAGAAATGCACACTTAACATCCACCTGATAAATCTTGTATTTCTTATGTGCAGCATAAGCAAGAAATAATCTCACAGCTTCAAACCTAGCTATCGGAGCAAAATTTTCATCATAATCAATTCCTTCCTTCTGAGAATATCGTTTACAAACCAATCTAGCCTTATTCCTCATAACTTATCTATCTTCATTTAATTTATTTCTAAAAACCCATTTAGTCCCAATAACATTCTTATTCTTAGGCTGAGGAACTAAAGTCCATGTATTATTCTTTTCTATCTTCAATATAATTCATCTTGCATAGCTTTCATCCAACATTTATCTTTATAAGCTTCAATTACTGATTCTAGTTCAACTTGGGAAAGTAAACATATCTCTTCAACTGCCAACCTCCTTCTTGTCACCACTCATTTATTCTTGTCTCCAATGATCTAATCTTCTAAATGATTTAACCTTACATACTTAGGAGTCTTCTGATTTTTGGTTCCTCTGCTTTGATCTTCAGTTACTGTTGAGTTTTCTTATATGCTGGAGTAGCTGGTTCAACATTTTGTTCCACTGTAGGTGTTACTGGTTTAGTTATGATCATTTCCACTACCGGTTCTCTCTCATAAGTTCAGATTTGACTTATGTACTTCTCATCCACCTTGACATTAGTGCTCTCCACAATTCTTTGCAATCTTTTGTTATAACATCTATATTCTTTGCTTTCATTAGAATAACCAAGAAATATTCCTTCATCACATCTAGGATCAAACTTCCCAATGGAATCATCTCTTTTGATATAGCATTTACTACCAAAGATTTTGAAATACTTGAACTTTCTCATAAGGTATCTTATTGGTGTCTCCTTTGATATGAACTCTGTTGAATGTGTATATTGTTGTGCTCAAAACTTCTCTCTAATAGATATGAGGCAAATTATCTTCCATCATCATGGTTCTAGCCACATCCAAGATAGTTATGTTCTTCCTTTCCACAACAACATTCTCTTGAGGTGTCTGGGATGCAGATAATTGTCTCCTTATCCCATTCTTTTCACAATAGCTATTAAATTCACCGGATTTGAATTCTCCACCCTGATCTAACCTTAATATTTTAATCTTCAATCATGTCTCTATCTCATCTTTATCTTTAAATATCTTAAAATTTTCAAATGCTTCATATTTCTCCCTTAGAAAAGTAACCCACATCATTCTAGAATAGTCATCAATGATTAGCATGAAATATCTATCACCTTGAAAACTTTTTATTCTAGTAGGACCACACAAATCAGTATGAATAAGATCAAGAACATCATTAGATTTGTCTTGTATACTCTTAAAAGAAGTTTTGACTTGCTTTCCCATTTGACATTCCTTACATACTGGATTATAGGGCTTCACAATCTTAGGTATATCTCTAACAACCTTAGTAGAACTAATCTTTACAATGCAATCAAAATTCACATGACACAACCTCTTATGTCATAGCCAACTTTCATCAATCTGTGAAATTGAACATGTCTTATCAGCAGAGTTTAGATGAAAGATGTTACCTTTTGTCTGAGTATCGGGTGCAATATCCAATCTAGATCTGTTGATAATCTTGCATTTTTCATCCTTAAATTGTAATTTAATTCCCTTATCCACCAATTATCCTACACTCAAAAGATTATTTCTTAAACTTTTAACATAATAAATATTATCATTGATATGTTTAGCATCCAATGATATAGTTCCTCTTCCCTTGATCCTGCATGCTTTGTCATCTCCAAATCTAACCAAACCACCATCAAATTCTTGTAAATATAGAAACTTCATTTTATCTCCATTCATATGATGTGAACATCCACTATCTATCACCCATTCATCCGTGTCTTCAATTTTAGTAGCAAGGGTCTTATCCTCATTTTGAATGATAGGATCTAGAGCATCTTCTTTGATAGCCAACAATACCCATTCCTTTCCATTGTTAGATACACTAGTTGAATCTTGTACTGAGTCATCATCAGAATCAGTCACACCTTCCTCATTTGCATAGTATCATGATTTGTTTTTGTTCCTCCTGTACTTATGCTTGTTATGATAATCATGGTTAGGCCTAAAAGATCTTATAGCTCTTTCTTCAAATCTTGAATTCCTTATAGGACATCTAGATGCAAAATGACCTATCTTATTACATGCAAAAAATTAAAAAGGTGATTTTCCTTCATACTTACTTCTTTTCGGACCCTTAGGTACTCTTCTAGGAAATAGGGCTTCAAGTTGCTCAAACTCTTCATCTTCTTTCTTCACTTCCTCCAATTCTTTAGCATATAAAGCTTTCCAATCACTCTTGCTGGTAGATGATGTAGATGCATGAAAAGAAGGTTCAGATTTTCCAAGACCAAATTCCTCAAGCTCAAAAGAAGATAACTTCCCAACCAAGGTATCCCTATTAAGAGAGGTGTTTGCCATTGTTCTCAACACATTAATTGCAGTAGCCTTAATCTTATAAGCCGGTGGAAAAGATCTCAATACTTTAGAAACAATCTCATCTTCGCTCAAAGATCCACCACAACACTGAATTTCTATGACAATTTCATTCTCCTTCTATAAAAGTAGTAATCATTTCATCTTCTTCCATCTTCAGATTCTCATACCTTACCCAGTAACCATCAAGTTTAGTAATTTTAACAGTAGGGTCACCTTCATTCCAAGTCTCCAATTTATCCCATAGAGCCTTTGTAATTGATTTGTAAGTTAGTCCCATAACTTGCTAATCAAAAAGTGCACACAAAGGGCTTCTCTAGCTCTACAATCATTTTTAATGTTCTTATCCAAGCCTACCGGAGGAAAATTGTCAGATGCTAGATTATGAGGAGTATATCCTTTCTCAGTGATCTACCAAATCTCCTTTCCAAGACATCTTAGATGATTCTCCATCTGAATCTTCCACACTCTGTAATTTGTTCCATCAAGCCTAGGAATTTCCCTCCAGAAAACTGTTGCAGATGAACTTGATGAACTTGAACTATTAGATGCCATATGATCTTCCTCAAGTGGTTAAGCTTCTGTAGAGTGGACCGGGCTCTAATACCAATTGTTAGATAGCTCAGTTAACTAATGGACAACTAGGGGGGGTGAATCAGTTATCAACAAATTATAGAACTTTAAGAATTAAAACCTTATTACCAGAATACATAAACCAAATACCAAAATAGCAAATATAGCAGTTAAGAACAAATATATGCCACAAAACATTTACCAACTATCCACACAAGAAAACACCAAGATTTGTACATGGAAAACCCAGTAAAGGGAAAAACCATGGTGGGAAGCCTACCCACAGTTAGATAATACTTATGTCATAATTATGTGATTACAAAAAGAGGGGCTTGCACATGTAGAAAGGCCAATATCCTAGAGCACACCGGACCATAACCTAGCAGAATAAGACTGAAGATCTTAAACCTCTTTTACAAACCCAGTTCGATCACCTATGATCAACCAAAACCTCTGCATATGATTACTACCTTATTCACACACAAATAATCGCATTATCTAATAACCCATAATCTACAAAGAGATCTTACATCAAATTTATACCAACCCAGGACCTAAACAATTAGGTCGGCCACCTAAAAGATAATATAATAAGTTCATAACATAAACCTGCAATCCAATGATAAACCAAGTTGGCCTAAGAATACAACAATATAATCAAGTCAATAAATCCAACTGGTAATGCATTGGGATCATCCACCAACACGTTACATAACCTGGTCCATAACCTAGCAGAATAAGACCGGACCTAAAATAGGTCACCATAAACCAAATCCAACACCACAAATCATCAGGAACACGAACAAGATAACCAACAACATCCAAAAACCCATCTAGAAGCCACACCAACACCACTTATCAAATGCATCAAAAGATCTTCAATATAGCTCTACCGGTTAAACCCTTACCAGTGACCAAAAGACTTACTAGAGAAAATGATAGCTTCTGAGTCATCAAATCCTGAACCAAATGATCATGATATGCATCTGAATAACATGAATGATAGATCCAAACCAATTCCACAAACCAAATCATACTTGAGCATACCAGATCAATATCATAATCCAACTGCTCTAGCAGGACCTACTGGAAGCCGGTAAACAACCAAAGCAATCGGTGTTGTCATCAATGACAAAAAATCAATGCATCACATAATCAATTCCTCCAATTTTCCAACAATATCCAACTAGGGAGTGATTAAATTCTTTAGTTCTCCCACTCTACCAGGTACTTTGTCTTTTTCCTAATTTTGTCTCTTTATTTTGTCAAGTAGAGCCATCACCTGGACTTCACAATTACTAGCAAAATCTAATTGGGGGGCATAATATTGAGATATATCGGCTATTTGACCTTTGCATTCCTTGATCTTCTTATCAATCTCAATTGTGAACTTAGGAAAAAGAAGACATGACTTGTATATCTTATCGCCTTCATCTAGTGCCTCTTGAATGGTCTTCATATAGGAAATAAAACTATTCCTATCACCTTCAACCATTTTCAGAATCATCCTTAACCGCATTGCATTGAATTGAATAAGAACCTTTCCTTCAACAACTTTCTGTAAAGATACAAAATGAGAATCCACTGATTTTAGCATGCTCCTCAGCTTACCAGAGGGTGACTCTATTGTATCTTGCTTAAAAGATGGCAAAATTTTCTCCAACACACTTGTAGCCATGGATATGAGCTCTTTATCTTTAGAGTGATACTTCGATAAGTCTTCATAGGCTTTGGCCTATGCAAGTGCTACAAGATTGAGTTCTTGGATAGGAGATAGTGAGTTGAGATTGATAGGCCCTTTGGTGAGATCTGTGTTGCTAATAATCTATTTGCCCTTTTCTGATTCTACAGTGTCTCTTGTTGTCACAACTTGTTCAATCTTATCTCCATCCTTCTTCTCTGCCTTCTTTGCATCTTCTCCTTTCTCTGTATCCTCTCTCTTTTCATCACCAACCTCCTCAACTGTCTTATTTGATTTAACAGTTGTTACCGAAGGATTTTGATCAGCTTCACTAGAGTCTACAACCTTTTGATTATCAACGATATCATCTATATAATAACTGCTTGTTAATTTGTATGCTCATCCATAACCGAGGTATCATCCTGTGTATGCAATTTCGAATGGGTGTCATCTTTCTTTGGATTTATCTCATACTTGTTCTCTTCCAGAACCTTCTTCAAAATTAGTTTTGTTCATCAACCTTTCCAAACATGATCTTATTAATTCTAATTTTGCTTCTAAATCTACTTTTTGCAATCTTAAGAATTATGTCTACTTCACTCTTAGAAATTATAGAGCACAAATTAACCAATACATACTCCTTCATTCTCTCATCTCCTAGATTAGCCGTATGCCTTTTGGCACCCAAAATTTCATATAGACCCTTCAGAATCATTGATGATAATTCTATTAGGGCTTTACTACATACATTCATATATTCTACAATGGATTCTTCTAATTTTCTTTTACCATTCTTATCATAATTCTCCTACCATTCCGATATATGCTTCAAATTCCCTTCCTTTACTACTCTATCAACTATCTGACTTAATGTGATGGGGGGCACAATAGTGTATTTACCTTTAAATTTCCTAGACTTTAATGCTTCATCTAGCTTAGAATTGGGCTTCTTGCTTGATCGAGGTCTTTCGGATTGCTCAACTTCAACTCTTGGCTTTTTGCTTGGCTGACCTTCATCGGATTGTTACTTCTTGACTACCCTGGAAAAAGTAGCAGTCTTCTTAACTTCCCTCACAACTTCATCAGATTCGATCTCTTATTCTACACTAGTTGCCACATAGACTCTTTTTGTCTCCCCTTTCTTCCTTTTCTCGGATCCACCAGATAATTTGGATTGAGGCTTAGGTGGAGGGACAAGATTTTGAGCACTGGAAGAAACTATTGACCTTGTTTTCCTTGTCTTCGGAGGAGTAGATGTTGGTTTAGTCTTCTTGGGTTTGACCATGTCCTCCTCTTTCAAGATGTTCTACTCTCTGGCCCTACAAACTGTTTCCTTTGTAATTCCCATGTCTTTAGCAAGCTTCTCTACTTCTTCCTCACTTTCCTTTGCATTCCAAGCTTGGTGAATTAAGAGTGCATACTGAAAATTTTCTCCTTATATATGTCGCAAATCTTTCTTCCTTTTCATCCACTAGCTTACTCATGTAGTGTCCACCCTTGAATTGACTTGTTTTTATTAGAGTTGACTTATTCCATACATGATAGACTTATCTCGACTATTAATGATGATTTGGATGGTGATTATTCATGTGGTTTGATAGATACTATATGCTTACTATGTGTAGATTATTGAAAGATTATATTGATCATGGATTTGATGTTGCTTATGATTACACTAACCCTATTTCATGATTACATTTGATGAGATTCTTATGAGATGTGTTTGACTATTTTTTGACTGTCTTCATGATAGAGACGATTCCACATCACTCATTGTGAGCGGGACATGTCGTCGCGACTCTCTATCACTTTCCTATTATTATATATATGTATATGTTGTATTATCGTTTTGTGGTAACAAGATCTTGCAGGTACCAGAAATTGACTCCACTTGGCTTCACAGGTCTGAGCATGTCTTTAATTCCAATGACTTATGTGGTTTAGAGATGACACAATTTCCCTTCACATACTCTAGGTTTAAGTATTCACTAGGTGCAATTGGTCATGTCAGTTATCAGCTTGGCTCTTCCAGTTTTGGGAGTATGTTAGTATTGATTGACTCTTTTGGTATGAGGATTATTTATGTTGTGGTTGATTTTATTGTCACATGGTTATTTATGTGGTATTGGATTATTTGTCTATTTGTTGAGAGATTTGATAATTAGTATTATTTTTTTAAATTATTTTATTTAAGCTATTTGAGCTTTTGATTATTTGATTTATGATTCTTAGAATTATAGTATTTATTTAATTAATTATTGATTATTGCTTATTGTCTAAATATTAATTAATATTTAATATTGGAAGTAATAAATTATTTAATGGCTGATTGATTTAATTATGTTTTCTATTGGTAAGTATCTAATTAAAAATAACTATAGTTCATAATGTATTAAATAATAAATTCATATAGGGCTATAGTTTAAATACTAATATTTATTTGGTGGTATGGTAATTATCTCCTGGGATACTAAAATATATTTATCCACCTACTTATAATATATGTTAATATTTTCTACTTACCCTATTCTCCTATTGGAGGATTTTATTTTGGGGAAACCATAGGATATGGGAAAAATATTCCAAAATGGAATTATCCTATTGGTTAGTTTTCTAGGGTTTCTTGTTTATGGATTCCCTGTGACTTTTCATAGGTTCCATTCTTTGGATTTGTATTCTCGGTGGATTTCTTGGATTGGGTTTGGAAGATATTTGGGTTTGGATTTGGATTGCAAAACTTGTGGGCTCTCCTTCAGTGACCTACCATCGCACGGGTTGCAGGTTGGAGGCCATACCCTTGTTGTTTATCTTTGCTTTCATTGTCTGCAAGTGTTTACTCAATGAATTTTTTGTGTGGGGAATAAGGAAATAGTTCATTTCATTCTCTCTATTCTTAATGGAAATGATTGGGAATTCTATGGGTTATGAGATCTTTATTTGGATGGAAGTTTGAAAGTTATATTTTTGTGGTTGTTGTTAATGCACAAAATGGGATTTATATATATTGAGATTTCTTCCATTTATGATGTGATTGCATTTGATTATTGTTGTTTTGGAGATTTCTTTCATGTTGTTAAAGATTTAATGGAGTTTATGGAGTTGAGAGGAGAGAACCTTATGAGCTTCCAGTCTGGCCTTGCTATGAGGAAGACTCACAGGACTCATATCCTTTCGAGACATTTTATATTTCCCCTTTTTAAATGTATTTTTATTTTTGAATAATTTTATTGTTTTTATTTATATGTGTGTTGAGTCTATTAAACTATTTGGATTCAAGATTTGGTGTTTGATGGTTTTCTGAACTTGCTAAAGATGATTTTCCCTCTTGAAGTCTGCATTATGTTTTCAATTGGAGCTCCTTGGGTGAATTTTATTATTTTATTTTGTTCACATATTATTAAATTTCATTTCATGTCAATTCCAATGAGTATAAATACATCATATTTGGCTCATTATGTTTTGAGCAGTTTTGATCCTGTAGTTAAGCAGTTTTCTACCAAAAGAATGACTATATGCGCTAAAAGATCCCCTAGATGCGCTAAATTATCAATCAAGTGTGCCACTTCAAATAATGTATGTGCCATTCTATGTAATTTTAGGGTTTTGTCTAGTTTGAAGTCTGTTTCATGTCAGTTTGATTTTTGGGCCATACCAAAGGCTTTTTGAGGGTATTTATGATGTTGTCTAATGTTGATTTATGATTGGTGATGTCTTCGTATCATTTGTTTGTGATTTTTGTATGTGGTTTACTCCATTTGAGTTGTTTATGCTTCCTCTCTTGTTGATGCACCAAGAGAGACATTGAGATTCTTGTGATTATGCGCCAGCAAGTGGATAGGCCTTGCTGAGATTATTTGATTATTTATTTCTGATTTGATGGTATTTATTATGGCCTTGATATGTTGATTTTGCCAGGAGGCTCATTGGTTTTTGGTTATCATGTTGTGACCTTTCACATGTTTCATGATTTATAGATGAGATTGTTGGTTGCATATGGATTGTTTGTGATTTTAGATTAATGTGTGTTCTTAGATTTAATTATGATTCTAGAGACTCTTATGTTGTCATGTTTGAGACCATTTTAGGGGGGAGTGGGCTTGCTTGTGATGACCAGGGTCACAGAAGATACTTTCAATAGGTTCCTTGTAAGGATGCATGAAGTCTAGACCACCAGGGCACATTGGGAGTTTATCATGATTTTTAAATAAGTGGTAACCTAATAATTAGTGGGTTGGGTAGTTGGATTCATTAATAAAGATAAAATTGATGTGACCCTCATGACTTGATCCTAGGGAGGATGTTTTAGGATAAGAATGAGAAGGTCGTGAATACGGTAAACCAAACTCCCTTGATCTCTCATAGGTTGAGTTGGTTCTACATGTGTGTCACTTACCAAGAGGTTCCTTGAAAGGATGCTTGGGGGTCTAAATATAACAAGAGGTTCCTTGAAAGGATGCTTGTAACATGCGATGACACTCCACTCCTACACGTGTTTCCTTTGATGATCTTATGACTATGCCTTGTCAATTGATAAGCCTCTGGGAGTTTCTTATTATGGTTGTTTGTGTTGGTTGTATTTGCTCCATGCTTGAGAGTGTTGTTGTAGTCTTGTCTTTTGGTATTAAGTGTCAACCTAGATGTATAGTGTGTTTTGGGACCCTGTGTCATCTCCTAGCACGGGGGGTGGTTCCTTTGGTTCTACATGGTTGGGAGGTTGGTGTTTTTTAGCCATTGGGATGTTCACTTGGATTCTTCTTGCATGGATGTGGATTCTCCTTCTTGATGGATTATGGATGTACCTTGTAGTAGATTTATGTAATGAATATGATAGAATGCATGTATGTAGTATCTTGTATGTGGTAGATGGAATCATGTAAAAGGAAGAGATACGTTCATGATGTATTGTTATGTAAATGTATTCGTAAGTAGTTCATAAATGTTAGTTAGGGTATGTCATGATTTTTAAATGTGGCAATGAGATGTATGGATATGTTCTTGTTAAATGAAGGGAATGATTTCATGTACCCAAATTTGTCAATGGAGTTGCAATTGAAATAGATGTGATTTATAATATGATCTTCTTGTATTAGTCAAAATGGAATTTTATGGTATTCTTTAGATTGTGATTTAATATGTGAAAGAACCCTCAGAATTGGAATAATCTTAAATATTTGTATTGAGGATGTTAGATAATATGGATAAGGTTTAGATAATGACTTCTTTATGTGTATGCTTTGGAAATTAGGAAAAGTATGCATAGAATGCAAAAGGATTATGGAAGGAAAATATTAGGATTCTTGTGTTATGCATTGGGGTTATTGTCAAATAAAATGGTCATGTTCGGAAAGTGGTTGCATGTGTAGTTGGATTAGGAAAGGAGACTATTTCTATTGGATTCATGGATATTCTTTTGGTGCTATGTGAAAACTATGATATTATGAAGGAAATAGAAATGTGAATAGATCATGTTGCTAACAAGTAAATCATGATGGAGGAGACATATATTACCATGTGAGAATTTGAATGTAAAATAAAATTGGGAATAAAAGGTATTGAGGATTTAGAATGAAGCTAATATGAAATGAATTAATTTGCATAGTAATGAAATGCATATCATGCTAGATAAATATTAAATGACTTGTATATGATGTATGTCATGTACTTGTAATGAAGTTAATGGATTTATATTGTTATATGTTTGTAAGTCAATAAATGAGCTTTATTATTGAAGGATTAGTGTGATGTTGTGCTTGCTCATGCTTAAGTAAAGAAATAAGGGAATTAGTTTATCATATGGATTGAAGAATGAATTATAGTTTATAAATTATGAGGAGATAATCATAATATATGGAATGAGATCATGTTAGTACTAGAGGCAATTGAAGTATGTTTAAATGAATTATCAAAGATGGATTTTACCCATTCATTAGGATTGCATCTTCATAGAGAAGGAAAAGGGCATGTAGATAGGAGATTTTGGGTTAAAACACATTTGGATTTGGTTCATAAAACGAATGTAGGATTATGGGGTTATCTTTCTTTTTAAAAGAAGGAATCTAACATGCTAGTAGAATGGTATAATGGTATGCATTAAATAATGGATAGATAAGATAGTGGGTTGCATATCTCATGATTAGGAAATTAAATATGATGAATTAATTCAAGATGGAATATGTTTGTCATGTGAGTAGATTGTCATTATGCATGTTAAATAAGTAATGAAGTTGAAGTACCCTAGGGAAAGGTTAATAATGTTATTTTATTTTTGCTTGCATAAATTAGTGAAATATGAGATGATGTATGTTCATAATGTTTAAATGGTTAATGAATGTAGTTAGATGGATATGTTATGTATTACATTAGTTGTTATTAAAAGTTAATGAAAAAATAATAATCTCAATTAGTTTGATAGATGATTAGTTTTCTATAGGGTATTTTGGCAAGAATTACAACTCAAAAGATGTTTAGCATACACATCAGGAGTATTTACATCAACTTCATACCCCATGGGCATGATCGACACTATCCTTAGTTCAATTACCTCCATTAGAAATTGGCTAATTTCCACCATGAAGCATATGAAGTCCTCATACTTTTCCACAATCTCATTTGGTATCCTTTTCCTGCTCTGCATCATGTCATGGAAGGATTTTAAGTAACCCCATAGAATAGATTTTTGTGCTTGAGCATCTCCTAATCCTTGTAAGGCTTCCTTGATCTACACCACCACCAATTTTGTCATATGTCCATGTACTTCTCCTACATTGGGGATCTGTCTCATGAAATATAAGGCTAAATATATAATCAAAGTACCAAACTTCAAAACATGCTTCTTGTCCTTCTTTATCTTCTTCACATGGCTCATTAGCTCACTCAACAGTACCCCACACGGATCATACAACTTGTCCTCTTTTAGAATTTGATAAGCTACTTAAATTGCCCAACCAGAGACTTATTTTTCTCTACTAGATTGATAGACCTTATAGCCCATCACCATGGATGCAAATCTGACATCATATTCAACTATGTCACTGATTGTCATCAATTCGCTATCATGTTGGGAACCGGCTACCTTTGTCATTGTCATGTTCTTCACATTTCTTAGACCATGAACTTCATCAGTTTCATTCAAACATGTCGCAACTTGGATTGATTGCTTCGTGATATTGTATACTTTATCAAGCCACATAAATTCATCATGGACCCTGCGTAAAATGTACCTAACCCATTCGGGTTCACTGAAAACTAGAAAGTTCACAAACTAAATGAAACCCTTGTCCTCCAGATATTTGAAATTAGGTTGAAGGTTTCCCATATCATCCATCATGTGCTTGGTGTGTAGAGTTAGTATTTCAGCATTCCCAAGCTCTTCAATATTGCAATGGTTGTATGCCCTAATATATTGAAACAAATGAAAATGCTCCATTTGGATCATCTTCCATCGATTGTATGGATGTTTCTTACATTTAGGCCTTTCCCTATCAATTATTTTGATAACCAATAGAGTCGCCACACCAGATGATGCCATTATCGAATTCTAGGTAATGAACAAATAGCTTGAACTCAAAAAATAACTTTTTATCTTCAACCGGATGCAAGAAATCTTCATCGAATCCTTTCAAGCTCTATTTTAGTTGCACAATATTCTTCCCCACACTCTTCTTCTCTTTCACTTGAAATGTAATGTGAGAAATTAATGTTGAAATACCTTTTTTATCCTTCGAATAACTAACTTTAAGGTGTAATAAATGTTCAATGCTTAAGCTCCTGGATTCTCTAAATCTCATGAATATTGTACCAGAACATCAAATCAGCATCAAAACTTCCACATATCTCTCAGGATTATCTACACAACCATCTATAGTCATCTAAAACCTCTCATAGCCTCTTACATATATCAGAAAGGGGGTTTTAAGGATCTACATGAAAAGCTTCCCCCTAAGACGAAATGCATTAGTTACCAGATGAGGTTCCAACACCGGAATTAGGTGTGGACCCATTTACTACATTTGAATCATCCTTTTTGACCCACATCTTCTTGTGTTTCTCTTTGATCTCTTCAATCTTCACTTTTCCCTTTTCATCTACTTTGTTCGTATCTGCTAGAGCATTCTTGCTCATATTCTTGCTTCTACAAAATTTTACAATATGACTGGATTTGTTGCAAGCATAGCAAATAACATTGTTTCTCTGATTAGGCTTGAAATTACCTTGATTTCCCCTTGATCTACATTGGTTAACAATATGTCCAAATCTTCCACAAACATATCATCTTACATTTCTTCTATTTAACATACTCCTGGATTCAACTAACTTATGACCATATTTATTGCAATTGAAACATTGTCCAGAGAATGATGAAGTATTCTAATTATCTCTATTTCTACATTGGCTTGCCATATGATCAAATTTATTGCAAACAAAACATTTACCATTGAATTTATAAGCATTAGGTTGTCTTACCAAAGATCTCCTATTCTTTTGATTATTTCTTTGACTAGATCCAGAGGTTTCTCCTTTTTCAAATCCAAGTTCTCTCATATCACCTTTATTCTTCTGACTTTGTAGCATTTCATCCATCTTGGCCAAGCTAGCATTGAATTTTTCTTTGTACTCATTAGCAGAGGTAAGTTCATCTCTCAGAATTATGATCTACCTTTCTAGTTCTTTCTCATTATTCCTAAATTGTATCAATTGAAGATTCGACAGGTCATTTTCATGATTAATTATGCAACATTCATCAGATCTATCTTTCAATGATTGAGTCACACTTTCTTCATTCTTCTTCTTGTCTTCAATCTCCTTTGTTAGCTTCATCACAATGGATTGCATTTCATTATTCAAGACTGTATCGTCTCTATCAAGTTTTTCACATTCATTTGTCTTATCTTGATTTTCAATGCATTCCTCTTCTTTCTCCTTGAGTTTATCCATCAATTCCTTTCTCTTCTCTCTAGATGTGCTCACTTTTTCTTTCAATAATAATGAAATTTCCAACATCACTCAGATGTCTTCTCAAGCTACTTTCTTCTTTCCTTACTGCATCCAGGTCTTCAAGTGCCACAATAAGTTGTTTATGTAAATCAAAGTCCATTGATTCATTCTCCCGGATCTTCCTCAAGTTGTTAGGATTCCTCAAAGGAACTAGGCTCTGATACCGATTGTTGGAATCAATGAACACTAAGAGGGGGGTGAATCGGTGTTCTATAAGCAACAACTTTCTTAAGCTCACTCTTAAACCACTAGATGCAAATAAATAAAAGCAAAGTGCAGAAACTAAATGCAAACAAGCACAAAACTATAACACTATAATTTTTACATGAAAACTCGGAAAGGGAAAAAAAATGGTGGGATTGGGACCCATAATATAATAATACTGTGATTAGGAGTATAATAATATTACAAGAGGGGAATGCACATGCATTCATAAACATTGGCTAGAGCTAACTCCTCAAATACAAAAGAGGGTTACAGCCCCTGAGGACTCATTGTCCTACAAATGACTAAAAATGATAACAAGAATGTCTATCCTAAAGAGTAGCATCTACAAATTCCAAAATGCAGTTTTAGTTGAGCAGAAAGTGACTGTCTTCCACTATTCTGACAACCTGCTTTGTTTTGCTACTATATCTTATACCGAAGAACAAAATCAAAGATAGTGCATGTGAAACTGCACACCAAGACTCATGCAATCTTCACACACTTATATCTATCACCAAAATGCTCAAACAAATACATCTTATATATAGGCATCACTTGATTATGTCACAGATATGTCAACTTCAAAATATTTGCAAAACATGAAACCTGTAACAATAAGTCGACTCAATTTGATTACAAATCCATATGCAAACCTAAACAAATTGATAATATGCTTCACACATGTCAGCTCGACCACCTCAAACTCAAAACAAATCACTGAAATCATCCCAATAATTCTGCATACCATGCTACACCAAAATAACCTTGTTCTTCCTGAAATACCGGATGCCAAATCTTCTATCTTGCACGAGAATCAATACTAGAGGCTAGGATTATGAATTAAGTTGTCTCGAACATCCAATCACCTAACTCTTCTACCACAACCAAAACTATGCAACCAAAATTGAGTTATGCTCAATGTACCCATACTACCACATACTGTATTCCACCTTCCAGACTTAAGAAAAACAAATATCAAACTTCTGGTAGAACAATTCAGCATATATCGGATGTTATTTATGATCTAAGTTACCATCAAATACAACCTTGAAACATGCCTCATGGGTGAACTCACAATACTGGTTCCCACTTTTTGACCAACTTTGACACTTATATGAATATTTTGAAAAAAACGCTCACTTTCTGACACCTATAACTTTTAAACCATTAAGAATTTGAAGATGATATAAACTAGTGATTTTTAACATCTTGTTTGTAGATTCTAAATATATTTTTTTCAAATTTGTTTGAATAAAATTTTATTGATTTTTCCATCTCCCTCAAAAAGTAGTTTTTTATAGCAAACAACATTTTTTAAGAGTGATGTGTATCTTGAAACGCATAATTTTTTTTCTATAAATGATAAAAACTTAATTCTTTTGAATTTTGGTTTGTAACATCAATACCCAGGGCATGCAGTTGGTTTGATAGTGATATATTGAATATTTTTCATTTTATTAAGTGTTGAAGTTCGACTAATTATAATCTAGATATAAGTGTACATTTGAACACATAACTTGTTTTATATATATCAAAATTCAATTTTCTTTTTTTTGTTGGAAAGAAAACATCAATGCCTAGTGCATAGATATTTTTCAGAATTTTTTTGAATTAGTTTACTATTTTTCCCAATGCATTGAACAAAGAAGTTCATGTTCGGTGAAAAACCTACATTCATAAGAAATAAAATAAAAATATATTAATGAATTAAATATATTAATTGTTATACTATTTGGAAATCTTATAATAAGGACTAAATACTTAAAAAAAAAAACCTTTTAAATGAATTAATTTGACCCCCCAAAAGCTAATGTAAAATTGGTTTTTTATCAGCATTTGATAGATGCAAAGGAGACTCCATTGCAAGTATGATTTAGAAGTAGAGAGGTTTTGTCCAAGAAATTTTGATCTAAAAGCCTTTGATTTAACTCTCTTCAATTAATTACTTAAAATGGGACCTCTTAAAGCTTAAATCATTATATTTTTAAAAAAATGTATGATTTCAACAAAAATCAGGACGTACCAAAAAGTGGGAACAATCTTTGTGAGTTCACCCTCATACACTAATCTCTACCCATATAGTGTTTCTTGGCAACAATCCAATCACACTCACCACCTATAAATTTTAGTCAAGGGGACAACTCCTTCAATTACAATTCCTTTATTCCTCCTATGAGCCTTCCATGTGTTACACAACCTTCTCCATTACCTACTTACCATAGTGTCCCACCTCCTAATTATCAATCTCTCCTTTCATTTAACAATATTACTCCTCCCTCTCAATCCAATATGTCTAATTTCAATCCTTCTATTGAAGCTATAATCAATAATCTAGCCCAAATAGTATCTTCCTTACAACAACAAATATCTTCTGTGAATCAATCTCAGTATAATGTGCCTACATTTGATGTAGCGAGCCCATTATCCAATGACATTATTACAGTTGTCCTTCTGAAACATGTAGAAGGTCCTCAATTGCAGCTTTATAATGGAAAAGGTGATCCATTAACTCATGCTAAAACGTTCCAAACTTTGTGTAGTGACTTTTCTCATAATAAAAGATTGTTAGCAAAATATTTAACTAGAACATTAAGGTATAGAGATTTGAAATGGTATTGTTCTTTGCCTCCTTATTCTATTGCTTCTTTTCAACAACTAAGTAAATCTTTTATTCAACAATTTCACAATAACACTAGTCCTAAAGTTACTTTGACTGATTTGATGCATTGTAAACAAGGCGTTAAGGAAAAATTAATTGATTTTATTGGTAGATATAAGAATATTTATTCTCAGATTTATTTTCTTGTGCCTGATTAAGATATTCAAAATATTTTTATTGCTAGTTTATAAAAAGATATTAGGGATGAACTTCTTTTAATTGAGTTTACTTCCTTTCCACAGCTGCGCACAATACCTCACCATTATCAACTGACTGTGAGTCAATTAGAACAATCATTTCCTTTCATGGCACCGAGTGATAAGGGTGATAGTGCTCAACAACCATTTAAGAAGTTCAAACCAAGCAAAGGATTCATCAAATTCCATGACAAGAACAAGAGCAATCAACTGGTAGCCACTCCAGGTGTGCCTCCTTTGTCTAGATACTTTAAAAGAGAAAAATAATTTAATCCTTTGAATGAATATTTGCATAGAATTATGTCTTAGTTAATACAAAGGAATGTGTTAAAACTTCCCCAAATCAAGCCAATTAATCCATCTAAGACAACTTCACCTTACTTTGATGCTAAATCATTTTGTCAATACCATCATCACCCTCGTCATGATACTGAAAAATGTTTTTCATTTAGAAGTAGGATTCAAGAATTGATTGATAATAATACCATATCTATAGTAGGTATGAATGATAAAGTAAACACATTTGTAACTCCTCCTAATCAAAATATTCATATTTTCACTGATCCTTTACCATACCATTCCACTAATATGATTGAGACTAATCATCTTGCTTTCTCTCCTAATGATGTTGGCCTTGAATCTAATAATAAGGTGAAACTTGTAGATCAACAAGAACCTCCTAAGGATTTATGCATCACATTTGATCATAGTCAGACCATTAAAGCACCTAATGGCCCATTATACACAAGTGCCAAAAACAAAGGTATACCTTCTAGAAGAGTGCTTATTGATCCTACTTGCATGATTAATGTGATAACTAAAGAAATTATTTATACTTTACAATTGCATCAAGTGATATATGATGATACTAATGTGGTAGTTAGAGTCTTTGATGTATTTTCTTGGCCTGCTATTGGTTCTATCACACTTCCTATTGTTGTTAACACTAAATTCTTAGACGTTCAATTTGTTATCATTCCTACATCTGACCAATTTTGTGTGAAGTTGGGACATGCTTGGATCTCTTCCATGAAATAAATCACTTCCATAGTTCATAAGTGTTTAAAATTTGCTCATAATAATTAAATCATAACTATTGATCCTAGCATGTATCAACTTATAGTGAGGAATGGAGACGTTTGTCTTGATTTCTTTTGGTCTGAACGATTCCAGCCTCTTCAACCTAGAAGTGATGCTCTCTTTAGATCATATCAAAATTGGAAAAATGAGATGACTTTGTCATTGAGTAAACCTAGAAATCCAACACTTAGCATTCCTCTTCATGATCATATACCCCTTCTTGAGGATAAGATTATTCTTCCACCTAAGGAAAGAAACAATCTTCTTCCCAAAGAGGCACCTATTCCTTCTCTAAAAGAGAAGAGTATCATTTCTCCTAAGAAAAGGGATATTATTCTTCCTAAAGAAGAATCTATTCCTTCTCCTCTGGATGAGTCTACTCTTCCTCCCAAACGTATAAAAGCTCTTCATCTTAATCATCAATCTATTCCTCCCAAGGGTAGATCTATCCCTCCTCATAATGGACCTGATCTCCTTCTTACACCACCCATTCCTCCTTTGTATGGTGTGGTTCCTCCTCCTTCATCTTATAGAGATAAACCATCAGCCTCTCCCATTGTCCAACCTAAAAGACCTCACCCCATTCATCCTTCCCTAAAAGAAGAGACAAGGCCTTAACCTGATGAAGCTAAACCTTCAACCAAAACTAGACAAAACCGTTGTGTGAGAGAACGTTGATGGAGACGTCGTCATAGAGCTCGTGAACTTGCTTCCAAAACCATTTCTTCTCCTAAAACACCAACTATTGACATGATTCCTTTTTCTCCTAAACAAGATGTTCAACCTAATTCTCCAAGATGCAGAATTCTAAAACAAATGATGGTTCAAGTTCTATTCCTATTAGAGATCCTATTATTATAAATCTTGATAAACAAATAGGTGAAAATATTGTTAATGATGAGAATGTTGATCCTAATATTTCTGATGATGAATATGAATATATTAATGTTGACAATGATTTATCTACAAAATTTTCAAAAGCAATAATCCTAGATCCTAGGAACAAATACAGTGACTCATGATTAGAGCATGGTCTTTGTTTGGAACTTGTGGTAGCCCCATCTACTATTCTCAATGTGGATCATCTTCCATGTTGTCCACCTTCCTAAAATAATTATTACCAAGATCAGGGGGAGGATGACATGCTTGATTATCTTCATTATCATCATAGATTATGTCTCTATCTCTCCTCTCTTTCTTATTTGTGACACTCTTCTATTTGTTCCCTTATTCTTCTATTTGTTGTCCCTAGTGTTGTCCACTTGAGGATGATGCAAAGCATTGAGATCTCTTTTGGTCACTTCCATTTTGACTCAAAAGACACATGTGTTCCCTTCTTCCATGTTGGTTTCCTTTCTTTTGGGGATGAGTACAATTATATGTATATATATATATATATATATATGAAATACATGAGTTATCATAAAAAGCATACTTACTCCAAGGTTAGGTGAAACTAGCTTTTGTTCATTATCCTTTGATTTATCCTCTCTTGGGGGTTAAATTATTGTGATAGCATGCTTGTCTTTTTGGGTGTATCCTACCTTAATGAAATTTTTCTCGGAAAGCCATGTACAGTGACTCTAATGTGGGGGGGCATACACTCCACTCATGATTCTCTCTTTTGTCACTCAAATTTACTTAGTGAAATTTGTATTTGCTTTGTAATTTTTGGTGCTTTTTCTTTTAATGACTCACAGTAAGATAACCTTACTAGTTGTAGTCATAGTTCTCTCTTTCTCTCTCATGATATTCCTTTTTACCCTATCATTGAAGTCGTAAGTGATGGAATAATCTGATACTGACAGTAAACTAAGAGGGGGAGGTGAATTGGTTTACTCAAAAGTATAGAAATTATTTCAATTACAAACCTTATACCGAAGCACAACACACATTACTCCAATATTTTGAAGTGGAAAACCTAGAAAGGGAAAAACCACAACAGGAAACCCTACCCACAATTAGATGAATACTTTGTAGTAGTATTATGAATAATTACAATGTGGTCTACACTTGCAGAAAGGCCAATAGTCTACATCGCACTGCTCATCACAAAAGGAAGTCTCACTGACTTACATAAACATCGGAGTACAATCCAGAAAGAAATGAACTATGAAAGTAGCATCTACTAATGCTTGATACAGTTCCAGTTAAGCATTGATGTCTGCTCTGCAATACAAAACCTTCCCAACCTTCACTTGTATGATATGACTTTATTCACACATAATCCTTCCTCTGATAATGCAGACATAACAATCCATCCCATCGATATCCTAATTACATGATTAAGTCACCTATAAATATAGATCATCAACCTTATTGACAAGTTCGGCTAAACCCTAAACCTATTAACACATAATTACAAAAAATACATCACATGATACCACCAAACCAATATTATGATTTACATTACATATCATGGACCTAAATCAAGTATTCAAACAATTATATCTACTGGAGATTCCGCTAAGACCAAAATCCAACACGCTTCACCAACCGGTGGAAACCCTCAGTGAAATAACATAAAGTTTAACCGGATCCAAATATGACCACCATAACAACATGCCATCCAATTAAAAGTCACCAAATACTCAGAATATGATCAACAAGCACCTTCAGCATGATAGAAATTGATTCCATAAGACAAACCCAAAATCCACTAACCAAGTCACCAAATAATGCATACCGATAAACCTAACTGGGATAGCAGAGGCAAGGTGGTAAAGCCAAAAACTCGCTGGTATTGGTAAATACCAAAAGCGATAACAACCAAAGCACCAAATTATGAACCAACAAAATATGGCAAGTATTTAACCAACCAGAAAAAGCATCCAAAACCAAATCTAGAGATATGATCATACCGAATCAGAATCACAACAAAACCAAGAAGATCACCAAGACTAACTGGGATAGTCTCCAATCGGGATACAGTGTTGACACCAAATGACAAAACTTAACCAAATCTAGCATATTGCTAAAAATATCCTCATTTGGCATTGACGGCAACACTGAATGTAAAAAACAACCAAGTGCTAAGGAATGCCAATAATCTCCCTCAAAGATATGACTGATTTTCACATGAATACCACCTCTCCCCCTTTGACATCAATGACAAAGGTGTTAGGCCCAATATGGAAAGCTAATGTACTGAGAGGGGAGGGGTGAATTAGTACTTCAAACATTTTCTTCAATAAGAACTTTACTGTTATGCATAAACCGAATAGTGCAGTAACATAATATAAAGTTAAAACAAATAGATAACAATCATACATGATTCACTCCATAACACATATATTTTGGTTACGTAGAAACTCTTGGTTAGAGAGAAAAACTGTAGTGGGGATGGTACCCACAACTTCACTATTGCAATAATAGAGAGTGCTCGGTTAGAGCTACATGTTTAGCTATTTCTGATAGCTTACCTTGTTAGGAGTAATAAGATCTGTTAGATCTATCTTGCTAAAGGATTTTACAAAACTTAAACTAAATGTTGCACCTGGTTAGAGGCTTTACAATTTATAGACTTGATTAGAGTCTTTTACCCTATTAAAGGTTTCTCTTACAAACTCAAAATATTACAATAAAATCATTAGAAGTATCTGCAACTTTACATCTAGAATGTTATAGCAGATTCTATGTGCTTAGAATATGATTACCTTGCTTATATCATACCTCGGTAACCCATATAGTAACTAGGTAAACCCTTCTGTTTAATTTGTTCTTTAATTGTTCTCTGAAAACCTTCTCGGTGACCTCTGTCTCTATAATAGTCTTCTTACACTTGTGCACACACTTTGTTAATTCTTAACTCATGCTGTATAAATAGATCTCTTATGTCTGTGATCCATTCATTGCTTCGATCTTACAAATATGATTTATCGAATGAAAAACCATGCAAGATATTTCATTGGTTAGATGACCTCAAAATCATACACAATCTTTAAGTGCAATTTCCAATGTGATAATGGTTAGATGTTCCTCAATCTTGTAACACATTTTTATATGTATGTCCAGGTTCAATGAATCTAGTAACACGTTTAACTTGGTGTATATCAACTTGGTGTGTCATCTTTGCTGCTCGGTAGACATGGAATGATACTCAGTAGACAGCTAGGTGTAAACTACGCTCTAAGACTACTTTCTTCTGTAACTGACTAGACTGTGCATACCGACTGAATATTTCGGTAGTAGTAACCGACTAGAGTATAGTATAACTTTGACATGAAAATAATGGCAACTTGATAAGTAGTAACAATCTCCCCTTTTGACATTAGTTGAGATGTTTGACAAAAAAGCTACTTTCAAAGTTATAACTCAAAAATCTATATACTTGCAAAATTTGACTATACTGATAGTATGTACAATAGTCAATAAAATAATATATCCAGATATACTCCCCTTATCAATATACTATACAAAACTCTGATTTTGCATGCTCGGTGATCTATTCTGTGTGCTTTTCTTACTGTCCTGTTCACTGCTCGGTTCACTGCTCTTGGATACTTTGCTTGCTCTGCTCGGTATACTCCCCCAGTATACTATACTCCTTTTGTTTGATATTTTGAATACAATATCACTCCCCCAATACTGTATTACTCCCCCTTTTTCACAAACATCAAAACTTAATTACCATTCAGGGGTGGTAACTGATCAAAAATGGATTTGTACTTGGTCTGGGCTTCAGTGAGAGCGATAAAGAGTGCATTCTTTACACTGTACATTAAAAAATTTTGTTCTTGAATATCAGCCAATAATGATATTAAGCCATCTAGAGTGCTTCCCTCTGGTGTAGTAGATAGGGAGGTGGCTCGGTTGATCTGTTCTTAGACGGATGAAAGATGGGGAAGGAATAATGTTTGTAGTGTCATTATATCCATCCTGATCTTGTGTTCTTCATTTCTTAAGTCCAATTGTTGAGCCATGAGCTATAGTAGCTTGGTATAAAAATTCTGAACTGAATTTGGCTCTATGGTCAACTTATTTGAGAGATCAGTGATCTCTTTCTCAATTGCCTTTGTTTTATTTTTAATGTCTTTAATGAATAAAGAAAATGTGCAGAGTTTCTGAAATAAATAAAGAGTGTGCTTGAGTTGAGGAGTCAACTCAGTAATAAATTTGACAAGTTTTACTTTGCCAATAGCTATATCTTTCTATACCTCTTCTATCATTTTTTCAGTGAGCTCCTTGTCTTTTAGTTTGCTCAAATACTCTGATGCATCTACTCTAGATGTCTCTATCTTTGTTAGGAGTTCATCCAGTTGAATGTGGATGGTTGCATCAGTGGATATTGTAGCTTTAGGTAGCATATCTATTAAGAGTGATTTCACCTTCTGAAGTACTTTATTTTTCTTTTGAATGGCCATTTGCTTCTCTTGTTCGGCCTTTGCTTTGCATAGTTCACCGAAATTAATGAGTGCTTGCCCCTTTAATTTTGATATATCAACATTGGGCAACACTATTGGTTTTGACAAATCAACTTTAAAACTATTCTTTTTCATCTTATTTTCTGTACCTTTCACTGATGGAACTAAGACAATGGCTTGTGAGGCTTGATGACCCATGGTAGGTTGCTCGGTAGAGGCAACACTTTGATCAATTTCTTTAGCCTCTATAGTGTCCTTAAGTGTATCGGTACTCGGTGTCTCAGTTGAAACATTCTCAGTGCTAGAAGGTGCTTGAGATATTTGTTCTTCCATAGTACCTTCTCCTGTTGTAGACTTGAGACCTTTGATGCCTTGATCCATGTCATGAGGGGTTTTGGTTGAGATAGGTTGCTTGACTGATGGATAAGGCTGAACTTGTACCAAGATTGATTCACTAGATACAAGTTTTGCATATGCATTGCCTTCTATCATTTCCTATTCCAGTGCCTCTCTATCCATGACATCTTCATTTATTTGTATGGTGTTAGCAGGGTCTTGCTTGGTAACATCAGGATCTTGCTCGGTGACATCAACAATTTCAATTGTAGCTTGCTCACTGGCATCCTTTATTTTAAAGATTTCCTGCCACTTTGCTTTTGTCTCATTTTCAACTTCAATGTATAGCCCATTCATCAGTTTTAATGCTCTCTATTTGACAAGAAACTTTGAGTTGTAGGTTGTCAGATGTTCTTTAATTTCAACTACTGACATGTCAGGAAATAGATGAACCAGACTTCTCTCTCTGATTTGTTTCTCCGAGTCCATTACATACTTCCACCTATTATCAATATGCAAGTAAAGTTCATTTGGAAGTGACTTTGCTAGTTCCAATGGAGCTAACTGGAATTTAAGAAGTGTGCAGATGATAGATTCTTCAATTTGTCTCTTCTCATCATTATTTCTGGTTTGATACCTTACATATCTGAATGAACCAAATCCACCATATTCTTTCATATTAGCACATAAGTTTTCAACACTATGTACATTTACCTTCTTTCTTTTGACAATCTAAAATTTGCTTGCATCCTCTGATTCGGTATCACTAGACTCTTTTGTCAAAATGAGTCTCCAAGTAGATTTCTTGTAGGTCTTTGTTACCATGGGAGCAGTAGCACTTTTTGTTTTCTTACTCAGTGAGGCTGTAGATGCTCTTGTGTTAGGTCGCTTTGGAGGTGGAGTCGGCGAGGCCTTTGATGTGTCTTGTTTCTTTCTCTTCAATACTTTACCCTTAGGCAATTCAATGCTTAGTATTATTTCTGCCTCTTGGGCTTCAGATTCCTCTTTGGTAATGGCAATGGGGCCTTTGACAGGTGTAGAGGAAGAGTCTTCTCCAAATTTCTCTGACAATGCCTTTATCATTTTTTTTGCCTTTCTTGTAGCTTTGGGTACTACAATGCTCATCTTTACCTTTTCCTTTACTTCCTCATAGGTTCCATACCTTAGCTCAGTAGCATGCCTTAGTAATGTGAGAAATGCATCAATTTGTTGTTGTGTGATGTCAAAATCAATCTCGTATCCCATAGGTGACAAAGATTGAGTTCTTGGTTCCACAACATTCACATAACAGTAATCAGTGTCAACTTAAAAACATATATCGTTTTTGTATTTCTCTACTAGCTGGGGTGGAATCCAGTATCTGTTATGCATTTTCTCCTAAAATTTTCTAAAGTTGTCATCCATAATATCATTGAAATTATCACCTAACTTCTTGATGAATTCATTTATTTGATGGGTGATTGGTCGGTGTAGTTCCCAAACAACTTTACCAACTGATGGAAAGAATTTCTCAAAATAGAAAAACATGCATACAAGTAATGATCCAAACTTTAGTGTATTTGCCAAGTTGTTTTTCTTTGGCTTCTTGATGGTGTTTATATTCTCGAACAGGTTCTTTAGCAACACCTCACATAGATCAATTTTCATTCCCTTTTTCATAATTTTGTATGCCAAGTCTACTACTCCATATGGTACACTATTTTCCCTTGCTGATTGGAAGAAACAGTAACCCATTACTCTTATGGAAAATTTTAGTTCTTCATCAGTGACATTATTTAGTTTCAATCCTCTACAATCTGATTCCACTCCGGTTAAATTAATCAATGCCTTCTGTGATGTCATCTTTTGGGCTCGGGCATGATCATAAATGGGGTAACCGGTAATCAGATGAATGATCTCCTTGGTAATCTTAAATGGTTGTTCTTCTAGCCACATGAAATCATCATGAACTCTGCTCAGAAAAAACTTAACCCACTGGGGTTTGAACACATGGGCATAGGCTAGGGCTTCAGTTAATCCCTTGATCTTGATGTGTTCATACTTGCTATTCAATTTACCATTTGTGCATAGTTCATCATAGGTGTCTTTAATATCAACATGATCGATTTCTTCAACACGACATTTAGTGAAGAATCTCACATCTTCGACTAACAACACTCTATCCAAGATGAGTGAAAAGGCGATTTTTTCATCCGGTTTAGATGCAACTTTGGGAGTCAAAGAGTATTTTAGTGAGGGCTTCTCTACATTCTTGACAACAATGGGATCTTGGATCTTAGGTGCCATTGTAGATTTTAGATAAAAGCTAACAAAGAATCCTTAGGGTTTCAAGATTTTCAAATGACAGACACTTTATACTTAGCAGATAATGGCAACTAGATAAGATCGGTAAACCAGCTTAACAATGCATTGAGATTGATGTAAATACCTTGAATTTGCTTTGTAGGAGGTTTTGATCACCTTGGATTCGCTTTTCTCTTCTCTCTCGAAAACTTGGTAAGTGAAAAATGACCACGAAAATGCTTTTAAGTACACATTATACCTTATTGGGCTCCGTGCGGGTTAGGTCAAAAACATGAAATGCTTCTCGATTCACTTTAACTTTCTTTCCTTTTTTTACTTTAACCGAGTAACCAAACTTCCTTCATTCATGGACTTGACAGTTTTCTTGTATAGTGCTTTAAAAGACTTTGATAGAATTCCAAACTTTACTATTACATCTTAATTATACAGATTTTGAATTAAGTACATAAAAATAGGAACTTGTTAAGATTTAACCTTGAGATAATGCAGTCCCTTCATACCTTTACCAATTAATTTGGAATAGGTGCACCTAACTCGGTAGGTAAGGTGTTTACTTCATTTGACACAATTTCCTTCTTTTTCCAAATCATCTTTAATTTATCTTTTATTTCTTCAGTGTCTTTTCTAGGTTGATCTCTGCAATCTCCAGCTAAATGTCCAACCTTGTGATAATGAAAACATGCCATACCAAGATTTCTCCATGATCTTCGGTTGTTCATTCCAAACCTTATAAAATAGCTGGCACTTATATGTCCATATCTTCCACAACATTCACACCATATCCTTGTATTGTAATCCCATGGTACTATAGAATACTGTCGGTAAGGATGTGTGTGAGTTCAGTAACCTCTAGCATTTGCTCGGTGTGCATACCACATATAGTTCTTTTTCTTAAACCAACACTTCTTGGTACTATGTCCATATCTATTGCAGTGTTTACAAAACCATTTGAATTTAGCCTTCTGATAATTGTTAACAAACTTTGTCCTACATTGATTAGATGTGTGACCATATTTATTGCAATTGTAACAATAACCATTGGACTTAGTGACATTCGATTGCTTACCTTTTCTAATTTGGCACATTTTGGTAGTGTGACCTTGATTTCCACAGTAGTTGCAAATAGGCTTCTTTCTTTTGATGTTATTCTTGTTTCCAGCTTGCTTTGATGATTCTCCTCTCTCGGTAGTATGAATTCCCTTTTCGGTAGAGTATTTTCCTTTGTAACCGAGTCCTGCATCCTTGTTGGGTCTTCTTTTATTCAGTTGCTCATCCAACATCTTTGATGCTTCATAACTCTTCTTCAGTGTTTCTTTGGATTTCTTCTCTGATTCAAGTTCATCAGTCAACCTTGATACTTCAAGTTTCAATGCTTGATTCTCATCATTTTTCAGAATTGTTTCACGATGTGCATAACCTAGTTGATCTGACAGATTTTGTTGAATTCCACTCAACCTTGTGATTTCATCATTCTTATTAGATACTAAGACTTCAAGTTGTTGTTTCTCTCTTTCTAGATCTCTTCCTTTTTCCTCGATTGTCCTCAATGCATCAAGATTTGTAGTCATCTGTGTGTTGAAATGTCCATGTTCTCTTTTCATTGCTTTCAGTTGATCAGCCAGTGCTTTGTTCTTTTCTTTCAATACTCCAATCATTTCTTCAGCTTCTTTAGATATACTATTCTCAGATGATGTCTCAATTTGTTCCACTAACTCTTGAGAGTCCTGCAAATCATCAGATAATCTTCTTCTTACTTTCAGAGATTTTTGCATTTACCTTTGCATGTCTGCAATCACTTGATTAGCATGATCCAGTTCTGCTTGCAGATACACAATCCTCTGAGATTGTTTATATCCTTCCATTGATAAGATCTTTCTCTTTGGGCAGTTAAACCCTTTTCCAAGATTGAAGCTCTGATACCAATTGTTAGGCCCAATATGGAAAGCTAATGTACTAAGAGGGGAGGGGTGAATCAGTACTTCAAAACTTTTCTTCAATAAGAACTTTACTATTATGCATAAACCGAATAGTATAGTAACATAATATAAAGTTAAAACAAATAGATAACAATCATACATGATTCATTCCATAACACATATATTTTGGTTACGCAAAAACTCTTGGTTAGAGAGAACAACTGTGGTGGGGATGGCACCCACAACTTCACTACTACAACAATAAAGAGTGCTCAGTTAGAGCTACATGTTTAGCTATATCTGATAGCTTACCCTATTAGGAGTAATAAGATCTGTTAGATCTACCTTGCTAAAGGATTTTACAACACTTAAACTAAATGTTGCACCTGGTTAGAGGCTTTACAATTTATAGACTTGATTAGAGTCTTTTACCCTATTAAAGGTTTCTCTTACAACTTCAAAATATTACAATAAAATCATTACAAATATCTGCAACTTTACATCTAGAATGTTATAGCAGATTCTATGTGCTCAGAATATGATTACCTTGCTTATAGCATACCTCGGTAACCCATATAATAACTAGGTAAACCATTCTATTTACTTTATTCTTTAACTGTTCTTTGAAAAACCTTCTCGGTGACCTATGTGTCTCTGTAACAGTCTTCTTACACTCGTACACACACCTTGTTAATTCTTAACTCATGTTGTATAAATAGATCTCTTATGTCACTGATCCATTCATTGCTTCGATCTTACAAATATGATTTATTAGATGAATAACCATGTAAGATATTTAACTGGTTAGATGACCTCAAAATCATACACAATCTTTAAGTGCAATTTCCAGTGTGATTACGGTTAGATGTTCCTTGATCTTGTAACACATTTTCATATGTATGTCCAGGTTCAATGAATCTGGTAACACATTTAACTTAGTGTATATCAACTTGGTGTGTCATCTTTGTTGCTCGGTAGACATGGAATGATACTCAGTAGAAAACTCGGTGTAAACTATGCTCTGAGACTACTTTCTTATGTAATCGACTAGACTGTGCATACCGACTGAATATTTCGGTAGTAGTAACCGACTAGAGTATATAGTATAACTTTGACATGAAACTAATGGCAACTTGATAGGTAGTAGCAAAAGGATGGATACCAGATCAAAAATATTGAACCAAACATCTAACTACTCCCCCTGAGTAGTAGAACCATCTTCATGAATCCAAATCAAATAAAATATCTGATAAGCTTAGAGGATTGATACATTTTTGCATCTCTAAGTCTCTTCCGGAGGGTTGGTAACCCCCAACTAGTCTCTAAGATATTCAAAAGTGTGCTTAGGAAATGGTTTTGTTATAATGTTTGCAATTTGTTCCTTAGTAGGAACATAAACCAATCTGACTTCCTTTGCTTCAACCTTTTCCTTCAAGAAATTATACCTTATAAAAATGTGTTTTGATTTGGAATGAAATACTAGATTCTTTGACATTTCAATAGTAGCAGTATTATCACGGTGAATAACAATAGGCTCATCATAACTTACCTTTATATCTTTGAACATTTGTTTCATCCATAAAATTTGAGTACAGTTGGTAGCAACAACTACATATTTTGCTTCAGCTATAGACAATGAAGTACATGATTGTTTCTTACGAAGCCATGAAACCAACTTCTTCCTGAGAAAGAATGCACCTCTAGTAGTTCTCTTTTGGTCATCCACATCTCCTACCAAATCAAAATCTATATATGCACATAATGTGAAGTCATCATTCTTTGGATACCATAACCCAAAGTCTGTTGTACCTGCCAAATATCTGAATATCCTCTTGACAATAATATCATGGGTTTCTCTAGGATCTTCTTGAAATCTAGAAGCATTACAAGCATCATTTAGTGTATCAAGTCTAGTTTGAGTTAGGTAGAGAAAACCACCTATCATTGATTTGTATCTGCTTGGATTCACTTTTGGGGATTCATCATCCTTTGACAATTTGCAAACGGTTATCATAGGAGTATTGGCAGGTTTAGAATTCTCAAGTCCAAATTTCTTAAGTATCTCCTTCACATAATTAATTTAAAAAATCAAAATAGCTTGATCAGATTGATTAATCTGTAAACCTAAGAAAAATTTCATCTCACCAATCATAGACATTTCAAATTTATTCTTCATATCATTAGCAAATTTAATGCATAGACCTTCTTCTCCTCTAAAAATGATATCATCCACAAAGACTTCAATAATCAATATGTCATCATGTTCAATTAAGTAATTTAAGTTACTATCAACATTACCATTATTGAAACCAAGCTTTGAAAGATACTTATCCAATCTAGCATACCATGCTCTAGGGGCATGTTTTAGTCCATATAAAGCTTTCTTCAATCTACAAACCATGTCCTTGTCTTCTGATAAGGAAAATCCATCAAGTTGCTCAATGTAAACTTCCTCTTCAAAATATCCATTTAGAAATGTACATTTGACATCCATCTGATATACCTTGTAGTTCTTGTGTGCAACATAAGCAAGAAAAATTCTTACTGCTTCAATTCTAGCAACTAGGGCATAAGTCTATCTATAATCAATTCCTTCTTCTTCTCAATAACCTTTGCAAACCAATCTAGCCTTGTTCCTTACAACTTGACCTTTCTCATTCAATTTATTCCTGAAAACCCATTTAGTTCCAATAATGTTTTTGTCTTTAGGTCTAGGTACTAGTTCCCATGTCTTATTCTTTTCAATCTGATCTAGTTCCTCTTCCATTGCTTTTGTCCAATTTTCATCCTTGCTTCAATAAATGATTTTGGTTCAATTTGAGAAATTAAACATAGCTCTTCAGTAGCTAACCTTCTCCTACTCATCACACCTTGCCTTTTATCTCAAATGATTTGATCTTTAGAATGAATTAGTTTTACATACCTAGGAGTCTTTGAATTTTCTTGATTTGTTGACTCATTTTGTTGTTCATATGTCACTGTTGAATTTTCTAATGCTACCAGTGTCACTGGTTCACTATTCTGAACTGATTCTTGCATTACCATTTACGATCTAATAAATTCATCTTTCGATCTAGAGTCATATTATCTGATATGATTACTGCCATGCTTATCCACCTTTACATTTATGCTCTCCATTATCCCATTCAATCTTTTGTTATAACATCTATATGATTTACTCTTAGTAGAATAACACAAAAATATTCCTTCATCACTTCCAGGATCAAAATTTCCTAATGCATCATCTCTTCTAATGTAACATTTACTTGCAATTTTTTTGAAATATCTGACAGTAGGAGTATGACCAAACCATAATTTATAAGGAGTCTTACCGATATCACCTTTTATGTGTACTCTATTGAAAGTATATACCATTGTATTGATAGCTTCCCTCCAATAGATATCAGGTAATATAGCTTCTATCATCATTGTCCTTGTTGCATCCAAACTTGTTCTATTCTTTCTTTCCAGTAATTTGTTTTGTTGTGGAGTCCTTGGGGCAAAAAGTTGTCTCCTAATTCCATTCCTTTCACAAAAGTTGTTGAACTCACTAGATGTAAACTCACAGCCATGATATGATCTTAAGCATTTTATCTTTAGTCCTATCTTAGTCTCAACCATAGATTTAAAGATTTTGAATTTCTAAAAAGCTTCAAATTTCTTTTTCAAAAATGCTACCCACATCATTCTATAATAGTCATCAATAAGTAGCATAAAATATCTATCACCTTGAAAGCTTTTAGTCCTTGCCGGTCCACACAAATCAGTATGAATAAGATCAAGAACTTCATTGGATTTATCATGTATACTTCTAAAAGACGTTCTAACTTTCTTGCCCATTTTACATTCTCTACATATCGGATTACGAGGTTTAACAATCTTGGGAAAATCTCTGACAACCAGTATTGAAATGATCTTCACTATGCAATCAAAATTTATATGACACGTCCTCGTATACCATAACCATATTTCATCAATCTAAGAAATCAAGCAAGCCTTCTCAACAGAGTTCAAATGAAAGATATTTCCATTGGTCTGAGTTCTAGAAGCAATCTCCAATCCAAATCTATTGATGATCTTCATTTTCCATACTTAAATTATAGATGCAATCTTCTATCCACCATTTGTCCTACACTTAAAATATTATGCTTTAATCCTTCAATATAATAAACATTATCAGTATTAGTCTTACCATTCAATGATATTGTTCCTTTGCCTTTGATCCTACATGCCTTGTTGTCTCCAAGTCTAAACAATCCACCATCTAATTCTTCCAATGATAAAAAATTTCTCTTGTCACCAGTCATGTGTTGCGAGCATCCACTATCTATGACCCATTCATCCTTCTCTTCAATTTTTGCATCTAAAGCCTTTTCTTCAGTATGAGTTGTTTCAATGACAAATTCTGGAGAATCATCCTTAATAGCAATAAAGACCCAATCTTTGTCGGATGAGGCATCATTACTGGATCCACTCACAGGTTCATCATCATCATAATTAGAAATACCAAAATCATCATCACCAGCATAATAACATGATTTATCCTTATTCCTTTTGAATCTAGGTATGCTTTGATATTCAGGATTAGGCTTATAATTCCTCACAAATATTTCGTCATTCCTAGCAGCTCTTTCAGGGCACCTAGAAGTAAAATGACCAATCATATTGCATGAAAAACATTTAAAAGGGACTTTTCCTTCATACTTACTTCTAGCTGGTCCTTTAGGAATTCTTCTAGCAATCAGGGCTTCCAACTCTTCAATTTCTCTTTCTTCTCTCTCTATTTCCTCCATATCCTTAGCATACATCTCCTTCCAATCTATCTTCTTCTTACCAGAGATAGATGCATTAAATGCAGTCTCAGTTTTAGTAGCACTCTGATCTCCAAGTTCAAAAGTTCAAAAGTAGTCAATTTCCCAAGTAATGTATCTCTGCTCACAGGGGTACTTGACATTGTCTAGAGTTCATTGATAGTAGTAGACTTCATCTTATAAGCTAGAGGTACAAATCTCAAAACTTTTGACACTACCTCATTCTCACTAATCAATCTGCCACAACATTTGATACCCATGACAATCTCATTGACTGTGTCCATGAAAGAACTTATCTCCTCATCTTCTTCCATCTTCAAAGTTTCATATCTTACCCGAAAACCTTCAAATTTTGTAATTTTCATAGCTTGGTCACCTTCATAAAGAGTTTCAAGATTTGTCCAGATTAGCTCAACCTTATCCAACTCTATGACATTCAATATCTTTTCATCACATAGGGCGCTTAGCAATGCTTGTTTTTCTCTCACATCATTTTCATATCTCTTCCATTCATCAGCAAGTGCTAATGTTCCATAATTAGGATAATGGGGTATATACCCTTTCTCCACTATCTCCCAGACTTCAGCTCAAGAAATCTGAGATGAATCTTCATGCGCTCCTTCCATATTTTGTAATTAGTACCATCAAATTTGGGACTCTTCTTCTGGTAAGGATTGAATGTGGAATTGAATGCAATTGTCATTGGATCTCCTCAAGTGGTTAAGCTTTTGCAGAGAGGACCTTGGTCTGCTACCAATTATTGGAATGATCTAATACCAACAGTAAACTAAGAGGGGGGCTGAATCATTTTACTCACAAGTATAACAATTAATTCAATTAGAAACCTTATACCAGAGCACAACACAATGAAAGATATATCATGGAAGCACAACACACATAACACCAATATTTTGACGTGGCAAACCCAGAAAGGGAAAAACCACGGTGGGAAACCCTACCCACAATCAGATGAATAATCTGCAGTAGTATTATGAATAATTATAATGGGGTCTACACTTCTAGAGAGGCCAACAACCTAGAGCATGATGAATACTAAGAGGGGGGGGGCAAATTAGTATGCCAAAAATCTCTGCACTTAAACACTTTGCAAGACTAATAGTAAGCTGGTAAAATAGTTTAGCAGACAAACTAGTTAACACACATGCAAACCAAATAGCTAATAATGCATTCACCCATAGAAGCAAAAACACCATAACACAAGAGATTTTGATGTGGAAACCCAAATGGGAAAAACCACGGTGAGATGGAACTCACAAGTAACTATCTGCAGAATAGGAACCAAACTGGTTAAGGTCAAACCAGTTAAGGTCTTACAATGTTCTTTACCAAAATAGATCTTGTTAGGAATCTCAATCTCTGTTAGGAGATAAGTCCGATTAAAGACTACCTTGCTAGAGGATTTTGGATCCACAGATGTGAACCACCTTGTTAGAGGATTTACAAAAGGCTTTTGGGCCTACCCGGTTAAGGGCTACAGACTTGTCAAAGATGTGAGTAATCAACAAGTGTTTGATCTAGCCAGTAGCACAGACTGCTTGGTTAGATCCTTGATAGCTCATTCCTAATGCACTCTAGCATTACTTCAGTCTTATACACATTCATATTCTCTCCAACTCCTCAACCACCTTAAAGCCTAGCAACAACATAAACTTTTGATACAACCACATCAACAACCTAAAACCCTAGACATGGTGTCCTTATAAAGGAATCTGATTTCATGTCTATCCAATAGGATTACATAATAATTTCCTAGGTTCAATGAACTTGGACATACTTGGTACCATGACACAAAAAGCACCGTTAAAGTGTTGGCACCGTCAAATAATTGGTGGATGGTAACTCATCACAAAATGTCAGTTGGTAATTCATCACAGAGTATTATCGGTTCATACAAAATGCCGGTTGTCGGTTTGACAAAAATGAAGACTAGTAAAAATGTGTTATGTCGCTTTAGTCCCTCATATCGCTTGGTATCCACGAACCTCTTGGGGTCAACATGCCACTTCAGACCGGGAAACACATTTTGCAAAACACCAATAGTATAAAGACTATAATACAACATACCGGTTGGAACAAATACTAGTTGTGCTCAAACTCATACATATAAAGGAGATCTCAATGCAAGTGTGTGTCCATCAATGACAATCACAACATAAACATCAAAAATGCCAACAATCTCCCCCTTGGGCATTGATGGCAAGACTTAGGAAAATAAAATTTTGACATCTAAGTGTTTTACAACAAAATCATGCCATTAGCAAAATTGCTCCCCCTAAGCATATACACTATCCCTTTAACAATACAATGTATAACACTTGTGCATATAGAGCATAAACATTGAGATATTCAGAGCATATATCAAAATTTTGATTACCAGATACTTCTCCCAAATAGAATTCTTCTCTGCCTTTGCCAACAATGACAAAGTATAGCTGAACAACCCTATTTTCATTTGATATTAAAATAATAAAAGTTTATGACAATAAGGAATAATACTTGTCAAAAACATATTTAAACTCCTGCAAGAATTGTTTCATTGATAAAGACCAGGACTCAAGTAGGGAGGTGGCTACTTCTTTCTCTGTCTGCATCTGGGAGACCTGTTCTTCCATGGCATCAATTGTGCTCATCTCTTGTGTAATTGTTAAGGCATCCAGGTTTAGATAGCACTTCTGAAGAATTTGCAATTGTGGGAGTAGAACCAGTTGTAGCTCCTGCAAATCTCTAGACCGGGTGCTAATCTCTTGCTCCATTTTTTCTAAATGGATGTGAAACTGGTGAATGGTTTGCCCATAAGTTGTAAAGGAATCATAAGGTGGCTTGAATGTGCTCATGTAGGATTGCAAGTCTATTTAAAGCTTTTGCTTCTGAGCTAGCACATCATCATAGAATAGATGGGGTCAGCAGATCTTGCTGAGTAGAAGATTTCCCTCATCTAGAGTGTCCCTTATATCCTTTTGTTCTTTTTTCAGTTCAGACCGGAGCTCATTCAACTTCTTAACTAGAGCTATATTAAGAGCTTTTTGATGCTCCTTCTTGACATTTGCCTCTGCTGCCTCTTCTAGGCTTTGCACCTGATCATCCACTACTGTGCATAGGAGCTTAAGTTTAGCTAGTGATGAATTGGTGTTGGGAAGATTTGTACCAGGTATCAAACTAGTAAGAGTGTCCACAGCCACTTGAATTACATCCTACTCCTTCTTCCTTCGAATAATTTCAAGGCACTCTTGAGAAAGCTTGATGCTCTGCATTAGCTCTATTTCACTTGTAGACTAGAGATCGATAGGACTAGTGAGATCAGATGGTTTGGCTTGACTCCTGGTTGCCTTCAAAGTCTCCATCTGGGTGCTCTTCTCTTCTTCTCCTGTGTTGTCCTCTTTTGCTTTCTTCTTCTTCGCTTCTCTCCTCTTCTCCGCTTCCTTATCCTCCTCTGCTTTTTTCTTCTCTGCTTCTTTCCTTTTCTCCTCTTCTTTTTCCTCCTCTTCCTTCTTCCTTTTCTCTGCTTCTCTCCTCTTCTCCTCTTCTTTTTCTTCCTCTTTCTTCTTCTTCTTCTCTGCTTCCTTCCTCTTCTCCTCTTCCTTGTCTTCCTCTTCTTTCTTTTTCTTTTCATCTTCTTGCTTCTTTTTCTCTTCTTCATCCTTCTTCTTCTTCTCCTCTTCATCTTTCTTCTTCTTCTCATCTTCATCCTTTTTCTTCTTCTCTTCTTCATCCTTTTTCTTCTTCTCTTCTTCATCCTTTTTCTTCTACTCTGCCTGTTCCTTTTTCACTTCTTGTCCATCCTCGGCTTGCTTATCAACCTGTTTAGCCTATTGCTCATGTCCTATTGCCTCATATGGTGTTTCCTGAGTAACATCTTCTACATCCAGGGCATCGACATCAATAGTGTCGATCGGTTCATCAACTGGATTTCCTTCATCATCAAGTACTTCATTCGGTTTGGATATAACCAGTTCTTTCTCAGCTTGCTGGTTGGCTTCAGCCACTCGATGCATCTTCAGAGCTTCTAGAGCATGAGTTTGTGTGTCCTTGGGCACTTCCTTACCCTTCCCTTCTAGTAACAGGAGTCTTCTTCTTCTCATGAAGAAAAGACCTTTGTATTTGTTCATTACATCGAATATTTCTGAATTTGATACATCAGGAAAATGTTTAGCAAAAACTTTTTCTCTTATTTCTTGTTCCTGCTCTATGGCAATGCACAATTTATTGTCTAAGGACTTATACAAAGAATCTAGTGTTTCAGATCTAATTTTTGAAGCTGACCGGTCATTAACACATAAATACTGAATTATTTCCTTTTCAACCGCTTCCTTTTCATCATCATTAAAGTCATCAAAATACTCAATTAAATCATGTAGCAATTTTCTCCTAATATTCTTAATATTCTTTACTATTCTTTGATAATGTGTCAAAGGTTTATAGGAGGAGATATCAATATTTACCGGTGCAGATGATGTTAGTTCATTCTTTGTCTTCTTTCTTGTCTATCTCACTTCTTGGGCTGCTCCTCAGACATAGTTTCCTCTGAGTCTGGTGTATTTCTTTTTGTCTTCCTTTTCCTCTCAAAGACTTTAGTCAGTGCTGCTTCCGGTTTCTTCTTGGCCGGTGACCATTTGGTCACTTTTGGACTTGCTGTTGTAACCGATGTTGATGTTGCAGGCACTGCCTTTGCCTTCTTCACTGCAAGTTCTTTTCCTTTCTTTACAAAGGGTTCCTCGATCAGTGTAACCCTTTCTAGATAGGTTCTGGTCCTCTTTGCCTTAGGGTCAAGAGGTGAGGTAATAAGGGTAGAGGCATACCCTTCCAGCATATCGTACATCACCTCATAGCCCATTGGCTCCACTTCTTCCTGTCTGGGCTCAACAGCCTCCATTATGCATTTATCCACTTGGATGGTGAAACAGATATCGTCTTCATATTTCTTGACGATGTCACCTAATATCCTCATTCTTTGTCTCATTTTCTATTTGAACTCATCAAAATACTTGTTCAAAACATCAGGGTAACTAGTTCCAATTGTTTGAATGCTTTCCTCGATTTGCTTGGTCACCAGTTAGTCAGCAGACCACTGGACATCTCCTACTCCTAAAAAGTAGCCTTGGAAATAGAACAACCCAACCAGTAGTTGTCCAAACTTGAACCTTAGTGCATTATCCTATTTGATAGACTTCAGATTCAATAGGAGTTGTCTCTGCATACCAGTGCACAGGTCAAATGATGCATCCTCCTTTATCATCCAGTAAGTGACATTTACTACTGTAGCAAATATAGAGTTAATTATGCTGGTAGAGAATGTTTAGTAGCCTATCACCATGCAGGCATACTTAACCAAATCATCCTTGATAGAATTGACTATCATGCCTCATGAGTCGCTCACTGAACTGGTGAGCTTGGACATTTCAGTTTTGCTTACCATCCTTAGGGCTGACACTTCCCCTATGTTGTAGAAACTGGTGACTGCATGAATTGCCTACGGCGTGATATCATGTGTTCTCTCCAGGTACATCTTGTCACCATGGAATCTGCTCAAAATGATCCTTATATGATCCTCTGTGAAATCCTCTAGGAAGGAAACAACATTGTGGAGCTTCTTCTTCTCTAAAATATTATACTCCGGTTTGATCTTCTTATCCTTTCCACAAAATAAACCTAACTGGGAGTAGATAGCTAGAGACCTTAGGTCTTCAATCTTGCAATCTATGTAGTCAGAAATTCCCTCTTCTACTATCACACCAGCCAGAACTTGTGATAGGGCATTATACTTAGACTTTCATTAAATAAAACTTGCAGACTCGACAGATGCACTAGAACTGGTATAAGATGCGGAAGCCATGATAGAAATTTTAAGAACTCAAGAAATACCTTTTGAAACACGTGAATTTAGGGCTTGCAGATTCTCCTTCACTTCACACTCCATCGGTTGCTGAATCACCACTTTGTGTTCTCCACTTGATTGTTTGCAGTTTGAATTTGAATCTCCTTCGCGGTTTCTCAATTTCTCAAAATCTCAGCTCAAATCACCTTTTTTTCGCTCTACTCTTTGAAAAACTTTTCTTCGCTTGAAAACTGATAGTGAGAAATGATTTGAAAAATGCTTTTAAGCATATTCCTCACCTATTGTCATTAATGCTCCTCCATTAGGGCGTAAACCCTAATTTGCCTTTTTACCATTTTCAGTCTTCTGCCAAACGAAAGGTATCACATACCGGTTAAGGTCTTTTACCAGTGTAAACTGAGGGTTTGAAATATTTCACCGTTTGCTCCCCCTAAGCTTTTCTGAAGCTTAGTTTGCCGGTTCTGTGATTTCCACACTAGGTGCAGAAACCGGTTCCTCTTGTAACACCACTGGTTTCTTCTTCCAGGTTATGTTTATGTCCGCTTGAACAATGTCAACATCAATGTTTCCTTTTGGAGTGACTGGTATATCATCAGATATGTTCTTTCTTGATCTACAAAATTTGGCAATGTGACCCGGTTTGTTGCAGTGATAGCAAACCAATCTAGGTGCTCTCCAAGGTCCATTGTTCAAGTTTCCATTCTTCCTTCTGCATGTTGCAGTAGTGTGACCATGACCATGATAGACCATACAATTTTCTCTCCATCTGGTTGTCACTTGATAGCCACTGCTTCTTTGCTGATGATTGAAGGCATTAAACCGGTTGTGATTCCGGTTCACAAAAGGTTCAGGACCGGCTCCTTGGGTCCTCTGAGGATATCTATCAATGTTGTTCATAACTGACCTGCATTCAGATGCTCTATGGCCATACTTGTTTCATGCATAATAGTGACCATTGAATCTATAGGATCTAGGCTTATTATTTAGGAAATAAGGAAAATTGTTATAAGCCTTACTCCTACACGCATTTGCAGTATGTCCTTCTTTAAGATAGTTGATACAAATAGGTTTAAACTTTTTCTTACCTTTATCCTTTGATTCCAGTTGTTTCTTTGACATTCCAGCATTTGTACCAGAGGTCTCACCTTCCTCATGACTAGAATAACTAGGTCCATTGGTATTCTTGACCGGTTTAGCAGATTCAAGCTTTTGCTCTAGCTTGATAGTACTCTTGTTGAACTTAGCAAGTATTTCCTTTGACTTAGAGAGTTCTTTGGAAATAGCAACATTTGTTTCCAATAGGTTTTCATTCTCAGAGATGGCAATGTTCAGTTCTCCTTACATGTCTTCCTTTTCCACTCTGCTTGCATGGAGTTGAGTAGTTAGGGCACTGATCTCTTGTTTCATCTTGGAGATCTCATGATCTCTTTCTTTCACCAGATCTTTAGCTTTCCTCCTATTCTCAAGCTCTTGACATATCCAGATAGTCAATTCTTCCAACTCCTTTCTAAGGTTGGAGTTTGATTCATTCAACTTATTTACTTTTGCAATTAGGGCTTCCATGTCTGCTTCATCTGAAGAACTATTTTCAGATAGCTCCATCAGCTTTTCAGCTTGTTCTCTCCTTTTTGCTTGAGATGCCTTGTATTTGACCATAAGATCATCATAGGCTTGCTCAGACTGAGTGAGATGATGTGTAAGTTCCCTTATAGAGTATTCCCCCATATATCTTTCCAAGTGGTTAAACTTATAGAAAGGTAGGCTCTGATACCAATTGATGAATACTAAGAGGGGGGGGTGAATTAGTATGCCAAAAATCTCTACACTTAAACACTTTGCAAGACTAATAGTAAACCGGTAAAATAGTTTAGCAGAAAAACTAGTTAACACACATGCAAACCAAATAGCTAATAATGCATTCACCCACAGAAGCAAAAACACCATAGCATAAGAAATTTTGATGTGGAAACCCAAATGGGAAAAACCATGGTGAGATGGAACTCACAAGTAACTATTTGCAGAATAGGAACCAGACTGGTTAAGGTCAAACCGGTTAAGGTCTTACAATGTTCTTTACCAGAACAGATCCTGTTAGGAATCTCAATCTCTATTAGGAGATAATTCTGATTAAAGACTACCTTGCTAGAGGATTTTGGATCCACAGATGTGAACCACCTTGTTAGAGGATTTACAAAAGGCTTTTGGGCCTACCCGGTTAAGGGCTACAGACTTGTCAAAGATGTGAGTAATCAACAAGTGTTTGATCTAGCTAGTAGCACAAACTACTCAGTTAGATCCTTGATAGCTTATTCCTAATGCACTCCAACATTACTTCAGTCTTATACACATTCATATTCTCTCCAAATCCTCCACCACCTTAAACCCTAGCAACAACATAAACTTTTTCTATAACCACATCAACAACCTAAAACCCCAGACTTGATGTCCTTATAAAGGAATCTAATTTCATGTTGGTCCAATAGGATTACATAACAGTTTCCTAGGTTCAATGAACCTAGACATTCTTGGTAACACAACACAAAAAGAACCATTAAGGTGTCAGCACCATCAAACAATCGGTGGATGGTAACTCATCACAAAATGCAGGTTGGTAACTCATCACAGAGTATTACCGGTTCATACAAAATGTCGATTGTCGGTTTGACAAAAATGACGACTAGTAAAAATGTGTTATGCCACTTTAATCCCTCATACTGCTTGGGATCCACAAACCGCTTGGGGTCAACATGCCACTTCAGACCAGGAAACACATTCTGCAAAACACCAATAGTCTAAAGACTATTATACAACATACCGGTTGGAACAAATGCCAGTTGTGCTCTAACTCATACATATAAAGGAGATCTAAATGCAAGTGTGTGTCCATCAATGACAATCACAACATAAACATCAAAAATGCCAACAGAGCACACTACCCATCACAAAGGGAATTCTCACTGACTTACATAAACATCAGACTAAATTCTGAAAAGAAATGAACTCTGAAAGTAGCATTAACTAATGCTTGATACAGTTCTGGTTAAGCACTAATGCCTGCTCTGCAATACAAAACCTTTCCAACCTTCACTTGAATGATATGACTTTATTCACATATAATCCTTCCTCTAATAATTCTTATATAACCATCCATCCCATCGATATCTAAATTACATGGATAAGTCACCTATAAATATAGATCATCAACCTTACTGACAAGTTCGGCTAAACCCTAAGCCCATAAATGCATAAATATAAAAATTACATCACAGGATACCACCAAACCAATATTATGATTTAAACTACATATCATGGACCTAAATCAAGTATTCAAAAAATTATATCTGCTAGAGATTCTGCTAAGACCAAAATCCAACATGCTTCACCAACTGGTAGAAACCCTCAGTGAAATAACATAAAGTTTAACCAGATCCAAATAGGACCACCATAATAGCACGCCATCCAATGAAAAGTCACCAAATACTTAGAATATGATCAAGAATAACCTTTAGCATGATAGAAACTGATTCCATAAGTTGGACAGAAAATCCATTGACCAAGTCACCAAATAATGCATACCAGTAAAGCCAAAAACTAACTGGTACCGGTAAATACCAAAAACGATAACAACCAAAGCACCAAATCATGAACCAACAGAATATGGAAAGTGTTAGATATTTGATCAGTCCCAAAGACACTGAGAGAGGGGGGTGAATCAGTGTCTAATTGGTTTATGAAAGATTTAAACTTGTTTGCAAATTTACAACCCAAATTAATATACTAGTAAACAAGCAATAAAGCAATAAAGAGAAATAATAGTATAACCATCAATGCACACCATAACACATATATTTTTGGTGAGGAAACCCAATAGGGGAAAAACCTCAGTGGGATTTTTGATGCACAATATTTACTCACGTGCCTTCATTCTTATCCTTGCTTTTTCTTTTTCTAGTTTCTCAATCTTTTCCTCAAAAATTGCCATTTCTTGATTAAAAATTGAGGTAAGTTCTGAAGAACCCATCATCTTGTCTGCTATATCATCAATCTCTTTTTGTGTTTTCTTAATCTCTTTTTGTGTTTTCTTTATCTCTTCCTCAATGTCTTTTGTTAGGTTGTAAGGCTTGCATACTTCCTTATACAATTCTTTATATTCCAGAATAGTGGAATCAAGTACCAGTAATAAAGAATCAATATGCTCAGTACAATCCTTGATAGTCTTATCAAAGAATTCACTTTTCTCCTTGTTAACCCTTTCCTTAACAATCTCCTCATTTATTTTATCTATAGTTATCATATTTGAAGCAATGAGTTTGGACAATGTGTCCAATTTAACTAAAGATCCATCAATATGATCTATCTTACATGTTGTGCAAACATTTTTCAGGATAGGTAGGGTATCATCAATGGCCTTAAATTCTAAGGTGTTGCAATATGTGATCCTCTTTATTGAATCCAAAAGTACATCAGTCACATTAGTAGGTCTATAATCCATGGTGGAAGTGCTAGGCTCAGACAAAACTTTCTTTTCTTTAGATACTTGTCCAATTTCCTTAACCACTTCTTCCTTGTTTCCATCATTGACCTCTTCTTTATTCACTATTTCTGCCTTTTGCTCACTCTATGTTTCAACTTTGTTTTCAACCTTACTGTCATCCTTACTTTCTGCCTTGCTGACTGTTGGTTCAGCTATACTCTGTTCACTTTCCTTCTCTGTCGGTTTCTCTACCTTCTGCTGAGTGTCAACATTTATAGGTTTAGTTTGTGCTTTTACCTCTACTTCTATTGGTTTCTCAATGTTAGGCTAAGTAGCATCTGGGATGGTATTAAGTTTCTCAACTTCTGCTGGTATCTCAATGTTCTGAGAGTCAATAGTGTTGATTGGTGACTTGAAGATCTCAATATTTGTAGCTTCAGATGCCTTAACCTCTGGAGTCTCTTTTTCCATGACAATGTTGAGGTCCTATGTGTCCACATTCATGATAAAAATAACTTCAGATTCTAGATTAGTGTCATCTCTTGTTATTTCCTTTGCCTTCTCTTTCGGTTGACTATCAATTTGTATCGGTGCCTCTGCAGTTATTGGTGGGGTGTCCTGTGCTGGTGGAGGAAGGTTATCCTTGACTGTTATATTAGGTACACTACCATTTTTACCATTACCTTTATCCTTATGATATACCTTTGTAAAAGACACATCCATTTTCTGTCTATCCTTTTCTTCTTTCTTTTCTCTTTCCATAAAAAATATATCCCACTTGTCTATTGTCTCAACTGCAATTTCCTTAACTTGGCTTGCCATAAGGCTAACCTGTTGGTGACCACTTACAAAAACTCTTGTATTTTCCTCTAAAATTAAGTCATCAATTTCATGTTTGGAGTTAACAGGATGCACAACAAGTAGAGCCTCTACTTTCAATTTCTTATCTAATTCCATAATCGACATCCTTTTAGCTTCTAACCTCAAATACAAATCATTAGGCAGATCATCTACAACCTAAATGAGAACTTTCTTATAGATATAAAGATGTAAAATAATGCTTTCCTCTATGGTGTTTTTATCTAAATCCTTGAAAGAATGATAAAGTTTATTTACATTGCTAAGGTTACCTTCTTGTGTGATTTCATTGATCAATTCTTTCAGTGTAAGAGTATCTAGTGCCTTAGGTTCTTGTTTCTTCTTTGGAGTTACCTTCTTCTTCGGACCACTAGGCTCTCTTACAACTTTTTGCTTCTTTCTTTGTGTCCTTGACTTCTTGGGAGATGGAGCAGGTGCCGATGAAGGTTTTCTTTTCTTTCTTTCAACTCTTTTAAATTCAGCTGCTTTATCACTTTCTGTCTTAGAAGAAGTAACAACCGGGGAAACATGAGCTACCAGTGTCTACTCTAATTGACTTTCTTTCATACTAGCAGCAATAATGCCAAGACTCATTAAAACCATATGTAACATCCTTTACCATTTTAGAAGCATCTTTCATGAATTTGTCTCTTTTCATTCTCTGCTTCATCATGGCTACATCACTTTCAATTGTTTCAGCACTACCAAATATTTTCTCTGATGGTTTTGATGGAGCATCTAGGAGTTTTTTTGCATATGATTCCAAGATGTGAGAGTCCACTTCATATCTGATTTCAGTAATCAATACAGTTCTAGGTCTAACTGCTTCCATCCAGATTTCATCTCTCTTTACTACAAAGCATATTTGTTTATCATATTTATCTACAATGCTTCGGGAAATCCTTTCTCTCTGTTTCACTCTAGTTTGGAAATTATTGAATTAGTCTTTAACCAACTCATTATTGTTAGCTCTAATACCGGTGATTGCCTCCTTTATCTATTTTCTAATAGAAATATCATAGGTAAAATCCCTATGACCCATACCGAGGATCTCCTTTGAAAAGTAAAGCACTAAACATACTAACATATTTCCAAATTTGGATGTTCATTTCTTGTCACCTTTTATCTTATCCCAATTATCTAGCAATTCATCCTTCAACCATTCACAAATATCAATCTTTGCATTGTTTACAATCATCTCATGTGCACTATGAATGGATGAACTTGACACAGAGTTCAACCTATTTGTGTGACCAACTTTATATCCAATTATTAGACTAGCAAATTTAACATTTTTATCCTTTATGTCATTGACCCTAAGTGGCTGATTGTCATATGTAGCTCTGGTTAAGCTCATAACTTCCTTGTTAGGGATTTTCTTCTTCTTGTCAGGTCTAGAATTGGTGGAGGGTAAATAAGTAACAACTTTGATATCTTCCTTGGTAATCTTGAATACCGAGTCCAACCACATAAATTCTCCACGAACCCTTTTAACTATGAAATCATTGAATGCCCTAAAAAGATCTTTGATACTTCGCCTTTAGAATGTCTTCGCTCAATTTTGCTCTCTTCAAATGCTTGGATACTTGGCGAATTGAAATGAGAGGTTACAATGCCTTTATAACCAAAACTTGACTTACAACCACAATAAATGCTTCACCGGTGAAGTGAAGACTCCACATATCTCCCAGTAAAGAAGAAATATAACTTCTTACCATCAACCAAGGGTAAATTCATGATTTTCAATTTGTTGCCTTACCCCTAAGGATTATTCCTTAGCTGGATGAAGAATCTCCTGCTGGTGCAGGATTATCCTGTTTTGTCAGTGTAGTGACAGATTCATCACTTCTCTGATCTCTCTTTCTAATCCATTGTTTTGAAAATTATTGCTTGATTTCATTCACCTTCTCTTTGCCTTTGTTATTAGATCCTTTATTGTTCGTTGATATAGTCTTGCTTCTACAAAATTTTGCTATATAGCTAGTCTTGTTACATGCATAACAAGTTACATTATTTCTCTGAATAGCCTTTCCATAACCTTGATTGGTTTGAGTTCTGCATTGATTAGATAAATGTCCAAATCTACCACACACATAGAATTTCACATTCATTCTGCAATTTTCTGAGTTATGACCATTTTTATTGCATTTGGAACATTTACCGGTGGGTAAGTTTGTACTCTGATTATTCCTAAATCTGCACTGATTTTCTCTATGACCAAATTTGTTGCAAATAAAACATTTCCCATTAAATTTATAAGCATTAGGTTGCCTTACCGATTTGCTGTGATCATGATTGTTTGCAGTCCTGAAACTTTCTCCATTTTCAAATCCAAGTCCAAGTGTTTCTCCATCAGGTTTTTGACTTTTCAGCATATAATCAAGATTATCTAAACTCTTCTTGAATTTGTCTTTGTATTCATTTGTAGTGACCAACTCACTTTCCAAAGTGCTAACTTGTCTCAAAAGTTCCTCTTTGTCATGTTGCATGTGAATCAAATCAGTTTTGAGCATATCATTTTCATAACTTAGCCTTTGAGATACATCTCATCTTTCATTTAGTCTTCTGGCCAAATCTTCTTCATTCCTCTTTCTATCTTCAATATCTTTGCATAGTCTCATGGTTAAATCTTGCATCTCATTCTTCATGTTACTGTTCTCTTGTCTCAATTTGTCTACAATATCTCTAATCTTTGCTATAACCAGGTTATCTTGAAGTGCTTTGATAAATTCCTAAGCAGTTCTAAGTTCATCTTCCAGTTTGATATTCTTTAATTTTTCTGCATCAAAATCTTCAAGAGCTCCTTCCAACTGTTGTCTCAAGTTTTCCATCGGTACCAGTTTCAGAATCTTCCTCAAGCTGTTAGGTTCCTGCAAATAGAGGACTAGGCTCAGATACCAATTGTTAGATATTTGATTAGTCCCAAAGACACTGAGAGGGGGGGTGAATCAGTGTCTAACCAGTTTATGAAAGATTTAAACTTGTTTGCAACTTTACAACCCAAATTAATGTATCGGTAAACAAGCAATAAATCAATAAAGATAAATAACAACATAACCATCAATGCACACCATAACATAGATATTTTTGGCGAGGAAACCCGGTAGGGGAAAAACCTCAGTGGGATTTGTGACCCACAATATTTACTCGCTGGACAATATGAGTAAAAATTACTTATACAATAGGGGCTTGCACATGCAGGAAGGACAATAGCCTAGAGCTCACTGCTCAGTCACAAAAAGGAGTCACACTGACTACAAAATTGGATAATTAAATCCAATGACAATGTACTGCTCAAAATAGCATCTGCAATGCTGGATTCAGTGCCGGTTTAAGCTCTGTCAAATACCTCTGCCATAAACCTTTCTTTGCTATGCTCTTCTCTTATTCACTCATCAAAATTATTACATCAAAATGCATATACAAATATTCACTCTTGTATTCATTACCTAATTACATATCATTCCTTTGCTTACATACCATACATACTTTTTGACATTACAAAATGACCTATAAGATCTCATACATATATATCTTTACAATACATCATGTCAGCTATACAATATAATTACAATACAAAACAATATAATTTCCATGTCAGTTGTGGTGCCAGTAAGATCTTCTGTCAGTGTAGACTGGGTGTTGGTGAGAATAATCTTATTGTGTCTGCCAGTGTTGGTAGATGATGTCTATTGCCAGTGTAAGCTGTGAACAATGTTACCAGTTTGTTGCCATCAATGACAACATCAACTATTATCATATGAGTGTATAATTCCAATAGCAAGTATGTAACCAACCAGAATAAGCATCCAAAATTAAATCCAAAGATTTGATCATACCAGATCAGAATCACAACCAAAACCAAGAAGATCACCCAGACTAACTGGCATAGATCCAAATGGGATAGTCTCCAACTGGGATACATTATTGACATCAATGACAACAATTAACCAAATCTAGCATATTGCCAACAGTAAGATCCTAAAGTCTTTTGGGGACTTGGTGTATCTTGCCTCTTTGATGTGGTGAAAGTTTTTCAATCTGAATTCCTTGTACTTTATCATGAGTATTTGTGTAAGCTCATACTCCAGCTAAAGTGGAGGCTAAATGTAGCATCCTAAAATTGTACCCCTTACAATTTCCAACGCCATTTGGGTCTTGGCCTTAGTGTTTGCACCCCTCGGCCTGATCGGAGACCTGATTATGCTCACACATATCAAAAACTTCATTCAACTAAATGATGCACACAACTACTACCTTGATCCTACCCCAAATTAGGATAGGACTAGGGCATGGCACCCTGGTCCTCACTAGGACTAGGGAATGGCACCCTAGTCCTCACTAGGACTAGGGCATGGCACCATGTTCCCCCATAATAGGGACCTACCATTGGGCACCTCCCCCTGGCCTTTCTCAAATTTGAAGTGGGAAAGCCCCTCCATGTTGAAAAATTAATCAATTCATCCTATGTGCAAGTATATAAGAGGTATTTCCCCTCTCATTTGACAATCCAAAATCATTATCAAGCATCTGAGCATTTAAGAGATCATGCATTCAAGCATTCAAGAGAAATTGAGCATTTTTAGTCTTCCTTCAAGATTTGGAGCAGCGATAGAGTCAAGATTTCAAAAATTGAAGAGGAGATCATCATTCTAATTCATGAAGTCATAATTCCATGTGGAGGAAAAAAAAACTTCACAAGGAGGTAAAAGCATTTCATTTCAATCATTTCAACATCCCCTCAAAGAAGAGGATTTCTACTTTTAGTCATTTCAATTATATTATTTCAACCACTTGGTTAATTCCAAAATCGGGGTTTGATCTAAAGGCAAACTCCTATTCCCAATGCCTTTCCCTTTCCTTCTGTGTGCAGGAAGAAGGTGTGTAGTTGTACTTCAGGAATTAAGCTTTATTTGCAGAGATGGAGAAACCCTTTTTGATGCGTGAAAAGTTCAAAGGACCAAGAGGGTGGGTGACTTGGTATGAACACACAGTCCCTGCTACTTTTGACAGATTTTGTAGAGTACCTTTGAATCAGCTCAAATTTCTTAGATCTAGGTGCATGACGAAATCTTGAATCTGTAGCTCACCATTTTCTCATATTTGTCTTCATTTTCAACACTTAGTCTTAATTCAACTAGTCATCTTAAAAAAGAGGGTCAAACATAACCCATTTCAATCAGTCTACTTAGCATTCAGTCCTAATCTGATTAGTGACTGAATCTAGTAGATTTATCCCCTCTTTTGAATATAAAGGCATCTCTCCCCAAAGCGAAAAATAGGTGATTTGGTGATTTCTCCTTCTACCTTGCAAATTGCCAAGTCACCAAATTTTCCCCTTTACACCACTATAAGTGACAAGTGATCTACCACCGAGGATCTCATCTACATAACAATAGAAGAATTTAAATAAAAATACTATTTTTCTTCTATATATAAATACTATTTTTTAATTTATCAAAAATAATACTTGACATATCAAGTTCCTTTGTAGTCTATAACAAACAACTCCACTTGAGTTTTGTTTCATATCAAACAAGAGATCAGGGCTAATCTAGGTATGTTGATGTAACATTAGGTAAGAGATGGTACAAAAAACACAACTTATTTAACCTACCTACTACAAAGATGTTAATGAGGCTAGACGATATTTGGTGCATCCTATGGATCCCTATTGCTAGAGAGCTTGTGGTGTATGATCATGATGGTGATGTTGATTCTTTGCATCACATATTTAGTGAATAGGAGTTGGGCATCAAGAAAAAATTACTTGGGAAAAGATGGTGGTATCATGTGCACTAGTACCAGTAGTTCTAGGTAGAGTAGTTGGAGGTTTCATTTGTCCAGATAGGTAGTCTTATGGATTCTCAATAGATTAAGGTCAAGCTTTAGAGAGGGTGATCATGGATGGACCATGCTTCATTTGGATTTCTTGTCTATTTTCTCATCTCTATCATGACCTACATAATTTTTTGTATATGGGAGGAGTGAACATGGTGGCATGGATGACTCTATTACATGTTTGGTATTGGGATCATATTGTAGTCCTAAGGCCAGGTAGTATGATGTGATGTGGAGTATGCCAACCTTATGTACATATGTATAGCATGATCACACCCTATCCCAATATAGGTAAGCTTAAGTATTGGTACCACATGATTGATGGCATCTATACTATTATTTGGAGGCCATACCTAGACTATGAGGATTGGGAGGACGATGATGTTGAGTTGCCATATTATTTTTAAAACCTAGTACCCAGTAGGCCAAATCCCTTATATCATTTAGGGGAATTTATTAGATAGGGTACTTAGGTAGTTTAGTTAGATACAAGGAAAAACCACATGGTTTAGGAGAGTTCACCCTCACTACCACATAGATGTAGCATTGGAATCCTACCTTTTATTATGATGTAGTAGTGGCTAAGTGTAGGGCTTTAATTTCACTCTAGATGAGATATACAAAGAGACATCAGGGATGCTAGGATGACACTAGATTTTGTAGCATAGTTCTTAGTGCATCCATTTTTCCACTTGATTGGTCTAGGTGGGATTCATCAACATCTAGAGGATGATGATGATGAGCCTCATTTGAGGAGGTGATGTAGGAGGAGAGCCTGGATAGATGGATTAGTAAGAAGTGATGGAGAAGGGGATAATGATAGTGGATATAAGTGAGGTAGTGAAATAGTGATAGACAACCATCCCATAGGTGGGATTACCATCAAGGACACCTACACAATGATGGGGATAATCCCAAGTGAGGACACAACCAAGTTCAGAAATATGAGATGGGATCAAGTGGAGGGAGAGGGTGATAGAGATGGACAAACTATCACATTATAGGAACAAATACATGCTAGAGATGTACAGATCAAAGTGCTACAGGGGTTCATACTTGTGAGGGACATAAAGATTATAGCTCTATGTAAGTAGATGCATGAATTGATGCAAGAGACAGATACTAACATACCATAGTATGATTGAGTAGAGGATATTATTTAGCAATTGAAGGTAATAGAGTAGGATGATATTATAGGGACCATGGATTTTATCTAACAAGTAGGTCAGGAGACATTTTATTATTAAAATTTTGTATCAATCTATAGTTTTGCTACATTAGAAGGTAGGAATATTCCATTAGAGCTCATATGGGATCAAACTATGTGTTTGAGGATAAAAAGCGTAGTGGTTATGTGGATGATGGGGCCACCAATAACACCAAATGTAGGAGGGTTGGAATCATACAAAGGTGATCATGCCACAAGACCAATTAGTTATGAGGGTGGTAGTACATAAAAGCTCCTTTGGATCCCTATATATTAATTTTTGATACAAAACTTGAAATATGAGGGGTTAGGAGGCTTAAAGTAGCCATTTTTGTAGAAATAAACAATATTAGTTACTATGTGATGCATATGGTGTTAGGATTTAGTGGAGACAAGCAATAAATAATTTTAAATATCATATAAAATAAGAGGAAAAAATAACAAAATACAATAGCATAGAGATTTAACGTGGTTCATGCAATGCGGGCTACATTCACTAGGAAAACAATGATCCACTTATTTTTACTATCCAATGAGAAGAAAATTATAAATATGATATCTAGTTGTAACACAATATCCTCATAAAATAGGTTTGCCTTCTAGGGAAAAAAAAGTACACAAAATATCCACCATTAGATTTATGACCTACTGATAAATGATCAAGATTTACAATTAAAAATCACATTAAATAAACTATGCTCACCTCACACCCCCCTGCACTCACGTATCAACACTATCTAATATAGGAGGAAAACATGGCTAAAAAAGTCATCAAAACTTGAGCCTAACAACATGATTAGTTGCCACATGCCAATAATATACCACTTGGAGACTAATCAAGCTCCACACTAAATAATTTACCACTTGGAGATTAATCAGGTTCCACACCAAACAATCTCCCACTAGAAGATTGGTCATGGATGAACACCATTACACCTATAGCTCCACTAGATAGACATATTAGGACTTGGCTTGTTTATTTTTTCCACTATTATAAATCTTGAAGGCCAATATAAATAGAGGAGAAATTCAATTTATTTTGAATTGCTACCTTGGTTAATATTTGCAAGATTCTTGCTAGTGTGTATCTTCTCCAAGTTCAATTGTTCATCCTCTAAAGTGGAGCATACGAAATGATACTTGACCTATATAAGTTTTGTCTTAGAGTGAAGAGATGAATTCTTTGCAAGATGAATAACACTCTGACTATCACTATACAACCTTCTATTCCCTTGTTGTTTTATTGATTCCTCCATAAATCTTTGTAACCAAATAATCTCCTCACTAGCCTCAATAGTAGCAACATGCTTTTCCTATGTGGTGGAAAGGTCAACAACATTTTTCAATTCTAAAATCCAACCACCTTTTGTTCCAGCTACAGTAAACACATGCCTGGGTGTGTTCCTCTTGCTATCAATATCTCTTGTTATATTTGAGTTTCCATATCCCTGGAGAGTGTAATTAAAACCTCCAAGATATAATGACTGATTCATACCTCTCAAATACCTAAGAACCCACTTTATTGCATTCCAATTCTATTTTCTAGGATTTTTCATATACTTGCTCAAAAATCTCACTACATGCTCAATATCTAGTCTTGTACACACATTGTCATACATCAAGCTACCAATTGTTGAAGAGTATGGAACCTTGGACATGTAGTCCATATCCTCTTGTGTATTTGGATTCATCTCCTTAGTCAATTTAAAATATTTAGGCAAAGGTGTACTAACTAGTTTTGCCTCCTCCATTTGAAATAGTTTCAACATATTTTCTATATAATCACTTTGAGACAATACTAATCTATGTTTTTTCCTATCTCTAGTTTTTCTCATACCAAGGATTTGTTTAGCTTCACCAAAATCCTTCATATAAAATTACTTTTCTAATTTTTTCTTAACCTTGAATTATGACACTACACTTTTATTCCATTATCCAATCATATTAAATCAAAAGAGAACAATAAATCATAGTTGCCATCTCTCCTAAGGGATTGAAGTTGGGCATAACTGGTTGTTCTCTAAGAAATGTTAATAATGTGAATGATTCCTAGATTGCATGTTTATGCTAGTGAGAATAATTCCCCAACATTTCATCTTACATACAATACGATTAAAGGGCTTATATCCTTTCATACCATAATATACATAATGAAGATGCATTTCACAAACTTTTTCTCCTACTTTGTTAGCTTCTTTAGCACATGGGCATATGTCTCACAAACAAAAACTCTAAGATGTCTCAATCAAGGCTTATTACCTAGCCATACCTCTATAGGCATTTTATTAACAACAACTGATGTAGGGGACCTATTAATCAAGGAGTAACTAGTGGCAATAACTTCAGCCTACAACCTTTTTTCTAAACCAACACCACTCACCATATTCCTATCCTTCTTTATCATCATCCTATTTATTCTTTCTATGACTCAATTATTTTGTGGAGAATGCAAGGTTATATTTTGTTTATGAATTCCATAGTTTTCACAAAATCCATCAACATTATTAGAGAAAATTTACTACCATTATCAGTGCTCAAACATTTCATTTTACTTCTATTCTAGAACTCAACCATTGCACTCTCTAGGAGATTTAGATCACCCCTTAGACATGGATTTATTATGCATATCATTCTTATTTACTTTTTTCTTAGTTCTTCCATGAACATTTAGGGCATCCTTAGTATTGGTGGATACCATACTCCTCATCTCTTTAGAAAGTAAAGATCCCACTACATCTTTATCCTTCAAAATAACATAAATACTTTTGATAGCCGAAAACAAGAGAATCCCATGAATTATATAGAAAATAAAGAAATATTTTACATTTATCCTCACCCATATTGACACCAACATATTTAATGCTTCCAAGTGGTTTTCATTTCATCTACCCACTTAAATTATCGAATAAAATTTCTTCCTCAAAAAAATATCATTGACTAAAGATTTGGCTTGATACATCTCACCAAGTTTCTTCCATAGATTAATTGTAGAGGACTCTTCATAGACATTCATTAAAACAAACTCTTCCAAGCATAATTTAATAAGAACCTTGGCTTTATGGTCTATAACCTCATACTAAGAAGCTATGATAGGATCTATAGTCTTGAAGTCATTCTGATAAATAGTATCCCGAAGATCTTGATTTGTTAATTGATCCTCCACATCTAGATTCAACATTTCAAAATTATTTCCATAAAAAAATTCCACCTGTACACTCCCTAATAAAACTAACATCTTAAAACTATGACATGATCACAATATATCTTTTACACAAACTTCCACTCAAATCTAGATTAGTTCAAAAAACCAATGACTTACAACTAAAACCAAAGGTGATCAAGCTATGATACCATTTGAATGGAAGTTAAGGTAGTTGAACAACTTCCTATACTAACCATGCGAGGGGGGTTATGAAAATATTTTGAAATCACTAAAACATTTATAGAAAGTTAATAGAAATAAACATAAATAACATGTATACCACAACATAGTTATTTAAGTGGATAAAACCTTTCCAAGAGAAAAAATCCACAATCTAAAAGCCACATAATATATTATTTAAAAATCAATAGTAAAATATAATATAATTGTAGAGAAATTTTCTCACAAGTATCACAATCTAGAGATCTAGAGGCAACCCAATAGCTAGAAGAGTCTTACACAAAATCCTCATCTTATACACCTAATATATATAGAAGATACACTACATGAAACTCTCAATTTATGGGCAAACCATGAGCTAAAACCACCAAAAAAGTAGGCTATGACTTATCTTTGATATATGATTTCCCATGATGTTCCAAAATACACACTAACACATGTACCCTTTTGAGGCTTATTTATGTGTCCAAACTATTTTTTATGTTTCCTATTTTAGGAGACCCATTTTTTGAAGCACATAATTTTTAATTTGGGAGCTTGATGAACCATTTGAAGTGTCATAAATATTGTGAAGTGTTCTATCAAGCTACAATCCACTACATTATTTATGACCCATTTTGGGGTCAAATGATGCCTCTAAGGCCTTGAAAATTGACTTTGAAATATTCAAAAGAAACTTTCAAAAATAGAAAAATTAATATCTTTAAAATGTAATAAATTTTTAAGAGTAGGACTCACATAAAGATGCTAAACAATTTAGTATTGTTGGTGTGGTGATTTTGTCCTTTCCTATAAATTTGATGAATTTTTTATGGTTTTCCATAGCAAAAGAAAACCTAATTATATACAAACCAAAACCCTTAGTGCATATTTGATAACTTGCTAAAAATTCATTTGAAGGGTTTTCATGAAGTGCATTACTACACAATATGTTGAGAAGAATAATTCATGAATTATAATTCATTTTTAAATATTACTCAGGATATTTTGTGAGGGTCACATTCAATTTGGTTTATATGTCATTGTAGAGATTTCATACCTACCTCAATGGAACCTTTCTCACCTTCAATCACCACAACATTATTGCTCCCTAAAAATCATACTAATTTTAGGACTTATATGCCCATCTGAACAATTTATGAGTCATTAATGATTCCTCATGAAGACCCTACTTGAAATTTAAGATCTAAAACCATTCGATGAAGCCTTTCCTTCATTTTAAAATTTTTCCCTATAAATAAATATGTCTTGATACTTCTTGTATCTTTGCAACTATTAGTAATGTGGAACTCTAGTAGGATACTTACAAATATAATTGTTACTTTAAAATTTTTACAATATTCACCCATGCTCATATTCACTAAAGCCCTACAATTCAAATTTATGTCGAATTCAAAGATTCAATATAAACACTTATTTTGAACCTTTTAAGTGTGGGAATGAAATAAAATCTACCCAAACATCCACATATGCATAAATTTTTTGAATGGCCCTCTTACCCATGAAATTTTACAATAACTAAATAGGTGATTAAAATGACTTTTAGAGGATCAACAACTTGGAGGGAATTAGGGTAATAAAACATAAATATTTTATCTTGCATAACTTTATTTTCGTTAATATTTTTTAGATTTTCTTAGGTAAACTTTCATTTCATAATAGTTTTAAATACAAAGGCCTTGTTCACTCGGATTTATCATAAGGAATTATTTCTTATATGAAATAGATTACATGGGTTATTTATCACGTCTTTTCATTTAGATTTACATGTATAGGGTTTCAAAGATGAGATACGACTTTAAGGTATTTTTCTTTAAATTTGAGATTTGTACAAGTTGGAGCATGGTTGGTGATATAAATCTAGGAGACATATAGATTGAGATTAGAGATTGTGTATTTGGGAATTTAATACAAAATATAATACTAAACAACTTATTACCAGTGGGCTTGAGAAAGATTCTAATTTTCCTTCTTCCATATAGTGCTCAAAATTGATTTTAACATGCAAAGAATATTATTTTACTAATTCAAAAAATAATTAAAATTAATGGAAGCATTAGATTCTACGAGAAACAAGAACTGAGCCTAGATTTAATTTCAGTCATATTAGATCACATGAAAATCCAAGAAACAAATGATTCAAGATCAAAATAGATGAATGAAGAGAAATTTGAAGTGAGAGAAAAAAAAGTTAGAAGACAATTTTGAGAAGACTCTTACTGAGCTATCATTAAACTAGTGAAGGTGAGAGTATAATGCTTCTTATATATAAAAATAATAATTTATAAATCCAAGAAATGCATTAACTCCCAGTCCCTATTAAAAAAGGGAGGTTTTACCTACATGGAAAAGTCCAAAACATGTGGCTTAACCTCCTCACGTGAAAATGAAAAAGGAGTTATAAATGTGGCATAAAAAGCCAATAGATGGTGATAAACCCAATTACCCCATAACCCACTTAGGAAATGACAATATAGTGATTATGTGAGGTGGCATAACAAGCTAAAAGAGGGCATGTAAGTCAACTACCCATGTGAAGGACTGAGTTACACATGTAGCTGAATTATTCTACCACATTTCCTCATATTAACCACTCCTACTAACTTAAGAAAGCCTAAATACCATGTGTATGAAAATAAATATCCCCTAAGATAAGGAAAAATAAATAAAACTACACTAACACACCCCCTTAAGGGTAGCTTAGGTGGGTGAAAATATGGGTCTCAACAAATTACCATGGTAGGTAAAAATGTAGATAGAGATTCTTCCCAAGATAAGAAGCCCTCTGATAAGAGGATTAGACCCTTTAAAATACAGAAATAAAATTAAGGACTAAGAATCGTAGGTCCCAAAGTATACACTTATCACATCCCAAGAAAATATTTGAAATGAATGCACTTTATTTTGATGAAGGGTTTGTTGAAGATTCCAATAGTTTTCTCATATTTATAAAAATACTTAAGATCAGTGATGCCTTCCTAAATCAACTCCTGAATGTAGTACATATGTATCTCAATGTGTCTTTTCCTCTAGTGATGAACTAGATTTCTTGAGATCTATATAGCACTCTAATTATCACAAAAGATGATTTTAGAATTTTTGAATAGAATACCAAACTCAGTAAGAATATTCTAAAGAAAAATATCCTTAGTTGTGGTATTGATTACTCCTCGATACTCAGCCTCTATTTATGAAAGAGAAATTGTAGACTACTTGCGCACCCAACAAACTAGACTAGAACCAAGTGAGAAGCAATATCCTAAAGAAAATTTGTCATCCTAAGAATCACCTACATAATCTAAATCTATTTATCCCACCAAGTCAATACCTATTCCCATTGCATACTGAATTCCATAATTATGAGTACATTAAATGTAGTAGAGGATCCACTTAGTTATTTTCCAATGTAGCTCATGTGAATCTGCATGAATCTAGAGATCATGTGCACATCATATAAAATATTAAGTCTTGTATGAGTCAAGTAGATGAGACTCCCAACAAGCTATTGGTATATAGTGCCATCAACCAAGGGTGAAGAGCACTTATCCTCAAGTTTGACCCCTTACAAAAATAGCATCAATTGAAACCAACTACCAGAAGGAATGAGTCCATCTCAGTATACTAAGCTTGATGAGCCTATTTAAGGCCATAAAGATACTTTTGAAGCCAACACAAAAGTGAGATGTCCTGAACAAACCCCTATGATTGTTGCATGTATATTTCCTCATAAATATTACCATGAAGAAAGGAACTCTCCACATCTATTTGATGAGCTTCCCAATGGTAGGTTGTATCCATAGAAAGAACAAGTCAAATGTAATTCATCTTAGAAATTGGTTTAAAATTCTTATCTAGTAGTCAACCCCAATAATTTGAGACAATCCTTTAGCTACCAAGAGAGTCTTATACTTATCTACTGAAAAATCTAGTACAAAATTTATTTAATAGATCCACTTGCATTGAACAAGTTTCCTTCCCTTAGGAAGAAGGACTAAATCCCATGTGTGTCTCATTTCCAAGGAATTGAACTCTTCTTGCATTACAACATCCCACTTGGGAACACATTAAGATACTTGAAAATAATGTAGATTAGAAGCTAAACCAATGATAAGATGTGAATCTTTCCGAAATTATGACCTTATTCAACTCTTGTATATAATGGATTATGCATTTAATCACCTATTGAATCTAATGTTTATTGAGACCAAAGAGGTATTGAGGTTGGAGAGTCTAGGGAAGAATCATCAACCTTTGAATGATGACTAGGAGATGAATGTGAAACCTCATCTTCACTATCACCTTCTGAAGTGGAAGAAGAATACTCCACATCAAAGATTAAGAGGATTAAGATCCTTTGAAGAAATATCATCATGTTGCAATGTCTTGAATGTAATAATAGGTGAAGAAGTAGTATGAGAAGAATTGGAAGAACTTTCCTCAAAATAAACATTCCTCCCAATGAATAACTCAAAAGTGGAGGAATTTGACATAATCAGGATGCCCAACAAATATGTAAGGCTTTTTCTATAGATCCATAGCCTTAAGTAAATTTCTCTACTAGAGTGAAGGCCCATGCAAGAGAACAAAACACTTTGAAGTGCTTAACTATGGGTTTTCGACCAGTCCAAGATTGAAAAGGAGTTACCCCCTTTATAGCTTTGTGAGGAACTTGGATCTAGATGTACATGAAAAGTTGATAGAATTTTCCCAATATTGAGGTGCCAAAGATTTACATCAGATCAAAATATACAATTGGCCATCTCCTTCAAGGAATCATTCTTACATTCTATGATACATTTCTATTAAGGATTGTATGTGTTGGCATTATTGGCATTAAGTTTTCCTTGATGTCAACTAATTTGGCAAAGTCACCAGTAAGTAAGTAGTGGTGACTAGTATAAGAAGAAAAATACAAAAGGAAGGCTACTGGTACACATGACTTGTGTCATCTACCGGTAAAGAAGGCTTACTTGTAAGGGTAAGGCATAAATTGATTTGGCAAAGTCACCAGTAAGTAAGAAGTGGTGACCAATATAAGAAGATAAAGACAAAAGGAAGGCTACTGGTACACGTGATTTGTGTCATCTACCAGTAAAGTAGGCTTACCAATAAGGCATAAACCGGAATGAAGGTTGTTTGTTTGTTATGAAGGCACAACAACCGGTGAGTAGAACAGAGAGGATGTTTGCTGGTCATAAATGGTAAGATGAACTAAACTGGTAGTCTACCTTGGTCGACAAAGAATGTCAAACTGACATAGGAATCCAAGTAGAGGTGGATCTCGACAAGCATGACAGTTGGATGCCAAGTGGAGGTATTGCACATGTCGATGGAGTGTGCATCAACGCAACAAATCTGCAAGTAGTTTAACTTTAATGAGGAACCCGCAAGTCACAGAGGATGCCATAGGATTGTGACTCAAGGAAGGTAAGATGGAAAAGAGGCTGAATTGATCCCATAAGAAGATGTGATCTTCATACTCGTTTGGTGAAGGAAACAACAAAGTCATTAATGGTGAATGATAGAGAAAAGTAGAAAAGCATGTTGCAGACCTCTAGATTTAGAAAAAACACACTGGAATGTGAAGCTTGGATGTTATTGATCATTGTCATGAAGATCATATCCCTGAAAAAGTAGATTGAATCAAATCTGATTAGGTTCGAGCTAAAGAAAGAAAAACCTAACATGACATTGTTGAATGCAGTTTTAGGTGGGAATCCAAGATGATAAATAAAGGAGCTCAAGACAAAAAAGACTTGATGCTTGAGGAGAAGAAGAAGAGTGAAGAGAGCTTGAGTGCAGAGAAGGATCATGTCCCTTAGAATTTATTCTAAGAAATTTGCAGAGCGAGTCAAAAAGAAAACTGGTGAGAGGGTTTAACCAATTATGATAGAGTACCAGTAAACCGTAGCAGGCCTAACAATTGAGCTAATCAATGAGGTGAGATTGAGTAAGAAGGCATCCCATTGTGAAACAGTGTGTTGAGAGGCTATGAGAAAGAGAGAATAGAGGTGAAGTAGAGAGATAAATCTATTAACCAATAGTGTGAGATCCTGTAAAGAAGAGAAGATTGTTAACCGACAGAGACCTATTTGGTCAAAAGTTGTAGAACTCATTTGCAACAAGAAGCTATAACTATACCAAAATTGTATTTAAATATACATCACCAAGTTGGATCTTGGTGCAAGGGTTGGTTCTCCTTGGGTTGGCGCCCTAAATATTTGTAATTTAGTGTTTCATTTGTGAGGCTGGATTGGAGTAGTAGTCTTGAGTAGCATTTCTCACCGAGGTTTTTACCATATTGGGTTTTCCTCGTACATCTAGTGTTGTGGGTTGAATTTGTTTGATTGTTTAGAGCTTAGGATAACAATCGGTATTCTGAGGTTTCTTTAGAAAGGAAAAGACAAGGAACCACTAATTCACCCCCTCTCAGTGGTACATTGTGTTCAACATGGAGTTGTGTGCTATACGTTGATACCTTATGAGGCAAAAACTTATTCAAACTGATTGTTAAGATATTCTCCCATATTATTTGTATGCAAAATCTTGGTGAACTTTGCAAATTGTTTCTCTAGAAATGCTTTAAAAACTAGAAAAATCTCAAAGACCTCGGGCTATTTTTTGAGAAAATAAAACCATGTATATCTAGAAAAGTCATCAAAAAATTCCAAGACATATCTATCCCTATTCAAAGATAGTTGTGGAAATGGTCTCGGCAAGTCACTATGTACCAACTCTAATAGTTGTGTATCTCTCCATGATTTGCCTTTATTATACTTCTCCTCAAGTTGCTTACCAAGCATTCATCCTTGGAAAAATCCATTAGAAAATTGAATAGAAAGAAACCCTGAAACCATATCCTATTGGATGTTGTTGCAAGTAATGATAGTTCAAGTGGCTAAATAGTTGATGCCACAATTAACTAACCTCATCTGATGAGTAAGTAATAATGTTGAAGGAGAGTCAAGAACACGATGAGAAAATTGATATATTTTTAAATGATGATATGCTTTTCCCACAATGATAGTCTACCCATTATGCATTTCACTAATTACCACTGTATTTGGTGTGAACTCAACTCACTCCCCACAACCAGTATGAGTGATCTAATAAACAAATAGAATATTAGTTGATATAGATGTAACACAAAGGACATCCTCAAATGTTCCTTCACCCACATCAATAGACCCTCTCCCATTCACTTCAATAGGACTGTCATCACCCATTAGTATCTTAGGCATAAAACATGGCTCTAAAGAGGTTCATCTTCTAAAGAAGCCATGTGGTATGAAGCACCTGAGTCAATGATCGAAGAATTTTTTTGTGAAGCAATAGGAACTAGTGCCTTACCCTTTCCTTTCCCCTTACTTTTGTTTGTATCCTTAGAAGATCATTTTGATAAACTTTGTTTGACTAAATCAAGCACCTTGATATTGTTCTTTCCTAGAATGTGTCAAATGTGATTAATCGATTTATTTAAACACCTATGTTTATCGTTCTCATGCCTCTTACAGTAAGAACAGTTGACCTTCTTCTTCTTAGGTTGTTCTCCTCTTGATGAAGAGATCTAACTATCTACTTTTGAAGATGCAAATTTATGATATTTCTTCTTCTTTCCTTGGTTCTTTCATTTCTTATCTTAATTACTAAACCCTTTATGTTATTTTCTACCTTGATTTATATTTAAGGCATGTGGTTTAAAGGGCTTGATTGTACCCCTTTAAACCGTTTTGTCCCACTCTCTAGTAATTTTAGCTACAAATTCATCTAGAGAAGGTATTTTGAATGTGGTACCTAGGACATATTTTGTAGCATAGAATGTAAAATCAAACATTGAATAGTTAGGACCAAATATAGAAATAATGCTCACACTAATACATTTGGGGTCAAATTCCAACAGAGGTTTCCGACGGACGAGGAGCATTGTGTGAAAATTTGATTTTTTTTTTTTAAAATGCCCGTGTTCGTTGGAATTCCAATGACCTCGGGCATTTTATTAAAAAAAAAAAACACAACACATTTTCATTTTAAAAGCAAACCGAAGAAAGCCGCGACTATCTTGCCTCCCTTACGCCCCCCCCCGCCAGAGTGATCTCTGCACAAGCAAGGTAAGGTTTTTTTTGCAATCAAAGGAACTCTTTGTTTTTCAATGAAGGGCAACTAATTTTTTTTCGCAATCAAGGGCAACTGGTTTTTTTTTGTGAATTAATCAGTTTTGTACATATCCTGTGATCTTAAAATTTCATGAAATGACATCTCTTTGAGGTATTCCGTCATACAGTTCACATGTCGTGTGTATGCTACCCCATTTTGTGATTTTTATTATTGGAGCATTTGCAACTAATTTCTAACAAAAAACCCCCTTCGATTATGCTTTGATGGATGTCCATACTTTGTTCCAAAGCTCCTATTTTGGCACACGCAGGGAGGATGCTAGAAAACATTGCATTGAGATAAACATAACTATATTTCATGAGGATTTGAACTCAAAGCATTGGCACTATCACTTATGGCTATATTAGCTTTTTAAGACACTTTCATAGTGCACTTCACCTGTCCTAATAATGGACTATCATGAGATTCTTAAGAATGGAAATACTCCAAACATTCATGCCCTCTATGTTGTCATTGTGGTTTTCAATCATTGCAACTACATGCTTTTCAAGGACCAAGTAGTGTTCTTTTTTCATTGTTCTACTGTGCTTCTCAAGCTGCACCAACATAGTTTTATTTAATGGCTTTGTTTTGATAGTGATTTCTCCATGGCTTCCACTGTCTTTTTCTTGGCACATTCAATGCATTGTCATCTATCACTACTATTTATTGTCCTTTTTACCTTTATTGAGGTTGTTCTCATACATGTCATTCACTTTGTCTATGAGTATATCTCAACCAATTCACTGTTGTAAGTAGAAATAAAATATTAGTCTCATCTCTTTTACTATTTTAGACCTTCATAGTAATCTTTTCAATATATCATTTCCTTCCAATTATATGGAATAATGATTTTATTTTTATGGAATGTGATGAAGGCTTGAGTGTGTCTTCTTGAACTCACTTATTATCAGTTCCTCTATGATTACCTTAGATCTTTGTGGCTAAGAATTGTTATTGATGAACTTATTCTCTTTATTGATTTCTTTTACTACCATTATATTATCCTAAAAAAGGCTTGTTCAATGCTCCCTTAGCATGCATGTGCTCTCTTTGTATTGATATAGGGCTACTCATTAATGTATCTATGGATTTCTCTTATTCACTATGTTGTGACAGTCATTTGTAGATTTGGGACTATCATCTTTCATAATTTGATGTCTTTAAGATGTGGGTACATTGCTTGACAAGAAAAGCTCAAGAATTTGTGAATTTCAAAGAGTTTAAACCCCTTGTTGAATGGTCATCCAGTTGTTCTCTAAATGCAAAAAACTCAAGTAAATAAGAAATTAAATCAAAATGTTTTATCCATAACTAAAAGAAAACAACTAACCACTACATATATGCATCAACAAAACAGTGTTGTATAGAGACCTTATCATTCCTTCATGGATATGTAGATCAAGTTCCTACATTTTGGAAAAAAGTAATTCACACAATAATATATTTGTTAAACACACCCACCACAAAGATCTGGTTATGCAATAATATATTTGTTGTTAACTTTATCATGGAGGATTTGGTTATGCTTGTTACAATCAAGGTTTGACCAAACTAATTCTTAAATATACAAATGAAGAGTGTGGTTGGTTGGTGACTAATTACTCTTTTTAACACCATTTACAAGATCATATCTATATCAAGTGTCTCAAGAATTAAGCTACTACTAAGAAGATAGTTTGCCTAAAGCAAATGGGTTTCTTGGGTGGCTATTTATTGTAGATAACTTAGTTCCTTCATGAGAATCAATCAATTTGGAACATGTATAGCTCACATTTGTGACATGTCACTAATGCAATTCCTTAGTACTTGTTTGAGTACTATCTCCTCTATTGTTTTCTATCCACTTTTGTGTCCTTCTTAGAACAAATAATAGATTAATGAGAAGGTGGAAAAGGTAGATTCACCTAAGAGGGAGTGGATTTTCCCAATAATATGTTAGATTCTCCCAAGGATGGATGGACTATACATTTGAAAGGTAGATGATCAAGGATGATGACAAGGTGAATTTTCCTTAGAATGATAGGGTTGATTTTCCTAAGAACAAGTAGATTCATGTAAACTAGAGGATACAAATTTGGACAAAATAATGGAAGGAGACTAAAACTAGATAGATTCACCTAAATGGGAGTGTAGTCATCTAAGGATAGGAAAAATTGACCATTTGCGTAAGAAAGATGGATAAGATAAATGATTTATGTGAAATAGATTCACCTAAGAGAAAGTAGATTCACATAAGGATAGGTAGATTTTCCTAAAGATGAAGGGATAAGACTTAACAAAAAGAGGACTTAGGATGATGACAAGGAGGATTCATTTAAGGATATGGCATATTCACCTAAGGGATAGTGTATTCTCCCAAGAACATGGAAAAATTATTGATTGGTGGAAGGACATACTAGATCAAGGAATGATACAAGGGTAGATTCACCTAAATATAGGGTAAATTCAGCTAAAAGGGTACCCATGAGATTGTGGTACTGAGTACCTATCTATGGATGGTGTATTTGGATACAAGTATGATGAAACCATGCTTGTGTATGATGAAAAAAAGTCCAGATCTCTATTATAGGTCTAACATAATCTCTATTATTTGAGACACCATTTTATTAGCATATCCAATTAGGGTAATTTATGGGTTTAATTATGGATCATGTTGTCTATTTCCATGCAACATTGAACTTATTTGGATGTATTGTGATTATTTTAATTTTGAAGTTATAAATAAATTATGTTTGTACCTTAGAAAGGGTAACTCCAATTGATGTTTAGGCAGTTTATTTGAAAACTTATGGTGATTATTGCCCTATGTTATGTAATGGAGTTATTTTTATACTAAGTAATTAACTAGAAAAATGAATTTGTATTGTTGTACAACTATGATGAAACCATGCTTGTGTGTTTATATGTTTGTGCATCCTATTGAGAACCAACCTCACTGTTGAGGAACTCAATAAATATGGTGTAAGTAGAAGAATGGAAAACTCAAGAAGCTATGGTGACATATTGTGGCATTAGTAGGGATTATCTCTATTGACCACACCTTTCAAAGATAGTATCCCCTAGTTCTCCTCATAGAATGGACCATTGGATGGCTCATAGTGGTATCCTACATTTATCTTGATGGCATTGCCGATAGTTAGTATGTGGTTCTTGGTATGGGTTTCCTCTTACCCTATTATCTTATTTATATCTTTGTTCCAACATGTGGAGATTGATTTTTGTCATGCTATGATGATTTTCATGTTTGCATGTGTTTTGACATTATGCAAATAGATATGATGTCACACCATACTTATGTTTTGATATAATTTAGGTGATGGTTACATGTTGTTGATGGTAGCGATTTGGGTTCAAAGACACAATTCCACACACACACACAAATATTTGAAGATGCATTTTATATTATTCCTTCTTAGTGGCGATTAGTGTTGGAAGATTTGCACACATGTAGAGAGGAACTCATGTTAGATACAATAGGTTGTGTTTGATAACATATGAATGTGCCTCATGATGTATACATATAGCTTTGGTGTGTGACATGCATGCACATTTTTCCATTAGACACATTGCTATGTGGCATGTATCCTATGCATGTCTTATTTGTGAGGCACGTTGCTATGTGCAATGTGGCCCTAGGTGTGTCTTCTCTATGAGGTGTATTGCCATGATATGTTACGATTTGTAGTGTGCAGGCCACAAATGCATGCATGAGGGACTATTATTATAGTCATGTTTTTTGGGCATGTAGCCTAGGCATGTCTTCTCCATTAGGTACATGGCCATGCCATGTGGGAGTTTTTATGTTCATGCCACAAATGCACACATGAGGGACTATTATTGGAGTCATGATGAATCTTCACTCTATTTAGCCACAATTTCTAGTCGTATAGTTATGTAATGTGCACTTTTAAGGATTGTGAAGTTTCCTTCAATTATTGATGATCTATCATCTTTGTTGCATGGGCCAAAATTTTTATTTTATCTTGTTTGAATTAGTTTAATCACTATTGTGAGTTTTCTCTATTGTGTAGTTATTGTGGCTATGTTTGATTTGCTATTGGAATTGAACACATTTATTTGACTTATTATTGGTACTATTTTTTCTTTCTTTCAATATTTATGATCTTTGGTAGTTTAGTGAAACTCTTGCTATTTTTAAATGTTGCCTTCTTTGTTGTGATGTGATTCCTCACCAAGATCGACGTAGATAACCTTGGATGAGTGTATATAAGGAATAAAACATTGGGAAAATTTGAGGATAGGGGTAAGTGTTTGTTGTATGGGTAGCTACGATCCACTTGTACATTCTTAATGATTATTGATGGCTATTTCTTGGAGGCTAATCCCATTAAAAAAATAAGGGGGAAGTCATACATAATCATATGGATCCTCCCTAGTTGTGTGTTGATTCAAGACCATCATTTCATATGGTTCTTGGTTACTTTGTGTCATGCCCAAACTTTTGGGCGAAACACAACCAACAGATTTTATTTTTATTTTTATATATATTAAAACACTTAACTATAAGCAACCATTGCTTAATTGATGTGACAACTTAACAAGTTGTTCCAAATGAATTCCTAAATCGATAATAAATACTAACATAACAATTATGATAATTTCCCACTATTAAGTGGAACTAATAAATATTATAAGAGTAATAATAAATTCACTCAAAAATCCTTTTCATTTCTGTTGCTTTAATATTTTCTAATTGAGCAGATACAATTAGAGTGCCAACATCATTATGATAATTATATTGTCTGGTAAACGTATCCACTTGGGTTAACAAGGTTGGTAAGACTTAGTACACAAATTTTATCATAGAGGAATTAGTTTATGACACTACAATATCCTCTTAATTTAATTATTTATTAATCTATATTAAGTCGTTCCATTTAGTTGTAAAGGAAAACATTTAGATCTCTAAAAAATAATTTATAATTTAAATCAAATTCTTAAATATTACTTCTTCCAACCAACAACTATTTATTTCTTCGTGTCCAATATTTATATTCCCTCTTGCTTTAAATATGATTAATGAAACTTCTCAAATATATCTACCCAATTATGGTAATAATAATGTTGTAGAAAAATTCATTTCTTTATTCATTAAATTCCTTAAAAGATTAAACTCTAAAGGATATTTACAATTTAAAACATTAATCATATATTTACAAGTCCATATGTTTATATAAAACATATATAAATTTTAAACACCTAATAAAATGTTTAATCCATAATTTGCCCTATTTATTATATTAAAATATTAATCATCTATAAAATATGAATGTTTTAAATATACATCTACATTATAGTCGATTTATACTTCCATGGTTTAAACTACATATTTTCCTTTTATTCAAAACTCATATCTATATGGGAATATTATTCATTTCTTAAATGTAAAGGTCCCAATAACTTAACTGAAATATATTCAAATAGTACTAGAACCCTAATTTCTTTATTTCAAAGAAACATACCCTATTATCAACTACCATGAACCCTAAATTAACTATTATAAAACTACCTTATTCAATTTATTTTCCATTCTCTAAAGCCTTTGACGGCCATGGCGGGTTTTGGCGGCTAGTGGTGGAGGTCTCACGCAAGGGAGGAGAGGCGAAGGGAGCGGAGGGCACCGGCAGCTCCACCCGGACCCCGCTCACTATGGGTTTCCATAGTGGCGGCGTCCACTGTGGTCGCCCACAGTGGCGGCACTTGGACCGTCCACTGTGGGACGCCACAGTGGCACCGTCCCTATGGACGCCCATAGTGGCGGCTCAGGCCGAGCCGACCACTATGCTTTGCACAGTGGGTTCGGACCGTGCCCTACCCGTTGTCCCCTTTAAAAAAAAAATAAGTTTTAATACATTTTTTTTTCTATTTTTTTTTCTTTATATAAATGCAAATAATATATATATATATATGTATTTGTATATATATATATACATATGTGTATATATATGCAAATATATTTATATAAATATATATTTTAAACAATCAATTTTATTTTATTTAACTTTATGAAATGTATGCATTTATACATTTATACATGCATATAATTTAGTTGTAGGTATATATATGTTTATATAAATGTAATACTATTACATCCAGGGGAATCCCCTTTACTGATTTTTTTTTTTATTTCCGAACAATTAAATAGATTAAATATTTTCTGCAAATTTGATTATTTTACTAATTTCCTTTTTGTTTTATACCCTAATTGCCAAGTAGAAATAGTTAGGCTATCTAAAATAAGGCTTTTCTTTCTGCAAAATTAAAGTAATTAACAAAATTAAACAATCTTAACACATCATCTATTTAAATCTAGAAATGTAAAATAAATCTTTGGAAACGACTTTAATAAACATTAGAATTTTTTATTTTCTGCAAGTTAATAAAATGACAGAATTAAATAAAATTTCAATAGCACTTTATGTATCTAGATTTCCTTTAACTTTAACCATGCAATTAGGATTTAAACTGAATCATTTAATTTCAAGCAATAAGCATGCAATCTTTAAATCATTACTTTATTTCCTTTATTTATTTCATATGCATAAGGGTATAAAATAAATTTATTGCTTTTCCAAAATATTAGCTACTCAACAAGTATTAAATTATGAAAATCTTAGGAAACTAAATCCAGATTTATTCATTTCATTTTCTTACAATATAGCAAGTAGCCTATTTCATTTCTTTAAATTACATTTAAAAGACACTATCGTCATTTTTCAAATAGGTTTCTCATTATTAAAAATGAGGACTTTTAAAACAAAATAGTAAAACTATTTCCAATCAGATTTCTGTAGCAAATAACTCCATCGAATTTTCCACTTGTCCTATTCCTTTCCTTCCAACAAAATGCAAATAATATCAAGGATATGACCATGGATTGCTCACCTCCTAGCCTAGGCTAACTAGTAGCCACACCCGAGCTCAGAAAACCAAGCCCTACACAGGTAACACACATGCATACACAAAAGACAAGGGAAAAATAATCTCAAACACAATCCCAACCCAGGCTACACTGCACCACACATTGTGATATCTTTTCAAGGGTGGTAGTGGACCAAGTACCCTGAGGAGACTGTAAGGATGGTAAAACATATAGCCACCTCATGGCCAACCAAAACATATAGCCACCACATGGAAAACCAAATACATCAAGTATAACAACCCCACATTCCTTATGCCCGCCAAGGCATTCATGCCTTATTTCCCTCCTTATGATCCCCAATGCATAAACAAGCCATGCAGCAAGGGTCACATAAAATCCCTTGTGATCACTCTCATAATGAGAGCCTCTCAATCGAGGGTTGTCACTTCTACCACCCACAAGAACATCCTCTCTCCCAAGAGTAGGAGGTCTTGATTACTCCCAAAACACATAATTTGCATAATCACAAAACACCAAATATATTTCCAAGGAATACATGCAAGGCAAACTAGCTTTTAACACAAGCAATACTTTCAATCCAATATACAATAAGAAAACATTACAAGAAAGGTAGAACCAACCTTAAACTGCCCAAAGGTATGCTAGTTTTGTTGAGGATGAGCATCTCAATTCCACAAGTCTTTTCTCTCTACCCTTAGCCAAATTCTATATCCCAAATCTATCTTGTTTTTTTTAAAAATTCTTTTGTCTCCAAAAATGGAGAGTGGGTGATTACCCACTAATTTTCTAATTCTTGCTTAAGAATCCCTTTGTGAGAGTTATCACAAGTTTCTAAAAACTAAAAAAGAAGGTAAGGTAAAATGGGAAAGGGAACTCTCATTCGAAAATGGAGGTTTACAACTTAGTTCAAGCCTTCTAATTTTCAATTTTCGCTCAACTTAGGAAACCCACTTTTTAGGGTGTCTAAAGGGTCACATGGGAGTAGAAACATGCTTAAAATTACTCCTAACCCTTAAGTATACCTTATGGGCTTTAGGAAACCCTAATAAACTACCCCTAGGAGCCCATTTAACCCTTTTTAAACCCCTCTGAAGTTTATTTTCGGGGCAAACCTATGTTGACCAACCCAAAGATTCTTTACCCAAGGCATTTATGGAATCACATTACATTAATTGAAAAAGCTATAGTTAAACAATTCCCTCCAAGAGACAATTTTAAAAACTCAAACATAAATCCACACATGTGTCAAGTGACACAAAGAAAATACTTTTACAAAATTATACATGGAATCATGTCTCTTGTTGGATTTAAATAAATCAATTAAATAACATTTAACACACATTTATCATTTACTATTACGAATAAAATACGACACAAACGGGGTGTTGTCTCTCCAAATAGACAAACCCTAGTTTTACGAACATACATAGGTCTAGGTTTGATTCTCCATAATATTTCTATGGTCACATGGATATCCTTTCCTATGCATCTCAATCGCACATTAGTAATTTCGAATAACCTCATATAATATAAAGCACATGAATAAAAAAACACATCAAACACTCTGCATACAATATACACTTACACAAACCAATACATCTTATATCCAAATAAATCCACATAAGCAATTATCACAATTCTTATAATTTTACTCCATACATAAAACATGCATTCTATTTCTATAATCATAGTAAAGTCCTGCAATTCCAATAATGACATACACTATCTTAAATTCATCCTATTCTAGAATCATCTAGAGTCCTATATCATAAAGCATATAAATGAAGCATCAATCCTACATAAATGTTATCCAAAGCATGGAATCTGATAAGTTCTAAATCCAGGTATAGTTGACATACGTCAAATCAATATTATCTAATTAGTGGATCTTTTAGGTTTTCAATTCATAATATATCAAAATATACACCACCGGGTGAAATAACTCTATAACTTGGTTCAATTTCTTTTCTCACAAATCTATCGGTCTAACACAGTCCATTATATTGTATTATATAGCATTTATTAATAGGGTCAAACATGGTCAACTAAGTTGATCAAGCTTGGTTTGGGGAAGACCTTACATCCTCCTCCCCTAGAGTTTGACTTACTCCTAGAAGTCGCATGAGTAGAATTATGAAGTAGGGACATAACATTTCCCACACGTTCAAAGAGTTACTCAAAATCTTATCTTGCCTACTAGAAGGTTGAAATACCAAAATCAACTTATTTTTGTAATTAACTTACTATCTGCACAAGGTTAAATTGTTAGTATTCTTATTACATTTCCCTTAAATCTCAGGTAGATGTTTACAAAATTCTATCTTCCAACAACTTACATTAATGTGCCATCCAAACTATATCAATAACACACATCAACTTCCACAATCAAGGTTACACATATTGAATTTCTAGGACTCCTACTTTGTTTAGAATTTATTTAAAAGCATGTTTATCCTACTATATTCTCATCCAAGCATGTTACTTAATAAAAATGACATCACACTTATCTACAACGAATCTAATTACTCTACAACCAGGCACCTCATTAGGGTGTTAATAAACTATTTGCTAAACCGTCCTAGGTGCATAATTTCTTCCAACTTTCTTAGGTGACAAGGCAAAATCAAATTTAGGTTCTTCAATTCCGCCCTTATATAGGGTAGTTTCCTACCACTAGGGATTAAAATGTTTTTATATTTCTAGGCTCCAAGGTTTAAGTTTTATAGGGAGCATTATTCACCATTTCCAAACATTAAGGTACTCAACAATCCCATTCTAAGGGAGTGATGGAAATTATTAATACTTATTTTAGATATCATCCATGCAATCATCTCCATACACATGCCAAATTTACCAGTCGACAATCATTACTTTCACAATTCGTTAGGTCTAGGTCACACTATTGTTATAAATTTTTCTCTTTCAAATTACTCACAATTAATTTTACTTAGGAGGATATTCCTTCCTTTATCTTAATTTGATAAAACACATTCTTTGTTAATTCTTGTGCCTAATTTCACTCCTTGCGGTATTCTCCCGTAACACACTATCAGTGGTTCAATGAACATGATAGACATTTACACAAATCACATCACTAGGGCTAGTTATATCAACCATCAAAATGACCAATTGACACTTTACAAGATCAAAATACAAGTTACTTCTGCCAAGTCCAATAAAAAGAAGAAAAATGCCGGCAATAAAAAAATTATTAAAACTAGAAACATGGCAAGTGCCATAGTTCATATAAAAAGAAAGATAAATTTAGTGGTCCTCTCTTCATAAAAAAAAAATAACTAAAAGGAAAGTTCTAGCCTCAGTGTCACAATATACTTTTCACAGAAAATCCAAATTAATGTTGAATCAAACTTGAAACAAGATGACCATTCTAGCCATGCTATAGGGAGTAACCGCAACACATCACCCAAGATCACGCGTCCTGCGTGTGCTAGGAAGTGATTATTAGACTCTTGAGATTTTAGATTCTTTATAATCCTTTATTGATTTATGAAATAAATTCTTATACACAAGAGTTTTCATTCGGTTTTTTTTTTATTTTTGTTTATAAATCATGTTCCATTTTAACCTTCACATGCTTACTATTTCAAGCAACACTTTCCAATATAATCCACTATCTATTCAAGGTTATTAACATCCTTAATTATATTCTAATAGGTGCTTGCACAATCTCTACCATTCTGTCCATTCCTCTTGCACTAATCTTTTTGAACACTTAATTATACACAATCTATGCTTATTTAGGGGTTAAAGCCTAACAAGCTGACCCAACGAAACCTTAGGTCTCAATAAAACTCCTAGGCAATAGGATTAAGAAAATTACTAACATAAAAAATACGATAACTCCTATTATCAAGTGGATCGAATAAATTTATTAAGGGTAATAATAATTTCACTCAAAAGTCTCTTTCATTACAGTTGCGTTTAATAGTACTTAATTAGGTCATCTTTTACTAAATAAACATTTATATAGTTACTTGGTTCAATATCAATTATTTAATAAATATCCAGTCTCCTCCATCATGTTAATACATCCTTCCTTAATAACTTAATTTATTATGGCATCTATTAATTATCTTAATATGTTAAACCTTGATTCAATGTTACATGGTAGCTCAAGTATTGACATTTTCATGTCTTACACACACGGTTAATAGTTCGGTATAAAATTGACACTTGTTTACTTATAACCTCTTAGGATTTGAATAATGTAATCATATAATTTTACTAGGGACATCATTTGTTTTCTTAGCACCTACAGCTAGCTCCTTATACTTTTACCTCTAACATTTGCTTGCCTTCATTAGGTAGGAGCTTGTTGTCTAATTACTCACACTTAAGGTTAAGAGCCATTTGGGGTGGAATTATTGTCAAGTAAGATTGATAACGGTTGATATCCATTTCTGCCCACACATAATTTGGCTCCTTATCTATGTTCTCATAAAATATTTTATACTACCAACTAATTCTCATTAAAGCTTTGGTATTATATTAATGTTATACTATCTCTCCCTAAGCCATTTCCATTTGTATGTTGTTTCATCCATACTTAATGTTTTCACATACTTTCACACTTGAGTGCCAACATTTGCAAAGCTTCTTTGATTGTGCCTAGTAGTTAAATTGTGTTACATATTGTCTTGTACCTAGCGGCTAACCATGATTGGGTTGCACTTTTCTTCTTAGTTTTCTGAATGAATATTATTTACTTATTCCTAGATTATAAGATCTTAATTCTTTTACACCTCGTGTACTTCAATGGGGATTTTTGTATGATTCCTAAATCAACTCTACTCTCCCTTCCATTATTTACTTTTTTCCAAGATTATCTTCCCATAAAGGAACTAGTTGAGGTTTTACTTGCTTGTTTCCCCAATTAGATAACAACAGATGAACTTAGGGTTTTTTGCAAATATGTGTTTTCACCCAAGAAGTTCATGCCTACTTTCTCTTTATCTAACTCATCTATAGTATTACTAGAGTTTTTTGATCAAGGGAATTTCCAATCATCAATTTGAGTTCTTTATCTACAGGGTTATCCAACTCTAGCTCCACTATATTGCTACAAACATTGTCTAACAAATGTTCTTAATAAGAAATCTAACATGACCACATTCTTAAGGTACCTAGTGATTAGGATAGGTCAATACTTCTATCTGAGATAAGAGCTCCTTTTAACTCTTCTTCATTTATATCTTCTATGGCAGCCTTGATCTTTTTAACCATCATAATTTTCACATAGCTTAAAATTTTAATTTGATCTGTCTCGATTCTTATTTATCTTGTTTATGGTGCCTTCATCTAAGGTCTAATTATCTCGTTTGATTTGCCATGTCAAGAACATATCTCGATTGATGGCATTCCTTTAGTTACCATCAGAGGTATTTCATTGAAAGATTAACTCCTCATACTTGATTTGATTAGGGCAATTATTGTGTTTAGGTTCAAATTGAATGGTAACCTCATAGGTACAAAAGGTCTAATTTTTGTTATTTAAACACTAAAAAATACTTCGTATACATGATAATTTAAAATTTCATAGCCTTTGGGGTTTTTATTATGCCATAAACCTTATGACTAATAAGTTCGAATTTCAGGGCTTTTAGTGACCCTTGGAACCCCTTAAAATGATATGTGCTAATCTATTGATTTATAACAATTTTCACTTATGTTTCACTTTGTTATTTCACAAGTTTTCACCTAGGTGTTATACTTCAAGCCATAGTTTATTTTCAACTAAGTTATAAATGTAGTCCATGTTCGCTAGTGTTTGAACCTAGGGCTCTGATACCAAAATGTCATGTCCAAACTTTTGGGTGAAACACAACCAACATATTTTTTTTTTTATATATATATTAAAACACTTAACTATAAGCAACCATTGCTTAAATTGATCTGACAACTTAATAAGTTGTTCCAAATGAATTCCTTAATCGATAATAAATACTAACATAACAATTACGATAATTTCCTACTATTAAGTGGAACTAATAAATATTATAAGAGTAATAATAAATTCACTCAAAAATCCTTTTCATTTCCGTTGCTTTAATATTATCTAATTGAGCAGATGCAATTAGAGTGCCAGCATCATTATGATAATTATATTGTCTGGTAAACGTATCCACTTGGGTTAACAAGGTTGGTAAGACTTAGTACATAAATTTTATGATAGAAGAATTAGTTTATGCCACTATCCTCTTAATTTAATTATTTATTAATCTATATTAACTCATTCCATTTAGTTGTAAAGGAAAACATTTAGATCTCTAAAAAGTAATTTATAATTTAAATCAAATTCTTATATATTACTTCTTCCAACCAACAAGTATTTATTTCTTCATGTCCAATATTTATATTCCCTCTTGCTTTAAATATGATTAATTAAACTTCTAAAATATATCTGCCCAATAATGGTAATAATAATGTTGTAGAAAAATTTATTTCTTTATTCATTAAATTCCTTAAAAGATTAGACTCTAAAGGATATTTACAATTTAAAACATTAATCGTATATTTACAACTCCATATGTTTATATAAAACATATGTAAATTTTAAACACGTAATAAAATGTTTAATCTATAATTTTCCCTATTTATTATATTAAAAAGTTAATCATCTATAAAATATGAATGTTTTAAATATGCATCTACATTATAGTCGATTTATACTTCCATGGTTTAAACTACATATTTTCCTTTTATTCAAAACTCATATCTATACGGAAATATTAATCATTTCTTAAATGTAAAGGTCTCAATAACTTAACTAAAATATATTCAAATAGTACTGGAACCGTAATTTCTTTATTTCAAAGAAACATACCCTATTATCAACTACCATGAACCCTAAATTAACTATTATAAAAATACCTTATTCAATTTATTTTCCATTCTCTAAAGCCTTTAACATTCTCGAAAACCCTAACCCCCATACTGGGTTAGAGTTTCATATTTTTCTTTCCTTTTGAGCAGGGCCGAATGGCTAATGGAAGCAATGGCCATGGCAGGTATTGTCGACGAGTGGTGGAGGTCTCATGCAAGGGAGGAGAGGCGGAGGGAGTGGAGGGCGACGGCGGCTCCACCCGGACCCCGCTCACTGTGGGTTTCCAAAGTGGTGGCCCTTGGGCCATCCACTGTGGATGCCCACAGAGGTGGCTCAGGCTGAGCCAACCACTGTGCTTTGCATAGTGGGTTCGGCCCGTGCCCTACCCGTTGTCCCCTTTTTAAAAAAAAATAGTTTTAATACATTGTTTTTTCTATTTTTTTTCTTTATATAAATGCAAATTATATATATATATATATATTTGTATATATATATATATATTTGTATATATATATATATATTTGTATATATATATATATATTTGTATATATATATATACACACATATGCGTATATATGTATATATATGAAAATATATTTATATAAATATATTTTTTAAACAATCAATTTTATTTTATTTAACTTTACGAAATGTATGCATTTATACATTCATACATGCATATAATTTAGTTGTAGGTATATACATATATATATGTTTATATAAATGTAATACTATTACATCCAGGGCAATCCCCTTTCCTGCAATTTTTTTTTTAATTTCCGAACAATTAAATAGATTAAATATTTTTTGCAAATCTGCTTATTTTATTAATTTCCTTTTTGTTTTATACCCTGATTGCCAAGTAGAAATAGTTAGGCTATCTAAAATAAGGATTTTCTTTCAGCAAAATTAAAGTAATTAACAAAATTAAACAATCTTAACACAACATCTATTTAAATCTAGAAATGTAAAATAAATCTTTGGAGACGACTTTAATAAACTTTAGAATTTTTATTTTTCGCAAGTTAATAAAATGACATAAATAAATAAAATTTCAATAGCACTTTATTTATCTAGAATTCCTTTAACTTTAACCATGCAATTAGGATTTAAACCGAATCATTTAATTTCAAGCAATAAGCATGCAATCCTTAAATCATTACTTTATTTCCTTGATTTATTTCATATGCATAAGGGTATAAAATAAATTTATTGCTTTTCCAAAATATTAGCTACTCAACAAGTATTAAATTCTGAAAAGCTTAGGAAACTAAATCTAGATTTATTCATTTCATTTTCTTGCAATATAGCAAATAACCTATTTCATTTCTTCAAATTACATTTAAAAGACACTATCGTCATTTTTCAAATAGGTCTCTCATTATTAAAAATGAGGACTTTTAAAACAAAATAGTAACAATATTTCCAATCAGATTTCTGCAGTAAATAACTCCATTAAATTTTCCACTTGTCCTATTCCTTTCCTTCCAACAACCTGCAAATAAAATCAAGGATATGACCACGGAGTGCTCACCTCCCAACCTAGGCTAACTAGTAGCCACCCCCGAGCTTGAAGAACCAAGCCCTAGACAGGTAACACACATGCATACACAAAACACAAGGGAAAAACAATCTCAAACACAATCCGAACCCAGGCTACACTGCACCACACGTTGTGATGTCTTTTCAAGGGTGGTAGTGGACCAAGTACCCTGAGAAGATTGCAATTATGGTAAAACATATAGCCACATCATGGCCAACCAAAACATATAGCCACCACATGGAAAACCAAATACATCAAGTATAACAACCCCACATTCCTTATGCCCCCCAAGGCATTCACACCTTATTTCCCTCCTTATGACCCCCAATGCATAAACAAGCCATGTAGTAAGGGTCACATAAAATCCCTTGTGATCACTCTCATAACGAGAGCCTCTCACTCGAGGGCTATAACTTCTACCACCCACAAGAACATCCTCTCTCCCAAGAGTAGGAGGTCTTGATTACTCCCAAAACACATAATTTGCATAATCACAAAACACCAAATAAATTTCCAAGGAATACATGCAAGACAAACTAGCTTTTAACACAAGCAATTCTTTCAATCCAATATGCAATAAGAAAACATTACAAGAAAGGTAGAACCAACCTTAAACTACCCAAAGGTATGCTAGTTTTGTTGAGGATGAGCAGCCCAATTCCACAAGTCTTTTCTCTCTACCCTTAGCCAAATTCTATATCCCAAATCTATCTTGTTTTTTTTTTTAAATTCTTTTGTCTCCAAAAATGGAGAGTGGGTGATTACCCACTAATATTCTAATTCTTTCTTAAGAAGCCCTTTGTAAGAGTTCTCACAAGTTTCTAAAAACTAAAAAAGAAGGTAAGGTAAAATGGGAAAGGGAACTCTCATTCAAAAAGGAAGGTTTACAACTTAGTTCAAGCCTTCTAATTTTCAATTTTCGCTCAACTTGGGAAACCCACTTTTTAGGGTGTCTAAAGGGTGATATGGGAGTAGAAACATGCTTAAAATTACTCCTAACCTTTAGGTATACCTTATGGGCTTTACCCAAAGATTCTTTACCCAAAGATTCTTTACCCAAGGCGTTTATGGAATCACATTACATTAATTGAAAAAGCTATAGTTAAACAATTTCCTCCAAGAGACAAATTTAAAAACTCAAACATAAATCCACACATGTGTCAAGTGACACAAAGAATATATTTTTACAAAATTATACATGAAATCATGTCTCTTGTTGGATTTAAATAAATCAATTAAATAACATATAACACACATGCATCATTTACTATTACGAATAAAATACGACACAAAGGGGGTGTTGTCTCTCCAAATAGACAAACTCTGGTTTTACGAACATACATAGGTCTAGGTTTGGTTCTCCATAATATTTCCATGGTCACATGGATATCTTTTCCTGCACAACTCAATCACACATTAGTAATTTTGAATAACCTCATATAATATAAAGCACATGAATAAAAATACACATCAAACACTCTGCATACAATATACACTTACACAAACCAATAAATCTTATATCCAAATAAATCCACATAAGCAATTATCACAATTCTCATAATTTTACTCCATACATAAAACATGCATTCTATTTCTATAATCATAGTAAAGTCCTGCAATTCCAATAATGACATTCACTATCTCAAATTCATCCTATTCTAGAATCATGTATAGTCCTATATCATAAAGCATATAAATGAAGCATCAATCCTACATCAATGTTATCCAAATCATGGAATCCGATAAGTTCTAAATCCAGGTATAGCTGACATACGTCAGATCAAGATTATCCAATCAGTGGATCTTTTAGGTTTTCAATTCATAATACATTAAAATATACACCACCAGGTGAAATAACTCTATAACTTGGTTCAATTTTTTTTCTCACAAATCTATCAGTCTAACACAGTCCATTCTATTGTATTATATAGCATTTATTAATAGGGTCAAACATGGTCAACTAAGTTGATCAAGCTTGGTTTGGGGAAGGCCTTACACTTTGTGAGACCATGGCATCCTCTTAGACCAATATATGAGCCTTGTATTGTTATCCCTGCAATGTGGATGAATAAGTGTATGTTAAAATAAATGCTTTGCATGCCATATAGTTGCATATGAGTTGTTCAGATCATCAGATCATGATTTAGAATATGTGAATTCTTTTATCCATGTGAAGTCAAATGATTGATTATGAAAATGTGTTATACATTGAAGCATAATCTGTAAGGTGTTCTCTTCAAGAAAAAATATTTATGCTTTCATAGTGAAATGTTGACGAAATGGGGTCCTAGTCTAGGAAAGTAAACTTAAAACTTATACATTCACCATTTCAAAACATTTTATTGGGGAGTAGTCAATTTGGTTCAATTTAATTCCTCTAGGAGAGACCAGCAATATGATTAATTGTTCCATTTTGATGTGATTGGATATGATTAGATATAATTTCATTGAAGATGCAAGAACTAAGTAAAATTATGCAAAATTGACAAGATTAAGCATAAACAGGCAAATAATAAAGCAAAAAGCTAACATAGAGGTACATATTTGGAAATAAGACTCTAAAATGAACCTAATCAGTTACCTATAGGGAAAATGAGGTTAGAGATAATCTACCTATATGGAAAGTGGTTAAACTCTACCTCTAAGTGGCTCATCTTGAGCATTGTCGGTATATGGGCATTGATGGCATATTATATATGGTTCTATCATTTTTGTGGGTGCAAAATTAACAAGGCAAAATAGTATTAGTGGGATCATGATCTCATCAAAATGGTTTTGGCTTTGCATTTATGATAGCACATTGATCACACCTTACAAAAGGTTCCAATCTCATACATAGCATCCCAAAGCAAGGTCAATAATAATGTAACTTAATGCTTAAAGTAGAGTTCTGGGTAGTCATATACCGATCATTTCAAGGATTGATGCTTAAACTGGAGTTCTGGGTAGTCACATACCCATGGCATAGGGTAGGGGTGACCTGCAAACAATGCTAGTTCTAGATGCCTATTTGCTTGGTGTATAACTTGTCAAAATTAGATTGATTGGCTATAGGTCTACCATAAAGTTTCCAACTTATCACTAGTGAAAATACAAGAACCAAGGCTTATAATACTCAAAAATGTCTCTCAGAAAGTCTGCAATAGGCAAACTTTTAGTAAGAATTTGCAGACACGATGCTCAGAAATTCACACAATCAGCTACATTAAATACGTTCTCTATTAAGTTCAATGTTTTAAGATTAAAAAGAAGAGTTAAATGGTTTTGGTTCGATTTGCAATTTTTGTGAGGCTTTTGCACTGAAGTTTCCATGGCCTGATTTTTTTGCCTATGAAGAAAGACCATGTCAGATAATATCAGCGAAGAACAAAATAAGGAGACAATTGCTAGATTATGGTCTAACTTGAAAAGAAAAGGTGATGGGAAATGTTATTGTCCTTGCAAAATTTGTAAGGGCTTAAAGACTAGAAGACTTCTAATCAAAATAGCTAAGAAACATTGTAGGTAGCATGGTCACATTGAAGGGGGACATGATTATCATCCACTGGTAAGTTGTTCATTATAACGTTTTAACAATTTATATACATAAGAAATCACTTGATAATGAGATCATGATCATGGTTTATTTATGTTGATTTTTTTTATATAGGTCGAGCACCCTAGGGCACATGATATGGAGCAACACAACCTGAAGAATATGGTTTTCGAAGTGAAGGAACATGGAGGTGTGAATATCGAAGCTAAAGATAATGATCCCATGGAAGGTGACGATCATGCACCAGAAAACACAATTGAAGATGATGGTACAAATACATTGATCCATGACACATTTAGCACTGGGACAGTTGATCATGATGATTAGGATGACCTTGATGTTCAAGATTTACCTCTTCTTGAGAAAGCATATGAGCCCCTTTACAAAGGCTCCCAAACAACCCTTCTCTCTGTTGTATTGTTGTTGGTGAACTTGAAGGTTATGAATGGTTTATCCAACATAAAAATCTCACGTATGTTAAGGTGTGTCATACATGTCATTACAATTAATAAATGGTGAATCATGTACCATTAATATTCTCTATATTAACACCTCAAACTTTTTTTTTTTCTATAGATTGATAGGTGAGTTTTTCTTACCACCATCAAATATTCTACCTCGCTCATACCGAGAATTATCTGCCATTATGAAAGATATTGGAATGGAGTATCAAACAATAGATGCTTGTCCCAATGATCATATTATATATCATAAACAACATGAATTTGGAACAGAATGCCCTGAATGTCATATCAGTAGATATCAAACAGATCAAATAACAAAAAAGGTGCCTTGCAAGGTTCTTCATTATATTCCCATTATTCCACGTATGCAACAATTATTCAGGTGCACTAACTTGGCACAATTTATGGATTACCATGCACGCAATAGAAGTCGAGATGACATTATTCGAATGCCTATGGATGGTTCAGCATTTATGGACATAGAGAAAAAGTGGCCACACTTTAAAGAAGAACCTCATAATCTTGGGCTTTCATTGGTAGCGGATGGTGTTAATCCATTTGGAGAGTTGAGATTTGTTTACTCGGTGTGGCCTATTTTTGTTATCAACAGTAATATTCCTCCATGGATGTCAATAAAGAGGGAGCACATAAAGCTGGCAATGATTGCTCTAGGTATTCTATCATTTAATAGTCATCTACATTTAATTATAAATATTGCAGTAAAATGGTCATAATAATTATGTAATGTTTTTGTTCATTCCACTAGGCAAGTACCAAGTTAAAGATATGAATGTATATATTGAGCCTCTTATCGACGAGTTGCTAGAGTTATGGAATGGTGTGACCATGTATGACATCTCTAGACCAATAGGACAAAGACAATTTCAATTCCATGCAATGCTTGTATGGACAATACATGATGCCCCAAGGCTAACACATTTTTGTGGTACGTTATAGTGTTCAAGTTGCACATGATAATTATAATTATAAAAATTAATAGATTTAATAGAATTATACATTATCTTGTAGGTCTTCAAACAAAGGGAAAATTTGCATGTCCAATTTGTGGTCTAAAGATGAAATCCCATCATTCAAAAAGTTTAGGAAAGCATGTGTTTGATGAGTATAGGAACTTCCTTCACAAAAATCATAAGTACCGGAATACTGAAAAACATCTTTTCAATGGGAAAGAAGAGACTACATCAAAGCCATGAAGAATGACTCCCCACTTATGGAAGTTGGAATATAATAGAATTAATCGTCAAGGTAATGTCATTCCATCTAATGGTTTATGTTTGGAATTTGAATTTTTCTATCATGTTTTGTTTACTGATGATGTAATTGATGATACTGAAGGTCGTCAAGGCATGGATGACCACCTTCCAAAGGGACTAAAAAGTTATCCCAGACAATTTAGTAGGTTGCCTTACTACGAGCAGCTACAAATTGTGCATTTGTTTGATACAATGCATATTGGAAAGAATATAACAAAGACATTATGGAAAATATTGGATGGAAGGCGTGACAAAGAAAAAATTGTCAAAATTTGTAGTGACATTGTGGAATCCAATCATGCAATGAAAAATGTCATCAATCAAATAGAAATGGAGATCAGATTAATATAAGTGCCCTTCCTTGGTTATTAACGGAGTAGCAAAGCAATTCTATAAAAGAAGTCATACAAAAAATTCAATTTCCCACAGGATTTGCTGCGAATATAAACAATCTCATATCAAAGAAGAGTGAATTTGGGCCAAGGATGAAAATGCATGATTGGCATACCTTCATTAAGGTAATTTGTGTTCTTGTGTATTTACTATATATTTGTATGCTGCGCATGTACTTATCATTGTATTATGTTAGAAAACAATGAAAATATCATTTTATAATTGTTGCAGCACGTTCTACCTCTATCTCTCCCAGACCACTTCGACAATAATATCAAGCAAGTCATATATGATCATGGAAAATACATGAGGTAAGTAGTGATGTTTGTTCAATTTGTTGTATAGATATTATATTTGCCATTTGTTTTACTTGTTATGCAATATATTGTATATTATTTTGTAAAGTCTTGTTTATATATTTTTGCGTCTTCAATCTCTTTTAGGTGGTTGTCATCTAAAGAAATCCACAACGAAGATATAAAATATTGGAAGAGAAAAATCCCTCATCTAATGTGTGAAATGCAAAAGTGTCTACCTTCAACTTTTTTCAATGCACAAGAACACTACCTCATACACCAAGTTGAGGAGATCGAATTGTGTGGACCTGTACACACTAGGTCAATGTGGATGGTTGAGAGGCACTTGAAATTTTTGAAGGCTTTGGTTCAACAAAGAGCACATCCTAAGGGTTCTATGGTGGAGGGATATATGGTATACCAAACTATGGTGTACATTACTGAATATCTTCCTAAGTTTGCAGCAAAAATCCACATAGATCGCATTTGGGATCCCAACCCCATTAATAAATTCAAAGGGGAGCACTTGATGGGGAAAGGTAGATTGAAGAAAGTGAGAGGTAATTATAAGATGTTATTGTAGTAAATTAATTCTTCATCTTCTAAATAAATCAGTTGTAAGTGGTCTATTAATTATTTGTACAGTTGGTCGGGAATGGGATGCGCTACATTTGTATATTGCAAACAATCTTGATTGGATGATGGTGTGGATTGAACGATGTCAACATTCTGGTCGCACATCAACATGGGATGGTGTTGCTTCATTGGTTAAAGAAGCTCATCATAATGGAGATTCCAATGTTACACAAAGGTAAATTGATTTAGCATATGGTTTAAGAGATCAATAGGTACATATAATTTTATTAATCACTCGTATGTTTATCAACTCATGATGCAATAATTTTAATATGTTAGACATAATGCAGGTCAAACACCATAAGGCTATGTGCTGCAATGGTCAAATTTTTTGCATCAAACAGTTGGATGACACGAAGAAAACTTGTGATTCTGGGATAACTGCAGTCTTTGAGGTGACCAATATTTCATCTAGAAATGACATACATCCTTAGAGTCTCAAAATCAATACTATGGCATTTTGGATGATATACTTGAGTGTGACTTTAATTCCTTCAAATTAGTTTTGTTCGTCGTCAAATTGTATAGGCTATGACTAAATAAAAATGATCCTGATAGAACTATTATCGAACATGATAATGGATTTACAATGGTTAATACAAGGTCATTTGAATGAGTTGGGGATGAGCCCTATGTTCTTCCAAGTCAATGTGAGCAGGTATTTTACTTGGAGGTTCCACATAAACCGGGTTGGTCATTTGTTGTTAGACATGATCCAAGAGGAAGGACGATAATGTATAATGTGATGGAAGAAGAAGATACTGAAGAAGTAGGAGGTGATATAGATGATGATCATGATTGACAGTTAGTCGATGATGTTCTTGATAGAAATGTACACAAAGAAGAAGCTAATGATGATGATGCTGTTGCTGCTGATGATGATGGTGATGGTGATGGTGATGGTGATGGTGATGGTGATGGTGATGGTGATGGTGATGGTGATGGTGATGGTGATGGTGATGGTGATGGTGATGATGATGATGATGACAAACACAATGACGATGATGACAAAGATGACGATGATGACGACGACAATGACGACGACGATGATGATGATGATGATGATGATGATGATGATGATGATGATGATGATATGATGGTGATGATGATGGTCATGATGATGAGTTGGATGAAGAAGAAGATCAATGACATGAATGAAATGTATGAGATGTGATTATTATATTATCTATTTAATATTGATATCTTGATAGAAATTGATTTGACTTAGATGGTTACATAAATAATTCATATGTTTTGAATTCTAATGCCATTGCTTAATTAATTCATGATGCACCTCTAGCTATGTGATAGATGGTGATTTAAAATACATATGTGATGGATTACATGCTTATTATGATACATGTGACATTTTTTGAACTTTGTGTTTATTTATGGAATGTGGACTACTTATTAGCTATGTGATGGATGGTGATTTATGATACGTATGTGATGGATTACATGTTTATGATGATACATATGTGATTCTTATGATGCTCAATTACATATATGATGATACATATGTGATGCTTATGATACTGCAATATTTATTGCTTATCAAATTACAAATGTAATACTTATGATGCTCAATTGTTGGTGCAGGAACCTGAACCCCTTTGACGAGGATCCTGCACAGTCTCATGGATCGACAGGTATAAGTCAATACACCTTATAGAAATAATATATTTTTAAAAAATTACAAGAAAAACAAACTTCCTCAGTTTTTCAAACCTCAACATTAGCAGCAAATCTAATACAGTTATCAACACTTGAGGCCCTAGTTGGACTAACTCAAATTTTAATCTCAACGTCAACTTTATGTCTGACTTCTTCATCAATATTACCCTCATTTGCAAAATATCTCTCTCATTACCAACTAACTCTCTCATTTGATGGTGCATAGGTATCACCAAATAGGTATTTGTCAGATGTGTCTTCCTCGAGTGACGGAAATGCAGGAATAGAAGAGGAAATTGCGACATGTAGTAGATCTCAAATAGGGAGATCAACTAGAGGTCAAAAGATTAGAAGAAAATTCAATAAATGAATGGAATTTTTTCTTGCTCAAGGGGGGTCATGTTCTTATGATGATGAGACCAAAGGTGACATTGAGGTGCCCTTGAGGTACAAACATCTACTGAAACAATGTGTACCCAAGGAACTTCCTCCAATAAACACTAATTTTTGTGTTAATGAGAGGATATATCGCATAGCACCTTCGTCGTTACATGGTTTGGGCCTAATTTCCATGGACAACATAAAGGCCTGTTACAACAAAGTTGTTGAATTGATGGAGTTTGTTGGACCTTGTTACAATTATAATGATTGGATGCAGATTGTTAGATATAAAAAAAGTACGCGTAGGTATGCACTGTCAGCCAATTATATACAACAAAAAGATAATGATCAAAGTAAACGAGTGGCTATATACATTGATGGAAGGCCAAAAGCAATAGGGAATATTGCAGGTTTTATAAATAGTACACGACCTGGGTCAACTAATAAGCAACCCAATTGCATATTTGAGGCACATGAGGGAAATTGTGTGTTTGTATGTGCGATAAAATCAATAAGTGCAGGGGAAGAGCTGTTGATTGATTACAATTTGAATCGTATAGATACAAACAAAGTTACTATCATGGGGGTGGTACGTACTATATATATACCATTTAAGCCAACTTCCAATTAATGAATCCAATAAACCATTGTATTATTAAGTTTTTTTGCTAAGTCTATTGGTTTCATTTCACTAATGTTTTTATACTTTTTCTTTGTCACAAGGACACATGGATCTACCACATGGCACAGATAGGGGTGTAGGTCCCGACACTTCTACGGAGCAGGTAAACCTCATTGTAATTGTACAAATTAGATAGAAGCAAACTGTTACATTATGATCTTTGCTTGAGTGTTTTGAAGTAATTTTGATAGTGTTAATTATATTCTTGTCACAAACGGATGTTCGGGATAAGGGAAAGGAACCTGCAGTACCTCAGCACCTCCATAGGGATGTGGGGCACTCGACAGTGTTATGCGCTGATGACATCGCACTTAGCGCAAACCCTATACAATTGGTATAAACAAATATTAGAAAAATTAGCCAAGAGATTGTTGATTTTGAAACCATAAGCCCTCAGACTGATGAGATAACAGAGAGGGTGCAACTATTGTTGCGAACAGTGGAAAACTTGCAAGTAAGAAGTAATGAAAGCTTTAATCATAACAAAAGTTCAATAATGGTTTATATTTTTTTCTCTTTTATGTCATTAACTAAAATATGTATGTGTTGTTTTTACAAAAATTTATAAGGGCTCATTATTCTGGTGGTGATGATCAGGGTATTGTAGATAGTTTAGGTGATGACCATGTTCTATATATAAAAACCACTCCTTTGGACTTGTGAACTTACTTTTTTAATGTTTTATATATTTAATGTATTACTCTTCAGGTGCTGACATGGGTTCGAGGTCGGCCCCAATTGTATTGCCAGCTGCAATGTTGGCAACACGTAGCATGCAGACATCATCTGTTGCACTAGCTCATGTTGACCCGCCCACTGGTGGTAGATCCCTCTTTTTCTCTCTCTTTTGTTATGTGTTTATTACCCTTGAAGTGTTCTTTCTTGGAGGCATTTCATAGTTGATTCATTTACTATGGTAGGAGATGCACATGAGGATGCACTAGAGGTGACTACTAGTGATAACATACCATCATTTCCTAGATCTTCCCATATTGCTAGTACGGGAACGTTGCAGGCCACATTGGTGGTGAGCGACAAAGAATTGATTTCCTTGAAGATACAGAAGGTTCCAGGTACTTTAAAATTATTATTATATATAGTCTAATTGTAATTTACTTACTGATCACTCATTTTGGACTAATGATCCCATTGTTTTTTTGCAGGAAATGATATTTTTTATAAAAATCTTAATGACATTACATTGCAGATATTTGGGCCCATCATACGTAAAAGGTGGAACATCATATGTGAACTAACCCTTATCCACTATTTTGATTTCATATCATTGCTAGAATAGTTTTCCTTTTATCCATTTCTTGAACTATATCAAAGGTAGCTTCAGTTTCTTTCTAAATCTAACAGGTTTGTTTTTGCTTTAAAGGTGGGATGACCAAGAAAAAAAGTTAAAAGATGAACTCACAAATAGTATGGTAGGGTTGTTTGGAAATGACAAATTCGACAAGACTAAGCTCCTAAAAAAAGCTGGCACATATCTAGAGTATGTGAGGGACCAATACAAGACACATTTAGAGAAGAATGTAAAGTATGAGCATCCCCCCATGATTCCAAAGAGGGAGTGGAAGGACCTGATTTTGGATGCAAAGGAGAGAATTGAAAGGAAAAAAGGAAATACACCACTAGACGCCAGAAGAAGGTATGTGATACTATTAAGAATGTGAATATGTACTAATTACTCATTATATTTATATAATTTAACATATTTCAAACTTTTCATAGATTGAGTGACATGTCAAAGGCAACCAAGGCAAGACAAGAAAAGCATGGGCAACACAAACTCGGCTCTGGTGGTTATATGAAACTTGCCACATGAATTGTAAGAATCCGTAAATTAAGTATCACATCAAAACATATATAAATTGTAAACAATTTTTTTTTTATCAAACAATACAAGGAAAATTCACAATACTAAGCAAAAATGTAGGGCTTTGAATTCAATAGAGCGCCCACAGAAGATGACAAGAGAATTGGCTACCAGCAAGGCTATATAGCTGTGTCTGAATGATTATGAGAATTGAGTGGGAAAACACGAGATTCTGATGCATCTGTCACAATGGTAAATAAGCTAAATGAAAATTATTTCAAATTGAATACTTAACCAATAATCTATTTGATGTTAAGTTTCAACATAAAGTGACTATATTTTTTTTAAATAAGCAAACAATGATAACACTGTGCGTGACATTGGAATGTAGCATGATAATCGTGGAACAAAACCTGTACATGAAGGTCCGGATGTGCATCCTAGTAGTGGAGGTATTCATTTGCTATTCAAATTTTTTTATATAATTATTAATACAATTAAACATCTTAAATTGAAAATTAGTGTAGTAATTAATGTAACCTTTATTGTTAATATTTTAGAGCATGTAGTTGGTGGTGACCAAGTGGAGCATGATCCGGGTAGACAACATTAGGAACATGATGTTCCCCAATCAGGTAAAGAGGACCACTGTTATTCCTTTAAACAAATTTAATTGCAATTGGTGTATTGATTAATGTAACGTTTCGTATTTCAACTCCAGAGGATCTAGAGGGTGTTCAACATGTCGAGGTTGAGGCTAGACAAAATGATGTGGAAGATGATGTGGCCCCATCAGGTAAAGAGTGTAATGGTTGTGTTCTTTAAATTAATGAAATACTTGTAACAATAATAAAAAAATGTTTTGAATTTAACCCAATTCTTTGTTATTGAAGAGGACCCCCCTTTGGTTCAGCATCCTTGTCCTTTGTATAGGACTAGGCATACATCAAGAGCATGAGAAGAGGGCAAAACATCTGAAGATGGGGGAAATGATGAAGAAGACGATGCTCCACTTAGACTTTACATAGCTTCAAAAAAAAAACAAAGAAAGAAATGATTGTAATCTACCTTATTTGATAATGACTGATTTTTATGTGTTAATGAATGTAATTATGTGCTAATGAATGTTCATGAATGATATGTGTTGATGATTATTGATGAATGTTGCGTGTTAATGAATTTTATGTGTTAATGAACATTATGTGATAATGAATGAATGTTATATTTTAATAATGGATGAAAGAATGAATGAATGTTAGATGTTAACAGGGAATTTAGAGTGATGTTAGGGGGGGGGAGGGGCCAAACAAGCTTCCACCTTCACGTGGTTGGCCCTGTTAAGTAGAGAATATTAAACTATTCTCGAAACAAAGCGAAGCTAATTAAGATAACACACTTTTCAATATTTCATTATGTTGCACAGTTAATCTTATTGAATAATGTACGTATATTGAATCTTAATTGTAGGGTCCAATAGAGCCAACATGAACAACACCATGGTGCGACTACAAAAGTTGTGAATATGCCTCATCATGAATAAAGTTGAATTAGCGCATTCTGTAAAATCTCAAATGCTCTATACTTTGGAAGTTTTGAAATTTTTATGATCATATCGGTCCCCTGCCTAAAATCTTTTTTCCTTGATTTGTTTTTGATACACATTGAGAGATTTTTGTTTTCCTTTTATTTATGCATGTCTTAATAATTCTCCACATGCTTCCCATTCTTATTTGATTGTTGTATTTTTACATATGTTGGAATTTGTAGTTCCACGTACATGTTTTCTATGTTCTTTGTAACTGTATGAAAAGGTGTAAAATGTGGGTATAGTTGAAAATCTTGATTACCAACAAGCTATTGTTGTTTAATAGTTCTAGTGTTTGTATTAATTGAAATAGTTTAACCCTTTTAACATGTTTCATAGCAAACCTGCACTTTGTATGCAATATTATTGTTATAGTTCAATTATTGAGGTGATGTGATTTTCAAAAGTATTCCGACGAAAACAAAATTGGTTTTCATTTATGTATTTTATTCAAATTTTAGAGTTTCCTCGTGAACATTTAAAGTTAGAAGGATTTAAAAATTCAATACAAGAGTACTGGACATAATTTTTGGAGATAGAATTGAAACTCTCTCCCATGACTTCAGATTGTTTCCATGCTCTCTAGGCTAGTAGCTTTCAGACACAAAACATAGGTCTTCTAAATTCTGTCCCAACATTAATTAGTTCCTTTCTCTTCTTTTTCATCCTTTTGGAAAGAGAATTGGAAATTGTTAGGAATGAACATCTTCCTAGGTGATTTGTTAAAATACAATGGGGAACTCAATTAAATTTTAATTCACTTTGTTTTAAGTTATTATCACAATTCATTGAATTATACTTACAAAAGGCTTATATTTCCAAGGTAAAATATCAGTATCTTTCTTGGGTGATATTAGATAGCAGGGTCTCTTGGCTTAGACAAAATCACCCTCTCATTGTATTCAAAGTAGATGTGTAGCAAAGCTAGATGCATCAATCGTTAAATCATAAACAAACACAAGCTCAAAAATTGTGTTACCAAGTACGCTTGGAACCTAGCCTATAACTAACTAGTTCATACTAGATATTGTTTGGGTATGGTATTCAATTCTATTAGAATCTACAAAATAAATATTAACCTAGAAATTAATGTAAGTGATAACATTTTTTAAATTGTTAAATATAAATGATAATAAAATCAAAATAGCATAACATAGTTGATTTCATAAGAGAGAAAATGAAAAATTTCACAATATCTTCACTCGATATCCAAGATTTTTAATCCATGAGGATGAAGATGAGGATGAGATAGAAAACCAAAAGACAAGGAATTATTTATCCAAGTTTCCAAATTTTTGAGGATAAGGAAAAAAACATAATCCCATGAAAGAAGGAGAATGTGCAAGTCATTATCTCAAGTTAAAAGAAATTACTTAAGTAAACTAAACAAAGAAATGCAATATCATACTTATGATAAAACATATCCACTTGGTGATTAAAATGGTACATTGGCACACCCCCTTAAGTGAAATTGAGGTAAGAAGAAATGGGTCACAAGGTTAGGTATCCATGTAAAATATGAAATAACCCCAAATTATAAAGAGAGTGTACCCTCTCGAAGTAGAGACTAGAAAATCCATGGGACAAAACTCCATCCCAAGTGACACATGTGAAGGATAATATAGACCCACCCCATCCCCTAAAGTTGGTGCCTCCACAAAGAAAAGAGAAAAGTAATGCAAAATGTTGAATGGTGAATGTTGTAGTAGGTTCATTTGCAACAGATGATGCACCTTACTTTCACAATATGGAAATCTTGAGTTGTCAAATTGTTGAATTCCCATTCAAGTGGAATGTAGAAAGGAATTTAGATGTATGGTTTTTGAAGAGACTCATGTGTCTTGATGTTGATGTTAAGCTGTGATTTGTCCATAGAAGATTCAGGGACTACAATCATTGAAGTGTGAGACCTTAATTAATGTGAAATAGAATGTGTCATGTTGCATGATATGGTGGGGATAGAACAAGTGAATTTACAATGGGAGACGATGTAACTCGATGGGCATTGTCATCAATGAGAAGACAAATATTCTCAATTCTTTCATCAATATTTGAAAGGTGAGAGTCCACAAACAGATGTGAAATGTTTAAGTAGGCCTCCCAATGAAGTGGATCTCATAGACACGAAGAATCCTATATAGAGAATCATTGAGAGCCCTTGAAGAAGCAAATTTGAACTTCGATGAAGCAATACATGATGGAGGAATATCTTGTAAGAGGAAATCACAGTCATTATGGTGTCATCTAGATCTGAAATGTGGTCTACTTTTCAAAAAAGTAAAGATGCTTGATAGGAATGTGTCCTAGTGGGGTGAATCTAGAAGACATATAATCCTATTGCAAAGAATCATGGAAAGTTCTAGAAGAAGCAACTTTTAATTCTGAAGTAGCAACATGTATAAGAGATGTTCTCATTTGTAGATGGAGTATCAAGAGGAGGATCACTAGTCCATGGACCATGTCATTGTTGTTAAATACCTACGCTTTTGTTCATAGTCACTTGGTGTAGGAATGAATTCAATGAGATAGGGTAGGAGATCCTACATAATGTAATTTTTCACTATCCCTTGTTTCGAGTACAAATGGTTCTTTGAATTTATCTTGACAATAGAATGTTAGAATTTAATACCATAATCCATGATGAAAACTACCAAAAATGGAAATTTATCTTAGTTCACAATTACAAAATGCGTTTGTATAGGCCTCTCGAAGATTAAGTACATCAAATTGAGACTTTATAAATTGAGTGTATGTATTAGCAATCTCCCAAATGGTTCAATGGTCTCCAAACCTTGTCAATTTTTTATTTTTATTTTAACTCAAATATGTATGGTATAGGCATATCATTGGTTGTGTGATTTTTTTTTTCCTTAAATGCTTCTACGACCAAAAGAGACAAGTTTTAGATGAAAATGGGGTCTTATGGGCCTTTTTGACACAATGGTAGGTTCTTTAGACCTGAAAATGCCCCAAAAACTAGTCGATTGCCTTAAGTTACAAACAAATCCTTGTTTGTGAGCATGCTTCTTGATCTCCAATTTTTATGGAATGAAAGATAATATTGAATTTCTCAAGCCTTTTGGATGCTTCAAAACCACCAAAAAAAGCTACTTTGATCATTGAAATGTTGTAGTGACTTCGATAAAAAAAGAAAAATAAGTCTAAACTTTAGAAGTTAGTTTTTTCTTATCAAATTGTTTTCAATTTTCAAATCATCCAAGGATGCAAGAGGAGTGTATTTTGTTATGACAAGATAAAAAAAACTTAGAATCGTTTGAAACCATTTAAACATGGGGACCCCTTCCCCCCCTCCAAAATCCCTATTTTTTCAGGATGCAATACTTAGGGGAAACATCCCCTTGCTGCACCACTTAGGGACGTCCTAGGGACTCCAAGGAGTCTCTTGACCATCTTGAGGATGCCTATGAGTCTCCCATGGACCCCAATTAGAAACTCCAATTCTAAACAAAAATGGTAAAATTATTGTGAAAATGTCATCTGTATTAAAGGTTTGGCAATGCCCCCTAACCTTGATGGGGGCTCTGCCCCAAACCCCCCACAAGGGGCACTACCCATTGACCCCAAACCTCTACCCACCATTATTATTGTTAATGCAATCATTTCCATTTTTTTTATGTTGACTAGTTTAAACACTTAGTATGCCAAAGTTTCACCTGCAATTCTTATACTTATTCTTAGTTTGTTCCCAAAGTTCCAAAACTCTACCACCATTGTTAATGTTCAAATTTCAATGCAATCATTGACATATTTTTAATGTTTATTGTAAAATTTACATAGTGTGGCAAAGTTTTATTTACAGTTGTTATACTTATTCTATACACATCCTTTTATAATTAATTTTTTAAGTTGTATATATATTTGCATCCCACCCCACCCCCTTCGTCATCCCCCTGTCATCCCCAAACTTAAGGCCTTGGTATGTTAAGATATGAAAGCTCACAATATTTTCATTTGATATGTTAATCGAGGAAAAACCTACAATATATAGCTTCCAAGATTCCAAATCCATGAGGATCATGAAGAGGTAGAAAACCAAAAAAAGAAATTGCTTATCCAAGTTTCCAAATTTGTGACAAGGAAAAAGTAGAATCTCAATCAAAGAAGGAGAATTTTCAACTCATTATCTTATTCTACCTAAGTAAAAATATTACCTAATTAAGCTTTTTAATAGTGGAATATCACACTTAGGATAAAACATATCCAAGGTAAATAAAATATTACATTGATAGGATTCTTTGGTTGCTCTAAAAGTGGTGCCTTATGAATTATGTTTGGATACTAAAGTTTCCAAATTTTGGGCACTCTTGATAGCTTCTCGTAGAGATTGTGATTTGAAGGCTTTAACCAAACCTTTCAATGGTTTATCTTGATGTGTTTTTTATGCACTATGCAACACAAAATAAAATACTAAGTATTCTATCCTCTCTTGAACAAAATCCTCCCAAGTGCTAAACTACGTGATCAAATGGGATGACTCCAAGATTCTAATAGTCAGGTCTTGACTTTATATTGTAGATAGACTCAACGATTTGATGTGATGTCTGCCAGAATCACAAGGGGGACTTACGTTGCTTGGGTCAAGACCTATCCATTCTCATGTTTTGTGATTGATTTACACTCCATGATTTAGGTCATCCTTGAGCAACATCTCGACTTAGCCAAAAATAATAATTTGTACCCTAATTCTTTAATTTTGACCCCTTGCTAGCATTGCCTTAGGCTTTATTGGAATTCTTGCTTCTCTAGCATGGGCACATTTCTAGGGTTCATTCGCACAAATTGCTCTTGATGAGCAAGCTAGTATCATGACCATGACTTAAACAAAATTTTAACTTAGTCAAATTATCTCCTCAAAACTTCTATGAGTTCATCTCCTTCATTCTTCATCATTTGGATGTCTTTTGTCATTGGAAGGTAATTCTTGACCACCATACCTCAATCTTGACCTATGTACCCTAAAACCCTAGAACCTAGTCATGTTTACAATTGAGATCTTGGTGACTTGATCACTTAATACAACTTAATCATGCAGGTCTCATCTAACTCTAACTCCAACACTTAAGAAAATCAACCCTAGCAACCAAGTACTTTGGGAAATATCTTGCAACTTGACAACATGGGTAATGATGGAGGAATGGAAGGTGAGACCTATAGAGGTGAGAGAGAGAGAGAGGGTGAGAGGAAGAGATAATGACCTGGAGAGGGTAGAGAAAGAGAAGTAGAGAGGGAGAGAAGAAGAGAGGGATGGAGAAAGAGACCTAGAGAGGGGAGAGAGAAGAGATATAGTAGAGAGGGATAGAGAAGAGAGATAGAAGAGAGATACCAATGTCAATCTTTTTCTATAAAAAAATTTTTTCTGAAAAATCGGCCTATCGTCGGAATTCTGACTCCAAAGGGTAAAATTCCAACAGAGGAGTGCCATCGGATGCACGACATCCTCGTTGGAACGCTCCTAGAGGCTGTCATAAGAGATCGCGACGGTATTCTTTTAGAGTATGAACATCCATGGCGGCCATTAGAAAGGTTGGAGGTGATGTCAGAATTGTGACGACCACAAGGATAGTCGAAACTTCCGACACAAAGTTTTCAACGACTTTTTTTGTCGATAGTGTGACGAAATTGTGTCGGAATCTCGATGATTTATTGTCAAAATTTTGACCTGAATGTACTAGTGTCAAGATTAGTTTCTTGCCATCCTTCTTAATTGCACACTATTCCAACTACAATCATATATATTTATTTTGTGAAAATAACTTATATAGTGCCAAAATTGGTTTAACTCAACCCTATGAGTTTCTTGTCCAACTAATGACCTCTTAAATCATCTTTCTTACCATTTAGAGGTTTTCCAAAGTGGTCCATAGTCTATTTGATGTAGTGGGAGATCCTATTTAAAACAGATCATCGAGGGATACTAACGTACATAGAGTCCAAAAGGCTTCATCACATTTATTGAGCTATTTTATCTTTTCTACATCATTGCGAGGTTCAATTTCAAGCCCTATAGTAACATGATGATATCCATGTGGTTTTGGATATATTATCATCTTATATTTCCATTCAAAATAATTAAATGGTCTTAAAAGAGGAATTTCAGATCCATCTATGATAGCATGAAAGAAAATTGCAAAGAATTAGGGAAATTGGAAGAAAGATGACACTTAGGACACCCCCCTTTACTTTAGTCTCAAACCCCTGCCCCCCCCAAAAAAGAAAAAGAACATTACAAGGTTGACACTTTATAATTAGTGCATTTACAAGGCCTTTTATCAGACTACAATGCTTTCTTGGGTTTTGATGGCCAAAAATAGAATTTTTTAATATAAATTTCTTTAATTTAAAATCTAAAAAACAAACCATATAGTTGTGTAATCAATACCTTTCCAATGCCTATTTGTTTATGTAAAATGGAGTTTTTGAGGTGAAAGATATGATGTGATGAAGAGAAAAAGATTCAATTTAACCTAAATATATAATGGAAAATGTTGGTAATTTTTAATGGAAACCATGTGGATAAAAAAAATTATTTCTATCTTTTTGTCATGTACTCATTTGTCAAAATCTAAGACCCAAGGCAAAAGTTATGTAATTTTTGAAAAAAGGTCTTGAATCTATGGCTAACACATGATTGAAACTCAATTTCTACAAATTGTATTGACTTTATGCAAAACATAAGAGATACCAAGAAGGTATTTTTATTTTGGGAAGAAAACCCAAAAGCCATTTTTCTTGCAAATGAGTAGAAGCTAGACTTATAAAGCCATAATGAAAACATCTGCAGTAAAAAAAATATATTATTTTCACTCTAATTTTTATTGTGTCCTCCAAAATTTGATTTTGGTGAGGTAAAAGTGACTTTTGACTTTCTCAAGCCTTCTAGACACTTTGGAAATGTTAAAAAAAACCTCCAATATTACCAAAATGTTGCAATCACCTAGATCTCAAACAAACATACATATATATGTCAACCAGATTAACTAAAAGGTTTTTTTTTTTTTAAACTATTTTGTTTGTCTAGGTCACACAAGAGTCTAGGACAACAGCACAATATTGTTTTAAAATATTATCTATTTAGATATCTCAAATCTCTCTTAAAAAAATAGAAAAACAAATAGCTATGCCAGACAATGTAACTCTGATACCATGTTATATTTTATGAAATGTGAGAATTGAGATAACATCTAATGTTGGTCATAGATCACATGTAACTCTGAGCAACAAATGGTTGAAGATGAAAATAACTAAATGAAGATAAATTTGGAATGAGAGAAAATAGAGACAAAGAAAGAATTTTTAGAAGACTCTCACTGAGCTATAACTAAAGTAGTGAATGTGAGAGTATATTGCTTATTATAATGAAAAAAAATAGCATACACATCCAAGAAGTGCATTAACTCCCACTCCCCATAAGAGTTGGAGGTTTTACCCACTTGGTAAATACCAAAACGTGTGCCATAACCTCCTTACATGGAAACAAAACTAGTTTAACAAAGGTGGCACATAAAGCCAAAAGAGGGTGAGAAACAAAACTACCTTACAACCCACATAGGAAATGACAAAATAGTGGTTATGTGTGAAAGCACAACAAGCCATAAGTGGGTGTTTATCTCAAATACCCATGTGAAGGAGAAAGTTACACATGTAGCTAAAGTACTCTGCCACCTATCCACATATTAACCACTATTAATAACCTAAGAAAGCTTAAATAATTTGTGTATAAAAATAAATACTCCCTAACATAAGAAAAATGAGAACCTACACTAACAGGAAGGGTATTAGTAAATCTCTCTTTTGCTACTATTTTAGAGGCATATGATATTACCACTTTTCCTATTGAGGTGTATGTTAAAAATGACCATGGTAAAAAGGTTTATGAATAATGGCCTAAGAAGTGTTTCAAAGTCATGAATGAGATTTGGATGTTACACCCTAAGATATCAATGGAAAAAATGCATAGAAATATATATATGTCAAGTGGTGGGCTTGAAATATCGAGCTCTACTTCCACCTTATAATATTGGATGTTCTATTTCAATGAAGAGATCCTAGATGGAAAGAAGACTATTCATTAGACCGAAATCCTAAGTGACAATATCTATCAAGAATTCATGAGGATATTAGATACAAATTTCACATAAATTCATATATAGTATGTACTTTTAAAAAGAAAATTAAATATAGTGGTTTGACTTGTATGGGAATATTGAAAATGTTGCTATGAAAGTGAAGGTATATGACAACTACCTACAATTGAAATTACAAAATTCTCTCTATCTTAATATAAATAGAGTAAATCTAGTTTAAATTTTTTCCTTAACTAAGAATAGAAGGATTTATTGGAGCACCATATAGACTCCTTGAGTATCCAATGAAGAAAGTTTTGATGTTGTAAACAATCAAAAAGTCATTTCATATGGATAAACTTTTGAAATATATGCATAGAGTTGGGGTGCATTATCCTCTCACCATAGAGAAATGTTTTCTCTCTTGTCCCTCCTCTCAATTAGTTGTGTTCTTAGATAATATTATTTAAATGTAACTCTTGATACCTCATAGTTCAATGAAGTATTCTGATCCAAATAATAAGTTAATAAAGAACATAGGAATATGATACAATAATGAAAGGTAGCAAGAGGTGCCTTGGGATATTTTTATTGATGAGTATGAGGTCAAGAAAAGGTCTAGTGCAAGGATACTATATAATACCTAGGGTAGTTTCAAGTGGTAGTAGTATTTGATCAGAGGATAGATGTCGATCACTTGAGGCTAGAGTAATAATTTATGATAGTAGCTAATAGGCCAATACCTTTCCCAAATATGATTGAATATGTCCCTAGCCTTAATGAAGTGATGGAGCACATGAATAAAGGTAGGAAGAGATTAAAATATCTAAGTTGATATTGTTGGCAATTGACACTCAATTGATTGGTTTCACTATGTTATCATTGATGGCAACATGGTATTGTGTTCTAGCTTCATGTTTTGGTTCAATTGTGTATCGGAAGACACTTCACAGATACTACACTGGCACCGGCACCAGCAGGATAGAAGGATTTCTTTGGTTACCAGTAATGGAGGTCGACATGGTTTAGTAAATTTTATCGGTATTGGAGGCCGACATCTCTTGAATCCAGGATTGTTAATTGATTTTTATATTTATGCATTTATGTTATATGGATGACATGTAATTTCATATTTTATATATCTTTGTAAGCTAACATAAGGCATGATAATTTGTATAGGGTATATAGGTCAGTTGGATTTTATTATTTTGAAATAGACATGAAATAGGAGATTATGGATATGCGAATGTAATATGATGCCAAATATATTAGAGAAATTATGTATGTGAGGATATTTATGTAAGGCTTATTTCAGTAAAGGGTTTAGGGTTTCAGATCGGAACAGACAAAACTTAAACTGGAACTATATTCTAGCATAGAAGATGCTATCTTACCAGTTCAACACTTCTCTGTATTATACTCTAGATTTTTATGTAGTTAGTGAGGCTCCTTTTATGATTGAGCAGTGTGCTCTAGGCTGTAAGCCTTCCTGCAAGTGTAGGCCCCTCATATTTTGTAATATCTCTTCATATGGCCAGTGGATTGATATTGTGGGTGACAAATCCCACTGTGGTTTTTCCTCTTTTAGGTTTTCCACGTATAATTCTATGTGTTATGATTCTCATTTATGTGATTGGCTTATTGGTTGCTTTACTTCTTTCAATTCTATATGTACCGGAATACCGGTTGATGTATGCATGTTTTAATAAGGTTAAAATTGATTATTCTGGTATAACACTGATTCACACCCCCCCCGTTTTCAGTGTTATTGGATTCCAACAACTGGTATCAAAGCCTTGTGCCTCAGAGGAATTTTAACAACTTGAGGAAGATCCTGAATCCAGAATCCATGGATATGGCTTTGGAGAAGCAACTTGAGATGGTACTTGAAGATTATGATGCTAAAAGATTGAAGAACTTAAAGCTACAATATGAAGTGAATTCTACTAAGGAATTCATTCTTTTCCTACAAGAGAGGCTATCATCTATTCAAGTTAGGAGGAAGGAACTTTTGCAAAGTCAAGATGATGAAGAGAAAGATGCACTCAAGGAACAATGTCAGAAGTTGAGTTGGGAGAACATGGTTATAAAAAATGAAATGTAAGTTATAACTATCAAGATGTCTAAGGAGATTGAGGACCAAAAGAAAAAGGAAGAAAATCTTGTTGTATCCCTAAAGAACAAATTTGAAGAATGTGGTAGGTTGGTTCATGAGAATGGTATGTTGAGAACTGATTTGGTACAATCCTAGAGTAATGAATAAGATCTTGAGAGACAAATGATAATTCTGAGAGAAGAATTAAGTATTGCAAGTGAGTATAAAGAAAAATTCAAGATTATCTCAGCACAACTAGATGAGTTATTGAAGAAACAAAGGCAGATTGGAGATTCCAATGGACTTGGATTTGAGCAAGGACAAAGTTCTGGAACTTCTAATGAAGATCAAAACCATAAGGCACCGATAAGGAAATTTAATGGTAGATATTTTGTTTGCAATAGATTTGGTCACATTGCTAGACAATGCAAAAATAGAGCAAATCAGAACCCTGATTCTACTCTCGATAAATGTTCTAAATACAATAAGTATGGTCATAAAATAGACGATTGCAGAATGAATGTTAAATTCTATGCATGTGGAAAGTTTGGACATATGGCTAATCAGTGCAGGTCAAGCAATTTCACCGGTTTTAGCAAAGCAATTCAAAAGAACAATGTTACATGTTATGCATGTAATGTGGTTGGACATATTGCTAAATTTTGTAGAAGTATTAATCCACTAGTTGGTAATGAAAGATCAAATGAGAAAGGGAAAGAGAAGGTTAGTGAAATCCGAAAAGATCATACTCAAATATAGGTTAGGAAGACTGAAGAACAATCATCAGATGGAAATACATCAGTTACTTATCCAACAGAGGAGAAGTTTTTGTTACCTTTTGATTACTTTTGGTGAAAATCTTCAACAAATTCTTCCAGACGTCGGTGAAATCACTCAAGAAGAAATCTGATTGCTCTATAATGCCTTGATCGCTCTTAGTCACTCTGAATTTCTCTGAAATTGCTCTGAATGCAAGGTGATCAATAATGAAGTCAATTCGACTTTTTAACCTCAAAGAAAAACCCTAATCTTCCATTGACATAAATGACTACCGATGAAAGATAGCAGATCTCGCACAGAACATATCTATGCTGGATAATCATCTCCAATATCTAGAACATCTTCTAGAACCTCTTCCCGGGGCATATGCAACATCTTCATAAAATTTTCCTACCCCTAAGGCATCTACCTTAGTTATCAGATGAGGTAGCTCCTGATGGAGGAGCAAGGACAAAGTTCCAGTACTTCTAATGAAGATCAAAACCATAAGGCACTGGTAAGGAAATTTAATGATTACAAATTTAATGGTAGATCTTTTTTTGTAATAGATTTGGTCACATGGCTAGACAATATAGAAACAAAGCAAATCAGAACCCTAATTCTACTCTCGGTAAATGTTCTAAATACAATAATGAACTTAACGATGTCAATACCGGTTAAACATAGTAAGACTTTAGACAACTTAAACTTGTAAAACTAAACGCTTCAAATATCATTCAATACTTGATAAATACTTCACCCATAAACACATGCATGTGGTGTATTAGTAATACCATAACTATTAGCTCTACATGCATAATCACCTAAACAAAGAATACTCAATCATCACATGAAAAATGCACAACTCATGACAGATAGATTTTTCACGTGGAAATCCAAATGGGAAAACCCACGGTGGGGATGAATACCCACAATCTTGTTTTGAACTCTTTTGAAGCTCTCTTTGTTAGGAGCCTAGTCCGGTTAAATACTTTACAATAAGGTTCTTCTAGGAACTGATCCTATTAAAGATCACTCGATTAAGGGATGGCTATATACCATATTAAAGGTTGAAACCCTATTAAAGGTTACCTCTCTAGAGGATAAAAAGAACTCAATGAACTTGAGTCACCTAGTTAGAGGATTTATAGTAAGCTTGTTAAAGCTACCCGGCAAAGGGATTTTCCTTTTGTTGAAATGGTTAGAAGACAACAGGTAAAACTCTGATTTGATAACAACACTATATGCTAAGGCATATCCTTTTTAGTTCCTCTACTCTGCAATCACACTCTATAGTTTTCACTCACTGGTTTGGCAAGTATCTCATCACTCGGATACACACACAACTTTTACCAACAAAAAACAATATCAAAACTCATTGACCTTATAGAAAATAATTAGGTCAATAACATAAACCCTAAACCCTAAGTATTTTGGTTTACTATTACAAGTAGTCCAGTCTTGATCATCCAAACACATTACATAGAATGAAACAATCTCAAATAGATCACAAGTTATTATGCATCATCCATTCTTCACCACACATAGAAATCAGTAACCCATCACACTTTCTTCTCATACCGCTAAGAAGAATGTTCATTCATGAGGTAAATATTTAATATAGTCAATCTTCACATGCAAGATCCTCAAAGAAATCCTTTGTGTGCACAAAAATGATGTGGCATCTTGAGCTCATCCTTATTTCTTAGCTAACTCATCAGAGAATATCACTGGTTGCATCGCACAAGCTAGATTGCAAAATAGGAAACCCTAGAGATGAGACTACCAACTGGTAGTCACACTTAGTGAAACCCTAACACCAGTTCACTGCATATCTTCATACTGGTTCTCCAACTTGATCATAAATAAAAACTTCTTACAATATTCATACCGGTTGACCTATACTTATTTACATCAATGACAACATATATTATTACCACTTCATCATATGTCAACAATCTCCCCCTTTGGAATTGATGGCAATACTCACTGTAGCATTGCAACTAAAAAAATCATAGACCAATGCATCTTAAATATCTTCATCTTATATCATACATCAAATATCTTCTCCCCTATCATATATCTTCTCCCCCTTTGGAAACAATGCCAAAGTGGAGGAACAAGCTTCCATACTCCACTATGCTGCTCCCCCTCTGGAGTAGCATCCTTCAACACATCAATCTTAAAAGATTTGTCACTATAATACCTGGTTTATGTGGATCACACATCTTTAGTTTACTTCATAAAGGGGCAAAACCCCTAATTCACCTCTCAAATAGGTAAATGTAGTCTTCGGTAAGGGCTTAGTGAATATGTCTTCTAGCTACTCCTTACTGGAAACATGTTGTAATACGACCTCTTTGTTTTGAACCTCTTCTCACAAGAAATGATAATTGAGCTCAATGTGCTTAGTTCTAGCATGCAATACCAGATTCTTGGAAATATTGATTGCACTAGTGCTATCACATAAAATACTCACCAGTTCAGATATGGGTACTTTGAAACCATCCAAGACATGTTTCATCCAGATTGCCTGAGTGTAGTTCATAAATGCTACCACATATTCTTCTTCATCTATAGACTAAGAAATACAACTCTACTTCTTGCTTATCTAGGAGACTAGTCTTCCACCAAGAAAGAACGCTCCACCGGTTGTGTTTTTCCAGTTGTCCACATTACCTCCCCAATCTGCATCAGTAAATACCTTGAGATTAAAATCACCATTTTATGGATACCACAATCCATTATCAACTATCACTTTCAAGTATCTAAGAATCCTCTTGACTGCTACCAAGTGGGATTCTCTTGGACTTTTTTGAAAATGAGCTATTATGTCCACTACATGAGCAATATCTGGTCTATTGTGCACCACATAGTGCATCTTATCGATCATTGACCGCTACTCCTTCTCATTCACCAGCGTTGAATCATCTTCCTTGGTCAATTTACAGCTGGTCACCATTGGTGTACCAACTGGTTTGCTCTCCTCCATGGCAAAGGTCTTCAATACCTCTTTGACATACTTGGATTGGGTAATAAAGATACCCTCTTTCATTTGCTGAATCTTTAGACCAATGAAGAACTTTATCTCTCCAATGAGAGACATCTCAAACTCTTTCTTCATTTCATCTGCAAATGCATGGCTCATTTTATCATCTCCTCCAAATATTATGTCATCTACAAATACTTCACAGATCAGAATCTGATCACCTTCATATTTCAGGTATATGTTGTTGTCCTCACTTGTTCTCTGAAATCCTATTTTCACAAGATGAGAGTTTAACCATTCATACCATGCCCTTGGTGCTTGTTTCAATCTATATAGGGCCTTGTGTAATCTACACACCACGTTACTATCTTTTGATAATGCAAACCCATCTGGTTGCTCAATATACACTTCCTCTTCTAGGATTCCATTCAAGAACGTAGACTTCACATCCATTTGGTATACCTTAAATCCCTTGAATGCTACAAATGCAAGTAGCATTTGGACACCTTCGAGTCTAGCCACAAGAGAAAAGGTTTCTCCATAGTCTTCTCCCTCTTCTTGAGCATATCCCTTGCATACAGGTATTGCCTTGTTCCTTACAAATATGCCTTCTTCATTCAGCTTATTCCTGAAGACCCATTTGGTACCTATGACATTCTTCTGTTCTGGTTTGGGTACCAAAGACCATGTTGCATTTTTTTCTCTCTGGTCTAGCTCCTCTTCCATTTCCTTAATCCACTCTTCATCTGTATGCGCTTCTTTAGAAGCCTTGGGCTCCAATTCAGAAATCATGCAAGAATTTTCTTTCACCTTTCTTCTTGTGAGTATCCCTGCATCTTTATCTCCTATGATCTGCTTCAGATCATGATATAGTTTCACATATCTAGGAATGACTCTAGTTGGTTCTTCTTTCTTTTTCTCTTCTTCTTCACCTATTGCAGCTTCTACCGATATAGGAGCACTGAGGTCTTTTCTTGTTTCTTTCTTAACTGGTTCCCAGAAGGCTACACCCGGTTCATCTTCCACTTTCTCGCTGCAAGTTTCCTCAAGTTCCTCAGGGGATTCATCAACCCTGACATTGATACTCTCAACAACTTTCTATGTTCTATTGTTGTAGCACTTGAGAGCTTTACTTTTAGTGGAATATACTAGAAATATTCCTTCATCACATTTAGCATCAAACTTTCTCAGATGCTCACCTCTCTTGATGTAACACTTACTGTCAAATACTTTAAAATAACTCACAGTGGGAGTCTTCCCGATCCAATACTCATAAGGCGTTTTAACTTTACCTTTCTTGATGAGTACCCAGTTCATAGTATAGACTGCAGTGCTCACCGCTTCTCTCCATAAAGTGTGAGCAATCTTTCCTTGGATCAGCATAGTTTTGGCCACTTCAACTATAGTCCTATTATTCCTTTTTGATATGTCATTCTATTGTGATGTCCTTGGGGCAGACAACTACCTCTTGATACCATTCTCTTCACAGTACTTGTTGAATTCATCAGAAGTGAATTCACCTCCTTGATTAGTTGTAACACACTTTATATTTTGACCACTTTCTTTTTCTACTAATTCTCTAAAGGCTTTGAACTTTCCAAACACCTCAGACTTGTCTTTGAAGAATGTGACCCACATCATTCTTGAGCAGTCATCCGTAAGAATCATGAAATACATATCTCCTTGAATACTTCTAGTTTTCATAGGACCACACAGGTCGGTATACACAAGATCAAGTAAGTTCTCTGCTAAAAAAGACTTACCTTTGAAAGTTGACGAAGATATCTTCTCAAGTTGACATTCACTGCACAAAGAATTCTCTGATTTGTTCAGCAAAGGCAATCCTCTTACTGCCTTGATCTTACTCGCCTTTACAATATTATCAAAATTCATATGACAAAGTCTCCTATGTCATATCCAGTTGTCATCAAACTTCACCATCAGACACCAACTTATCTTGGCATTCAACTAAAACAAGTTACCTCTATTCTGCTTACCGGTGGCAATAAGTTCACCACTTTTTCCAATTATACTGCAGACTCCACCTTTTAACTCCAGAATGAGTCCTTTATCATTTAGCTAAGAAACACTCAATAGGTTATGCTTAAGACCTTCTACCCAGTAGACATCATCCGCACTACTCTTTCCATTCTGTGAGATGGATCCTTTACCTTTTACCAAGAAAGGTGCATCATTTCCAAATCTGACAACACCTCCATCATTTTCTTCTAGAGACAAAAACTTTCTCCGATCACCAGTCATGTGGTGAGAACAACCACTATCAATAATCCACTCTTTAGAGTTATCAATGTGAGAGACAAGTTCTTTCTTATCAGACACTTCTTCCTTTACAGCTACAAACACTATGTCCTCATTCTCTTCATCAGTAACACCTTCATCCATTGCAAGAAGACAATTTCTTCTATTTCCTCCTTTGTACTTTCTAAACCTCTCTGGTTTATCTTTATTGTCATTGTTAGGATAGTTAACAGCTATATGTCCTATCTTATTTCAAAAAAAACATTTAAAAGGAATCTTACCTCTATATTTTCCAATGCCTTTTGGAAGTCTCTTGGCAAGAAGAGCTTCAAACTCTATCAGAATCTCTTCATCATCCATACCTCTACTTTGCATGGATTCATAACTGGTACTTACTTCTTTTACTTTTCTGGTTGGTGCAACAGATGCTCTAAAATTTGACTTAGTCTTCTCTATACTACCATCATATCTATTCAACTCATATGCAATCAACTTTGTAATGATAGAGTCTAAGGATACCTTGGTTTTTGGTGGGATTCACCTAGTTTGCTCAACACTTCACCTAGTTGGTGTTGCTCAATTATACCAACTCTCTAGGAATAATTGCATTCTATACCTCCAAGTCCTTCTCAATCTCTTCTAGGGCTTTATTCTTAACCATTCCAAGGTGTTTGCTTCAAGTGTTTTAGCTAGGAACCCTACCAAGTTACAATGCATCCCATGTTCTCAATTATGGCTTTCTTGGCTTCAACTTGTCAAATTGACCTCCTACTATTGTGAGTTGATGCAAAGGTATGGAGGTGGCTACTAACATGTTTTTAATTCCTTTTGGGTCCATTTTAGGTTTGCAACCATTAGCTTCCTTACCGATTTCAATATTTTGCCTAGAAAAGGGCTACAAGGAATTAGCCATGTTAGGCCTCCAAAATCTGGTTTTTTAGGGCTTGAGTGAAAATGGTCCAAAAGACCCCATATAAAGTTTGGATTTTCCTCAATTAATAATCTAACCTCAAGTTATTTTTTCAATTTTGGCTCCTTACTCCACCGTACAATATGCTAACCCCAAAATGAGGGTTTTGAAGGATTTCTAGGCCTTCTAGCCGACAGTGACTGGTCAAGTTGGTGTTTGGGAATCAAATGATTTTTTCAAGGATTCTCCTAGTATTATCAACTTTTTACAACTTTTTGGACCCCTTCAAAATCTTAGATGGTGGTTTGGCATTCACCCCTACGCTTTGCACATCAATTTCACCCTATTTTCTCTAGCCGAGTTGCTTTTGGACTCACCTAGAACAAGGTGATAGTCATATTGAAAATAATCTCCACCACTTGTCCCTACATATGTACATTGTGCAAGTGGTTTACCTTCATGTCCCAATAGTCTATGATGGTAGCACGTGTGGAATTCATGGGGTAACCATTTTACATAAAACTGCTATATACAAGCCAAAATTGGCTGTATGCAAACCAAACAAGAAAACACTAATGTAAACTATCTACAAAGCTTGAAATGGAACTAACAACTTTGTAAAACACAAAAGAAACTCAATCCATTTCTAGATTAATGGACTCAATCCATTTACATTTAGAAAAATGAATAAAACAAGCCAAAATGTTGCCAACCAGTCTAAAAAATGAGTAGTTTCAAATTGTTGAACTTACAAAACCAAGTCTCCAACGTTGGTAACCGTGCAAGAGAGGATTCTTATAGCATTTCCCATGTGCTTTGCACTTTTTTACTTTTTGGCCTTCTCAACCTATGAGGCCTATTCTAAGTTATCACACATGAATTTTAAAACATGTCTAAGACTAATTTAACCCTCCCTAATGCCTATACAAAGTTTTGACACTTTTGACCATCAAGAAGGTCAACTACCTACTCAAACAACTATCTAGCACAAAATGGAAACCTAAGAAGAATGAACTCAACCTAGGCCTACATTGAATATAAAAACTAACTCTTGGACCCTCCTGGATTCCTTATTCACTAGCTGACCTGGCTAGGATTGGTACAAGACAAAATTGAGAAATCACTACTAGCGTAAGTCCTAGGTGCTCGTGCACCATTCTCCCAAACAAAAGAAAATCATGTCACCTCCTTGGGAATCAAATTCTGATCAATTCCTAGCTTCTTATACTCTATCTTAAGAACCCATGTAGCTTTAGAATCATCCATACCCTGCCATTTGATTAGGTTCTCTCAATAGGCTTGATGCCTTTTCTTCTTGGCGATCCTTGAACTCAACACCTTCTCGGCCTTTGGATTTGGTTTGGCTGGTAACTGAAGGTTGTTCACATCATTTGATACCTTTGAGTGACTGCAATCTATACCTTGAATTGGTCCCTTGTAGGCAACTAAGTCTGCTATGTTGAAAACCAGTGACAATCCTATGTCACTAAGTAGATCCACCTTGTATGCATTTTCTCCATACTTGGCTAGAATGGCACATGGACCTATCCTTCTCATTTTCAACTTGTTAGGCAATCCTTGTTGTAGGCTTTCTTTGTTTAGGTGCACCATGACAAGATCTCCCACTTGAAATTGTAGGTTCTTCTTTCTTTCATCAACTTTTTGTTTGAGTTTGCTTGTGTTTTCTATCAATGCTTGCTTGATTATTTCATGGACCTCCTTCATTGATTGAGAAAAGTCTTCTACATATCCACTTCTTGTTGCAGCACTTCCTAAGTCTCTCAACTCCAAAATACCTCTTGGGTGCACACCATAGACCACTTCAAAAGGGCTCTTGCCGATAGTCTTATTTATGGTGTCATTATATGCATATTTAGCTTGTGATAGTACTTGATCCCATGTCTGACCATACTCTTTAGTAAGGAACCTTAATAAGTTTCCCAAGCTTCTATTCACCACTTCGGTCTACCCATCTATTTGAGGATGGTAGGCTGATCTAAAAGAGAGGTTGGTGCCAAGATTTTTCCAAAGTGTCTTCCAAAAATGACTCATGAACTTTGAGTCCCTATCTGAAATAATGCTCATGGGTAAACCATGTATCCTCACTACCTCTTTGAAGAACAAATGAGCTATTTGGCATGCATCAAGAGTAGTCTTGCAAGGCACAAAGTGAGCCATTTTGCTAAATCTGTCCACAATGACATAAATGTTGTCATATCTCTACTTTGTCCTTGGTAAACCTACTACAAAGTCTATGCTAATGCATTCCCAAGGTCTACTTGGTATGGGAAGAGGTTGGTATAAAATGACATTTGTAGAAGTACCTTTGGCCTTTTGGCAAACTATGCAAGTCTCCACATACTTTTTCACATCTTGATTCATCCTTGGCCAATAGTAATACCTTTGAACCAACTCTTGAGCCTTATTGACTCCAAAATGTCCACTAAGGTTGCCATTATGCTTCTCTTGTATGAGATTTTGTCTCATTGATCGTCTAGGCACACAAAGCTGCCCACCTTTAAACAATAGTCCATTTTGCAAAGTAAGATCAAAATACTCACTATGGAAGTGATTTTTATACTCCTTACACACTTTGTAGGCATTTGAGAAGTCTTCATCCTCTGGGTACAAGTCTCTAAAAATGTCAACACCTATGCTTCTCAATTGAATTTCTTGGATTGTCAAAAGTCTCCTACTTAATGCATCAGCTACCCGGTTTAACTACCCTTTTTTGTGCTTGATTATGAATGTGTAGGCCTGCATGTACTCCACCCATTTGATGTGTTTATGACTAAGTTTGTCTTGTGAGTTTAGGAAACTCAATGCTTGGTTGTCTGTATAGACTACAAATTCCTTAGGAAGAAGATAGTGTCTCCACTTCCTCAAAGCCTGCACTAAAGCATATAATGCAAGATCATAAGAGGAGTATTTCCTCTTGGCATAACTTAGATTCTCACTATGTAAGGCTACTGGTCTTTCTTCTTGGCTTAAGAAAAAACCTACTACAACATTTCTTGCATCACATTCCACTATGAAAAATTTCTCAAAACTAGGAAACACAAGCACCGGTTGAGTAGCTATCTTCTCCTTCAAGGTTTCAAAACCTTTGTTTGCTTGTTCACCCCACTAAAAATTTTCCTCCATTCCACCTCTAATGGTTTCTAACATTGGTGCACATATAGCACTGAATTGCCTAATGAACTTCCTGTAGTACTGAGCTAGTCCATGGAAGCTTCTCACCTCTGTTGTTGACTTAGGAGTAGGCCAATTTACAATGACTTCAACCTTCTTGGGATCCATCTTGAGGTTTCCTCGAGACAACACAAACCTAAGGTAAACCAAATCCTGCTTAAGAAACTCACACTTATCCAAGTTCATGGTTAGCTTTTCATCATACAATCTTTGTAATACATCTTGCAAATGATTAATATGATCTTCCCTATCCTTACTGAAAATGAGAATATCATCTAGATATACCACCCCAAATTTACGTATGAAGTCCTTCATCACCTCATTCATGAGTCTCATGAAGGTGCTTGGAGCATTGGATAAGCCAAATGGCATTACAAGCCACTCATAGAGACCCTATGTTGTCTTAAAGGCAATTTTCCATTCATCACCCTCCTTAATCCTAATTTGGTGATATCTACTTTTAAGGTCAATCTTGGTAAAGTACTTGGCTTCTCCTAAAAAATCTATTAGGTCTTCTATTCTAGGAATTGGGAACCTATATCTGATGGTGGTCATATTTATGGCTCTAGAATTAGTACACAATCTCCAAGTACCACCTTTCTTTGGGGCCAACACAATAGGGACATCACAAGGGCTAATGCTTTTCCTAATTAGGCCTTGGTCTAAGAGCTCTTGGATTTGCTTGGCAATCTCAACATTTTGTTGGGTAGTCATTTTATAAGCTGCCTTATTAGGCAAGGATGCTCTGGGAATGAAGTCTATTTGATGGCTTATGGTTCTTTTAGGAGGTAAGGTGGCCGGCTGTCCATCACTTACTATGCCTTTGAATTTCTTCAACAAATCTATCACCTCTATTGGCAAATATGGCTGCTCTTTCTTGTCTTCCTCTTTGGTCTTCATTATTAGTGCAGACCCTATACCTTCACCTTCCTCAAGTGTCTTCAAGAATTGCTTTTCACTTACCAAAAGAACATTAGGACCTACTACCCTCTTTTCACCTTCCTCAAGGATAGACTGAATCTTGAATGTGACTCCATCTTTCTTGAATGAGTATGAATTCATAGCTCCATCATGAATATCTTGTCTATCAAATTTCCATGCTCTTTGCAATAGAATATGGCATGCATCCATGGGTAGAACATCACATAACACCTTGTCCTTATACCTCCCAATGGTAAAATCCACCCATGCTTGCTCATTGACTAGGACATGTTGGCCTTTGTTCAACCAAGTGACTCTATAAGGGTTGTTGTGAGGTATCATTTTCTATTTGAGCTTACTCACTACCTATTCTGACACAATGTTGTCTGTAGACCCTGAATCAATGATTACTTTGCAAACTTTGTCCATAATCTTGCATTTGATCCTAAATAAGGACCTTCTTTGGCTTGGCTCTTCTCTAACTAGTTCTTTGATCAAAGTTCTCCTTATCATCAAGTTGTCACCTACCTCTGATTCTAAGGCAACCTCTGAAGTCTTTCTACTTGAAGACTCTTCTTGAAGATAGTTCACTCTCCTTTCACCACCTTGTGATGATGATCCCTTCTCTGGGCACCTATATGATGGATGACCAAGTTGGTTACAATGGTAACACTTCATTGTTGGAAAATATGAGGAACCTCTACCTTGTCCACTAGATCTTCCTCTAAAACTGATGTTTGATCCCCTTCCTCTACTGAATCCTCCTTTACTAGTGCCACTCTCTTGCTACTCAGTGAGTTTAGACACTCCCTGTGTTCTTTGTTTAGAACTTCTTCCTCCAAAGCCTCCCCTATGGCCTCTATTGTCTTTTCCTCTACCCCTGCCCCTATTGCTACTTGAGTCATGTCTTCTTTTCAGTTTTTCATCCACCTTAAGGGCAAGTTGATAGGTTTGATGGACTATTTTTGGGCACATTAGATTTATTTCTTCTTTGATGTTCCACCATAGACCATTTAGGTACCTAACAACCTTGAGACTCTCTTCTTCCACTGCATGAGATCTAAGGCTAAGTTTGTGAAACTATTCCATAAAGCTACTAACATCAAGGTCTTTTTGTCCTAAGTTTTGCCTCTTCCTATGAATTTCCACTTCATAGTCACCACAGAGATAGATCTCTTTGATTTTGACTAACATCCCTTTCCAAGAAGAGATGGGTGCTTTACCCATTTTCTTCCACTCATCTTGCACAAATTTCCACCATGTGAGAGTAGCTCCTCTTATCCTTGACTTGGCTACCTTGAATCTTTGGGCTTCAGTTATGCCTTCACATTCAAAATGGTTCTCCATGCCTTCTATCCATTCTAGGACCACTTATGCCTCCATCTTACTAGTGAACAATGGCAATCCTTCCAGTGATTTACCACTTAAGGCATTCAATGCCTTTAGGAAAGGCTCTTGTTCTAGGATGGGATTAGGTTCAGGTACCTTTTCTATATCTGATACTTCTTAACCCTTCCCTTCTACTCCTTCTACCTTTACCAACACTTCATCTGCCTTGGTTTCTACCTCACCAAGCTTACTCTCCAATTCTAGCAATTTCTCCTTCAAGAGTCTATTCTCTTCCTCTTGATCTTCCACTTTCTTTCCCAACTCTGCATTGGTCACCATGCCATTATCTCCTAAAAATTCCATTAAGGACATCTATTCACCTAGCCCAAATCTTATAGGCTCTGATACCAATTTGGTGGGATTCACCTAGTTTGCTCAACACTTCACCTAGTTGGTGTTGCTCAATTCCACCAACTATCCGGGCCTAATTGAATTCTATACCTCCAAATCCTTCTCAATCTCTTCTAGGGCTTTCTTCTTAACCTTTCTAGGGTGTTTGCTTCAAGTATTTTAGCTAGGAACCCTACCAAGTTACAATGCTTCCCATGTGCTCAATTATGGCTTTCTTGGCTTCAACTAGTAAAATTGACCTCCTACTATTGTGAGTTGATGTAGAGGTGTGGAGGTGGCTACTAACATGTTTTGAATACCTTTTTTGTCCATTTGAGGTTTGTAACCATTAGCTTTCTTACCGATTTCAATATTTTGCCTAGAAAGGGGCTACAAGGAATTAGCCCTATTAGGCCTTCAAAATCCAGTTTTTTAGGGCTTCAGTGAAAAAGGTCCAAAATACCCCATAGAAAGTTTAGATTTTCCTCAATTAATCATCTAACCTCAAGTGATTTTTTCAGTTTTGGCTCCTTACTCCACCGTACAATATGCTAACCCCAAAATGAGGGTTTTGAAGGGTTTCTAGGCCTTCTAGCCGATAGTGACTGGTCAAGTTGGTGTTTGGGCATCAAATGATTTTTTCAAGGATTCTCATTGCATTGGGAACTCTATCCCAACTTCATGGACCCCTCCAAAAGCTTAGATGGTGGTTTAGAATTCACCCCTGCACTTTGCACATCAATTTCACCCTATTTTCTCTAGCTGGGTTGCTCCTGGACTCGACTAGAACAAGGTGACAGTCATATTGAAAATCATCTCCAACACTTGTACCTACATATGTACACTATACAAGTGTTTTCCATTCATTTCCCAATAGGCTATGATGGTAGCACACGTGGAAATCATGGGGCAACCATTTTAAATAAAACTACTATATACAATCCAAAATTGGCTGTGTGCAAACCAAAACAAGAAAAAACTAATGTAAAATATCTACAAAGATTTAAATAGAACTAAAAAATATATAACACACCAAATAAACTCAATCCATTGCTGGATTAATGGATTCAATCCATTTGCATTTACAAAAATGAACAAAACAAGCCAAAATGTTGCCAACTAGTTTGAAAATGCGTAGTTTTAGATTGTTGAACTTACAAAACCAAGTCTCCAACCTTGGTAACTATGCAAGAGAGGGTTATTTTACCACTTGTGGAGTCTTTATATGGTGTTGTACAATCTGTAACTCCATCGCTAATCAAATTAGGACAAAAGTTGTCATGACAATTTTTTGCAACTTTGCACTTTTTCACTTTTTGGCCTTCTCAACCTATGAGGCCTATTATAAGTCATTACCCATGAATTTTAAAAAATTTATAAGACTAATTTAACCCTCCCTAGTGTCTATACCAAGTATTGACACTTTTGACCATCAAGAAGGTCAACTACCTACTTAAACCACTATTTAGCACAAAATGCAAACCTAAGAAGAATGAACTCAATCTAGGCCTACATTGACTCTAGTCACTAACTCTTGGACCCTCCTAGAGTTGTTATTCACTAAATGACTTGGCTAGGGTCAGTACAATCCAAAATTAAGATATCACTACTAGCCTAAGTGCTAGGTGATCCTGCACCAATTTTGTCTATAGACCTTAGCTCCTGAATAGCAGCAACTTTGATTGCATAGACTGGTAACAATAATCTCAAAACTTTACTAACAATGGTGGCATCATCAATTGTTCCACCTATGCTCTTGATATATCCAACAATAGTCTTGATCCTTATGCCATATTGTTGAATGGTCTCACCTTCAACCATCCTCATGTCTTCAAATTTTCCTCTAAGGCTCTCTTCCTTAGATTGCTTGACATGCTCATCACCACCATAAATAGTTTCCAATGTGTCCCATACATCCTTAGGAGTGTCCTTATCTTGTACATCAATGAGCTCAATATCAGACAAACTGCTAATAAGGGCTTCCATGACTTGCCCATTTTCTTGAATCTCTCTTTTTTGATCATCGGTTAGAGTGCCAGTGGGGATTACATAGACGTTCTCAACATATCTCCAGTGTTGAGCACCCAAACTCTTGATATAGATCTTCATTCTGTCCTTCCATATTTTGAAGTTATCTCTATTGAACTTAGGACCTCCCCTCTTCATCATTAAGGCAGGATCTTTTACCTCAAGTGGATAAGCTTATATCACCGACGACCTAGAGTTGTTCTGATACCAATTGATGAATTATGATGAACAAAACATACCCTAACTGGTACTGAGAGGTGGGTGGGGGGGGGGGGGGGGGGTAAATCAGTACATAAAAAAACTTCTCCACAACTTATCATATTAAAATAATGCTTAACCGGTTGTCTTCATTACTGAACTTAAGCATGGCAATACCCGTTAAACACAGTATAACTTCAGACAACTTAAACCTATAAAACATAATACTTCAAAGATCATTCAATACTTGATAACTACTTCACCCATAAACATATTCATGTGGTGTATCAGTAATACCATAACCATTAGCTCTGCATGCATGATTTACTAAACAAAGAATACTCAATCATAGCTTGAAAAATTTACAACTCATGACACAAATTTTTCACGTGGAAACCCAAATGGGAAAAACTATGGTGGGGATGAATACCCCCAAGCTTGTTTTGAGCTCTTTTGAAGCTTTCTCTATTAGGAGCCTAGTCTGGTTAAAGATTTTACAATAAGGTTCTGCTAGGAGTTGATCCTGTTAAAGATCACCTAGTTAAGGGATGGCTATATACCCTATTAAAGGTTACCTCACTAGATGATTTAAAGAACTCAATGAACTTGAGTCACCTGGTTAGACGATTTACAATAAGCCTATCAAAGCTACCCAACAAAGAAGTTTTACTTCTATTGAAATAGTTAGAAGACAACATGTAAAACTCTAATCTGATAACAAAACTATATGTTAAGGTAGATCCTTTTCAGTTCCTCTACTCTGCAATCACACTCTGCAATTTTCACTCACTGGTCTGACAATTATCTCATCACTTGGATAGACACAACATTTGCCAACAAAAAACAATATCAAAACTCATTGACCTTATAGACAACAATTAGGTCGGTAACATAAACCCTAAACCTTAAGTATTTAGGTTTACTATTACAAGCGGTCCAATCCTGACCGTCCAAACACATTACATAGAATGAAACAATCTCAAATAGATCACAAGTCATTCTACATCATCTATTCTTCACCGCACATAAAAATCATTAACCCATCATGCTTTCTTCTCATACTAGTAAGAAGAATGTTTATTCCTAAGGTAGACATTTAATGCAGTCAATCTTCACATGCAAGATCCTCAAGGAAATCCTTCATGTGCACAAAACTAACATGGCATCTTGATCTCATCCTTATTTATTAGCTAGCTCATCACAGAATATCACCGATTGCATCACAAAAGCTAGATTGCCAAACCGAAAACCCTAGAGCTGAGACTACCAACTGATAGTCACACTTAGTGAAACCCTGACACCGATTCACTACATATCTGAATACTGGTTCCCCAACTTTATGATCAATAACAACTTCTTCCAATCTTCATACTAATTGACCTATACTTATTGACATCAATGACAACATATATTATTACCGCTTCATCATATGCCAACAAAGGGTACCTGAGCATATTGTAGAAAAATATTCAATCGACATATGCCTCATGGTGAAGAAGGATGAAACACTTAGGGAAGCAGTTAAGCCCTGAAAGATTTGGATTGAGGAAATGGGCTATGAGGTGGATGCACAGATTCTTGATGCCTATGCAAAAATGCTAATTGATGCACTAATTGATGAGGCAGAGAAGCCCTATGGTACTGTACAACAAAAAACACATGAGGTTGAAACAGAGTTCAATCCGAAGAAGAGAGAGAAGTAGGAAGGAAAGGCTAGGAAATTTGTTGAGAAGGTCTCACAAGACATTAAAGCATTAATTGATGTTTTCCTAGAGAAAGGAAGGAGAAGGAAGAACCCAGAAGTACACATTGAGCCTGTTACTAGAGAGTCTGAATATGAGGATGACACACCATTGGCATTCAAGATGGTTGTAAGGAAGAAAATAGAGGAAACAATAGTAGAAGCTAAAAATCATCTGATTAGAAAGGTTACACTCAAAATACTGGCATAGAAGTGAGCACTAAAGGAAACACCTTCAGCTGCATCTAGTACTGCAAAGAGGAAGAAGAAGAGTGACATTAATTTAGCAATTCAATGTCATAATGTGACTATGATTCCACCTAACACGTGCAGAGTTAGTAGATGAAATCACTAAGGATGGCATGTTGAAGAATGTTAAATTTTATTATGAACACTTAGAGGATGATGAACAAAGGGAGGTAGAGGAAGTAGTCTTATTATATTTGGATATTTATAAGAAAACCTTAATAGAAATTGAAAATCAAATATCGGTTGAGTTGTATAATATGTTAGATGCTAGAAGTCTGTCAACTATGCAAGAAGATAAACATATTAAAATTTAAGAGCTATTATTTGTTTGTGTCATGACTACTCCAGATGAAATGGAAAAGACACTTGAGGTGGCAAATAGAAAGTCTTTAATAGAAAACATAGAATAACTAGTATGATGCTAGGAAGGGTAAATGAAATAATAAAGGAGACTCAAAAAGCATGGGTTAAATTCCTTGGAGTGAAAAAAGGATTCTTTACTTCACTAGAAACCAAAACGGACACTATAGATACCCCGATTGAAGGAAAAGGGAAGGAGATTATGGGTACTTCACCCTTAGTTTTGAAAAATATTAAGATAGTGGAAACCCAGCCTCGGTAAATACAAATGCACAATCAAATATTGAGATACCAGTTAATACAGAGAGTGAACAAGTTAATGTTGTACAAGATACTAATATTGAGGATAACAATCCTCTGGATACAAATGTACAGGTTGAGGTTACATTTCCTATAGAGGAACTGGTAGTTACATAGACTACACCAAGTGGCAAAGCCACTGGTGCAAGTGAGGAGGTTATAAAGGCTAAATAATCAGAAGAAAAGAAAGGGGAATTTGGCAATGAACTGGTAGTTGGTCCATCATTGTTGTCAATTGACACCTCACAGGTTGAAAATAAAAACATAATACAAATGAGTCCTGCTGAACTCATGATGATGTCAGCACAAAAACTAATGAAGGAGGGATATATAGATAAAGGGATTATTGATCAATCAATCACTATTCTACATAGGCTAGTCCCAGAGTGCAATATTGAAAATGAAGAGAGCCCATCCGGAAAGCTTAAGATAATTACTTAGCATATTTCAAAGGATTTTCAATCCTTACAACAGATTTCAAACCGACAAGCATTAGAGAGGTTTACTTAGTCTAAGAGAGCTACATTTGACTAGGTGATTGAATCTGAGAAGAAAAAGATTGATGAAAAGATGAAACTGATAGAAAATTATTTAAAGAAATGCACAAATATTTATAGGGTATGTTGTAACACTGATATACTTACAACTAATGTTGATAAGAAGATAAAATAACTTGAGGAGAAAATGTTAAATATAGCTAATTCTTTTGATGGATTGATTTTATTGACTACATCCATTGATGGTCAAATTTTGATTTTAGAAAACCAAATTTTTGTTCTTGAGAAGTAAAGAGACAAAACAATAAGAAGAGCCAAAAGTCTGAGAGGCTTGGTGAGTCCTCGATTGGATTCACTCAGTGTACATAAGAAATAATGCATGGACATGGTGGAAAATCCCACATCGATAGAGGTAAATAAGAAAGAGTCATTTGAACACATATTAAGTGGACTTGTATCTATTTCTGGCACATTCAAAATAGGCTGGGATACCTATCTTGAGCTACTGGAGAAGGCTTATCCATAAAGTTTGAAATTTATCAAGCTTCGGTAAGATATTTTTGAGATATTCATTGTATAGTTTTTGGATCTTTGACAAAAATTTTGATGGCATTGATGTCAAAGAGGGAGTGGTATAGATGTAAAAAACAAAAAAAGAAGTTGTATACATTAGGGGGAGTTATGGAGTATTTTGAATATTCAGCTCAGGGGAAGCAGACAGGATGAAATCAGTAGATGAAACCTTGATCATTTTTCACATGAGTGTTGCAATCAATGCCAAAGGGGGAAATTATTGGTAATTGAAACTCAATTGGTTGGTTTCACTATGTTTTAATTGATGGCAACATGTTATTGTGTTCCGGCTTCATGTTATGGTTCAATTGTGTACCGAACTTCACAAATACTACTAGCACTGGCAAGATAGAAGGATTTCTTTGGTTACTGACAATGGAGGCCAACATGGTTTAAGAAAGGTTATCGGTATTAGAGGATGACATCTCTTGAATCTAGCATCGACAATTGATTTTGATATTAATGCATTTATGTTATCTGGCCAACATATAATTTGATATTGTATATATCATTTTAAGTCAACATAAGGCATGATAATTTGTATAGGGTATATAGGTCAATTGGATTAATTCATTTTGATATAGACATGAGATAGGGAATTATGGATATGTGAATGTAATATGATGCAAAATATATCAAAGAGATTATGTATGTGAGGATATTTATGTAAGGGTTATTTGGGTAAAGGGTTTAGGGTTTCAGATTCGAACAGACAAATCTTAAATTAGAACTGTATTGTGGCATAGAAAATGCTATCTTATCAGTTCAACACTTCTCCAAATTGTAGTTTTGATTTTTATGTAGTCAGTGAGGTTCCTTTTGTGATTCAGTGGTGTGCTCCAGGCTGTAAGCATTCCTACTAGTGCAGGCCCCTCATATTTTGTAATATCTCTTCATATGGCAAGTGGATTGATATTGTGGGTCATAAATCCCACCATGGTTTTTCCTCTTTGAGGTTTTCCATGTATAATTCTATGTGTTATGATTCTCATTTATGTGATTGACTTATTGGTTGCTTTACTTCTTTCAATTTTGTATGTATCGGTATACCAATTGGTGTATGCATGTTTTAATAAAGTTAAAATTGATCATTTCGATATAACACTGATTCACTCCCTCTCTCAATGTTATTGGATTCCAACAGATACAAAAAAATATTCATTAACATATAAACTTGTGGAAATTAAGAAGAAAAGTAAATATAGATGTAATGTGGTGAATGTGTGAATGAGAGATCAAGAGGAAAACTACCCTTTTCCTCCAAGGAGAGATGAAAGTTTCAATATAGATTTCCCTCAAACACTTTTCACCTTATTACATTGGAAGAAGAGAGGAGAATTCACTAGATTCAACCTTCAAAATAAAAGATATAATTTTGAGTGAAATAGGAATGATAAGCTAATCCCCCACTTCCTATTTGAAATGGACAGGAATTGATTGAATTATGTAGTGCAAAAGTGACAAAGAAATGATTATAACTTGAGATTAGAATATGGGATGAATTTTTGCACCTGGATCTGACATTAATATGTTGAGATGAAGTGGCCCTGCGAATTTGAGGAAAAGTTACTCTGACCATGGCAGGAATGTACACGGTCCTCCGAAAAATTTGTGAAATAGAAAGGGTTTTTCTGCCTCTACAAATGGAGCCTGAATCCGAAAGTATAGTTGCACACTTGCAACCTACACACAGAAAAGAGAAGAAAATGGGTTGGGATTGGGGATTTGCCTTTAGGTCAAACCCCAGTTTTGGAATTAACCAAGTAATGAAAGAAAGTACTTGCAAGTAGATGTAAATGAGAGACTGAATTGTAAATCACCTCAAGGGATGTTGTGATAGAAATGTTGATAGAAATGCTTGTGTGGAATTAAATGTTGGAATCAATCTCCTCTTCAATGTTTGAATCCTTGACTTGAATGCAACACCTAGCCTTGAAGGGAGACTTTAGAATGCTCAATGCTAGAAAGGAATTCTTGAATGCTTGAATGCTCTTGAACGCTTGATCACAAATTTTCACCTTATTGATCTTATGCAATTTGAGAGGGAAAATTCCTCTTAAATACATGCTAATTAGGTTTAATGAAACTCATTTTTGTCATAGGCCAACATCAGGGAAGCTTCATGCTCACTGCACAACCTACAATGCATGCTCTAGGAAAGGTCTTGCCCCAAAATAGGGCAGAGAAAGAGGCGCCATGCCCCTATCCTAGGAGGACAAGGGTGTGATGCCCCTATCCTAATGGGGATAGGGTTTACATGTCTCTGTCCTACCCCTTTCTCCAAGCAAGAGTGTAGACAAGGTGGTGTAGAGGCCAAGGAAGAAGCCAAGTTCGAGGGTTGAGAAGTCTCCAATCTCCAATCAGGATTGAGGATTTGATCTCACATGCGTTAGGACCCTAATATAGTAAAACAATTCTAGGGTTGCAATTTTATGACACTACATTTAGTCCCCACTTTAGTGGGAGTATGAGTGTACACCAATACTGTCGGTAAAGTACAAGAACACAAGATTGAAATACTTTTACCACATCAAGGAGGCAAAATGCATCAAGCCCCTAGCGAAATTAGGATCTTACGACTTTGATTAACAAAGTAAAAGTGAAGATTGAGAAGGGAAGAACCAAGACTGCAAGTAGCAATGTTCCCCTCACTATGAGTCATCAAAGAAAGGATACTAAAGATTACAATACAAAACAAAGTTCATTAAGTAATTGTAAGTATAAAGAAGGAAAATATGAGCTGAGTGTATGCCCCCATGTTAATGCGATCACATGCGTCTTATCAGGAGTGATTGATTTAAGGTTGGATACACCCAAGAGAGAGAAGAGAGGGAGCATGTTATCGCAAGGATTTAGCCCCCAATTGAGGAATAAACCCAAGGATAATTGACACAAAACACAAGGTATGAGGTAGTTTCACTTTCCTCGGGGTCAGTATGTTGTATGATAAATCATGTATATCATGTATGTATATGTCTATATAATAATCATCATTCCCCAAAGGAGGACACTACCTTAGAAGAAAGGGAAGAGAGGATGTCTTTTGAGTCAACATAAAAGAGACCAAAAAAAGATCTCAGTGCTTTGCATCATCCCCAAGTAGAAATTTAGGGAACAATAGAAGAATAGGGATACACATAGAAGAATGGTCACAAAAGAGAAAGAAAGGAGAGAGAGAGAAGATCTACAGTGCTAATATTGCTAATCTAGCACGACATCCACCTCTCGATCTTGTTGATCAATATTTCAGGAAGGCGAGCAACACGTCAGAGGAGCGACATTGAACACAACAAATGGAGCTATCACAAGATCCAAATAATGACTATGCTCATCTTGTAAGTCACTTTGTTCGATTATAGGAGCTAGGATTAGGGTTTGTGAAAATTCAGTTGATAAATGCGTGTTGACATCAACATACTCATACTCACTATTAGAAGCATTAGGAGTTGTATTGCCATTATGAATAATATTTTCACCCATTTCTTCATAAAAGTTTAGAAAAAGACGAGAAAGAACATGAATATGAGTAAACACATCACATGTTTTGTGCAACTTATGATTTGGAGATGTAGGTTGAACATCTTGTTTAGGAGAAAAGGGAATGATGTCAACTTCTAGAGTTTGAGGAGATTGAGTATTTTGAGGGATAGCTTCACGAGATTGAACATGATGTCTTCGGTAGCACTCTCTCACACAATGATTTCGGCGAGTCTTAGTGGAAGGCTAAGAAGGAGGGGGAACACTTGAAAAAGTAGGAATGTTTCTCTCCTTGATAGTTGAATGTTTAGGTTGAGGTCTTTTAGTTTGAACAAGAGGAAAAGAGGGCCTCTTCTCTTGATAAGAGGAAGGATCTAGAACTACACCATAGAAAGGAGGAATGGTAGGTGTAGGAATAAGACCAGATCCATCATGAGGAGGAGGTATAGGTCTAACCTTAGGAGGAATATTGTTGTTCTCCTTAATAGAAGGTATAGTCATATCCATAGGAATAGATTGACGATCTTCCTTAGGAGGGAGATTAGTTCTATTGATGAGAGGAAGAACCTCATCTTGAAGAATAATAGGAATGTAAAGTGTTGGGGATCTAGGTTGACTTAAGGATAAGATCATATCTTTCTTCCATTTTTGATAAGATTAAAAAAGAGCATCGCTCCTTGATGGAAGAGATTGAAATTGTCTAGGCCAAAAGAAATCAATAGGAACACTAGGGCTTCTTTCAAATGGACGAAATAAGATATGGTTCATGGTCATGAATTCTCCATTGTGAGGCAATTTAAGACACTTGTAGATTGGAGAAGCAATAGCCTTCATGGAAGATAGCCAAGGATAGCTGAGCTTCACACAAAATTTCTCAGAAGAGGGTATGATAACAAAGTCAACATCCATTGATTTAGTATGAACTATAATAGGAAGGGTGATAGAGACAATGGTAGGACAAGAGAATCCATCAAATAAATTTACAACCACATTAGAAGCATCATATATTTGTTTATATGCTCAAATCGTAAAGTGAAAAGATACTCCCTAGTGATGACATTAACCATGCAAGAGGGATCAATAAGGGCACCACGGAAAGGGATATTCTTAACCTTCGCAACCATGTATAAAAGGTCATCGGGTGCTCTAATGGTCTGACTAGGGTAAAATGTAATACAAGGATCCTTAGGTATATCTTGTTTGTCTACCATATTAACCAAGTTAGGAGCCATAGAGGTGAATTCCTCAGAAGAGAAAGAATTAGGCACAATCTCAATAAAATTAGAGGCATGAGAAGGCAAGGGATCACTGAAAATCTTAAGATTTTGATTAGGAGGAGCTAACGATTTATTCCCTCTATCATTCACACCTGCCATAGATATAATATTATTATCATTCAAATCTTAAATCTTATTTTTTAATGTGAAACATTTCTCAGTATCATGACTAGGTTGACGATGAAATTGGCAAAATCAATTGTTATCAAAATAAGGGGATGCAAGTTTAGAAGGATCAAATGGTTTTATAGGAGGAATTTTGATAACATTTCTTTGAAATAACTAAGACATAATACTATGTAAATATTCATTCAAACAAGTAAACTATCTTTCTCTTTGGAAAAAAATAGAAATAGGAGGCACACCTGTTATAGCATTCACACTGTTGTTATTGATTGTATCATTGAACTTGATGAAGCTTTTTGTTGGTCTGAACTTCACAAATAGTTGTTGAACACTCTCCCCCTTATCACCCTGAGCCATAGGAGTGGATTGCTCCATTTGACTCACAACTAGTTGATAATTATGAAGTGTTGCGCATAACTGCGGAAAGGAACTAAACTCAGACAAAAGAAGCTCTTCCCTGATATCTTTTTGTAAATTAGAAACAAAAATTCTTTGAATATCATTATCAGGTACATGAAAAGAAATTTGAGCACACAAATGCTTGTATCTACCAATGAAATCTGTCACTTTTTCTTTAACACCTTGTTTACAATGCATTGAATCAATCAAAGTGATTTTAGGATCAATGTTGTGTTGAAATTGTTGGCATTTTGGCACTAAGTTGTTATTGATGTCAACCGGTGGAGATTGAGCATGAAGGATGGTTGTTTGTGTATGATAAAGAGGTAGAAAGTTAAGAGTTGTCTTACACCACCAAAAGTAAAGATGTCCAACCAGTACAGGATGCTATACCGGTCAACAAAAGAAGAACACTATACTGGCAAAGGGTTTTACCGATATGTGTTTGCCAGATCGATTGCATGTTGGTAGGTCATGTCTTGATCGATGTGATGTTGTGAGAAGCTGAGGTGGGAATTAGGGTGTGGTTGGTTAAGCTTCATCGATAGGGTTGATGAAACAGATAATCACCATTAATGAAGGAGCCACAGATCATAGGATTGCATCAGACTAATTGCGGCTCGAGGAAGAAGGTATGACAAAGGAAGATCAAGGATAAGTTGGCACCTAGATCGAAGAAATAAGAACGGATTGAAAGAATACCTCGAGAAATAAAAAAAACAAAGATATTAATAGCAGTTTGATAGATGTAGATCGACATAATGGATCGTGTTTTACTTATCTAAAAAATGTGTTTTAAAAAGGTGCGGGAATGGCAAAGATGAATAAATGGACATCAAGGTGATCAGATCATGTAAGATCTAATTGGATTTGGTTTGCCTTGTAGATGGTGAGGAAACCCTAACCATCAAAATTTTGAATTGCATTTTGGAGGGAAATCATCCAATAAGAGATGAGACCTCTGGACAGAAGAAGGTTGATGCGGTGAAGATTGTGGTGTGAAGAGTAGAGAGAGGAAGCAAGGAGAAAACTGATGAAGGGGATCTGAGGAAGTTGCAGAGTAAGAGAAAGCAAGTAAACCAGTGAGAGGATTCTATTCTACCAATAGAGTGTGATACCGATGATGTGCAGAGAGTGAGGTGTAGATCCAGCAGAGAAAAAGTAGGTGCAGAGTAGGAAGAAGAGTGATTCGTTAAAGGAGAGAAAGTACTTCACCGACAGAGTAAGATATTTGATTAGGTTGCAAGATTCAATTGTAACAATATAACAACTTATGTATTTGAAGTTTACATTGTGAACACTAAGTTGTAGCTCGGTGCAAGGGTTGGTGCTCCTTTGGGTTGTAGCCCATAAATTTGATAGGGGTTGTAGCTCCTTGGGTTGGTGCCCTAAACTTTGTAACTGTGTTTTATTGTGAGGTTGGATTGGAGCAGTAGTCTCCAACAACATTGCTCACTGAGGTTTTCTCCCATATTGGGTTTTCCTCATAAATATGGTGTTGTGAATCTCTTGTGTGTGAGTGATCTTTTTGTTTTTCTCTCTTGCCTTACCGATATGACTATTTAAGTGACTAAGGAGTTAATTTATCATTTAAAAGAAGATCGGTAAAGAGAAAAATTGGAAACCATTGATTCACCCCCCTCTTAGTGGTATTCTATGTTCAACAATTGGTATCAGAGCCAAGTTTCCAAATATCTTTAAACCTTGGGTAGATTCTAGACTTTGAGCACAATGGCAAGGAGTGAGTCTGCTTCCTAAAGAGCCCCCATGTTTGATGGATCCAACTATGCCTTTTGGAGCAGAAGAATGGAGACATATATTTCATCTCTTAGTTTTGATGTGTGGACGTCGGTCAAGAATGGGTATGCCATTCCCAATACTCCTCCCATTGATCCAGATGCAAAAAGGGAGTATGAGAATAATACAAAGGCAAAACATGCCATCTTGAGTGGACTATCCGATAATGAATTTGTTAAAGTCATGCATTGTGTTTCAGCAAAGGAGACATGGGACAAATTGTAGAGATTATTTGAGGGAGATGCAAAGGTCAAGGAAGTGAAGCTAGAAATGGTGGGGAGCCAACTTGAAAGCATCAAGATGAAAGATGATGAAAAGATTGCAGACTATCTTCATAGATTTGATGAAACTATGAATACTATTAGATGACTTGGAGAAGAAATTGCAGATGAGATTCTTGTCAAAAAGATACTTAGATCCCTCACTCGCAGATATGATACTAAGGTGTTAGCCATAGAAGAAGCCAAGGATTTGAATACTTTTACAATGGATGGACTATTTGGCTCCCTGACAACCTATGAGATGAGAACAACCGGTGAGACTTCCACAAGGAAAGAAGCAGCATTCAACATCACCAAAAAGGGCAAAGAAGCTATTACTCATGAAGAATCTAGTGAAGACTCTGATGCCGAAGTAGCAAACTTTGTCAGGAATCTCAAAAGAGGATTTGGTCAATACAAAGGAAAGTTACCACTAAAATGCTTCAACTGCGGGAAAGTAGGACACTTCATTGCAAGTTGTCCTCACAAAGAAGCCAGTGGAGATGAGTCAAGAGAGTTCAGAAGATTTGCCAGCAAAGACAAAGATAGGAATGACTACTGGCAAGGAAGAAGAGGCTACCAGAACTAAAATAGCTTATATACCATTGAGGATGACACAACAGATGATGAAGATCCATCAGAAGATGATGAGCATGAGAATGACAAAAAAGTAAATCTTTTCATGGCACTCGACAGACCTACTGATGAAGATGAGGAAGAAGAGGACATTGAGGCTGAAGTGGATTTGGAAAGTGAACTTATTAGTGCACTTGAGGAATTGAGTAAAACAAGAAGAGAACTCAAGAGGGTTAAGCTTGCTGCAGTAGAAGAACAAGATCTCTTGAAGCAGTCTCTGGAAGAGTCCAACCAAATCTTATCTGACTTAAAACTACAACTGGAAGAAACTAAGAGGATTGGTGATGCTATAGCCCTTGATCTAACAAGGAAAGAAAGGGACCATCAAGAGTTGGAAGCAGAAATAATAAAGCTTAGAAAAGAGCTTGAAGAAAGAAAGGAAGAGATAAAAATAAGAATTAAGTATGAAGGCAACACTGAGGCTTTGGATAAGATGTTGAGCAAACAAAAGCAATCCAAAGACATCGGAGCCCTAGGCTTTGAAGTTGGTCAAGGCTCAACCCACAAAGGTAAATCTGACAAAGAGATAATGTTCACCTCTTCAATTGAAGGTAAAGAAAAGAAGACATTCACTGTAGGCAAGGATACCAGCAAAAAGACATATGCAAATTCTATTGGAAATCAACATCCAAACTGGTATGCAGGAATGACCCGTAGGCCACATTTCATGCATATATATGCAGACCCAAGGAGGAATGTCAGAATTCACCGAGAAAGATTTACCAGATTCAAAACATGAATGGAAGACACTCAATGAGGCAGTTTCATTCAGGACCAAGACAACCCAATCAATATGTATCAGACTTTCATGGTTATTGTTACCGGTGTAATAAATTTGGGCACAAAATTGCTCATTGTAGGTTAAAAAATAAGCCTTCTATAAATTATGAAAGTAGAAATTATTTTAATGCACTCAAAGATATGAATGTTGCCTGCTATCAGTGCAATGGATATGGACAAAAGAGTTTTGATTGTAGGAAAAACAAACCAGTACCCTGCAAAAATTTTAAGGATGTTCCTGTTAATGAAAATATAAAATGCTATAACTATCAAGAATTTGGACACATAGCAAAGTTATGAAAAAAAAAAAAGATCAAGAAAATGAAGGAAAATCCAAATCATAAACTAGAAACTGAATCTAAGCTGAATATAGTAGATGACAAGAAGAAGGAAATCAAACCAGTCTAGGTTGAGAAAGAAAAGGAAAAGGCAGAATCTAGTCTCATAGTGCAGACTGCCTTGCATGCTGAAAGGAAAAATCTATGGGTGGTGGATAGTGGTTTCTCAAACCATATGATTGGTGATAAAAGGAAATTAATTAAACTTGAAGACTGGAATGGTGGATCAGTAAGGTTTGGAGACAATTCCTCCATCAATATAAAGGGAAAAGGAACACTAAGCATTGATGGAAAATTGAAGGCACATGATGTATACTATGTGGAAGGCCTCAAACATAATCTATTGAGTCTGAGTCAGATGTGTGACAAAGGTTACAAATTCACCTTTGATTCAACTGGCTGCAAAATAAAGAAAGACAACACCGATAAAGTTGTGGCAGAAGGAAAGAGAACTAATGGAAATGCTTATAATCTAAAGGAATGCTATGAGTCCCAATGTATGTTAAGACAAGTAGATGAAAGTTGGCAGTGGCATAGAAGATTAGGCCACATAAATTTTGATAACTTAGTTGCAGTAAGCAAAAAGGATCATGTGAGGAACATTCCACTCATCATCAAACTGGTAAACACATTTTATGATGAATGTGTAAAAGGTAAGCAAACGAAAGTGAGTTTCAAAACAAAGGAGCACAACATCTCAAAACCACTTGAAATTGTGCATATAGATCTATGTGGTCCAACCAGGACAAGAGCACTTGCCGGTGAAAGATATTCATGCTCTTCATTGATAAGTAATCAAGGATGATGTGGGTCACCTTTCTGCAAGATAAATCACAAGCATTTGGAAGATTCAAGATCTTTCGAAAGATGGTGGAAAACGAAAGTGGGTACCAATTAAAATGCCTAAGATCAGACAGGGGTGGAGAGTTCACATCAAATGAATTTGAAACTTATTGTGAAAAACATGGAATTAGAAGGCAATAGTCTGCTCCTAGAACACCATAGCAAAATGGAGTGGTAGAATGGAAGAACATGACAGTCAATGAGATGGCCACAACCATGTTGAATGAGGCCAATCTATTGGCTACTTATTGGAAATAAACTGTGCATACTGTTGCATACACCTTGAATAGGGTTCAATTAATAACAAACAACAAAATGACACCTTATGAGCTATGGTATGACTGGAAGCCATCAGTCAAATATTTCAAATTATTTGGAAGCAAGAGCTTCATTAAGAAAGATATGGATGGTTTGGGAAGTTTTGACTCTAGGAGTGATGAAGGGATCTTCCTTGGTTACTCATCTAACAACAAAGCCTACAAATTCTATAATAAAAGACTAAGAAGAGTTGTTGAAAGTGTGCATGTAAGAATTGATGAAGATATACACAGAGGATCTCAACCACAGGCTAACTGGTATGATGACTCCGATGATGAATATTATGAAGCTTAGACAGAGACTGAACTAGAGGTAACATCCCAGAAGGTTCCCAACTGATATGTACAGATGAATCACCCAGAAGAGAAAATTATAGGGAATAAGAATGATGGTGTGTAGACTAGAAGAAGGCTTGCCCAAAATGATGAACAAGTCAACCTATGCCTCATGACTGAAGCTGAACCCAAAATCTTCATTGAGGCTAGCTCTAAGAGACAAGAATGGATGGATGCCATGGAAGAAGAACTACACCAAATTGAGAAGAACAAGACTTGGGAGTTAGTCCCTAGACCGGAAGATAAAAATATCATTGGTACAAAGTGGGTCTACTAGAACAAAATGAATGAAGAAGGAAAGATTATAAGGCATAAAGCTAGACTAGTGTGCAAAGGATACTCTCAAGTAGAGGGGATTGACTTTGAAGAAACATTTGCACCAATGGCTAGATTAGAAGCAATTAGGATGTTTCTAGCTTACTATGCCTCAAAGGGCTATAAAGTATACCAAATGGATGTAAAATCTTCTTTTCTAAATGGAAATTTAGAAGAAGTATACATGGACCAACTGGAAGGATTTTTGCTACATGATGATGAGACATTTGTGTGTCAGTTAAAGAAGGCTCTATATGGTTTGAAGCAAGCTCCTAGAGCATGGTACTCAAGACTAGATCAGTATCTGAAGGAGAAAGGATTCGAAAAGGGAAGTGCTGACAGCAATTTGTACACAAGGAAAGATGGGAATCACATGAATTGACTTACTTCCTTGGCTTACAAATGTTATAGAAAGGTAAAGGAATCTTCATCTCGCAGGTCAAGTAAGTAAAGGAGATGCTGAAGAAATTCCAACTTGAAGATTGCAAACTGGTCAGTACTCCCATGGTGACCGGTAGCAAATTGAGTAAGAATGATGAATCACTGGTAGTGGATCAAACTCTATATAGATCCATGATAGGCAGTCTACTATATCTGACTACTTCAAGATAGGATATAGTTCAGATAGTATGGATGGTAGCCAAAGTCCAAGATGCACCAAAGCAGTCACACATGAATGTTGTTAGCAGAATTTTTAGGTGCCTACAAGGAACTCTCAGCTATGGTTTGTGGTACCCTAAATAGGTAAATTTTATCCTGGAAGCATACACTGATGTCGATTGGGTAGGATGCATTGATGATAGAAAGAGCACAAGTGGTGGTGCATTCTTTCTAGATGACTGGTTGGTCTCTCGACATAGCAAGAAGTAGGACTCAATTTCCTTATCCACTACTGAATCAAAGTACATTGTTGCTGCCACATGCTACTCTCAGGTGCTTTGGATGAAGCAAAATCTCAAAGATATATAGGTAGATATCACTAAACTGATTCTCATCCGGTGTGACAATTCGAGTGCAATCAACATAGCAAAGAATCCAGTCATGCATTCCAGAACAAAATACATTGCAATCAAATACCACTTCCTCAAAGAGAAGGTTGAAGGACAAGAGGTAAGAATGGAATATGTTCCTACTAGTGAACAAGTAGTAGACATTTTCACCAAACAACTATCGGTAAGCATGTTTGAGTACCTCCGACATAAGTTGGGAGTTGTATCATCTGCCTAGGAAGGTTTATGTGGCTCAGGGGGAGCATGGTATGGATCAAAGAGGGAGTGCGCAAGTACCCTTTGTCATTATGTCAAAGGGGGAGAAATGTATTGGTATGCAGTGGATGGTGAGAAGTTGACATCAATTCCAAAGGGGGAGATTGTTTGCATTCTCACACTAAGTTGTCATTGATGTGAACTGGTGGAGATTGAGCATGAAGGATGACTGCTTCTGTATGATGAAGAGGCAGAATGTTAAAAGTTTTCTTACACCACCAGAAGTAAAGATGTGGTACTGGTACAGGATGCTATACCAGTCAACAAAAGAATAACACTCTACTGGCAAAGGGTTTTACCGGTATGTGCTTGTTAGACCGACTATGTGTTGGTAGGTCGTGTCTTTATCGGTGTGATGCTGTGAGAAGATAAGGTGGCAATTAGGGTTTGGTTGGTGAAGCTTCATCGAAAGGGTTGATGAAATAGATAATCGCCATTAATGAAGGAGCCACAAATCATGGGATTACATCAGACCAATTGTGGCTCGAGGAAGAAGGTATGACAGAGGAAGATTAGGGAGCAGTTGGTGCCTAGATTGAAGAAAGAAGATCGGATTGAAATAATACCTTGAGAACGAAAAACATCAGAGATATTAATAGCAGTTTGACAGATGTATATCGACATAATGGATCATGTTTTCCTTATATGCAAAACGTGTTTTAAAAGGCACGAAAATGGCGAAGGTGAATAAATGGACATCAAGGTGATCATATCGTGTAAGATCTAATTGGATTTGGTTTCCCTCATAGATGGTGAGGAAACCCTAACCATCAAAATTTTGAATTGCATTTTGGTAGGAAATCACCCGATAAGAGATGAGAGCTTTGGAAAGAAGAAGGTTGATGCGGTGAAGATTGTGGGGTGAAGAGTAGAGAGAGGAAGCAAGGAGAAAACTGAAGAAGGAGATTTGAGGAAGTTGCAGAGTAAGAGAAAGCAAGTAAACTGGTGAGAGGATTCTATTCTACTGGTAGAGTGTGATACCGATGATGTGTAGAGAGTGAGGTGTAGATCCAGCAGCGATGTAGTAGGTGCAGAGTAGGAAGAAGAGTGAGTCGGTAAAGGAGAGAAGGTACTTCACTAACAAAGTAAGATATTTGATAAGGTTGCAAGATTCAGTTGTAGCAATATAAGAACTTATGTATTTGAAGTTTACATTGTGAACACTGATTTGTATCTTGATGCAAGGGTTGGTGCTCCTTTAGGTTGTAGCCCATAAATATGATAGGGGTTGTAGCTCCTTGGATTGGTGCCCTAAAGTCAGGGGTTGGTGGTCCTTAAACTTTGTAACTATGTTTTATTGTGAGGTTGGATTGGAGTAGTAGTCTCCAACAACATTGCTCACTGAGGTTTTTCCCATATTGGGTTTTCCTCATAAATCTGGTGTTGTCAATCCCTTGTGTGTGAGTGATATTTTTGTTTTTCTCTCTTTCCTTACCGGTATGACTGTTTAAGTGACTAAGGAGTTAATTGATTATTTAAAAGAAGATTAGTAAAGACAAAAATTGAAAACCACTAATTTACCCCCCTCTTAGTGGTATTCTGTGTTCAACAAAAAACATTTGCCAATTGTTGAAAGGAAGTGATATAATAAGAAGGCAAAGAGCAATACCATTGTAAAGCCTTATCTCATAGTGTTCTTGTAAACAATTTTGGAACCAATCTTTGATCATTAGCAAAATCAGTACACAAGGTTTGAAATGTTTTGACATGCGTAAGAGGATCACCTTTTCCATTATAGAGTTCTAATTGAGGGATCTCAACATGTTTAGGTGGCATGACTTTAACAATATCAAGAGAAAGTGGACTCGCAACATCAAAGGTGGGCACACTAAACTTGGATTGACTCATAGAAGAAATTTGTTATTGTAAGGAAGACACGGTCTGAGAGAGATTGTTAATTGTCATTTTGGTAGAAGAATTGATGTTTGACATAGTTAATTGAGAAGGTGGTGTGATGTTATTGAAAGGAGGCATGGACTAAGAATAAGGTTGTCGGACATGATGATAAGTAGGCATAGGTGATGATTTGGTAGGAAAAGGGATGCTTAAAGGAGGAACAAAGTTGTTGAAGGAATTGCCCCTTGTGTCACATTGATTGGTTGAGGAATAATAGGAATACTTATGGAAGACATAGGGAAAGATAAAGGATTAAATGAATAAGAGGGATTTCCCCCATGGTTGATTGTTGTAGGGGTGACATTTTGAGTTGAAGTAGCCATGATGTTGGAGGTAAAAGTAGGAATACTAGTCATAATGGTAGTCAAAGAAATAGAAGGATTGACTTGTGTTGAAGGTTTTGAATAACCTAAGGTTTCAGTACAACTCTTGATAGGAATAACATTAGAATCAGCAATATGTGCAATGCCACGTAATATATCAATTCTATTCTTATCACTTTGAATCATGCACTTAAGGCCTTCAATTAATGGAAGAACTTCACTATTAGGGTATTCTTGGGACATCCATTGTTGAAAGTTATCAAATTGATTGTCGAATGTGGAAAGTTGATCTACAGAGACCCTAGTTAATGATTCTTCTTCATCATGGGATTCATCAATGGGGTGAATAGGCACATGATTAAGATGGGAAGAATTAGCATGATCCTCATTAAAGAAGTCACCCAAATTAGGCTCCATCTCCTCGGTAATTAAAAATTTGGAGGCCTTAATTCTAATGCTTCATCTAACAGAGATAGTGTAGGTAGGAATAATAGTGGTAAAACTCATGCACTAGAGGGAAAGTTTGAATTTTGAATTTTGAATTTTGAAGTATAGAAACAAAGCTTACAAAATTGAGTAATGTAAAATTAAAGAAAATAATGATTACGCAATTTGAATTTTATTGGGGGAAGATGGTGCAAGAGCACACTTTCAAGCTCTCCCTCCTTCTTGTTTTGTTTGTATTATGCTTCTTATGAAGCCATTGTATATAAAATAATGAACCAAGTGCTCATAGGTCCTAGGTAGAGTCCTAGAGGAGATCTTAGGGGTCATAAGTCAAAATTGTGATGGCTTTGAAAATGGAGGTTGTGTGTGTCCTAGAGGTGTTTAGGGGTCCTTCATATCATGGTGGTGTCATTAGCTTGGCCCATTGTGGGTCTAGGAGTCATGAAGAGCAACATTGGGAAAGTTGCTCAAAAGTTGCAAAAGTTGCATGACAACTTTTAAAAGTTGTCAAGCAACTTTTGCAACTTTTGAGCAACATTTTGCACCATGTTGTCAAAATCATTAGGTTGGCATGGACAACCCTAAATGTGGCACACAAAATGAGGTATGGGTAGTATAAGATGTTTTAAACCCTAAGTTAAAGGGTTGGTTGTCAGAGATTGTACGGCTCAAGCAAACTGTATTGACTGTGACTGTTTTTGAGTTACCAGTCTGTTTGAATGAAGTTACCGAGAAAACAAATGGATTGATTTGTGATAAAACCTATGTGGAATGTCTTCTTGGGTGTATATATCTTCATTGTGAGTGATTATATTAGTTTTTTGTTTACTGGTTGAGTGTGTTTGTAAATAGTTTGTGAATTGCAGTTTTACTGTCCAGTTTTGGACCGGTTTGAGTAAATGAAGTCTTGACTGCATTCCCCATTGCGGAACCACCATGAAACCATGGGGAATGGATGTGGAGACCCTATACTATATTCCCAAGTAAGTAGGGCCCTTGGAAATGCAAGGAGGCTAAGCAAATACCCATTCCTAGGTGAGACTAGACAGTGCCTGGTTAGGAATGGTTGTTGGTGCAGAGGTCTTGGAGAGCAAGGTTGTATAGTGGGAAGTGCATCCTTTGGAGGAAGTGCAAAGAAGTGAGTGAAGCATAATTGGTGTGAAGGAGGAGCCTCCACCAATCAAAACAAGGTGGCTAGAATACAAAACCTTCACTGTGACCCAGACAGACTCTAAAAACCCTCACAAAAACCCTCAAAAACCTTAAAATCCACCAAGGACAGAGTACAGACACTTGGGGGCCTAAAACCTAGAAAATACTTGAGTCTTTGCCAAATGAAGGATAGTCCTTTTTGGGAGATTGGGTTGTTTGTGCATCATTTGTGAGAGGGAGCCCTAGAAGACCGGTTATGAGGCCTAATTGGTCCTAATCCTTGTAGCCGTTTTTTAAGGCAAAAACACTAAATTGTGAAATCGGTAAGGGGTTAAAGACTTGAAACCTCTTGAGGGCTCATGAATGGGTGGAAAAACCTTGGAAAATACCTGATACAACCTTGCTAAGACCTTGGAAGGTGTAGAACAAGATTAGCCCTTATTAGCCATAGTAAGGGAACTTGAGTCTCATGAGTAGGTGAGACCTTTGGAGCAGCATTGCAACTCATTGGTGGGTGGATTGGGCAAGGTCAAGGGATTCCTCAAGAAAAGGGAAGTCCTAGAGACCCTAGGGTGTGTAGAGAACACTAGGTGATCCAAGGAAAGGATCCAAGAGCATAGACTAGGCTAGTCTATCCCATCAGATTGGTATCAAAGTGAGTTAAAGACTTCTTGGACTGTGTATGTCTCTATATACTAGTGAATTAGTAGGGGAGAGAAGAATGGTTACTAATGCAGAGCTAGCTAGAGAGGTGGAAGAACAAAAGGAGAAAAATAGACATCTTGAAGAAGCTGTGAGTGAGATGAGGGATAAACTGCAGGAAGTGGTGGATCAGAGGACACAAGGACCTTGGGATGAAGACACCAAGGGTAAAGGAAAGAAGACTATAGACATAGATGACATTATCCCTAAACCAGATCCCTTGTTCAATGAAGAACATTTTGTGAAAGCTATTAAGGCCTTGAACACCAAAGCCTTTGAAGGATTGCCACATTTCAGTGGAAGAATGGATATAGACACTGTTATGGAATGGATTGAGGGCATGGAAAACCACTTTGAGTGTGAAGGAGTGATAGAGGCTCAGAAGGTTAAAGTTGCCAAATCAAGATTAAGGGGAGCAACTTTGACATGGTGGAAGTACCTGCAAGAAGAAAGAGTTAGTATGGGGAAGCTACCTATTGCAAATTGGAAAGCTATGGTGGGTAAGATTAAGGAGAACTACTTACTAGAGGATTATGAAGTCCAACTTCATAAGAAGAGACAAGGATTGAAGTAGAAGGATATTGTTGTGGCCTCCTACACAGAGGAGTTTCAAAAGCTATGTCTTAGGTCCAAAGTCTAAGAAGATGAATCCATTAAGGTGGCTAGGTATCTAAGCGACCTAAAGTGGAACATTCAAGAGGAGATAAGTCTATGGACTCCTACTACTATCCAGAAGTGTCATCATCTTTTTGCCAAGGTAGAAGAGAGGAACAAAAGGAAAGGAGACTCCCATAACAAGGGTAGAGGTAGAGGTAGAGATCAAATGAACCACCGAGGTGGTTACCAGAGCAAGTCAAATGAGCAGAGGAACCAAGGAGAAGCCAAGTTGACTGAACATGGCAGTGAAACCAATCCTAGAGGAGGACATTCTAGAGGAAGAGGTGCACAAGGTGGACCAAATAGGGGTAGAGGTACTGGCAGAGGTAACTCCTATTTTGCAACCATGAAGTGTTACAATTATGGACAATTGGGACACTCGGCATATAGATGCCCTAACAAGCCTACATCATGCAACAGTGGAAAGAGGGTTTCTTATGCACATGAAGACTCTTCAAGTAGCAAAAAACCTGAGGTAGATCATATTGAATCAAAGAGTGGAGAAAATTTGATGTTCAATAGGGTCTTGATAAGACAACCAGTCAAGAGTGAACCTAAGCATAGGAGAGCATTGTTTAGGGTAAGGTGCAAGATTCTTGGTAAAGTGTGCAAGGTGATAGTTGATTCAGGCTCAACTGATAATATCATATCAGAAGAGGCAGTTAGAAAGCTGAAACTCACAAGGATACCGCACACTAACCCATACAAGGTGACATGGTTGAATTATGAATAGATTGTGTTGGTCAATGAACAGACTTGGGTAGAGTTTTCCATTGGAGGATACAAGGACAAAATCCTTTGTGATGTGTTGCCAATGGATGCATGTCACTTATTGTTAGGAAAACCTTGGCAATTTGATAGGAAGGTGATCTATGATGGAGAGGAGAACTCCATTTCCTTTAAGAAGGATAGCAAGACCTTCAAGATTCAGTCTTTAACAAAGAATGAAGAAGGAACTTCAAAGACATCTAGTGTCTTAATGGCTACTGGTAAAGAGTTTTTGAACTTGCTACATGAGGAGGAGATAGTGAAGTGTGCCATCTTTGTGAAACTAAAGGAGGAAGAAAACAAGTTGCAGACAGAAGTACCCAAGGAGGTGAAGCACATGTTGCAAGAGTATAAGGACATAGTGAGTGATGGGACACCTACAACACTCCCACCTAGAAGGTCTATAAGTCATCAGATAGACTTTGTTCTTGGTGCATCCTTACCTAACAAGGCTGCATATAAGCTCACACCTAATCAGAACAAAGAGGTAGCAAGGCAAGTGTAGGAGTTATTGGAACAAGGATTGATTAAGAAGAGCATCAGTCCATGTGCAGTCCTGGTAGTGCTAGCATCAAAAAAAGGAGGTAAGTGGAGACTTTACACTGACTCAAGAGCAATTAATAGGATTACCATAAGGTATAGGTTCCCTATTCCTAGAATAGAGGATCTAATGGATTGTTTAGGAGGGGCTATGTATTTTACCAAGCTAGACCTTAAAAGTGGTTATCACCAGATAAGAATTAAGGAGGGTGATGAGTGGAAGACTGCTTTTAAAACCATAGATGGATTGTATGAATGGTTTGTAATACCATTTGGACTCACCAATGCTCTAAGCACCTTCATGGGGTTGATGAATGAATTGTTGAAGGATTTCACAAGCAGATTTGTGGTGGTGTATTTAGATGACATTCTCAACTATAGCAGAACCAAAGAGGAACACCTTGAACATTTGAGGTTGGTCTTAGAGAGGTTGCATGAGGAGAAGCTATCCATCAACCTAGAGAAGTGTGACTTCTTGAAAAAAGAGTTGGTTTACTTAGGATTTGTGGTGTCTAAGGGAACCTTGAAGATGGATCCAAGTAAAGTGGAGGCAATCTTGAATTGGCCTGCACCTAAAATAGGGACCGAGGTAAGAAGTTTCCATGGATTAGCTTAATTCTATAGGAAGTTTGTGAGGAATTTTAGTGGCATATGTGCACCAGTCCTTGACACCATAAAAGGAGGTCTTAAAACTAAGTTTAAATGGACAGAGCAGGTTGACAAAGCATTTCAATTATTAAAGCAAGAAATAGCCACAAAACCTATCCTTCTCCTACCTACATTTGATAAGCTATTTACCTTGGAGTGTGATGCAAGTGGAATTGTAGTAGGTGGTGTGTTGAGTCAAGAGGGAAGACCTGTGGCATTTTTCAGTGAGAAGCTTAATGAAGAAAAGAAGAAGTACTCAGCCTATGACCTAGAGCTATATGCATTAGTGCAGTCTCTAAAGAAGTGGAGACATTATCTACTCCCAAAGGAATTTGTAGTGTTCATAGACAATCAGGCATTGAGTTACATCAACACTCAAGAGAAGCTAAGCAATAGACATCTGAAATGGATGGAGTATCTCTAATCCTTCACCTTCACCATCAAGCATAAGAAGGGGCAACTTAACAAGGTGGTAGATTCATTGAGTAAGAAGTTGTTGACTATTCAAGAGTTACAGTTGCAGAGCATAGGCATAGAGGGTTTCAAAGACCTCTATGAAGGAGATGAAGACTTCACATCAACTTACAAGGTTTGTAAAGAGTTTGAGAACCATTTCCATGGTGAGTATGCAGACTACACTCTCCAAAATGGTCTCTTGTTCAAGGGTAACCTATTGTGTATACCTAGAGGATCTATGAACGGGAACCTCATCCAAGAGAAACATAATGGTAGTTTGAGTGGACACTTTGGGATGAATAAGACCCTAGATCTAGTACAAAGGTACTACTATTGGCCAAAGTTTCCAAGAGATGTGAAGAGGTATGTAGAGCAGTGTGGTGTATACCAAAGAGCCAAAGGTGGATCAAGCAATGCCAATTTGTATCAACCATTGCCAGTCCCTAACAGACCTTGGGAATGTATAAGCATGGACTTTGTAGTAGGACTTCCAAGACTAAAATAGGTATGGACATCATCTATGTGGTAGTAGATAGATTTTCCAAAATGAGTCATTTCATACCATATAAGACTACACATGATGCTAGTTATGTTGCACATCTCTTCTTCAAAGAGATTGTTAGGATTCATGGACTCCCTTTAAGCATTGTTTCAGATAGGGATAGCAACTTCATGCGTCATTTTTGGCAGACATTATGGAGGAGACACCCAAGGGGAGTATGTGAGTTGAGAGATCTGAGTAGTTTGGAGATGAAGAGTGGACAAGTAGAGGACTTCACCCAAACCATCAAGGAGGTACGAGAGCAAGTTAAGAAGGCCATCCTTGAATCCACTCACAAACTGAAAGCCAAAGTGGATGAGAAAAGGAGAGAAGTTTAGTTCAAGGTGGGTGACTATGTGATGGTCCATTTGAGCAAAGAAAGGATGCAAAGTGGTAAGCCTACCAAACTGCAGATGAAGAGGGTAGGACCTTGTCAAATTCTGGTGAAATATGGTGAGAACGCATATAAGGTTGATTTACCTTCAGACTTAGCCATTTCACTAGTCTTCAATGTTGCTGATCTGGTAATGTACAAGGGAGAGATAGCAGGGCAGACTGAGAATCAAGCCAAGGTGTTACAAGACTTGGATGTGAACACCTTACCTCAAGTGAAGAAGCCTGAAGTAGTGGAGATCTTGGAATCAAGAGTGAAGAAGTCTACTAGACACTAGGTCTACATGGAGCACTTAGTGAAATGGGAAGATCAACCAGTATCTGAAGCTACATGGGTGGAGGAGAGAAAGTTCAGGAAGCTTGGCATAGACTTAGTTCTCATCTCTTCTCCTATTTCTTAATTGTGTGTAGAGGGGGAATATGGTGTAGGAGCACCCTTTCAAGCTCTCCCTCCTTTTTTTGTTGGTATTATGATTCTTATGAAGCCATTGTATATAAAATAATGAGCCAAGTGCTCATAGGTCCTAGGTAGAGTCCTAGAGAAGATCTTAGGGGTCATAAGTCAAAATTGTGATGGCTTTGAAAATGGAGGTTGTGTGTGTCCTGGAGGTGTTTAGGGGTCCTTCATATCATGGTGGTGTCCTTACGTTGGCCGATTGTGGGTCTAGGAGTCATGAAGAGCAACATTGGGAAAGTTTCTCAAAAGTTGCATGACAACTTTAAAAGTTGTCAAGCAACTTTTCCACCATGTTGTCAAAATCATTAGGTTGGCATGGAAAACCATAAATGTGGCACACTGATCGAGGTATGGGTAGTATAATATGTTTTAAACCCTAAGTTAAAGGGTTGGTTGTCAAAGATTGTATGGCTCAAGCAAACTATACTGACTATGACTGTTTTTGAGTTACCAGTCTGTTTGAATGAAGTTACCGAGCAAACAAATGGATTGATTTGTGATCAAACCTATGTGGAATGTCTTCTTGGGTGTATATATCTTCATCGTGAGTGATTAGATTATCTTTTTGTTCACCGGTTGAGTGTGTTTGTAAATAGTTTGTGAATTGCAATTTTACTGTCCAGTTTTGGACTGGTTTGAGTAAATGAAGTCTTGACTCCATTCCCCATTGTGGAACCACCATGAAACCATGGGGAATGGATGTGGAGACCCTATACTATAGTCCCAAGAAAGAAGGGCCCTTGGAAATGCAAGGAGGCCAAGCAAATACCCATTCCTAGGCGAGACTGGACAGTGCTTGGTTAGGAATGGCTGTTGGTATAGAGGTCCTAATCCTTGTAGCCCTTTTTGAAGGCAAAAAACACTAAATTGTGAAATCAGTAAGGGGTTAAAGGCTTGAAACCTCTTGAGGTCTCATGAATGGGTGGAAAAACCTTGGAAAAGACCTAATACAACCTTGCTAAGGCCTTGGAAGGTGTAGAACAAGATTAGCCCTTATTAGCCATAGTAAGGGAACTTGAGTTTCATGAGTAGGTGAGACCTTTGGAGCAACATTGCAACTCATTGGTGGGTGGATTGGGAAAGGTCAGGGGATTCCTCAAGCAAAGTGAAGTCCTAGAGACCCTAGGGTGTGTAGAGAAAACCAGGTGATCCAAGGAAAGGATCCAAGAGCATAGACTAGGCTAGTCTATCCCATCCCATCCCATCAGAAGAGCATGACACAATTTCCAAAAATGAAAGGAAATTGGAATTTTAAAATTAGGGCCAAGGGTACCACTTAATTTTAAACTTAGAATTTTTAAAGTCAGCGAAGACTATAATTAACCTATTAATTTTTAAAAAGTTTCTTGAAATTTGAAATATTGAATTTTTGATGTATTTTTTATTCTAGAGGAATAAAAATTTGACAAAATTAGCCAATCTTCTAGATTTTAGCTATTAAATATAGACATAACAGTCTCCCAAAATTTCGGGAAAAAAGTCAAGGACCGTGGTGGGAATGCACATGGTCCGACCAACTGTTTTCAAAATTTTTTAGGGATGTATATTACAATGATTTCAAAGCTAACCCCAAAAAATTGGCAAATTTTACAATTTCTAGATGGACGAAATTAAGGTTCCAGTATAAAAATAGGGGCCTATTAGGGTTTTGAAGAAAAAGAGGAATTGAATTGCATATTTGAAAAATTTCAAACCTAATGGATAGGGACACCTTGGAAAATGTTTGTGAATGATTGATTTGAAATTTGTACAAAATCCAATTAAATTTGAAAATTAGGGTTTTATGACCTAACCACTTAATTTTGAAATTTGAATATTGGGAAAAAGGAGGGAAATTGAAAATTTGAATTGTAGGAATGAAAACAAGTCTGAGAACAATAAAAAATCTGAAAATTAAATGAAAAACCAATTTTTGCACAAGTTCAAGATGATTTTTAAAAATTAGGGTTTTAACAAGTAACCTCTTAATTTAATAAATTTTATTTGCAAATTGAACAAGACAATGAAGAAATTGAATTTTATAACCAAAACAAGTTTTAGATCTAAGATAACCACAAGCAATTTTTACAAATCACAAGTTCAATTTTAAGTTTAAAAACTAGGGTTTTCAATGATTTAACCACTAAATTTGCAAAAAATTTAAACTTGCAAATGAAAAATATGCAATTTTACTTAAAGGAAAGCATGCAAGACATTTGATTCACCAAAATGTAATGTGGTGAATGTGTGAATGAGAGATCAAGAGGAAAACTACCCTTTCGCTCCAAGGAGAGATGAGAGTTTAACTACGTATTTCCCTCAAACACTTTTCACCCAATTACATTGGAAGAGGATAGGAGAATTCACTAGATTCAACCTTCAAAGAAGAAGATAGAATTCTAAATGAAATAGGAATGATAAGATAATCCCCCTCTTCTTATTTGAAATGGAAAGGAATTGATTGAATTATAGTGGCAAAGAACTGATTATAAGTTGAGATTGGATTATGGGATGAAGTTGTGCACCTAGATCTAGTAGTAATATGTCAAGAAAAAGTTGCCTTATGAATTTGAGGAAAAGTTGTCGAGACTGTGGTGGAAATATACATGGTCCTCCAAAAAATCCACAAAATGAAAAGGGTTTTTTTTCCTTTGTATATGGAGCCCGAATCCAAAAGTACAGTTGTGCACCTGAAACCTAAACACATAAAAGAGAGGAAAATGGGTTGGTATTGGGGGTTTGCCTTTAGGTCAAACCCCAGTTTTGGAATTAACCAAGTAATTAAAGAAAGTACTTACAAGTAGATGTAAATGAAAGAGTGAATTGTAAATCACCTCAAGGGAGGTTGTGATAGTAATGTTGATAGAAATGCTTGTGTGGAATTGAATGTTGGAATCAATCTCCTCTTCAATGGTTGAATCCTTGACTTGAATGCAACACCTAGCCTTGAAGGGAGACTTGAGAATGCTCAATGCTAGAAAGTAATGCTTGAATGCTTGAATACTCTTGAATGCTTGATCACAAATTTTCACCTTATTGAACTTATGCGAATGAGAGGGAAAATGCCTCTTAAATACATGTCAATTAGGGTTAATGAAATTGATTTTCACCACAAGCCAACATCGGGGAATTTTCCCACTCATTGCACAACCTACAATGCATGCTCTAGGAAAGGTCCTGCCCCAAACTAGGGTAAGAATAGGAGTGCCTCGCCCCTGTCCTGGGAGGACAAGGGTGCCATGCCCCTTTCGTAGGGGGGACACGGGCACCATGCCCCTGTCTTATCCATTTCTCTAGGGTAGAGTGTAGACAGGGTGGTGTGGAAGCCATGTAGGAAGCCGATTCTGAGGGTTGAGCATTCTTCGATCTTTGATCAGGCTAGAGGATTCGTTCTCACATGTGTGAGGACCCTAATGCAGTTGAAAATGGCTAGGGTCACAATTTTATGACACTACAATTGATATTCAAAAGAGATTGGATTCAGTAAATGAGAAATCGTCTATTTAAGTTAAGAAGACATTGCGAAAGAAGAAGCATATTCCTCCAAGAAGAAGGGAAGGTATAAAAGAAAATAAATTAAGAATATTGAAAGGGAACCAATTGCTTGGACTAGAGTATATGAAAGAATGAATAATCAATTCAAATCTATTAAAAAAAATTCTCCAATATTAAATTAAACACTTTTTCTATGTGAAGCCCCACATTAAATATTTACAATGTTACATATGTAATACATAAAGTAACACCAAAAATGTAATACTCATGTGATGTTGTAGTTGTACCTCCCCTAAGTTCACCCTAAATAATAATAAATTAAATATTATAATGTTATATAATGTGTACAATACCCAATTTTGTAACATTCTCCCACCTATTTTATACATTTAAAATCAATATGAATAACATAAATGATAATTTTATTGATTTAATCAAAAAGAAGCAAAACCAAAGCAAGGACATTGATGAGATCAAGCGGACTATTGAGAATATAGAGCAACTAGAGTTGGAAGTTGTTGAGTTGCTAAAGAACTTTACCTAGGTTTGTCTTTTCTCCTCTTCTTTTTCTGTTGTCTGGCATTTTGTCTCTGTAGGTTGTGTCTTTCTACTGCTGGTTTTTTGTATTTTGGCTAGCTATCTTTTCTATGTTTGATGTCTTTTGCTTTCCTAGTGTTTTCTAATGGCTATATTTTGATCTAATGTTGTAGAGGGTTTTAGGGGCCCTTCAAAACCCGTTTTGCCCTAATCAAAAACATAAATGATAATTTTATTGATTCTCTAAAAGTTTAAATTAATGAGATCTGGTATTTAAAAAAATGTACCTATCTATTTATCAATTTCAATTCCTTGACTAGTAATAAATAGAATATAAGTTTAGACTAAACAATTGAATGATATATACATATAAACATACAATAGATTTTATAAGAAAAATAAAGACTATTATCCTCTAGAGTGGGTCTACCAAAATTCTCAAAGAGTTGTTAACAAGAATTAGGGGCCTATGTTAATCTAAGATATTTCATGGATTTTTAAATTCTCCCTACTTAAAAGTTTCAAATAAAATAAAATAATTTTCACATAAAAAATTTATGAACTAAACAATAATATAGCTCAAAACTTTGAAAATGTTATACAAGTTATCACATAAATAGGAAACTCATTAAATTAGGAAGAAAATTAATAAATTATAAGCTGTTTATTTTTTGGCTATTACTTGTACCAGCTGTTTTTTTCTTAAATTGCTGTCTCTCAACTATACTATTTTTAATGATATTTTTCTGTCTGCAATTATTGTCTGTAGTTGTTAGTTTGATTTGTTGGCCTGTCTTCTAGACCTTCCTATTGTTCTATGATCTTGGGTTGGAGGCCCTTCTCTTTCTTACAATCTGAGTCGAATCTGCAAACCATACTCTTGCAGATTCAATGGAAGAAATGAGGAGAGGACCTCTTGCAGTTAAATGGAAGAAATGTATCCATCTTCATTCTGACCAAAAACTCTGAAAGCTTCCATTTAATCTTTGATTCATCTTTTAATTTTGTGTCATCTTTAGAAGATGGACTGATAGAGATGAACAAATTCTTCAAATCGCACATAGCTACAATTGGTTTCATCTTTGCACAGAAAGGGAACATACACGTGATACCTTTTTCCGAAATTGGTACCCCAAGCCTATTTACGAAGCCACTGATTTCACCCACACCAACAACCCCATTTGCATTTTCATCTACAATTTCATATGTTCTTCTAATCTTATCAGGATTGGCCATTAATTTATCTAGGGAAGGAAAATCTCCGTTAAACTCAAAAATTGTAGTACAGAAACCCAATAGAGCTAAGAAATAATTGTGTTTGAAATCATGTCTGTTGCTATGACTGTATTTATGGCATGGTTCAAAGTTCCTTGTTGGGATGTGGAAGGAAATGTGTAAGAAGTGTAGAGGAAAATGACAACCGCGGACTGATTCCTCATCGCAAAGATATTCGTTTATCGAAGATTTGATTCCGTCAACGTTCGTAACTTTGGACTCTATCCATCGCAAGAATCGGTTTGAAAGCTTTCCTAATTCAAGTAACCAGCGAAGAAATGGCCGTATGGCAGACAAGTCATGAGAAAGTTCTTTTCATGGGCTCGGTCATCGTGGACGCAAAAATTAAAGCGAGTCAAATGAGTTTGTAGTTTTGTCATGGAATCAAAACAATGTTATTTTTTTCATAAATAAAACAATAATAATGAGCAACTAAATTAAATTGAAGTGGTATATTGATGATTATACTTATACATGTAAAATATCATTGTTAAATAACAGGAAATTTGGAAGTAAAGATTTAGAGTGATGTGGTTTTTGAGTGGGGATCGTAATATTAAATTTTTTCACATGTCTACTTTTAAAGACCGTGCTTCAAATAGAATTCACTTTATATCTTATAACAATGTTGTGCTCGATAATGATGAAGATATCGTGACTGTTGCTATGGAGTTTTTCTCTTCAATTGTTTCTAATGATCAAGTGCTTTTGCATGAGTGTCACATAGATATTGTTGACAATTTACACTCAATGGATTCATTTTGTTGTCATTGATAGCAACAAGATCAGATGGAAATCATTTACCGGCCCTAGGAGGCATATACCGGCAGATACCGACTTTGGAGCATTCATAGCTACATCGACACCGACACCGGCATCAATACTTCTTTGGAAGCCGACATCAAGGAGGATTTACTTAAATCATTTTGTAATTATTATTGTCAAGGCCGACATTGAATATATTTTGTAAATGATTTGTAAGCCGACATAAGGCATATCATTTGTAATAGGTATATAGGTCAGTCTACTAGGTTATTTTGAAGAGAGACAAAAGATATGTGATAGATGATATGTGTGGATATAGGAGAATATAGCAGAACTGTATGATGAGAAATATATGTATGAAGATGATTTTGTATACGAGTGTTATATCATGCAATGATGTATAGATAGCTTGGAAAACATTCTTGGAGGAGTAGAGATAACGGTAGCATTTCAGGGTTTATGAACTGGTAAAGAGCAGAGACAGAACCAAAACTCTATTTGGCATAGCAGATGTATTCTTGAGTTCATTTTCAGTAACTTACTTTAGTAGAAAGCTTGTAGTTAGTGAGGCTCTTTAGTGATGAGTAGTATGCTCTAGGTAGTGTGCCTTCCTGCAAGTGTAGGCCCCTATTATATGTAATATCTTTTCATTTGGTCAGTGAACTAATATTTTGGGTCACAAATCCCACCGTGGTTTTTCCTCATTTTGGTTTTCCACTTATAAATCCTATGTGTTTTGGTGTTCATTTATGTGGATGGTTTATTTGCAACTTGTTATATGTTGGTTTATTTACCGGTTTATATTAAAAGGATAAAAATTGTTCATTCTGGTAGAACACTGATTCACTCCCCCCCCCTCTTAGTGTTCTTGGATCCCAACAATTGGTATCAGAGCCTGGTACCTTGGAAGAAGTTTAACAGCTTGGGGAAGATCCTGAAACCGGAATCTTTGAACATGGCTATGGAGAAGCAACTTGAGATGGTTCTTGAGGATTATGATGCTTAAAGGATGAAGGACTTGAAATTGCAAGAAGAATTGAATTCTGCAAATGAATTCATTGTTATCCTGTAAGAAAGGTTATCATCTGCTCAAGCCAAGAGAAAAGAACTTTTGCAGAAACCGAATGATGAGGAGAAGAATGCTCTTAAGGAACAATGTCAAAAACTAAGTCAGACAAACATGCTCATGAAGAATGAAATGTAAGATCTAATTATGAGGTTATCTAAAGATATTGAGGATAGAAAGAAGAAGGAAGATAATCCTGTTATATATCTAAAGAACAAATTTGATGAATGTGGCAGATTGACTCATGAGAATAATTTGTTGAGAACTGATTTGGCACACTCCCGAAACAATGAACAAGAACTTGAAAGACAAGTAACTACTCTGAGAGATGATCTGACTACTGCAAGTTAATATAAAGAAAATTTTAGGATTAGTATTGCACAACTGGATGACTTATTGAAAAAAAAAAGACAGATTGATGATTCTAGATGACTTGGATTTGTACAAGGTGAAATCTCCGGTATTGCAAATGAAGAACAAACAACCGCTATGCAGAACTCATCAGAACAGAGGAAACCAGTAAGGCAACCTAACGCTTATAAATTCAATGGTAAATGTTTTGTTTACAATAAATTTGGGCATATGGCTAAACTATGTAGAAATAAAGCAAATCAAAACTACAATTTTGTTCCCGGTCAATGCACAAATTGCAAGAAATATGGTCATAGATTAGAAGATTGCAGAATGAATGTTAAATGCTATGCATGTGGAAAGTTTGGACATTTTGCTAATCATTGTAGGTCAAGAAATGACACCAGATATGTCAAAGAAATTCAGAAGAACAATGTTACATGTTATGCATGCAACAAAATAGGTCATATTGCTAAGTATTGCAGAAGCAAGACTCAACCAGTTAATAATGATAAAGATAATAAGAAAGGAAAGAAGAAGGTAGATGAAATACAACAAGATCACACCAAGAGATGGGTTAGAAAATCTGAAGAACCAAGTGGAGATGGATCTATACCGGCAACTCCACTAGTAAAATAGGGTATTCCTCCACCGACGGGAAATTCCATCGGTAACTGAGGCATAAGCCTTAGGGGTTGGCAAAGTCATTGCTAAATTTTGTATATTACCCCAGAAGAGACATAAGGAGATATGGAAAGTTGTGTTCATCATCAATGAAGGTTCACCTGACACATGACTGTGAAACCGACATCCGTAGGGTTGTTGGTGAGGCATTTATTACAGAAAATTAGGGTTTTATTTGCTTATAAAAAGGGGTAAGTAAATTCATTTTCACTCACTGAGCATTCAATCATTCAAAGTGAAGTAAAGGTGAGTTAAAAGCAAGCAAAAGCATTGTGAAAGGATTTCGAGCAGTTATCTAAAGCACTGAATCTTCCAACGGTATTCTCTTTTAGGTATTTTTTGAAATGGCATCTGGATCTTCAACTCCTACTTTCATTGGAAATTGCACCATTGTCGAAGTCAAGGATAGGTTAAGGCTAGTATTTAAGGAGGTTCCCAATATTGCTAAAAAGGAAGACTCTACGAGAGCATTTTCTAGGGTTCCTGAAGGTGTAATGTATGTTGAACATGTGAGGGCATACATTCACGGCACCCTTCAGGATTTGGGCACAGAAACATAAAAAGCATGTATCAATTCGTGATACTGGAAGACTTTGGAACCATCAAACCGGAATACAAAACAATCGAGGATCTAGGGTTAATCGATATTATGTACATACCGGAATTCAAAGATGAAGTTATCAGATACGTTCTGAGTAGGGTTCATAGTGAATTTATTTGGTTAGATAGGCCTTACATGATCACAAAGGAGGCTATTCAAGTTGTCACCGACTTACCCAGGGTCGGACAAGAACCTGGCAAGAAAATTTCAAAAACAAAGGTCAAGAAACTCACTGGTGGTACACCTGATAATAGATCAATGAGGATCAACACAATCACCAACACAGATATAAAATTTGCAAGCATGATCATAGGTTACAAGATAACTCAATCCAACCGATTGAATTATGTTTCTAGTTCATGCATTCATTCTACATATTAGATGTTGAGGAACAATGTGAAGTATGATTTATGTGAATGGATGAGGAGTGAATTGATGTTAAATCCTGGTAAGATCAAAGGAATCAAGAAAGGCACTTTTAGATATGGAAACATGATTGTTTGTTTAATGCTTTACTTCTTGAATGAGCTATCCGGTCTAGGGAAGAAGCATTGGGCTCATGACATACCAGTAGGTATGTAGATCAAGGAAGCAATCACTAGTCTTGGTACCGACAAAGATGAGAAACATTGGGGCTATTTTAAGACTTTTCAAGAAAACATGAAGCAAAGAGAGAGATTCTCAAAGAATATTGTGGAGAAGTATTTCACTGATATCTGTTTCATGGTAAAAATTGATGAAACCCTTATGGAAGCAGTTGAACCTAGGCAAATCTGGATTATTGAGCTTGGATATGAGATGGATGATAGTACTTTTGAACTCTCTGCAAAGATGTTGTTAGATGCCCCATTAGATGATAAAACATAGAATTTTGGTATAGCAGGAGAGAAGGCTCTTGAAGTGAAAACTAGTTTTAACAGGAAGAGAAGAGAAAAGAAAATAGAAAAGATGCCTGCATATGTACAAGATGTGATTTATAAGATAGACACTCAACTGGGTTCTAAATCCAAATAGGTAGCTAAACTAGCAGAGGTTGGCACTGTAGAAGTGAAGAAGCCACAAGTTCACAATTCCCCTATCACTTCTGATTCTGATTCTAAGGATAATGAACCTCTAGCTTTCAAATGGGTTTAAAGATAGAATGTGGTAAAACTACCAGTAGAGAAGAAGGCGGCAAAGCCTTGGAGGAGATTTGTTACAAAGGCAACTAGGCCTACTGCACCTCTACCACTAGCAAGGAAGCCTATGCAAAAGAGGAAACCAGTCACATTGACAACCACAAGCAAAAAGAAGGGTGTGGATACTAGAACTGGTAAGACCACAATGACCTATGCTAAGCTTATTGATGAAATTATAAAAGATGGAATATTGAAAAATGTATCAAAATATTATGAATATTTAGAAGAGAATGAGAAAAATGAATTAGAAGAGGATATTTTTTGTATATAGACATTTATAAGAAATCCTTAGTTGAAATTTTGGAGATACCTTTATCCTTGTATAATAAAATTGAGGCTAGGAGAATTGACGCTATCAAGAGAGATAGGGAGATTAAGGAAGTTGCACTTTTGGAACTGTGTGGTGCTGTAAATAATAAAGAAATGAAAACATGTATAGATACTACAAATAGGACAGTTTTGAGTAGTAAATCCCAATAGACAAGCCTTATGTTGGGGAGAGTAAATGAGGTTATAAATGAGACAAGTAAGCGATGGACCAAATTCTTTCAGAAAAACCCAGACTTTCTCACATCTCAAGAAGAATTTGCAATGACAACAACTTCCACCATTCCTAACAAATCAAAAGGGAAGGGTATTTTGGGCAGTTCCACTCCTATTTTGACACAACTGACATTAAATATAGATATTCAGACATAACCGACAACTAAGGAGAGTGTACAGTCTGTACTGACACATACCATTTTTGAGGAAAGCAATGTACAAGACACTAGAAATACTATGGATAATACTCCATTGGCAGTAACCAACACTACACCAAGTGGTGAAGCCACCGATTCAAAAGAGGTTGAGATGGACAAAGTAAAAGCAATTGAGTCCATATTGATACGTAAAACTGATTCCCCGGAAAAGGTAAATTGGCAATTGACACTTCTCATGTTGAGAATAAATCAGTCTCTTAGTTGAGTCCAACTGAATTAATGATGATCGCTACTCAGAAATTATTGAAGGAAGGTACTACAAATAAAGGATTAATTGATCAATCGGTCTCAGTATTGCATAGAATGATACCTAACTGTCAGATTGAAGATGGAGCAAGCCGTTCCAGGAAGCTCAAGACTCTTACAAAGCACATATCCAACAATTTTCAATCTCTGAGGCAGATTGCAGACCGACAGGCTTTGGACAAATTCATAGCAACCAAAAGAACAACTTTTGATCAGATTATAGAAACAAAAGAAGAATAAAATTGAGGACAAACTTATTCCTATTCAGCTTTGTTTATAATAATGTACAAATATCTACAAAGTGTGTTGTAACATAGAAATTCTTATAGCTAATGTAGATAGCAGATTGAAGGAGTTATAGGATAAGATGGCTAAAAGTGCTAACTCTTTAGATGGACTGACTGCACTGACCACATCTGTTGATGGACAAATTTTGTCCTTGGAGAACCAAATTTTTTCTTTTTAGAAGGAGACAGATAAAATCATGATAAGAGCAAGAAATCTAAGAGGATTGGTAAGTCCTAGACTAGATTCATTGGGTGTTCACAAGAAAGAGTGCATGGAAATGATAGCTAAACCTACACCGACAGATATCCAAGAGAAGGATTCAACACTTACCCACTTACTAAGTGGACTTGCATCTATTTCTGATACTTTCAAATCTGGCTAGGATACATCTCTTCAGTTATTGCAAAAGGCATACTTGGAAATCTTGAAGATGACTAAGCTCTAGTGAAACTAATAGTATTCTTTTATTCTTTCAATTCTTTCACCGGTCTTTGGCATTAATGTCAAAAGGGGAGTATGCACATATGCAAAAATAATTAAAAAAAAAAATCAGAGAAACACATTGGAAGGATATGAGATGGAGTGTATTTCTCAGGGGGAGCATACCGACAAGGAATCCATTTTTCACATGAGTGTTGCCATCAATGCCAAAGGGGGAGATTGTTGGCAATTGACACTCATTGGATTCATTTTGTTGTCATTGATGGTAACAAGATCAGATGGAAATCATTTACCAGCACTAGGAGGCATATACTGGCAGATACCAGCTTTGGAGCATTCAGGACTACACCGACATTGGCACTGGCATCAATACTTCTTTGGAAGCCGACATCAAGGAAGATTTACTTAAATCATTTTGTAATTATTACTGTCAAGGCCTACATTGAGTATCTTTTGTAAATGTATTATAAGTTGACATAAGGCATATAATTTGTAATAGGTATATAGGTCAGTCTGATAGGTTATTTTGAGGAGAGCCAAAAGATATGTGATACATGATATGTGTGGTTATAGGAGAATATAGTAGAACTATATGATGTGAAATATATGTATGAAGATAATTTTGTATGCGAATTTTATATCATGCAATGATTTGTAGATAGCTTGGAAATAATTCTTGGATGAGTAGAGATACCTGTAGCAATTTAGGGTTTCTGCACCGGTACAGGGTAGAGACAAAACCGAAACTCTATTTGGCATAGAAGATGCATTCTTGAGTTCATTTTCAGTTACTTACTTTAGTAGAAAGATTGTAGCCAGTGAGGCTCTTTAGTGACGAGTAGTATGCTCTAGGCAGTGTGCCTTCCTGCACGTGCAGGCCCCTATTATAAGTAATATCTTTTTCATATGACCAGTGAAATGATATTGTGGGTCACAAATCCCATCATGGTTTTTCCTCATTGAGGTTTTCCACCTATAAATCCTATGTGTTACGATGTTCATTTATGCGGATGGTTTATTTGCTCCTTGTTATATGTTTGTTTGTTTATCAGTTTATATATGCATGGTATAAAAGGATAAAAATTGTTCATTTCAGTAGAACACTGATTAACCACCCCCCCCCTTCTCAGTGTTCTTGGATCCCAATAGATATTCTCAATGAGATCCCCCGCTTGGTTTCACATGATATGAATAGAAGGGTTAGTGCAGGATCAAGGGGGGCCAAAAAGTGGCAATGTGAAAAAAATAGCCTTCCTCACTTGCCTAAAAATGCGAAAATCCATGTTGACTTTTTGCTAGGCCTGGGTGTCAGTACACCTTGGCCTAGTAATTACCTATGCAAATCGGATATCTGATAAAATCGATAAAATCGAATATCCGATTGTTATTTGTAATTTTAATTTTAAAAACATATTATATGTTACATATTATATAATATATATTATATATAAGGTAATAATATATTATATAATACGTATTATATAATATATTATTATATTATATTATATTATAATATAATAATATATTATATAATACAATATTATATTATATATAATATGATATAATATTATATTACATTATATATTATATAATATAATATTATATTATATTATATTATATTATATATTATAGTATATATAATATAAAACAATACATATTTGTAGCGTCGTAAATTGTATGCACTTGCTAGGGTGGTACAATTTCACACCTAGTTTAGCACCCGCCTTGGTGCATTTTGCATTTTGCATTGCATTTCCCCTTTAGCACTTAATTAATCAAATTAATTAGGTCTAAGGTCCTATTTTATCATTTCCTACATCATAAAGTTGGGCCCTTTCATTAAAGTGTGCCATTTTCATTTTATTCCTCCTATACATCATTCAATCAAAAACCCTAATTAGGTCCTATTTCGAACTTGGGGGCTTGATTTCGGGGGTCAAAACATCTCGAAATCACCTGTAACTTCGGGATTCTCTCTAAAATCATCATATCCGACGGCCCTGAAAATTTGGTGAAAAGTTGTCGGGACCGTGGCGCCCGGTGCACATGGTCCCGGACATTTTTCTCGAAATTTTAGGAGCGCGATCCAATCATAAAATAAAGCTTAACCCCAAGAAATTGGCGGGATATTCAATCTCTAGGTCGGCCAAAATATGAATTTATGACCTAGGGTTTCATATATAAGAGCTCTCTTTCTTCATTTGAAAGGATGGGGAATTTTGGCTTTCGAGGACCTTCTATGCAGCGAAAGAGTAGATCTTTGAAGACTTCAACAACATTTTGTTGAGAAAATTGGTGTCTCAACCTTGCATTTATGCGAGGTTACTATTTATAGTAAGTTTTCATTTGAGCACGAAATGGTGCGAAACTCTCCCTGAAGCTTCTGGTTGGCTAGATAAGCATTCCGGCAAAGTTTCATCGCAAGGTCACAGCTAGTTTTGAAGATATTAAAGTTTTCGTCTTGGAGGGGTGCAATAAAATATTTAAACTTAATTTTGGGGACTTTAGAGGCTCCGAAACGCCCTAAAAAGCGGCCGTAACCGACAAAGCTGGTTACGAGGTGATAGAGCACTTCGCGAGCTTTCCGGCGCTTTAAACGGTTCGTCAATCGGACACCCGGTTCTCAAGTTATGGCCTCCGGAAGTTTGTACTCCTGAAATAGGAAAAATAATTTGTATCGGATATATAAATGAGTGGTAAAAGGGAGCGACACGTGTTGATGTGTGCTTTAACATGTCATAGAAGGGAGATAAGGTCGGCTACACTTTATTGGGTGGTTTTAGCCCATGGTTTTGCAATACCGTTTGATGGTTTCTTGTATTGTATCTCCTATTTATGAGGTGTGTGAGATAGAGGTTGTGTGAAAGAGTCTTATGGTTATTCAGTTGCCTCTGAATCTCTGATTAGTGGTACTCCTATGAAGAGCTTGCTCTGCAAGTATTTTGTAATCTATTTTTGATTGCTGAATAAAATATTGAGCTGCTTTTGGAGGGTGGGGTTTTTCTCCCGAAAGGGTTTTCCCCACGTAAATCATTGTGTTGTGGTATGAATGCTATTATATCTATTTCTATTTTCTGTAACTGTTGTAATGATCTGAAAAAGTTTTGCATTACCCTCCTCTCAAGGTTAGTGTAGGAAGTTGTTTCCGCTACTTAACTTCTTTACACATTCAACATCCTTCTATCAAGCATTTATCAATTTCATTCATCCATTTAGGGCTTTGAAGACATTGAAGAACAATAGGAGATTATCGACTGAAGATTGGCTTGTACTCCTCCCTTGAGGGTTGGGTATGATTTCATATTGTTTTCATGTCTTTGCATGAGCTTCAATATATCCTTTATTCATGCTTTAGATCACTTTGCATCTTGATTTAGAGCATTTACATTATCATTTACAAGCAATTAGGGTTTACTTTCTAGGTTGCTCTAGTTTGCTTTCTTGCATTTAAGGACCTTGCACACACACTAGGTCTGCACACACAATACATTTTACAATACAAATTGGCTATTCGTGGAGGTGGAAATCACCGAAGTGGGGGTTTGACTCAGGCAAAACCCTATATAGCTGCCCACCACACCTTTTCAGATATAAGTGCAGGTTTCGGGACTCGGACGACGCCGCAGGTTGCAGATCCGGGAGAAGCAGACTGAGACCGACCTTCCCACCAAATTTCAGAGCAAAAGACCAGGACAGGGGCGTGGGGCGCCCTGGTCCTGCCAGGACAGGGGCGCTGGGCGCCCTGGTCTATGGGACAGGGGCGCTGGGCGCCCTGGTCCCTGGGACAGGGGCGCTGGGCGCCCTGGTCCCTGGGACAGGGGCGCTGGGCGCCCTGGTCCTCCTGACAGATAGCATTTTCAGCATTTTTGACAGCTTTTTCCAGAGTGCAAAACAGCAGTTTCCGGAGCAATTTCAGGGGCAGAATCAGGACAGTGGCACCCGCGCCCCCGTCCCGAACATTTTCACTCAAATTTTAACTCTGGGTACACATTTACATTCTTGTCTTGTCCTTGGGTTTACAGCTTTCCATCATTTAAGTTCAATTCTGTAATCTTGTTATTAGTTCATATTTGCACTTTGGGGTTAGGGATTGAACTTGCATCATTTTATCTTTCAATTACAACAAAGGAATAGAAATCCTAATAGGTAGCCCGTGGCTCTCTCTTCCACAAAAAGAAGTAGCCAATTGTGTGATACCTCTAGGCTCTTTCGTATTCCACAAATGTGTGCTTGAAAGTGAGATTAGGGCATGTTTGCTTAGTGTCACTTTTTCCCCCACACATTTTGGTGAACCCGACGTGAACTCCAATCTTCTCTAATTCTGATTTAGGTTTTCAAATTTGAGTGTTTTCAAATTCAAATTTGTATTTAAAAGTTTTAATTTCTTGCAAGATTGAAAAATTTAGAGGAAATTTTTGCTAAAACCCTAATTTTTCAATTCAAAGTTGAACTTGTGGATAGCTTAATTTGGATCAATAATTTCAAATTTGATTTAGGAACTCATTTGAATCATAAATTTCATTTTCTAAATCTACATTCTAAGTGCTTGCATTGGTTGAAATTAAACATTTCCTTCTATTTTGCATGTGTTATCATTTGAAAGAGGAAAATTGTTGTCATGATGCTATCATTTCATAGATGTGATAATGGGTTGGCTTCCCTTGTTTCAATTTTTCCATCTCCTAAAGAACCTCCCCTCATCTATAACAACATTTAAGTGCCTAAAAGAGTTGCTACCGATCCCTTTGAGACTCTCCCATGCTCTAAGGATGAAGATTTTAAGAGTGGTCTTAACAACTCTCCTAAAATGTGCCCTTCCTATCTAGCTATCCTAGAAGAAGAGAATGATATCATAAACACCTTTCTTAATGTTGCTTTACCTTCCCTACATGATGCCTCTCTAAGTGAAAAGGTATTGATGGACATTGACTTATTTTCTCCTAAATTTGGTCCTTCCAATGGGGGCATGTTAGTGCAACAAGAGGTTATGAACACTTCTTTCAAAGATCTCCTTCCTAAGCATGAATCTTTGGAGAAATATGTTCATGTTCCTCCTAAAAAACACTCCCTTCATGAGGATCCTTTTGTGCAAGAAGAAGACATTATCCCTACATTTCCTAGTGATGGCATTTCCTTTTCCAACAAAATTCCCACTAGAGATGATGAATTAATGATAAATGCTTACCCTTCTCCTAAAGTTTGTTTTACTCATAAGCATCCCTTAGAGAAAGAAGATGAAATAATAAGTAATTTCCTTAATTCTCTCTCCCCTAAAGATCATATTGAACATATTTTGAGGAAAGAGGATGAGTTTAACACATCTATTGATGCTCTTCCTCCTAAGGATGAGGAATTAATAAACAAAGTTATCTCCTCTCCCGAAATTGACAATACTTCAAACATTCCTTTCAACAACTTCACTATTTGGGATGAACCATTAGAAGAAGGCGTAGATTATTCTCTCTCTCTTGATAATTTCTCACTTTCCTTGAATCTCAATTATTCTCCCTCTAAAAAAGCATCTCCCTCTCCTCAACTTGGTTCTACTCATAAGGATACCCTAGTTCAAAGCAAGATGGTTAACATCTCTTTCAAATATCTCCCTCTTAAAAGTGAGACTTTAGAGAGTAATGTTGATCCTTCTCCTAGAGAGTTTATTCCCCATGTAGATCCTTTGATGATAGAGGATGATATGACCTTTCCTAGTATTACTTTGCCTACTAGAACATCAATGCCTACCCCTTGTCTCTCTCCTAAAATTGATTTAATCCGTGATGAGATTTTAGTGCAAGAGAAGACTATCAACAATTCTTCCAACACTTTTGTTCATTCCTCTGAACCATCCTCAATCAATTTGATACGTGTGAATGAAACACCTAACAAACCTCTCTTCACTGTCCAAGGTGCTTGTTCTTCTCAAAATTCTCAACCTTTAAATAAGCCTATCTTAGTGGTTCAAGGTGGTTATGCTAATGATTCTTTTTGTACTCCTAAGAAACCTATTATTACTGTGCAAGGAGGTTATTCTTCTAAGAGCCCTTATGAGTATGCTAAGCAACTGACTAGAGAGAGTTATCATGCGGTTGCCCATACCAATAACACAAGAAACAATAGGCAACCTAATCCTCCTCCAGTTATCCCAACTTCACTTCCTCCTTCCCAACCTACTCTTCCTCAAGCTCCTCGTATTTCTCAAATGCTTAGTAAGGACTATGATCTTATAGAACAACTTAAAGCTACCCCTACTAAGATATCCCTTTGGGATTTGATCCAAACTTCTTCCGCTCATCATGGAATGTTACAAGATGCCTTGAAAGATTTGAATGTTCCTCCACCGAATACATCTAGTAATATAGCATCTTTAGTTAACTCTGTGATGAATCCTAAAGCTCAAATTGTGTTTACCCAAGATGAGTTGCCTACTAGTGAAATTCAACAACAATATGATCCCTTGATGATTGTGGTTATCATAAATGACAATGCTATAAGACGAACACTGGTAGATAATGGTTCTGGCCTTAATGTGTGTAGCATTAATCTATTGCATAAGATGAATGTGGATACATCCCTTATTGAGCCTGACTCTCGTCCCATTCGAGGCTTTGATAATGTGGCTAAGTCTTCATTAGGTATTATCACCTTACCCATCACAGTGGGACCTGTTACTTTGCCTACTCCTATCCATGTTATGTCGGGAAATCTAACATACAACTTGTTATTAGGGAGGCCTTGGATTCACAGTATGCAAGCTGTCCCCTCTACATTGCATAGACAAGTTAAATTCGTTTATAACAATAAGACATATACCTTGATAGGTGATACTAATCTTCAGGCTTGTTTGCAAACATCTACTTCCAAAGGGAGTTCTTCTAAACCTTCCTCTTCTAGTGATGACTCGTTAAACAAGATACGTATGGATGAATCATCACCCTCTAATAATCAAAATTCTTTGGATGAGTCTGGAGCTCCTGAAGAAGATCCTTCTCGACTTGAGTTTACACATGAAAAGGCTTTTGATCCTGAGAAGGTTCTCGCAAAAGATGATTGGGGATCTCTTGATTTTAATCCCACCTTTGTAGGTGAGTATAGGGTTCCTCCTAGAGATCTTAAAGGTAAAAAGAAGGAAGAAACTAGAGATCAATCAGTCTTACTTGAACCTATGAGCAATAATTTTGTGGCCGCTTCTCAAACTTCTTCTCCTCACACCTCTAACTATGAAGAGTTTGATTCTTTGTCTTATGAAAAACCACCTTCTCTTCCTAAAATGGCTGATCGTTATGGTCATGGTTTTCGCATTTTTGCTAAGCATGGGTATCATGGAAATGGTTGTGGTGCTCATGAACAAGGGATAAAAGTTCCTCTAGAGACTAATTTTCACAATTATGCCTTTGGACTCGGCTATAATCCCTGCAAACGTACCAAAGCATCTAAAAGACCATCTCTCAATGTGAATGCTATATTTAGTAGTGATGATGATCTCACTTCAACTAAATCATCTTCTACTTCTATCAACTCTCATTCCCTTCATAAGGAAATCTTGGCGATGAACAAATCTCTTTATGACTCCCCTCAAATTTCTAAATCCACTTATGAATCTTTATTTCCTATTCATCATAAAGTCCTTTCCTCCAAGGATAAGGCTCTAATAAATTACACTCATCCCTCTCCTAAGATTTCTTGTGACTTTTCTTGTTCAATTTTTATCATTTTACACATGTTTTTGATCTCACTTATAGTTGAGCATTTAGCATGTCATATTCAAATACCTCATTCAATCTATCATGTCTTTAAATAACATTAATGGCTGTTATGTTGCTCATCATTATGTGACATTGGTAGCTCATTTACTGGGGGCTCATTGTCATTCATGATGGTACAATTTCAAGTGCAATCATATTTTTGAAGCAACATAATAACCTAATTTTCTTGTTCCTATGGGGACAAGAGTGATTTCATACATCTCTTCTTTTGCTTATGTCCAAATCACTCCCTAGAAGATTGTGTAAGTCCTTCTCATTGAGGCAATGATCTTTCCTTATTTTTATCTAAGGATCCACTTTTTCCTATTTCGTGGATGGTGTGAAATTTATTACATGATGTTATTCCTTGTATGCATTTGTTGTTGTTTGTTCAAGGATTCTCTCTTACAAGAGGTGTAAGTCCTTGACTACAACCTCTTTTGCACTTGGTAAACTACATCCATAATGAATTTACTCTCCCAATTGGGTTAAAAAGAGCGTCATCCTTCATTAAGAATCACTTTCACCTCGCAAAAGAAGGAAGTATTGCATTCTTATTCTCTTCTTTGTCTTATTCTAGAAGATGTTATATTTGTCTAAGACAATTCTTCTCAGGGATAGGTGTCTTTTGTACAAAGATCTCTTCTCCTCTAAGGATCTCCTTACACATACTACAAGATATCCATTTTTCAACTATCTTATCCTTTCTTAAAGAGTGCAAAACTCTCTTGCTTGGATCTATGACATTGTTGCATTTTTGGGGTATCTTCTTTTGTAGGTATCCTTGTTCTACTTTTCTTATGACATAAACATTACACTTTTTGAGCAATGGGTCATTCTCGGAACCAGAGCACAGACTCTTAGAGCGAGAGGTCTCCATTTTTCTTTTATGCAAAGTGATTATTCTCGGAACCAGAGCACAGACTCTTAGAGCGAGATGTCACGCTTTTGTATTATACATATACAGGTTGTAGCATACTCGGGCATAGACTCCTATGAGATGTTTCTAACCTCACTTACACACACATGCACGAGGTTGAGTGGAACTAGCGGCATAAGGCTAGACTTTCTCACTCTCCTCCCTTACATGGATCACCTAGACAGACTCTAGGGGCTAGTTTTCCATGTCCTTTTTCCCATGGATCACCTAGACAAGATCTAGGGGCAAGAAGTCTATGTTTTCTCTCTTCTCATGGATCACCAATGTGTGTATTCATGCTTTTTTTCCTTTCTTTTCTTCTCTTTGCATTTTGTTTCCATTTACATCCTTCATCTTGTGTTAGAGAACTCTCAAATCCTCACACTCTTTGTTATGTTGGAATTGAGATTTAGTCCTCTTTCTTACCAAATGATTCTCCATTACTTTGTGATCTCATATCAAATCTTCTTGTGAGCATTTGTCATCAATATTTCTTTAACAATTCGAAGTGGTAAACATGATACCCTGTTTCAACTCACTAAAATTAGCAAGCCGAAACAGGGGGGGGCATATAGCTACCCTCAAATTTTCATCACCTTCCTTAGTAAGCATTAGGTGATTTTGTGATCTAAAGTGTGTTTTGTAGGGTGCGGTTCCTAACTATGTACTGCAGATACCGCTGGGGGCTTCGTTCGACAGAATTATGGATATATCCGTTTTCAAATAATGTTTACTTTTCTGTACTTTAGCTTGCATATGCACGTAGTGTTCATATGACCGCTAAAGTGGGGGCTAACTATAGCGTCGTAAATTGTACGCACTTGCTAGGGTGGTACAATTTCACACCTAGTTTAGCACCCGCCTTGGTGCATTTTGCATTTTGCATTGCATTTCCCCTTTAGCACTTAATTAATCAAATTAATTAGGTCTAAGGTCCTATTTTATCATTTCCTACATCATAAAGTTGGGCCCTTTCATTAAAGTGTGCCCTTTTCATTTTATTCCTCCTATACATCATTCAATCAAAAACCCTAATTAGGTCCTATTTCGAACTTGGGGGCTTGATTTCGGGGGTCAAAACATCTCGAAATCACCTGTAACTTCAGGATTCTCTCTAAAATCATCATATCCGACGGCCCTGAAAATTTGGTGAAAAGTTGTCGGGACCGTGGCGCCCGGTGCACATGGTCCCGGACATTTTGCCCGAAATTTTAGGAGCGCGATCCAATCATAAAATAAAGCTTAACCCCAAGAAATTGGTGGGATATTCAATCTCTAGGTCGGCCAAAATACGAATTTACGACCTAGGGTTTCATATATAAGAGCTCTCTTTCTTCATTTGAAAGGATGGGGAATTTTGGCTTTTGAGGACCTTCTATGCAGGGAAAGAGCAGATCTTTGAAGACTTCAACAACATTCAACATCCTTCTATCAAGCATTTATCAATTTCATTCATCCATTTAGGGCTTTGAAGACATTGAAGAACAATAGGAGATTACCGACTGAAGATTGGCTTGTACTCCTCCCTTGAGGGTTGGGTATGATTTCATATTGTTTTCATGTCTTTGCATGAGCTTCAATATATCCTTTATTCATGCTTTAGATCACTTTGCATCTTGATTTAGAGCATTTACATTATCATTTACAAGCAATTAGGGTTTACTTTCTAGGTTGCTCTAGTTTGCTTTCTTGCATTTAAGGACCTTGCACACACACTAGGTCTACACACACAATACATTTTACAATACAACTTGGCTATCCGTGGAGGTGGAAATCACCGAAGCAGGGGTTTGACTAAGGCAAAACCCTATATAGCCGCCCACCACACCTTTTTAGATATAAGTGCAGGTTTCAGGACTCGGACGACGCCGCAGGTTGCAGATCCGGGAGAAGCAGACTGAGACCGACCTTCCCACCAAATTTCAGAGCAAAAGACCAGGACAGGGGCGTGGGGTGCCCTGGTCCTGCCAGGACAGGGGCGCTGGGTGCCCTGGTCCCTGGGACAGGGGCGCTGGGCACCCTGGTCCTCCTGATAGACAGCATTTTCAGCATTTTTGACAGCTTTTTCCAGAGTGCAAAACAGCAGTTTCCAGAGCAATTTCAGGGGCAGAATCAGGACAGTGGCGCCCGCACCCCCGTCCTGAACATTTTCACTCAGATTTTAACTCCGGGTACGCATTTACATTCTTGTCTTGTCCTTGTGTTTACATCTTTCCATCATTTAAGTTCAATTCTGTAATCTTGTTATTAGTTCATATTTGCACTTTGGGGTTAGGGATTGAACTTGCATCATTTTATCTTTCAATTACAACAAAGGAATAGAAATCCTAATAGGTAGCCCATGGCTCTCTCTTCCACAAAAAGAAGTAGCCAATTGTGTGATACCTCTAGGCTCTTTCGTATTCCACAAATGTGTGCTTGAAAGTGAGATTAGGGCATGTTTGCTTAGTGTCACTTTTTCCCCCACACAATATTATATAATATAATAATATATTATATTATATATGTTATTTAAAAATAATTTAAGTATAGAAATCAGATATCCGATTTTCTGAGACTTTTATATTTCGACAGTGATAGTCCTGTGAGTTATTTTTAACTCACGGGCCGCGCGATTTCACCAAAATACGATATCCGCTCCATCTGATATCCGGTGTTTTGACAATAAAATTCTAAAAAATAGATTTATAGGTAAGAATTTTATCGTTTTGAATCATTTTCATTCATTTTTTGTATTTTTTGTTAATGTTTATTTGATTTTTCAATGAAAATATGGTTTTTTTGATGAAAACTAGGTTTTTTTAAATCAAATACCTAATTGTTTAAATTTGCTAACTAAATTTAATTGTTTACATTCAATAAGGTAAAAAATGGGGGATAACAATGAAAACACTGACCAACCACAACTGCAACAACCAAACCCTCATTTGCCAAACACCCCCTCAAATCAAGATTTGATTGCACAAAATTTGAATGAATTGAGGGGGATTGCATAAGTATATCATAGGATCCCTCGTCTAAACCCATTGTTTGATCCTCTCACGTCGATCATAAAAAGCATGGAAACCATGACTGAGGAGCACGATGCTGCCCTTTTGTGGCGAGATTCTATGAAGGAAAAATATGTAGATGGCTTGTCATATAAGGATATCAAGGATCTTGAGATATCCAAAGCTGAAATCGCCTCATTGTTTGTCAATCCCTGTACTGGTCAGCCCGTAGATCCCAAAAAAAAAAAACTTTCTATCAAATGGTGCACAAATGATGGGATTGTGAAATTTTTTTGGGATCATTGGTGGATGGTTTTCAACAAACCACCCAACAACAATCTTGATATCCCCTTCTATTTCATAAAAAAATTGTATGCTGAGTTTGTTTTACACAAACATGTGAACTACTTTGACATCCAACCTTTTCAGGGTGTAGGTTTAGGTATGCCCCAAAATAGACCTGGGGTAGTCAGAGTAGTCCAAGGCCCATATGTCCCCCCTCCTCCTGTTGATCCCCCACCTACAGTTCAGCATCCTGATATCATTTGTGAGGCGGCTTCATAGATCATATCGACTATTCACTCTTTGAGTAGCCTTTTGGTTTCTCAGGCTGCGTCAATAGCTTAGCCTACTCTTGATGGTAGCGGTGCATCTGGTGTCAGTGACACGTCATCTTCGGCTCCACACATATACGTGCCCCATAGTTGTGTCATGTGTGGGCACGTATGCTTGGGTCCACTTGGACAACCTGTTGATCCTCATGTGGATAGTGCAGATTATGAGGTGAATGAGATTCATGATGCACCAAATGTTATTACATAGACTGGAGTATACCCTGGGGAGTCCTCACATGCTAGAGGCAAGGAGGCACCATCATCATACATTGATGATGTATTGGTAAGATTTGTGTTTTCACAGTTCATGTTATATTTTAATTAAATATTTATAAATTAGATAATATTAAGTACTAATTTTTATTTACATGGTCTATTTAACAGTTGATGACCGAAGATGAGTTGAGACAGATTCAAGAGGGCACCTTGTCGGCCATTTCATTTGGCCTTGATAGCTTGATGGTACATATATTATTGCACCTAGTCTTTTGTATTTTATTGTACATACATGCTCATCATTTATATTGGTATTAATTAGATTATGTAGTAACTTGCATGTATATCTTATTTTACCGGTGTCGTCCCTTGAGCATCCTAAGTGCTCAAAATTGTCAAACTTTGATGGGCCCTTACACAGAATCTGTGGCACCTACAAAAAATCCATTTAAACCTACGGGCCCACGACAGTGGTCCCTACAAAAGCCTATCTCATTTTTTAAGGTTTCCCTACAGTTTTATTAGGGCAACAATTTTTCAGTTGGCGAAAAAATCATCAGTCTTAATCAATGGAATGTTGTCACATGGATGATTTCTCATTCTACTCATCGCGATGACGAACCGTCAGCTTTGACATGTCTAGTTAGGAATTATTACCCTACGCATGCTCCTAGTTTTCCCCCCCACTCAATCAAACGCTCGGGGTCATACCCTACCGGTGTCGTCCCTTGAGCACCCTAAGTGCTCAAAATTATCAAACTTTGATGGGCCCTAACTCGGAATTCGTGGCACCTACGAATGATCCGTTTGAACCTACGGGGCCATGAGAGGGGTCCCTACAAAAGCCTATCTTGGTTTTCAATTTTCCCTATGGTTTTATTAGGGCAGCAATTTTTCAGTTGGCAAAAAAATCGTCAATATCAATCAATGAAATGTTGTCGTGTGGCCAATTTCTTGTTCTGCTCATCGCGATGATGAACCATTGGCTTCAAAATGTCTAGTTAGGCATTATTACCCTACGCATGCTCCTATTTTCCCCCCCCCACTCGATCAAACGCTCGGGGTCATACCCTACTGGCGTCGTCCGTTGAGCGCCCTAAGTGCTCAAAATTGTCAAACTTTGGCAGGCCCTATCTCAGAATCCGTGGCACCTGCAAATGATACGTTTGAACCTATGGGGCCACAAGAGGGGTCCCTACAAAAGCCTATCTCGGTTTTTCAAGTTTCCCTATGGTTTTATTAGGGCAGCAATTTTTCGGTTGGCGAAAAAATCATCAGTCTCAATCAATGGAATGTTGTTGCATGGCCGATTTCTTGTTCTTCTCATCACAATGATGAACCATCGGCTCCGACATGTCTAGTTAGGCATTATTACCCTACGCATGCTCCTATTTTTCCCCTCCACTCAATCGAATGCTTGGGGTCATACCCTATCGACGTCGTCCCTTGAGCGCTAGAATTATATATAAACAAGCATTACACTGTAGACACATAATGATCATGAATATTTCCATCTATTTTTTACACATAATTACCATTACACTTGCATGTGACATCCATGAAGGGATATGCAAACATGATTTTTTTTTTCATGGACATTGTATATCATTAATATTTCCAAGCATTACACTATAGACACATAATGATCATGAATATTTCCATGTATTGTATACACATAATTTGCTCATGGACATTGTATATCATCATAACAATGTTACATCAATTCACATCCATATACAAATACAACATCCCACTTCATCTGCTTTAGACATCCTCATATCCTAAGAGAAAAGCTTGCGTACAACAATGCCTGTATATAAATGAAGACCAATACAAATTAGTTTGGAAAATTATAAATAGATCATTTCAACATTTTTAAGATGCACAAGATTGTATAATTACAAAACTTACTAGTTTCTCTGCAAAGTATACAAGCATAACTTTGAAGAAAAATGCATGTTGATTAAAGCCCTTCTCACTACTTTTCTCTGCATGAAGGCAATGGTAGATATGGTCATTTCTAAATAGCAATACATTCACTTGACTTAATGTTTATGCACAAAATTTTATCTCATTAATGCACAAAAGAATATGTACCATCACCAAGAGAGGGTCTTGTCAACTGCGAATGATCTAGCATGAACCTGTATATCATCAAAAATCATAATGTGATGTACTATTGTATATCATAAATAAAGACTTGCATGAGCATAAAGGTTTTGTGATAATTATATCATAAAAAATTGTTAGATAGTGTTCTCTAATAACAAAAATTGTAAAGCTCATCAAATGAATGATAATAAGTGATGTTGCAAAAATATGTCCCTTTCGCTTATATCGTGTACCCGCTATGTGCATGCAAAAATCGTGTTGCCAAAAAAAAATGTTCATCAATAGACCTGCATTTTCAACACATCCTTAATATACATGTAACAAACTTGATCATTAAGGTTTAATGATCATTGTTAGAAACGAAATGCATGATAAACAAAATAAGGCACCATTAAAGACCTACTACTCAAGTGTGCCTAAAGGGTCATCTCTTTGTTTAAGAGTATCCAGTATTGCTTCATGATTAGCAGTAGTCACTGTCCATAGCTCTTTGGTCTTCAGTTTTGCTTGATCCTTCAACAACTTGACATTTGTAGCTATAATAAGGTGTGAATACATTATAATGGTTTTGTGTCTCTCATAGTCTTCAAATGTAGGTATGCCATTCTTTCTAATCATGTATGTTCGCAACCAAGTTCACACAACAACAATTGAACCTGTAGGATATGTGAACCCATCATCATCTATCACCGGTTGTGTTAGCTTTTGTTTTCCCCGTACACATCGTGCCAACCAATATTCTGATCTCTCTTCATTCCCTTGCGGTGTAACAACTACAAAAACATGTCCTGGTTGTACAAGATCTGATAGACGATCATACTCAAGTGAACTTTCCATCTTTTAACAAGGATATTGTTTAAGATAAAGGAGTTAGATAGTGGGGAACCCACATATCAACCCACTCACTTGACTCGCACTGATCCCAATCACACTGAACACAACTCTAACAAAAACAAGCCAACGCTCATGTCCAAATGGTCCATGTACTTGCATCTGAGCTGAGAAATGAATGCATTTTTGAAGAATATTTAATTGTTTGATAATCCAATCTATCTCCCACTATTCCCTCCTCAACCAACCAAAAGAATCTACTCACTATTGAATCAAGAGTACCTCCATGTGACAATGTTGAACTACACTAATCAACAATAGAACGTGCATCACAGAAATTTGCACCTGAAATCCTCAATTGCTCCTTAACTAGAGCTCTCTTCAAACATGCACCTGCTCCATCATGCTCTCCCTTCCCATGCCCTGCCTCAAAAAAACACCAAATATGAGGTTTACACCTCTCCACATGCATTCTACTCAACCAATAGAACATATGGGCATTCTTGAATTGACCCGTATAGTTATTTAACCATATTATATGTTGGTCAATTGCAATATCTTTCTCATGCAAGAACTCAAAAAAATTATCGAAAGAATGTTGCACATACTCGGAGGAGTGTGATCTATCATCACTCATATAAAAATGATACTCTCTGATTATCTTCTTGTCCTCTTCTGTACTATCAGGAGCATGTCTATATTTAATGCGAACAAAAATAGCAATCTGGACTAAATTGTAGTATTGAGACTGTACCTCATTATATGGTTGCAATGTATAGTTCTCTGCAAAATCAACCACCGATACAATAGTGCCAATTGGGAAAGAGTTCTTACACATCCTGAACTATTGATCCAACCACTGAGACCTATGGGTGTGCCTTGCATACTTGTAGAAAATATTTTCCATAAAATCCAAAATAAAATCAGCAATACTCACTTCTCTTGAGACTAATGCGCATCTAGAACCTTCACCTCCACTCTCAAAGTATATTTCACTATCTCATATCTTTTTTTCTCAACATAATTATTTCCAAACTCGTGTTCGCTTCCCTCATGAAAACATGAAACAAACTTTGACAACCCACCGCATTCTGAGCACTTCTCATTCAAACAATCATTTCTATAGAAATAGCAGCCATCATCTCTAGGGCATAAAAATAGATCTTGCAGTCTCTTGATGATCTCGGAAATAGCATTGCACGACACTCCTGCAACATCTCATTAGTATGCATTGTAGAATGAATATGACATAAAAGTTCATGGTACATTGAAAAATCCACATGGTACTTGCAACAATAGGTATTGCGAATCTTAAGAGGAACACAATAAAATGGTTTCAAAGATTCAAAGGCCCTTTGTGATATTTGCAAAGTTGGATGTAATTCACAAAAAAAATTGTACAACATTGTTTGGCTTGATTCCAAGAAATGTTTGGGATGCGGTGTGTGGTCTCGGTTGCCGATTATTAATTTCAAAACGTCCTTTACATTGGGTGACTCTCTAGAATTAGAGTGCCAAAATTGTTGAGTCTCTTCCTTCACATTGTCAGTCAACTTTCTATCAACACGTGGAAGTCTCCCACCAAATGCCCATGTATCTTGTTGAAGTGGATCATCAAGTCTTTGTCTTTGTGCAAGTGCTCTATCCAAAGTTTTACAGTTTATGTTAAAATCAACACAAGTTTGTCTCATTTGACGAGCCTTCCTCAATTGATGGCTTACTAAGGAGGTTGTAATCACTCTTTTAGAAGCTCTCTTATCTTTTTATTTGGTATTCTTTCCAATAGACTTGAGAGCATCAAATAGATTTTTTGCAATAATAGAATTTCTCTCCATCTTCTTGTTCATACGAATCTTCAATTTGTTTAGCAATGGTCTCATATTTATCATCTTTAGCAATTGAACAAGGAGTTGGCATTGCTCGGTCAATGTCTTATTGCTAAAATTTTGGTTGAAAAGTTGTGTAGCCCACAACTGAATGGTTCTTGTTGACCTCTTGCCTTCAAGATTCGCAATAATGTTCTCATCGATTTCACATAATCATTTTGGGGTTCTTGAAGGTCTTGGATTTGGAATTTGTATTTCATCCATGAGAGGGTCTTCATTTCTAAAGTAATTAGGTGTTACATATGGTTCACTTGGTTGAGCAATTCCACCTTCAACGTTAAATTTTTCCACATTTTCACCTCCTATGTCAAAATTTTCCACATGTTGAGAATTTTCATTATCACTTTCAACATTTTCAAAATTTTCAATATTTTCACTTTCAAAATCTACATTTTCAATAACTTGTGGCACATTTTCAAATTCAATTTCCTCTTTAGTTGAGGTAACATTAGCAATATTTAACATACCTTGTCTTCTCCTCCTATGACATTCTCTATCTCTTTCTCTATACACTTCAATTTGGTCATTTGAAAGTTTTCTTTTGCGTTTAGACTTCCGAGGACTACTGCTCCCCATTTCCCTCCACACATGCTCCTTCATGATTGACAATGTAAGTATTCACCTTAAGAATCTCCCAAAAGCTCAAATTTGTCTCTAGCTATCTGAAAACCCATGATCCTCGACAAAAAATAGAATATATGCAGACTATGGGCTGTTGGAATCTATAGAATGGCCCACAAACCCTTTTTTTCTCAGTTTTTTGTACAGAAATCAGATATTAGATAAACTCGGATATCGGATTTTATCTAATATCTAATTTTAGTACAAAAATTTATGGTCCCCCAAAAAATTCCCCTTGCCGCCATTTATTTAGTAAACTGCCACATTGTAGAAATTGGATATCTGATTAAATCGAATATCAGATTTTATTAGTCATATTTTAGAGAGAGAGAGAGAGAGAGGAGGAGATGACCCTATAAGACACAATATGACACCTTATAACACAATATGGTGTCGTTACGGGTCATAGGGTGTCCATAGGGGTCATATGGTGCCTTGGGACACCATAGGACCCCTTAGGACACAATATGACCCCTTAGGACACAATATGACCCAAAGCGACCCAATATGGTGTCAGTAGCGGTCATATGGTGTCCTAAGAGGTCATAAGGGTTCATGGGACACCATATGACCCCTAACGACACCATAGGACCCCTTAAGACACTAAATCAAGTCGTTAGGGGTCATATTGTGTCCTACGACCAAATAAGACACAATATGACCCCTAACGACATGATTTGGTGTCTTAAGGGGTCTTATGGTGTCGTTAGGGGTCATATGGTGTCCATAAGGGTCATATGGTGTCTTGGGACACCATAGGACCCCTTAGGACACAATATGACCTCTTTTCCCTACAATAAGACCCAAAGCAACCCAATATGGTGTCATTAGGGGTCATATGGTATCCTAAGAGGTCATAAGGGTTCATGGGACACCATATGACACCTATGGACACCGTATGACCCCTAACGACACCATAAGACCGCTTAAGACACCAAATCATGTCATTAGGGGTCATATTGTGTCCTACGACCCCGTAAGAGATAATATGACCCCTAATGACATGATTTGGTGTCTTAAGGGGTCTTATGGTGTTGTTAGGGGTCATACGGTGTCCATAGGGGTCATATGGTGTCTTTGGACACCATTAGACCCCTTAGGACACAATACGACCCCTTTTATCTACAATATGACCCAAAGCAACCCAATATGGTGTCATTAGGGGTCATATGGTGTCCTAAGAGGTCATCAGGGTTCATGGGACACCATATGACCCCTATGGACACCATATGACCCCTAACGACACCATAGGCCCCTTAAGACACCAAATCATGTCATTAGGGGTCATATTGTGTCCTATGACCCTGTAAGACACAATATGACCCCTAACGACATGATGTGGTGTTTTAAGGAGTCTTATGGTGTCGTTAGGGGTCATACGGTGTCCGTAGGTTCATATGGTGTCTTGGGATACCATAGGACCCCTTAGGACACAATAGGACCCCTTAGGACACAACATGACCCAAAGCGACCCAATATGGTGTCATTAGGGGTCATATGGTCTCCTAAGAGGTCATAAGGGTTCATAGGACACCATATGACCCCTATGGATACCCTATGACCCCTAACGACACCATAGGACCCCTTAAGACACCAAATCATGTCGTTAGGGGTTGTATTGTGTCCTATGACCCTGTAAGACACAATATTACCCCTAACGACATGATTTGGTGTCTTAAGGGGTCTTATGGTGGTGTTAGGGGTCATATGGTGTCTTGGGACACCATAGGACCCCTTACGACACAATATGACACCTTTTCCCTACAATATGACCCAAAGCAACCCAATATGGTGTCATTAGGGGCCATATTGTGTCCTAATAGGTCATAAGGGTTCATGGGACACCATATGACCCCTATGAACACCCTATGACCCCTAGCAACACCATAGGACCCCTTATGACAAAAAATCATGTCGTTAGGGGTCATATTGTGTCGTACGACCACGTAAGACACAATATGATCCCTAACGACATGATTTGGTGTGTTAAGGGGTCTTATGGTGTCGTTAGGGGTCATACGATGTCCATAGGGGTCATATGGTGTCTTGGGACACCATAGGACCCCTTAAGACACAATATGACCCACAGTGACTCAATATGGTGTCATTAGGCAGTCATATGGTGAACTAAGAGGTCATAAGGGTTCATGGGATACCACATGATGCTTATGGACACCATATGACCCCTAACGACACCATAGGACTCCTTAAGACACCAAATCATGTTGTTAGGGGTCATATTGTGTCCTACAACCCCGTAAGACACAATATGACCCCTAACAACATGATTTGGTGTCTTAAGGGGTCCTATGGTGTCGTTAGGGGTCATATGGTGTCCATAGGGGTCATATGGTGTATTGGGACACCACAAGGCCACTTAGGACACAATATGACCCTTTTTCAATACAATATGACCCAAAGCGACCCAATATGGTGTCACTAGGGGTCATATGGTATCCTAAGAGGTCATAAGGGTTCATGGGACACCATATGACACCTATGGACACCGTATGACCCCTACCGACACCATAGGACCCCTTAAGACACCAAATCATGTTGTTAGGTGTCATATTGTGTCCTACAACCCCGTAAGACATAATATGACCCTAATGACATGATTTGGTGTCTTAAGGGGTCTTATGGTGTCGTTAGGTGTCATACGGTGTCCATAGGGGTCATATGGTGTCTTGGGACACCATTGGACCCCTTAGGACACAATATGACCCCTTTTCCCTACAATATGACCCAAAGCAACCCAATATGGTGTCATTAGGGGTCATATGGTGTTCTAAGAGGTCATAAGGGTTCATGGGACACCATATGAGCCCTATGGACACCATATGAACCCTAACAACACCTTAGGACCCCTTAGGACACCAAATCATGTCGTTAGGGGTCATATTGTGTCCTACGACCCTATAAGACACAATATGACCCCTAACAACATGATTTGGTGTCTTAAGGAGTCTTATGGTGTCGTTAGGGGTCATACAGTGTCCGTAGGGGTCATATGGTGTCTTGGGACACCATAGGGCCCCTTAGGACACAATATGACCCCTTGGGAGACAATATGGCCCAAAGCAAACCAATATGGTGTCGTTAGGGGTCATATGGTGTCCTAAGAGGTCATAAGGGTTCATGGGACCCCATATGACCCCTATGGACACCCTATGACCCATAACGACACCATAGGAGCCCTTAAGACACCAAATCATGTCATTAGGGATCGTATTGTGTCCTACGACCTCATAAGACACAATATTACCCCTAACAACATGATTTGGTGTCTTAAGGGGTCTTATGGTGTTGTTAGGGGTCATATGGTGTCCACAGGGGTCATATGGTGTCTTGGGACACCATAGGACCCCTTAGAACACAATATGATCCCTTTTCCCTACAATATGACCCAAAGCAACCCAATATGGTGTCATTAGGGGTCATATGGTGTCTTAAGAGGTCATAAGGGTTCATGGGACACTATATGACCCCTATGGACACCCTATGACCCCTAACGAGACCATAGGACCCCTTAAGACACCAAATCACATCGTTAGGGGTCATATTGTGTCCTACAACCCCATAAGACACAATATGATCCCTAACGACATGATTTTGGGTGTTAAGGGGTCTTATGGTGTCATTAGGGGTCATACAGTGTCCATAGGGGTCATATGGTGTCTTGGGACACCATAGGACCCCTTAGGACACAATGTGGCCCCTTAGGACACAATATGACCAAACGCAACCCAATATTGTGTCATTAGGGGTCATATGGTGTCCTAAGAGGTCATAAGGGTTCATGGGACACCATATGACCCCTATGGGCACCATATGACCCCTAACGACGCCATAGGACCCCTTAAGACACTAAATTTTGTTGTTATGGGTCATATTGTGTCCTACAACCGCGTAAGAGACAATATGACCCCTAACGATGTGATTTGGTGTCTTAAGGGGTCCTATGGTTTCATTAGGGGTTAGATGGTCTCCATAGGAGTCAGATGGTCTCCAGAGGAGTCATATGCTGTCTTGGGACACCACAGGACCCCTTAGGACACAATATGACCCCTTAGGATACAATATGACCCAAAGCAACCCAATATGGTTTAATTAGGGGACATATGGTGTCTTAAGAGGTCATAAGGGTTCATGGGACAACATATGACCCCTTAAGACACCATATGACCCCTAACGACATGATTTGGTGTCTTGAGGGGTCATATGGTGTCTTGGGACACCATATGACCCCTAACGACACCATAGGACCCCTTAAGACACCAAATTGTGTCATTAGTGGTCATATTCTCTCTCTCTCTCTCTCTCTCTCTCACTCTCTCCCTCTCCTTCTCTCTCTCTCTCTCTTTGTCTCTTTCTCCCTCTCTCTATCCCTCTCCTCCTCTCTCTCTCTCTCTGTCCCTGTCCCTCTCCTTCTCTCTCTCTCTCTCTCTCTCTCTCTCTCTCTCTCTCTCTCTCTCTCTCTCTCTCTCCCTCTCCCTCTCTTTCTCCCTCTCTCCCTCTCTTTCTCCTCTCCCTCTCTCTCTCTCTACCTCTCTTTCTCCCTCTCTCTCTCCCTCTCCTTCTCTCTCTCTCTCTCTCTCTCTCTCTCTCTCTCTCTCTCTCTAAAATATGACTAATAAAATTTGATATTTGATTTAATCGGATATCGGATTTCTGCCATGTAGCAGTTTACCAAATAAATGGTGGCAACAAGAAATTTTTTGGGGACCACAAATTTTTGTATTAAAATCCGATATTCGATATTCGATTTTTGTAGTTAAATTTTCAAATTTCAAATTTTGGCTAAGGAATGCTTTGGTATTTGTCTTGGAAGTGACAAGCCTCAAAAGTCAACTGAAAAAACGTGTTTTTCAGTATTCCTTGATTTTCTAGACTTTACACTGGTGGCTGACGACTTTTTTTGTAACCAAAATTGATAAAACGAAAAGGGTTTTTTAAGGATGTTCCGAGCTTTCCAACAATATAAGGCTTGTCTTATTTCGACTTTAATAAATAATTATTATTTATTTTCTAATTGAATTCTGACAATAGTCCTGATTGATATACTGATCAAAAAACACTCATAACTTTCAAATGGTATAACATTTTATGAAACCGAAACATGCATCACATCCTATGCTTTGTCCACTATAGGGAAAAATTAAAAAATATTAAATTTCATAAGGTTTTGACCAAGTTAAGGTGGTCAGACATAGGAGTTTCTGAATTTCTAAAAAGCTGTAGTAAAAAATTCATAAATAATTATTTAATTTATAAAAAATTAAAAAAAATATGTGTCACATCCGAACATGAGTCTAATACTTATATTATAAATATTATAAAAAAATATTAAGATTTGATTGTGATTAGGGTGGTCAGACATATGTCTACTTCTTATTTTTTTCCTTAAATTTTAGTACCACTGAATTGAAATTTGAAATTTTCATCAAATAGGATTTTTTTTTTCCAAAAAACAACTAGTAGCTTAGAAACTACATTCAATTTTCTATATATTCTCTTCTTACATATTTTAAAAATAATGTTCACAACTTATTCAAATTTTCATGTCAAGTTGCATAACTCTGATTTTCTGAAATTTCATTGCCACTTAAGGGCCTGTTTTGGCACACCTTGATCCTGCACATACCCAAAATGTTCTCCAATATTCCTTTGTATGATGAGATGTGTGTTGTTGCCTTTTCCTTTGAAGGTAATAAAGCTCTGAAACCTAATGGTTTCCTAAAATTTTTTTTCCAAATCTTCTAGGATATTATTGGTAGTGATGTTATTGGTGTTGCAAAAGAATTCTTTGTCACTTAATTGCTTCTTAGAGAATTGAATGCAACCTTCCTTGTCTTTATTCCTAATAAAGATGGAGCCAATTAATTCCAAGATTTTCACTGCATCAATTTATGTAATTCTCTTTATAAAATCTTTTCCAAAATTTTGGTGTTGCACTTGAAAGGCCTCTTTCCTAGGCTGATCTCGGTCCAACAAAATGGTTTTGTCCTAAGGCATCAAACTTTAGACTCTATTCTAACAGTGCATTAGAAAATCCACTCTTTGTTGATTAACAAAAATCTTGGTTTCTTTTTAAAATTTGATCTTTTCAAAGCCTACAATCGTATTAATTGGCAATTTATTTTCAAGGTTTTGCAGGCTTTTGGTTTTGGGACTAACTTTTTGTAATTGATTTCTCAGCTAGTGACTACTCTTAATTTTTTTGTCATCCTTAATGGGTCCCCCTCTGATTTTTTCCAACTGTCAAGAGGTTTATAGCAAGGGGATCCTATATCTCCTTTCCTATTTATCCTTATGGGGGAAGCCCTTAGTAGACACATTCAGAGGGAGGTCCATATTGGTAATCTAAATGGCTTGGCCTCATCCTCTTCCTCACTGGTATGCTCTCATCAATAGTTTTTTTATGACACTATTTTGCTTGGTAAAAAGCTCTATCTTAGAAGTGAGGAATATTAAGAAGGCTTTGTTTCAGTATGAAGAGGTATCTGGCCAAAAAATTAGCCTTCCAAAGGCTTCTATATTCTTTTTAAATACTCTAGAGAGGAGACATGAAATAATTGCTCAAATTCTTGGTTGCTAGATTAATACGCTCCCTTCCATATATTTGGGGCTTCCCCTCTATGTTGGTCCTGCTCTTGACTCTTTTTGGTCTAGCCTTATTAATAGATTTCAAGCTAAATTGGTGGGCTAGAAAGGTGCTCTCCTCAGCCAATCTAGGATACTTAAATTGATAAAATCCTCACTACAAAATCTGCCTATTTATGCTATGAGCCTCTTCTATGTTTCGATGAAATTTGTTGCCCAAATGGAACTTATTCAAAAGAATTTTTTTTTTACTGGCTTGGAAATCAAGATAAGATTGCACCTTGTTGGTTGGGACCAAGTTTGCATGCCCATAAAACTTGGAAGTTTGGCCATAAGAAAGATAAAAAAATTTAATGAAGCCCTTATGGTTAAACAAATTTGGAGATCTCTAAAGGATAACAATGAATGTATTTCCATTATTAATAGTAAATATTTTGCTATTTATGAGAACTTCTAGATATTTTTTGGTGATAAGAGACAATCAGCTTCTTCCTCAATGTTTTGGAATAACATCTTAAAAACCAAATCTATTTTTTTAAAAGGTCCCTAGTGGTCCCTTGAAATGAGGTAAGCATCCTTTTTTTGGGGATGATTGGTGGTGGGGTAATGCTCCCATTTCCTAATTAAATTGGGCTTCTAATCTTAAGGACTTTTGCTTGAATCGGATTGACTATTGGGTTGTCGATTATATTCTGAATAATAGGTAGATTAGTCTTTTTGATTTGGATCCATATCTCACTCCTTTTACAAAATGACTTTTTATTATCCACATCCCAAACATTTGTAAGGAGAACACATTGGTGTGGAATGATTCATCTAGTGGTATCTTATCTCTCTCCAATGTCTTCAATTTGCAACTTAAAGTGATGGCTCCCACACCTTTTTGGGCCTTTGTCTAGAACTCGCATCTAATTCTAAAGTTAAATATTCTCTTCTGGCTCCATGTGAAGATCAATATTCTCACTATTGATAATCTTTGTAAGAGGGGTATGGTCATTTGTAGCAGATGATTTCTTTATAACGTGAATGTTGAAGGCATGTCTCATCTCTTGATGGATTGCAACTATGTGAGAGATATTTGGTCCCATTTCTTTAATCTCTAGTCTTTAGATTGGGTCTTTCATGTATCTTTGGTAGATTATTGGTTCCAATGGATTTCTCCTTCCTCTAACCCTTGTCTTCAACTTTTATGGTCACTTATTCTCCACCATATTTATTGGGGAGTCTTCAAAGATAGAAATAACAAAGTCTCGAGGAATTCAAAATGTCCCGCTCATCTCCTGGCCATTAGAATTCAAAATGTTATTAAGAATAAAATTTTTGTGTCTTTTCTAAATAAAAGTTATACTTCTAAAATCTTTGTTTCTCCTTTGGATTTATAGGTGGTTTGAAATTGGGGTCTTCATCAACATATCTTTTTCCCTCTTTAGGGGATCAAATAGAATAGGGAGGGGGTGCTATGGTCCCCCCCTTCCCCTAGATAGATCAAAATAAATTCTAATAGGGTGGCTAAGGGGAATCCTAGGTCTACTAGTTGTGGGGGAGTGGCTCATAATCACAATTGTAGGTTTGTCTCAATGTTGGCACTCCCATTGGGAACCTAGTCAAACCACTATGTTGAGGCTATGACAACCTATATTGTGTTGGCAAATGTACACTCCAATGAGAAATTGTAGGTTATTGAAGGTATTGTCATTGATGGCAACCTTACAATCATGTGATACCGGCAGGAAGACACAAGAACCGACATTGACAGACTCTACACCGGCATACAGTTCACCGACACCCAAAAAGATTGATTAACGACACCCTAGCTGACAGGAATTTTGTGTAAATGTAATTAATCGTAAAATCTTTTGTAAGACGACATGGTAGATTGTAATATGACTCATATATGTATGAGATCATCATAGATCATTTAGGATATATGATATATAATGCGAAGTATAAAAAGAAGGTAGCAGACCTAATATGCGAATTATTGGATAAGGGTTTATGTATATTGCAGAGCTTAAATCGGTACTGAATCTAGCATAGAAGATGCTGATCTAAAGCAGTACAAGACATTGGATTAGTATAATCCATTTTTTTAAGTCAGTGTGACTTCTTTTGTAATTAAGCAGTGAGCTCTAGGCACTTGGCCTTCCTGCATGTGCAGGCCCCTATTGTAAGCAGTAATATTCTCTTATTGGTTAGTAAGTGAATATTGTGGGTCATAAATCCCACCAAGGTTTTTCCCACACCGGGTTTCTTCATTAAAATATTGTGTTACGGTGTGTTTTTCATGTTGTGGTTGTTGTTGTTATTTGTTGCATTATTTCTAGTTTACCGGTACACAGTTTTAATATGGTTTTCATGTTATAAGTTAAGAAAACAATCAGATACTAATTCACCCCCCCCCTCTCAGTATATTTGGGAATTCTAAAAATTGGTATCAAAGCTTGGTCCTCTATTTTCAAAAGCGTAACAACTTGAGGAAGATCTTCACACTGATAGAGATGAAAATTTTGAGAAAGCAATTGGAAACAACTCTTTTAGACTATGATGCAGAAAAAGTAAAGAATATCAAAATTGAGGATAATTTGAAGGCTGCTCAGGATATTAGTTGAGGACTTCTAGAAAATTTCACCATAGCAAGGAATAAAAGAAGAGAACTTTGTGAGAAGATGTAGAATGAGGAAGATGAAAATGAAACTCTTAATGATCTAGTGAACAAACTGAGACAAGATAACTATACAATGAAGAATGAGATGCAAGATACGACTATGCGATTTTGTAAAGAAATTGAAGATAGAAAGAAGAATGAAGATAATTTGGCTAGAAGACTAAATGATGTTGGAAATGAAAACACAAGACTCAGTCATGAAAATGATATGTTGAAGATAGACTTGATGCATACACAAAATGACAAAACTGAACTCATAAGACAAAAAGGAATCTTGGAGAATGAACTGATTGCTATAAACCAACACAAGGAGAAATTCAAGAAAAGTTCAGAACAACTTGTTGACATGCTGAAGAATCAGAAACCTAATGGTGATACAAATGGCCTTGGTTTTGAAGTTGGTGAAAGCTCCGATACTGCAAACAATCATGATCATAGCAAACTGGTAAGACAGCCTAATGCTTACAAATTTAATGGGAAATGCTTTAACTGTAACAAGTATGGTCATAGAGAAAATCAGTGTAGATCTAGAAATTATCAAAACACTAATACACCCACCAGTCAATGTTCTAAATGCAACAAAGTTGGTCATAATTCAAAAAATTGCATAATGAATGTAAGATGTTCAGTTTATGGAAGATTTGGACACCTATCTAATCAATGCAGAACACATACTAGCATAGGATATGGAAAATCTATTCAAAAAAACAATGTGACTTGTTATGCTTGTAACAAAAATGGACATATTGCAAAATTTTGTAGAAGCAAAACCCCACCGGCAAATAACAAAGGTCCTAGTTTAAAAGGTAAAGAAAAGGTTCAAGAGGTAAAGAATGAATTCTCAAAACAATGGATTAGAAAGTCAAATTAGAATGTTGATGGGAATACTCCTCCACAAGTAGAACAGAGTAACAGTCCACCGACAGGAGACTCTTCATGTAATTGAAGGAAAATTGTTTGGGAGTTTAGCAATAAACTAAAAAAATATGCTATTTTACCCTCGATTGATGGTGAGAAGTTGAATTACTTCTTTACTGGTAGATAAGTTAAGTTGTAACTTAACCGGCAAGCATTAAATGTGGTAGGTGGAGAAAAGAACATTATAAAGCAAGTGTTTTGGCTCTTTCTTATTCACCAAGCATTCAAATCTTTGAGAGTGCAAAATTTCTCGAGCGAAGGCATTATTAGCGAAGAAGAGAAGTAGTTCATCCAAGCACTCATCCCTAAGGTAGATTAAGGTATTTATAAACATGGCATCCTCTATTCCTAAATTTATAGCAAACCTTACTGTAATTGAGGTTATCAAGCACCCTAGACCCGTATTCAAGCTTGTTCCCGAAATATCTAAGAAAGATGATAACATAGGTGCATTATCTAAAATTCCTAAAGGATTAGTATATGCTGAAGATCCTAGAATATACATACACTATCATATAGAGGAATTAGGAGATGATGAAATAAGAAAATGTATAGCACTGTGATTTGTGATAAAAATGGCAATATCAAACCGGAACACAAGGTAGTAGAAACCCTAGGTTTCCTGGATATTCTTAGCATTCTTGATTTTACTAAAGATGTGATAAGAGTAGTCCTAAGTGTTAGTTAAGATGGGGGGGGGGTGAATCATAAAAACTCACAATACAATGTATTCACCAGATTCAACCTCGGTAGCCTTTACTGATATGCAACTATGACTGTAAATTATTCGATACTCATAAATAGATACACTTAAAACATCATAACACATTTAACACCAGATTTAACATGGAAACCCAAATAGGGAAAAACCACTATGGGATTTCAGACCCACTAAAAAATATACCCTTCTAGAGTATGCTCGGTTAAAAGCTAATCCAGTTATAGATTACAAAAACACATTGCTAGATGTGACCCGGTTAAGGGATTTCCGTCAGACTTGTTAGAGTCTTGCACTTTGTTAGAAGTGACCTTGTCAAAGGATTTCAAACACTCATTTAGAATGTTACCTTGCTAGAGGGTTTACAAATACAACTGTTAAGTCCACTCGGTTAAGAGATTTCCTGTCACTTAAAAAATAAATAACAGTAATAAAATATATCTGCAACTTCACATATGAAATGCTAAAGAAGATTCTATGTGCTCAAAACAATCTTTTCGTAAGACTTATCTTGCTTCTTGCTGGGCTTCTCAATCTGTTCTTCAATCTTCTGTGCTCGGTGATCACTACTATAGTGTCACTGTTCTTTTATTTTTGCTCGCATATATTGTTCATCAACAGTTTCTTATTTATGAACAATACCTAACCGCTTAATCACCTTGATCACATTTCCCATGATCAATCTTAGCCATCAGATCTTCAAACGTGACTAGGTTCATTGTATCCTTTGATCTGAAAATGTTTTACCTCACCTTGGAACTTATGCTAGGTTATGACCGTTCAATCTACGTTGTAGATTTGTCTCTTGTATTTTCAATGTCGTAGATCCTCAACAAACTTCTTGCACGACATACCAATCATCTGATCAACTCCAGCTCATTGGTATTCTACATTTAATAATGTATTTATCCATCCAATGCATTCTATTATTACTCGGTTGTTACTCAGTAAATACTGAACTTCACTCGGTAGATATTCTACCTTCTTTAACTGATAGTGATAACCTGAGGGTTTACCGACTAGAATCTTGCTCAGTAACATAGAATAGTATCAAGCCTTAACTAATTCTATAGCTTGAAATATTTTCTCCTTGTTCAGTCTTTGAATACTCATATATAGGATATCAAAACAATCAAAACAATAGAATCTCATCATTGTCTAACTTGGTAATAGTTGCCCATTGAATAACTTATTATTCCCCTTTTATTTTCACATTCATTCTGTGTCTCTTACTGACATCTTTATACTTATAAAAACATACTCATTAAGATATGGCAACATCATACTGAAATAGAAAATCAACTAGTTGACATCAATGACAAAATAATACTATTAAGATAGTAATCATCCTTTCTCAATTATATCAACAATCTCCAACAACCTTCTCAATATCCTCACACCAACAAACTTACTGAGATGCTAAGAATCTCCCTTTGTGAAAATGCTAGCACTAAGCAGAGTCCATGGTGAATTCTTCTAGTTCGATTAGATTAATAAAATCACCAAAGAAGCCATCAAAGCAGTAACAGGGTTACCTTCCACTGGTAGCAGACCTGATAGAACTAAAAGGGTCTCAAATGACACAGTGATGGATCTAACCAGCACAACATTTGACAAAAGATCTCTAAGGGTAAATGATGGGAAGGACATCAATGTCAGATTTATCAGTATGATCTTAGGCTACAAAGCTACACATGCAAATAGGTTGAACTCAGTATCTAGCCTATGTATTAAAAGTGCATATGGCATGGTTAATGATAATGCTAGAATAGATGTGTGTGAATGGCTCAAAAATGAATTGATAGAAAATCTAAAAAAGATCAAAGGAGATAAGAAAGGAACCTTTAGATTTGGAAATTTTCTTGTATGTTTAATGTTCTACATTGCTAAAGAAGTACCCGATATTGGTAGAAAATATTTTGGCTTTGATATATCGGTAGGAAACCAACTATTGGATCTATTAAACAACATGGAAGAAAACAGAGAGAGGAACATGATGGGATGGAGTTTGGGATAGACTACCCTAGTCTATGCTCTTGGATCCTTTCCTTGGATCACCAGGTGTTCTAACCATCCCTAGGGTCTCTAGGATTTCCCCTTCTTGTGGAATCCTCTGACCTTGCCCAATCCACCCACCAACAACTTGAAAAGCTACTCCTAACGTATCACCTACTCATGAGATTCAAAGAACCCTTACTTAGGCTGATAAGGGTTGGCTTGTTCCACACCTTCCTAGGTCCTATCAAGGTCAGGATAGGTTTTAGAGATGGTTTTCCATCCATTCATGTGCCCCCAAGAGGTTTCAAGCTCCCAACCCCTTACCGATTTCACTATTTTGTCTTTTACCTACAAAATAGGGCTACAAGGATTGTGTCCAATTAGGCCTCCTATCTGGTCCTTTAGGGCTCCCTCTTGCAAATGATGCATATGCTTGTGAAACTTCCCAAAAGACATACTATTCATTTGGCAAGGTCTCAAGGATTTTTCTAGTTTTTGGGCCTCCAAGTGTCCGTACACTGCCCTAGGTGAATTTTGGGATTTTTAAGGGTTTTGAAGAGGGTTTTTAGGCCTACCAAGGTCACAGTGTTGGTTTGTTGATTTCACCCCCTTGTCTGGATTGGTGGAATCTCCTCCTTCACACCAATGGTGCTCCACTCACCCCTCTACAAATCCTCCAAAGGGTTCCTCCTCCTTTGTCCTCCCTTGCTCTCCTGGACCTCTCCAACTTCACCCCTTCCTAGCCAGACACTGTCTAGTCTCTCCTAGGAGTGGGTCTTTGGTTGGATTCCCTGTATCTTCAAGGGCCCTGCTTTCTCTAAAGTAATGTACAGGGTCTTTACTCCTATTCCCCATCATTTCATGGTGATTCCACAATGGGGAAAGGAGTTAACAACCCATTTTCTCAAAACAGTCCAAAACTGGACAGTGAGAAGGTAATTTACAAAATATTTACAAACATACAACACCTGCAAATCAAAACCTAATATAAATACTCAAAATGGAAGTAAATACACCATATAAGACTCTCAACATAGTTTTTCTTCAAAATCAATCCATTAATAATCTTTTCTTACTCCATTTGTGCTGACTGGTAACAAAATTGCAGTCACAGTCAAGTCACTTTCTTTTGGCCGTACAACAACTGATATCCAACCCCTTATCTTAGGGTTTTCAACTACTTATACTACCCTTTCCTTGGTCTGTGTGCCCATATTAGGGTTGTCCATGATAAACTAAAGATCTTGACCTACTAGGTGGAAAAGTTGCTTGACAACTTTGAAAAGTTGTCATGCAACTTTTGCAACAACAACTTTCTCTATGTTGCTTTTCTTGACTCCTAGACCCACATTGGGCTATCCTAAGGACACCACCATGCTAAGAAGGACCCCAAACACCTCAAAGGTACACATACCCTCTATTTTCAAGAAAACTCAACTTAGACTCATGAACCTAGGACCCAAACTAGGACGAATGAGCTCATGGCTCTTATTTTATTTACAATGGCTTCTTAAAGAAGCAAGAACACAATCAAAAGAAAATGGTGGGAGCCCTTTGAAGGGTTCTCCTACACTGTACTCCCCCTCTGCAACAAACTAAGGAACTAGGGGAGTGAGGAGAGCCAAATCAATGCCAAGGTTCTTGAACTTGCTTTCTTCAACCCAAGTAGCTTCAGACATAGGTTGATCTACCCACTTCACCAAGTGGTCCATGTAGACCTAGTGTCTAGTAGACTTCTTCACCCTTGACTCCAAGATCTCCTTTGCTATAGGATGATTTACTTGGGGTAAGGCATTCACATCCAAGTCTTGCAGTACCTTGGCTTGATTCTCAATCTGCCCTGCTATCTCACCCTTGTACATTATCAGATCAACAACATTGAAGGCTGGTGAAATGGCTAAGTCTGAAGGAAGATCAACCTTGTAGGCATTCTCACCATATTTTGACAGAATTCTACAAGGTCCCACCCTCTTCATTTGCAATTTAGTAGGCTTGCCACTTTGCATTCTAGCTTTGCTCAGATGGACCATCACATAGTCACCCACCTTGAATTGAACCTCTCTCCTTCTTTCATCCATTTTGGCCTTCAGTTTTTTAGTAGAATCTAGGATGGCTTTCTTGACCTGCTCCTAGATCTCCTTGATGGTTTGAGTGAAGTCCTCTGCTTGGCCACTCTTCATCTCCATGCAACCAAGTTCCTTGAGCTCACACACTCCCCTTGGATGTACAACCTCAAAAGGACTCTTTCCAGTGGTCCTATTCATAATATCGTTATAGGCATACTTTGCTTGAGGAATGATTAGATCCCATGTCTACCCATAGTCCTTAGTTAAACACCTCAACAAGTTGCCTAACACCCTATTAATGACTTCAGTTTGACCATCAATTTGTGGATGGTAAGCTGAGCTAAATGAGAGATTAGTTCCTAGTCTCCTCCATAAAGTTTGCCAAAAATGGCCCATGAACTTGTTGTCCCTATCTGAAACAATGCTTAATGGGAGACCATGAATCCTTACAATCTCCTTAAAGAAAAGATGTGCAATATAGCTAGCATCATGTGTAGTCCTACATGGAATGAAATGGCTCATCTTGGAAAATCTATCTACTACCACATAGATGCTATCCACACCTATCTTTGTCTTGGGGAGTCCTACTACAAAGTCCACGCTTATACATTCCCAAGGCCTATTTGGGACCGACAATGGTTGATAGAGACCAACATTACTTGATCTTCCTTTTGCCCTTTAACACACACCACATTGCTCCACATACCTTTTCACATCTCTTGGCAACTTGGGCCAATAGTAGTACCTCTGTACTAGATCCAAGGTTTTGTTGACTCCAAAGTGTCCACTTAGACTACCATTGTGTTTCTCTTGGATGAGGCTTTCTCTCATGAATCCTCTAGGCACACATAACTGATTACCTTTGAACAAGAGACCATTTTGGAGAGTGTAATTTGTATACTCACCATGGAAATGGTTCTCAAACTCCTTGCAAACCTTGTAGGCTGATGAAAAGTCTTCATCTCCTTCATAGAGGTCCTTGAAGCCTTCTATTCCTATGCTCTGCAATTGTAACTCTTGAACTATCAACAACTTCCTACTTAAAGCATCTGCCACCTTGTTGAGTTGCCCCTTTTTATGCTTGATGGTGAAGGTTAAGGATTGGAGGTATTCCATCCATTTAAAATGTCTATTACTAAGCTTCTCTTGAGTGTTAATGTAACTCAAAGCCTGGTTGTTTGTGAACACCACAAATTCCTTTGGGAGTAGGTAATGCCTCCATTTTTTGAGAGACTGAACTAATGCATACAACTCTAGGTCATAGGCTAAGTACTTCTTCTTTGCTTCATTGATATTCTCATTGAAAAATGCCACAAGTCTTCCCTCTTGACTCAATACACCCCCTACTGCAATTCCACTTGCATCACACTCCAATGTGAATAGCTTGGCAAAAGTAGGTAATAGTAGGATGGGTTTTGTGGCTATTTCTTGCTTCAATAATTGGAATGCTTTATCAGCTTGCTCAGTCCATTTGAACTTAGTTTTAAGGCCTCCTTTTATGGTGTCAAGGACTGGTGCACATATGCCACTAAAGTTCCTCACAAACTTCCTATAGAATTGAGCTAAACCATGGAAACTCCTAACTTTAGTCCCTGTTCTACGGGCAAGCCAATTCAAGATTGCCTCCACTTTGCTTGGATCCATCTTCAAGGTTCCCTTAGACACCATAAATCCTAGGTAGACCAGCTCTTGCTTCAAGAAATCAAACTTCTCTAGGTTGATTGATAACTTCTCTTCATGCAACCTCTCTAAGACTAACCTCAAATTCTCAAGGTGCTCCTCTTTTGTTCTGCTATAGATGAGAATGTCATCTAGGTACACCACCACAAACCTACCTGTGAAGTCCTTTAACACCTCATTCATCAACCTCATGAAGGTGCTTAGGGAATTTGTGAGTCCAAATGGCATCACAAGCCATTCATACAACCCCTCTATGGTCTTGAAACTAGTCTTCCACTCATCTCCCTCCTTGATTCTAATCTGGTGATAACCACTTTTAAGGTCCAATTTGTTAACATACATAGCACCCCCTAAACAGTCCATCAAATCCTCTATTCTAGGAATAGGAAACCTATACCTTATGGTGATCCTATTGATTTCCCTTGAATCAGTGCAAAGTCTCCACTTGCCTCCCTTCTTTGATGCTAGCACTACTAGGATTGCACATGGGCTGATGCTCTTCTTGATCAGTCCTTGTTCCAACAACTCCTGCACTTGCCTTGCCACCTCCTTGTGTTGGTCAGGTGTGAGCTTATATGCAGCTTTATTAGGTAAGGAAGCATCAGGAACAAAATCTATTTGATGGATTATAGACCTTCTTGGTGAGAGTGTTGCAGGTGCTCCATCACTCACTATGTCCTTATACACTTGCAACATTTGCTTCACCTCCTTGGGTACCTCTACCTACAACTTGTCTTCCTCCTCCTTTGGTTTCACAAAGGTGGCACACATCACTATTTCCTCCTCATGTATCAAGTGTAAGAACTCTTTACTAGTAGCCAATAAGACACTAGGTGTTCTTGAGGTTCCCTCTTCATTCTCTTTCAAAGACTGAATCTTAAAGGGTTTGCTATCCTTCTTGAAGGAAAGGGAGTTCTCCTCTCCATCATAGATCACCTTCCTATCATATTGCCAAGGTCTACCTACCAATAGGTGATAGGAATCCATGGGTAACACATCACAAAGGATCTTAGCCTTATATCCTCCAATAGAAAACTCTACCCAAGTTTGTTCATTGACAAGCACACTCTGCTCTTGATTCAGCCATGTCACCTTGTAAGGGTTAGTGTGGGGTATCCTTGTGAGTTTCAACTTCTTGGCTGCCTCCTCTGATATTATGTTATTAGTTGACCCTGAATCAACTATCACCTTGCAAACTTTACCAAGGATCTTGCATCTCACCCTAAATAATGCTCTCCTATGCTTAGGTTCACTCTTAACCGGCTGTCTTATCAAGACCCTATTGAACATTAGATTTTCTCCAATCTCTGATTCAATATGGTCTACCTCAGGTGTCTTGCTACTTGATGTGTCTTCATGTGCATAAGCAACCCTCTTTCCACTATTTGATGAGGTAGGCTTGTCAGGGCATCCATAGGTCGGGTGCCCCAATTGACCACAATTGTAACATTTCATGGTTGCAAAGTAGGAGTTACCTCTGCTGGTACCTCTACCCCTACTTGGACCCCCTTATGCACCTCTTCCTCTAGAATGGCCCCCTCTGAGATTGGTTTCACTGCTATGCTCAGTCAACATGGCTTCTTCTTGGTTCCTTTGCTCATTTTCCTTGCTTTGGTAACCACCTTGGTGATTCATTTGTTCTCTACCTCTACCTCTACCCCTGTTATTAGAGTCTCCTTTCCTTTTGTTCCTCTCTTCCATCTTGGCAGAAAGTTGATGACATTTTTGGATAGTGGTAGGAGTCCATAAGCTTATTTCCTCTTGAATGTTCCACTTTAGACAACTTAGATACCTAGCCACCTTGATAGACTCATCTTCTTGGACTTTGGATCTAAGACAAAGCTTTTGAAATTCTTCGATGTAGGAGGTCACATCAAGATCTTTTTTTTTCAATCACTGTCTCTTCTTATGAAGTTGAACTTCATAATCCTCTGGTAAGTAGTTCTCCTTGATCTTACTCACCATGGCCTTCCAATTTGCAATAGGTAGCTTCCCCATGCTAACTCTCTCTTCTTGCAGGTACTTCCACCATGCCAAAGTTGCTCCCCTTAGTCTTGATTTGACAACTTTAACCTTTTGAGATTCTGTCACTCCCTCACACTCAAAGTGGTTCTCTATACCCTCAATCCATTCCATGACAGTGTCAATGTCCATCCTTCCACTGAAATGTGGAAATCCTTCAAAAGCTTTGGTGTTCAAAGCCTTAATAGCCTTTACAAATGGTTCTTCATTGAACAAGGGATCTGGTTTAGGTATAATGTCATCTATGTCAATGGTTTTCTTTCCTTTATCCTTGGTGTCCTCACCCCAAGGTCTATGTGTCCTCTGATCCACCACTTCTTGCAGCTTGTCCCTTATCTCACTCATAGCTTGTTCAAGGAGTCTATTCTTCTCCTTTTTCTCTTCTATCTCCCTAGCCAGCTCTGCATTAGTGACCATTATGCTTTACCCTACTGATTCACCAGAATACAGAGACATGCATAGTCCACCAAATCTTTAACTTGCTCTGATACCAATCTGATGGGATGGGGTTTGGGATAGACTAGCCTACTCTATGCTCTTGGATCCTTTCCTTGGATCACCAGGTGTTCTAACCACCCCTAGGGTCTCTAGGACTTCCCCTGCTTGTGGAATCCTTTGACCTTTCCCAATCCACCCACCAACAATTTGAAAAACTACTCCTAAGGTCTCACCTACTCATGAGATTCAAAGAACCCTTACTTAGGCTGATAAGGGTTGGCTTGTTCCACACTCTCCTAGGTCCTAGCAAGGTCAGGATAGGTCTTAGAGATGGTTTTCCATCCATTCATGTTCCCCCAAGAGGTTTCCAGTTCCCAACCCCTTATCGATTTCACTATTTTGTCTTTTACCTACCAAACAGGGCTACAAGGATTGTGTCCAATTAGGCCTCCTATCTGGTCTTTTAGGGCTCCCTCTTGCAAATGATGCATATGCTTGTGAAACTTCCCAAAAGACCTGCTATTCATTTGGCAAGGAATCAACGATTTTTCTAGTTTTGGGCCTCCAAGTGTCCGTACACTACCCTAGGTGAATTTTGGGGTTTTTAAGGGTTCTGAAGAGGGTTTTTAGGCCTACCAGGGTCACAGTGTTGGTTTGTTGATTTCACCACCTTGTCTATATTGGTGGAAGCTCCACCTTCACACCAATGGTGCTCCACTCACCCCTCTACAAATCCTCCAAAGGGTGCCTCCTCTTTTGTCCTCCCTTGCTCTCCTGGACCTCTGCAACTTCACCCCTTCCTTGTCGGGCACTGTCTAGTCTTGCCTAGGAGTGGGTCTTTGGTTGGCTTCCCTACATATTCAAGGTCCCTACTTTCTCTAAAGTAATGTATAGGGTTTGTACTCCTATTTCCCATGGTTTCATGGTGATTCCACTATGGGGAAAAGAGTTAACAACCCATTTTCTCAAAACAGTCCAAAATTGGACAGTGAGAAGGTAATTTACAAAATATTTACAAACACACAACACCTACAAATCAAAAACTAATCTAAATACTCAAAATGGAAGTAAATACACCATATAAGACTGTCAACATAGGTTTTCTCTAAAATCAATCCATTAATAATCTTTTCTTACTCCATTTGTGCCGAGTGGTAACAAAATTGCAGTCACAGTCAAGTCACTTTATTTTGGCTATACAACAACTAATATCCAACCCCTTATCTTAGGGTTTGCAACTACTTATACTACCGTTTCCTCAATTTGTGTGCCCATATTAGGGTTGTCCACACTAAACTAAAGATCTTGACCTACTAGGTGGAAAAGTTGCTTGACAACTTTGAAAAGTTGTCATGCAACTTTTGAGCTACTTTCTCAATGTTGCTTTTCTTGACTCCTAGATCCACATTGGGCTATCCTAAGGACACAACCATGCTAAGAAGGACCCTAAACACCTCAAAGGCACACATACCCTCTATTTTCAAGAAAACTCAACTTAGACTCATGAACCTAGGACCCAAACAAGGACCTAAACTAGGACCAATGAGCTCATGGCTCTTATTTTATTTGCAATGGCTTCTTAAAGAAGCAAGAACACAATCAAAAGAAAATGGTGGGAGCCCTTTAAAGGGTGCTCCTGCACCAAAACATAAACGAACATTTTCAAGCACTGAAGGCTTGAATGAAGACAAGAATAAGACTGTCATAGGCAATTGTAGATAAATATCAAAAGGAAATATGCTTTGTAATTAAAAAGGATGAAATCTAGATGGAGGCCGTTGTCCCTAGGACTATCTGGGTAACTAAAATTGGCTATGAGACAAATGGTAACATTATTGAAACTTATGCAAAAGCCCTCGTTGAAGCACCTAAAGAATCATCTGAGAAAGTCTTTGGTAGTGCTAAAACAATAGAAAGTGGTATTCAGTCTAGGAAAAGAGTTAAGAAAGTTGAACAAATAGTAAGGAAAGGCATTAGACAAGCAAAAGTACTTAAGGAAGATGTATTAAAGCAAATTGGTATCAAAGAAAGTGAGTTGGAAGGAATTCAACCGGAAACTCATCTTTCATCAGTTGTAACTTCCTCTCAGAGTGATATGCCAGTGATATTCAAAAGGGTAGAAAGGAAAAGAAAACCCTCACCGGTACCCTCACCCACTCCTAGAAAAACAAGACAAAAGCAACAAGTAGTGAGGCCTCTAGTTAAGAAGTTAACTCCTAAGAAGAATAAGAAGGTAAAACAAGATAATGCTCCACTGGATAAACTCCTTAGTGAAATAACAGAAGATGGAAAGTTGGAAAACATTAGCAAATTGTACAACACACTTTCCGCTGACGACAAAGAAAGCATAGAAAATAGTGTAATTTTACAGTTGGATATATATAAGAAATTTTTGATGAAAATTGTTGATGAAATACCCAATGACTTGTAAAGAAGACTAGAAGCTAGAAGGGTAGCCATTGTTGAGCTGGACAAGAAGATAAAAATTGAAAAATTACTTGCAGTGCATCCAGTAAACTCACGTGACGAGATAGACAAATTAATCAGTGAGGCTAACCGGACAGTATTTTCAATTGCTCACCAACATGTAGCACTGATGGCAGGAAGAGTAAATGAGGTAACAGAAGAAACTGTAGACAAATAGGACATATTCTTTGTTGAAAAAGAGAAACAAGAAGAGCTACTAAGACCTAAAACCATCAGGGTATACCAAAAGGACAAGGATAAGGGGAATGGTAAGGTAGGTGGACCTCCAAGCCTAAAGGTAACTGATAACTTACCCCCACCTCCTTCAAATACTCTACCAGTATAAACTACAGACAATAAACTGGCTACTGAGAGTATGGAGACTCCTCTAGAGGATATAAATCTGGAATCAAAAATTTTGTACACTATGAATATAGACACATAGGAAGTAAATGTTGTGGTTGATAGAGAAATCACTGAGGATAAAAGGAAAGATGTGGCTACTGAGTCACCGACTGTAGATGTTGAGGTTGAGATTAATGATACTGTAAACATAAGCACAGAAAAACCTACTCAGATAGAGCAATTGATAGAGGACACCACTGGTAAAACATTAGAAGAACCGGTAGATAAAACTAAAAAAAAGTCAGGAGAATCGGAAATGGACAGTGCAGAGGTACAAACTGAGAAACTGAAAGTGCATACATAGACTACATCTAAAAAATCGGTAGTTGAGAGCTCAGAGAAACCTTCTGAGACACAGATGGAGAAACTGGAACAGAAATAGGTTGAGACACAGGTTTAGATCGAGATAGTGCCACTGGCTAAAACTGAAAAGCCTAAACCTTTGCTAATAAAAATACAAACACAAACTGACTTACCAAAGGTTGAAACAAGCAAATTTATCACTATAACCGCTAGCATGGATATTGTGAAAATAGTTGGGTAGACATCTGGTACTTCAATAGCAGAATTCCAGCCTACAAATGTGACAAAGGTCTTACTGGACTCAATAAAGAAAATCACAGAATGTAATGCACAAGCCTATAAGGCTATCGATGACACAATTCCTATTCTCAAATTGGTAGCACCCAAGTGCATTGTGGATAATCAAGATTCTTTAGGTCAACTAGACACATTGTCTAAATTAATCATTGGTAACATTTTGATAGTTGATCAAATAAATGAAAACACATTCAAAGAAAGGATGATTAAGGAGAAAGAGAAATTCTTTGAAGAAATAGTGAAGAAGAATAAGGATCAAATAGAAACCTTATTACCGGCACTAGAAGAAATGACTTTGGATTTTAAGAAAATGTATAGGGATATTTGCAAAACAGACATCTTGACATAGGACATAGATTCAGAGATCAGCAAAACACAAACTGAGATTAACAATATTGTTGACAACCTAATACGCACATCAGATTCATTTTTGGAGATAGAAAAGAAAATTGAAGATCTTGAAGAGAAAATTGAGAAGTTAGAAGAAGATAAAGAGATAATAAAGGATAAAGCAAAGAGATTAAAATGTAAACTTGGTCCTAAACTAGATTACCTTATTTCTTTGAGAAAAGAAATTTTTGAGGCTCTAGTTCCTAGACTTAAGACACCAGAAGAGAAAGTGCACATACTCACTAGTACAGTTTAGAGAACACAAGAGGAATTACAGGAAAGAAAAGGATTCAATGACAGTTTAAATCTAGTTTTGGTAGATATATTCCAGATTGTAACCCACCAGTTACAAAAATCTAGGCAGGAACCACACTCCACTGACAGCGAATGACAACCATTTTCATTGAAGTCAAAGGGGGAGTAGTGTGATGAGAAAAATGATCAGAATAGGACATCATCAGCTCAAGGGAGCATACATTTTTTGGGCACACAGTTTTGGTAAGACCATTTTGGCAGATTCTTTTTGGACATATTTTTGAACACTTTTTGATTTTTCTCATGAGTGTTGCCATCAATGCCAAAGGGAGAGATTGCTGGGAAATGCACACTCCAATGAGAAATTGTAGGTGATTGAAAGTATTGTCATTGATGGAAACCTTACAATCATGTGACATCGGCAGGAAGACACAGGCACTGGCACCGACAGACTCTACACCAGCATACAATTCATCGACACCCAAAAAGATTGATTACTGGCACCCTGGCCGATAGGAATTGTGTGTAAATGTAATTAATTATAAAATATTTTGTAAGATGACATGGCGGATTGTAATATGACTCATATATGTATGAGATCATCATAGATAATTTAGGATATATGACATATAATGTGAAGTATGAAAAGAAGGTAGCAGACCTAATATGCGAATTATTGGATAAGGGTTTATGTATATTGCAAAGCTTAAACCGGTACTGAATCTAGCATAGCAGATACTGATATGAAGTAGTACAAGACATTGGATTAGTATAATCCATTTTTGTAAGTCAGTGTGACTTCTTTTGTAATTGAGTAGTGAGCTCTAGGCACTTTGCCTTCCTGCATGTGTAGGCCCCTATTGTAAGCAGTAATATTCTCTTATTGGCTAGTAAGTGGATATTGTGGGTCACAAATCCCACTGAGGTTTTTCCCACACCGGGTTTCCTCATTAAAATATTGTGTTACGGTGTGTTTTTCATGTTGTGGTTGTTGTTCTTATTTGCTGCATTATTTCTGGTTTACCTGTACACAGTTTTAATATGCTTTTCATGTTATAAGTTAAGAAAATTTTCTTACCGGTCAGATACTGATTCACCCCCCCTCTCAGTATCTTTGGGAATCCTAACACATTTGTTCAAAGTTATTTTTGAGGATAAATAATAAAAACATATGGCTCAAAAGTAATTCCATCGATATTATCAATTGTCATAGGGGCCTTCAAACTCCTAGCTAGACCATAGAGACAATAATTAATGACACATTGAGAATGCTTAGATCTTTTTAGAATTTCACAATCACTCATGTGTTTCAAGAAGGAAACAAAATGGTCGGGGGGCTAGGATATCATCCCCATGGATATTAAAGATCTTATTTATGATGATTATAGATCGTGTTGAGTTGTGGGCCCTCCTTGTGTTTTTTATGATGTACATCTTCCATATGTGGAAAGATGGGGTGAGATGTCTTAATCATTATAATTTTAGAAAAGGCAAGTCTTGTTTTCTAGATGTATCTATAATCTTTGTACTTGTTCTATGTTGTATCCTAGGGTCCACTAGTTTTTTGCAGTATGTTTTGAAGTAGAATTGTAGGCCCATCAGGTGTGCCAATAGAAACAAATTAGTGCCCACTTCGTACGAAATATGGAGAAACAAGACTATGGTTTAGGATGAAGTGTTGGGGAGAGGTATTAATCCCTATATTTTAAAACTTTAGGCCCACAACCCTAGGGCTACTCGGCTCTTCATCAAAAGCTAAAATAATGGTAGCCTTTGGATGTATGTGGGTTACTTTGTGGTGGATGAGAGCCTCATTCTTGAGGTTACTAGGATGCTTATGGATGGGACAAAATTTTATTGAGATAGGAATGTGACTGAGGAAGCCTTTGAAATATTTTTCCATAAGAACGAGAGGGCTAAATTCCATTACACTATTGATGGATGATATAATCATGAAGAACTCAAATCCATGTGGGCAGATGTTGTTGGTGTTATTATGAAGTTCATTACCCTAGATGGGTGCTATAAAAGCATTTTTAACTATCATTTCACTATTTTGAACCATTTTAGGAATTATATATGTATTTTAATTCCCCATTATTTTCTTTTGGCTCTGTGCAATAGTGTTATTCCCCACCTTAAAAAATGGAGCTCCCCTATTATTCAGTAGGGTTTAATCTTCTTGATTGTTAAACATGTTAAATCCCTTGAGATTAAGCCCTACCCCTCGGCCTTTAGGAAGAACAATATTCACTATGCCCAAAATGAGCATTAGCACTACACTCATTAATCCTCGGACTCTTAGTCATCTGATGAAGATGCTTCAATTTGGGTACCTGAAAGAAAAATACTTCTTCTAAGGGAAAAGGGTTTTACTCTGATAAGTGATGCTCTCACACTAGCAACTCTGATTATTTCCCTTTTGAAGAGTTTATCTTGGATTCCTTTATCTCTACCTCTACCAAGAAGGGCAAGTCCCCTAATCCCTTGTTCTCTAATGGTAGTAATAGAAATTTTAAGCTACGCTCTACCTTAGGTGTAAAAATAAAATCCCCCACTCCAGATGCTCCTTAAGCAAACAAAATTGCTACTAAAAATGTGAAGGAAAATATGTATAGTTGTATTCTACCTAGGCTTGATGAGGATCAATAGATTCTAGATTTCCACATTGAAATATATGTCCAATTCGAGAAGGTTACCCATGTGGGTAAATATATGAGTTCCTCTATAATGGATACATGGATTGGTGTGAAACTGGTGAGGGTTGTCATGGATGGACAAACTAGTTTCCTGAATCGAGTGGTTGCTGAGATTTATGGGTTGAAGAGCAAGATTTATCTCCTTATTGTTGGATAGAGAACTTTGAACTCCCCATCCTTGGACAACACAAACAATCTTCTTGACCTTAATAAGAAGCTAGTGGTAAATGTTAAGGCCATGAAGAATGTTCGTGAAGAAATAATTATGAACTTGGAGGGTGGCTCTGGATCAACGAGAAGTTGAAAGTTGTTATTGCGGTGAGAATAACAACCATGACTAATAGCATGGAGGTGTTGGCATTACAGTAAGAAAGATTGTTGGCATTTCAATATTAGGAGATTGTTGATATTCAATAAGGATATTGAGAAGGTTGTTGAAGATTATTGATATAACTAAAGAAGGATGATAACTATCTTTATAACATTATTTTGTCATTGATGTCAAGAGATTGATTATGTGATTCAGTATGATGTTGCCATATCTTGAGAAGATTGATTAGAAGAGAATTAAGATGTCGGTAAAAGACACAGAAAGAATGTGATGAATAAGGGGAGAAATAAGTTATTCAATGGGAAACTATTACCAAGTTAGACAATGATGAGATCATGATGTTTAGATTGTTTTGATGTCCTACATATGTTGTTGATTGTAAGGTTAATACTATACTATGCAACCGAGAAAAGAACCTAGTCAGTAAACCCTAAGGAACCTAGTCGGTAAACCCTAAGGTTATCGATATCGGTTAATGAAGGTGAAATGTCTACTAAGTAAAGTTTAGTATTTACCGGGTTGCAACCAAGTTATGATAGTGCGCATTGGATGGATAAAAGCATTATTTAATGAAGGACAATGATTAGCTAGAAATGTATAAATTATTGGTATGCCGTGCATGAAGTTTGTTAAGGATCTATGGCAAAGGAAAATCAGCAGGAAGATCTACAGTGTAGATTGAACCACAATAACCTTATGCAAGTTCCAAGAAAGGACTACAAGTCCAGAGGCAAGGTAAAACATTTTCAGATCGAAAGGATACATTGAACCTAGTCAAGTTTGAAGATCTGATGGCTAAGATTGATCATGGGAAATGTGATCAAGGAGATTCGACAGCTAGCAATTGTTTATAAATAAGGAATTGTTGATAAACAATGTATGCGGGCAAGTGTATGCACAGGGATGCTACATAGTGATTACTGAGCAAAGAATCTTGAAGACCTATTTGAATAATAGAGTAGAAATCCCAACAGAGTGACAGATAAGTCCTATGACTAGATTGTTTTGAGCAAATAAGAATCTTCTTTAGCGTTTTAGATGTGAAGTTGTAGATAGATTTTTATTACTGTTATTTTGTAAGTGGCAGAAAATATCTTAACCGAGTGGACTTAATAGTCTTATATGTAAACCCTCTAGCAAGGTAACATTCTAAATGAGTGTTTGAAATCCTTTGACAAGGTCACTTCTAACAAAGTGAAGATCCTAACAGATTTGAGGGAAATCCCTTAACTGGGTCACATCTAGAAATGTGTTTGTAATCTTTAACAGGATTTTCTTTTAACTGAGCATACTCAAGAATAGTATATTTCTTAGTGGGTCCGAAATCCCACAGTGGTTTTTCCCTATTTGGGTTTCCATGTTAAATCTGGTGTTATGAGTGTTATGATGATTATATGCTAATGAGTTTGCATGTTTAGCAGTTCTGGTTATATTGCTGAAGTATAAGTTACCGAGGTTGAATCTATTGTTTTTATGGAAGTTTAAGGTTGTATGATTCACCCCCCCCTCTCATATTGTTATCTATTGGCATTTGTACTTTACATTAAGTATCAAAACTCTTAGGAGGGCCTTTGGAGATTGAATGAAAAAGAAAAATCTCTCAATGTCTCCCACTTGGCCACTCATTTTTTCCCCTCCATATTGGTCTATGGTAAGGGCAAGGATATTGTCACTGTTATGGAAGGCGAGACCCAAACATACCAGGGACCTTCAACACAAAGTTACAATAGGGATAAAGGTAAGAAGCTTAAAGCTAGTGATATGGATGATTTTATAGAGATTAATAAAATAATTATTGATAGAAATGTTAGGACTGTTCAAATGTTGAATGAAATTGTTTAATCTTTGGGGTGTCAAACCCTATTCTCTTTTCTTTTGTTGTTACTAGCTAGTTATGGCATGGCACTAGTTTGTCTTTATTGACTATTAAATTTTGTTTCATTTTTGGGCCCTTGTAAAACATATTTTATTGTAATAAAAAAAAATTATAAATATAAAAATACAACAAATATAAATTAAATTTATAGATTTACTTAGTGTTTTTGATAAAGATAAACGGGTTTTACATTGACCAAAAACCAAGAGTTTTACAAAACTTGGCCATCAGCCAATCAAACAAAAACCAACAGTATAATAGGGGAACACCCTAGACCTAACACAAAAGTAAAAAGAAACAACAACCAACAAAACAAAACACATGCAAACACTCAATTAAGCGAGTGCACCATCTCCTTGTTCTTCTAGATGGTAGCCTTGTTGATTTCCTCTGATTCCTCCATAATGAACCTCGAGCTACCCTTATTGTTGCTCTTGCTTCTGGTCTTGGATCTAGGGCCCGTAGTTTTATCACCCTCAACAGAAGAGTCTTCACTATCTAGATATTTATTTTTGTTACTGTCATCGGGATCACTATCAATAGGATTGGATCTGTACTCCACCACCATGGCATTGATATTTTCTAGTCCCTCCATACTATTATTCATGGCCTCCTTTCTTATATCAACCAGATTCTGAAGATTATTCTTGATATCCTCCATTGATTGCTCAACCTTCTCAAATCTTTACTCATGTTTACATTTCATAACCTTACATAATTGGAAAGCTTATGGGTCATGATCATGAGCTTCTCAATTTTGCTAGGCTCATGCAAATCAGTGAAGATATCAATTATCTCCTTAATCCCCTCTTTGAGGGTATCAATCTCCTTCCCCACCCACTTCCAACAATTCTCCTGGTTTCTAGCCACTTCCATCACTAGATTCATCAAAGAACTTTCCTTCTGTAAACCACTATCCACATCTTTAGGCAGAGTCCCCTGCTTCTCCTTCAGGACATTAAGAGGAATATCAAATTTGATTTACGAGTCCAAGGTCCTGGGAGTATAGTCTTTAACAACCAACTTCTTCTTTTTGGAATAAGGCTCAATTTTAGAAATCATCTTGCTGGCCAATTTATATTTACTTGAAGCCCATCTGGGAGGGGTTCTTGTTGCTATGGGTTCCAGGAGTGACCAAAATCTCACCCTCTTCATCCGGCTTATAATAAGGGTCAACAAGGGGTTTGGCACTCCCACTATCCTCCATCTCCATATCCAAATCAGAGACATCTTGAACATTAGTATTAGGGGTTTGGCCTTTCTCAGAGAGAGAGGGCACAACTTCAAGGGCTTTGGCATACTCCATAATAAGCACAATAAGCCCTTTATGGAGGACTAGATTATTCAGATTCTAAGCATGTTTTTCAAGACTATTCTCCAAAGAAGAAACCAGATAGAAAGGAATCGACATACCTTTTCCATGCCTATAGTAATTAAAGATGGTAAAATGATAAGAAAAGATACTGGCATATCTTCCATCAAGCATAATGTACCTCATGATGAACTTGAACATGTCCTCCCAGGGAGCCATAAGATCCTTTCTGTTGTAGCTACCATCTACCATTTTATTAACTCTTGAATGCTCTTTATCTTTATTAAAAACATTTGCCATGTCTTTCTCCCCTATTTTTCTGTCTCTGTGAAACCTTTTGTCATTCATAGAAACACCTGTGGAAATGTGTAGACACAAGTGTTTCTATCCTTTGCAAACTTTCTCCTTTCTTCCAACACCACCCCAAAGACAATGTTTTTCTTTTTCAAATTTAGCTGAAAATTTTCCTCCCTTTTTAAGAAAATCTAGCCCCCTTTTACTTATAAACTCACTAAATTTGAATCCTTCCTGGGAGGATGCTTACACATGTCACCTCGTCATGCATTCTACATTTTTTTCCCAAGAGTTGCAAACCTTTCCTAAATTGAATTTATTTTTATTTCTATTTTTTTTTGGTGGGGGGGGGGGGATAAGTTTGTACTCAAGGATGGTTCATGCAAGTGGAGGAGAGATTTTGGTTGGTCCCTCTTCCCAACTAAATTTATTAGAAACACCCCCTACTAGGTTGCAATTTTCACCACCAAGTGAAAAGTCACTTTTGAAAAGGCTTATCTTAACTAAAAAGGTAAATTTTGACACCGATTAGATCCACAATCCATGGGCATACTATGTGGGTACCTAAAAACAGCAATACCACACCTCCCAAGGTGCATCTGACCATTCAAAAGTCTCCCCAAGGCTCACCTTCAGGATTTCTTGACAATGATTTGAGGTAAGTTATCTACCCAAGACAGTCTTACTTGATGAGGTGACCTTACATGATTAACTCATTGGATGACATGGAGATACACAATAAATTGTACAAGGAAGACTCACAAGATTTGCATTGAATAAGACACATGGTATCAAGTGACACATAATTATACACCATGGCATAAGAGGACCAAATTGCATGATGAAAATGTAATTTACTTGATAAAGAACACAATAATGCCATACGACACATGAACACCCATGCCAAATCATATTAGGAGCACATAGTCACAATATGTAAATGAGGTATTGTCCCTCCAAATGGACAACACCTTGGCTTTACTAGATACACAAGTGGATTCTTGGTTGATCTCTGAATTCCATTGCCCATGGAATGTGTACCTGCACTCTTGCACACACCATCAACATGTCCAATACAATCGCATATAATTCAAGCATAATCCATATATTTGTTATCATCAAATTCAATTTCTAAGATATACACTTTCATGCATTCATTCATAATCAAATAAATCAATGACACATAAAATTCTTACCATACAATTGAATAACACAATACACATAATGAAGGCAATGGAATTTTATGCATTGTCAAGTCATTCCAATAGAAAAATCACATATCTATTATCATGTAATTCGATTCCTATCATGCATTCTTAAGTATTTACATCATAATTGCATTACTAATTTATGCACATGATGATCATTGCAACATAATTGAATGGAATACATGTATTGTAATTTAAGTAACAAAACTTTTTACATTATCAATTAACTTCTAGTAGTCTATTCTATTTATGGACGTTGTACCACACAACATTAATTCTTCTTACATAATCACAACATCATAAAATTTACACCACAAGTACTCATGAATGTAGAAACTAAAATAATAATCAAAATGACATCCATAATTGCACCTAACATTATACTAACACACACACCTAATCATCACATGGTCTCAATAAGATGTCCATCAAACCCAAAATCATGAACTTAGTTAAGTAAGATAAGAAATATTTCCAACCATCGATAGCATCATCATAGTCAAAAAATTACATAAGATAGCCAAATAATATCAAAATAGCCTAAGGTCCATAAAGATAATGGTGGGTCTCACAATGTTCACCTATGGCCCTATAGGGTGTGGTTACTGTAGGTACACCTATAGCCCACAAACTTTCTGAGGTCTGGAAGTGTCCCTATGGGCCCCATAAGGGTGCACAATTTTTAAAAAAGTTTTTTAAATAAAATACATTAAACTTTTTTAATAATAATTTATAATTTGTTTTGTTTTTTATTTTTTTTAAAACTCAAAAAATCTTTTTTTTTTAAATTCTTTAATAAATTTTATTAAAATTTTTTAATTAAATGAACTTTTATTAAAATAAGTTTTTAATAAGGTTTTTAATTTCAAAAATAATTTAAAATTCACTTTTTCTTTATTGATGTTTTAAAAAGTTTTGTATGGGTTTATAAATAAATGTTTTTAGTGAAACTTTTTAATAAGTTTTTAAAAACAAATTCATGTAATAAGCAAAATTGTGAACAATTTTTATCTTGTCCACTTACATACATGTCTTGCAACATTCTCCAATTGACAGCTAGGGGGGGGCTCAGTTTTCTCCTACATTTCTCTTGACATCATTCCAATCGGAGATATCTTCATCTACAATCTTCTATTTGACATCTCTTTGGTGGCATCATCTTCATGTTTCCAAATTTGCACTATGTCATGTTGTATTCCCTTGCATGAGCTATGTTGTAACACACTAATATGAAGTAGCACACTTATTTGTACTTTGTCACTGATGATATATTTGATGTAATTCTCTTGCACTCCATAGATTAAGAAATATCTAGTGAGACTTGGTGCATGGCTCTAGTTGAGACTTGGACTGAACACATTTGTGCATGGCTCAAGTGAGGCTCAAATTGTACCAATCTATCATTGATGAGTATCAAGTTGATGTTCCAAGTAGGTTTCTCCATGCCTAATCTTCATTTTGTTTTAGTGAGTGATTCATTGGTCATTATTCATCGACATTGCTACCTAGTTTTGTCACACTTTTACATTCTTGGTGAAACATTGGCTCTATTTCTTCCTAATGGTAAGGAATTTTGGTTAACATCATCAAACCATCATTGGAGGAGATTGTAGATTGAAAGGAGGCTTCATGTTCTTCTTGTTCTCTCTTATGGGGAGACTTTTTACTCACATGGGTTGTTGTTCTTCTCATTAATCTTTGAGACCATTTTTTCTTTCATCTCTCTTTTGGAGAGGAGAATTTTCCCATTAGGGTTTTCCTTCTTTCTCCATTTATGAGAGATTGCATTCCTTATATACTTGGGTACCTAATATGGCCTTATAGTCAGGACCCATCTTACATTGTTAGCTTGAGTATACATTCCTCCAAGTTGCACTTAAGCAAGGGTGTTGGTGTAAATTATATCTTAAAATTACACTTTACTTAAGTTGACTTAGGATAATGCATTCATTTTAGTTTGAATATGAGACACTTAGGGAGTGTGCATCTTGGGAAGTTGCTTGTACGAGAAGTTCCACCTTTTATGGTTTTATCTTGTTGTCACATTCTACCTTCACTAGGTGATCCACTTTCAGTGAAATATTCTATTATTTCTCCTACCTAAGCTTGTATCTTATTGGGCCACATGTCATGATAATGTGCTCTCATTTTCATATGGCCTTGCCTTTATAAGAAGGCTCATCTTTGTTGCATGTAATGAATCTAGTTAATCATCTTATTACATTATTGATAAGAATACAATTTTTTCTTTTCATATATTATTTCTCTCTTATTCTTGTGCTTTCCATTAGAATGTAGATCTTGGTTGCTATGGGCAAATTCTGACAAGTTCCTTTGTATATTTTTGATAAAACTAAAGTTAAATATTTCAGACTATGGTAGAAACATGGAATTGATGTATTGCTACACTATTTCACAATTAAAAGTGTTTCAAGGATATTTTTATCCTTTTACATATTATTTTATGATCTTCCTATCTTGAATTATAGGTCTTTTATAATCTCTATTATTTGTTTGGTAATACACATTCCGCACTGTTGGTCAATAATTCTTGAACCAAAGCTAGTTGATTCCCTTGTATATTTTTTTAAGGATCATTCTATTAATATCACCTCAGTTGGGGTCTCAACATCCCTAATTTTAGTGTATGTTGTGGTCATTAGGAATATATCAATCATATCTTTTGGACTTGAATACATGATTTATTTAATCTTTCTTTTTTAATTGAGGATTTTTCTTAGATAATGTTGTTTTAGGATAATGTTCTAGAATTCATTCTAGATATACTTATAATTGGTATTCTTTCATGGTGAAAACTATTTTTAGTATTTGGAAGGACAAAAGTGATGCTCTTATCTCTCAATGTTCTGTAGATATTAGGGTTTTGGTTCATATTTGTTAAATTTTACAACACAAGCTTGCAAGATCAAAGAACAAACTATAACATCTTCCACAAACAAGAGTAGCAAGAAACATATGTCATATTACTCAAAAGAAAAGATTATAGGATGAAAGTACAATGCATAATGATGTTCTTATTTAGATATCACAAGGATTCCCTAAACTAAATTTAGGAGAACTAGAGAAATATCACAAGGAGATAAATAAACCTTAACTACAACTAAATTAAAGTGAAGCTAATAATAACCTAATTAAATAAAAAGTAAAAGGAACCTAAGTTTATATTAAGTGAATGGAGTATTCAAAGGACCTAATTAATTATTAAGTAGATAGGTAACCTAATTACTCCAACACCTCCCCTTAATATTAACTTAGAGATAAGCTAAAGAGCTACATATGAATGCAAAATGTAAGCATGAAGGAGTCTTAGCAACAAAGGCCATATTAGGTACTCATGTAAAAATCAATTCAACTCTGATAAATGGATAAAAGGAGAAAAACCATGAGGGAGAAAACCCCTCCCCAAAAGATAGAAAATACAATAACTATACTAGAGAAAGAAGGAAAGGAAGAATAAATGTGACCTCGCAATCAATGCTTCTATCACAATAGTACAATGAGTGTCCCTCACACAAGAAAGAAAAAATAAGGATATGAATCTCCCTAATGGAGAAGTATCTCCTATGCTCATGATCAATTTCTAATGATAGAACATGATCTACTACCTAGCAAAAAATATTTCTCTCCTTAGGAAGAAACAAATCCACTAGAGATATGAGAAGCCACTCCCATAAAAAAGTGATTGTAGGAATTAAAATCTAAATATCATTTTTCTCTAAAAAATATTCAAATATTACTTTGTACATTATAAATTAAGATGCCACAAACTAATTAGGTACATGACTAATCAATGTAGGAGGTAACAAATTAGGAATATGTAAAAGTTGACGAAGAATAAGATCCACGAGCAAGGAAGATAAACTAACAACAATGATGTAGATATTAAAAAAGAGTACATTAATGTCTTTAAAATAATCCTCCAAATCTATAATATGAGACTTCGCAAACAAGGATGATATGTCTATAAGATAGGAATCCCAAGTAGCTAGTTTGGAAGAACAATGTCCCATTGCAATAAATTAATGGGGACTATGCATGAGCTAATGCTAATATTATCAGGAACAATAGGAGATGATGAATATTTAGATGGGATCTCAATGTGATGAGTATAAAATTGAAAATAGGCCTTTTATCCATTAGAACATGTAAGACCTATGATATACTCAAGCTCCTCTAAATTATTATCATCAAATTGTATGAAATATATATGTGCAAGGTGAAGAAGAGAATTTGTTGTTGTATCCTCTAAAATTAGGAAAATATGAGAGTCTCCACACATCTCCCAAAGTTGTTTCCAAAGTGTGTGAGGATACTCAAGTTCTAATATGACACACATAGTGTTATAATCAATACTAGAACAAATCATGCATACAACATGATCTTTGATACCCCAAGTTGATCTAACTCTATATAATCAACACTACAACAAATCACACATACAACATAGTTGTTGATATTAACCCAATTTGATCCACCTCAAAAATTTATTGGTTTAGGTAAGAGTCCATACAAATAAGGCAACATATCTAACATGTGTTAAGGTGACATGTCTCCAAGACTCATAATTACCCTTTGTTAGGCAAACAACTCAAGATGAATAAAAAACTCATGATACCTCCTCAAATGAAATAATCAGATGCCAAAAATATCAACACATGTAAATCACATTAGGTAAAGGACTAATGTCCAGCTAATTGACTAGATAGTAAAAAACACAAAATATAAATAAAATATACTTGGGATAATATATGGAAAAAATAGTAATAGATTATAATAGAGCACTAGATGAGCTTTCCAGCAATGCCTTTTTAAAAAAAAACAAAGTTTTGATGTGCAAGATATGGCCCCAAATGCAAAAAAATGAAGGCTAAATTTGTAGGCTTCGCATTGAGAATTAATATAAAATATGAAAAAAGCACTTGTAGATTTCGTCTCCATATGCCCAAGTTATGGCTAAAACACCAATTACATGTCAATTAGGGCTTGGAAGGCTAGAAGGGTTCCCAAAAATAGAAACTTTATAAAAATAATAAGCTTTCAAAAATATAAAATTTCTAGAAATAGAAACTAGCCAAAAATAGGATGTTGTTGAAAATAGGAAATTTCCAATAATGGAAAATTTTCAAAAATAATTTTTACACCCATTTTGCTCCAAAAGATAATAAAAAAATTTCCACTTCCAAATCCTCACAAGAGGGCAAAATTGGTTACCTTGCAATACTTCTGAGAAGAGAAAGTCTCAAAGATTGAGAAGGGGTTTGATGAAACCATGCTTTGATATCATGTTAAATTTTGCAACACAAACTTGCAAGATCATATAGAAAACTTAAACACCTTCCACAAACAATAGTAGCAAGAAATATATGCTATGTATTCCTCAAGAGAAAAGATTATAGGTTGAAATTAAAATTCATAATGATGTGCTTATATAGATAGTGTAATAGGTTGTAAATAGGGTTTCACAAGTTATGCTATGAATCCACTTATTCCCACCAAATACATCAAAAGGGAGAGAGAGCCGAATAGATCCAACCCCAATGAGGAAAAGGCCCGAATAATTATTGAATTATGCTCTCCTTTTTATTTTTAGTTGAGGGTTCTTAAGAGATTTGAAATTGAATACTAGAACTAGGATAAATAATAGGAATTTGATAGAAAATGACATAAACAACAAGCTACTTGTACAATATTCAAACATAGAGCTAGATCCAGGTAGAAGGAATAGAGAGGAATCTGTGCTTGAAAATTTGGATCAAAACTATAGGACAGGGATGAGAAAATTGACATGGTACCTAGATATTAGGTATGAAAAAATAGTGAACTTTTAGAATCCAAATGTCACTCAAAACCTATTCCCCAAAGCTCTTCAAAAATTCATAAGATTAGAATGCAAATATTGACTTGGTCCTTCAATTTTTTCTTCAACAAAAGTTAGATCCATTTGTCATTGAATTCTCTATCAAAATCTCCTTTCATAGCACTTGAATATATTGTGTGCACACATAAAGAAGGAAAATGGTGTTGTTGATAGGGTTTTCCTTAGGTCAAACCCCATGTTTAGAATAAATCCCTAAATTGAATTGAAATTGAACCTGAAATACTAAAGTAAATGCTGGATGATATAGTTCAGATCTACTCCAATTGATAATGGATGATGATGTAACCTTCTTTAAATGTAATCACAAGTGTTGAAGAAATAACATGACTTGAGATGACATGAAAATGATTACATAATAAAACACACATTCATGCATGAAGATTGATGTAGATTTGTTGTTCCATGATTCTTGAAGAATATGGTGAAATGATTTATGCTTCCTTGAATTATTGAAAATGATAATGAATGCTTGAGGATCAAAATGAATCATTTTGATTCTATTTTACAGGGTTTCTATGGTAATTTAATGATTAGGCCAACCTCAAACAGTCAAATTGAGACACCAAGAACCAAAATCATGGAAGGGAAGTGCACCAATATGTTAAAATTGGGTCTTGTTTAAGGAGGAATGTGATGCCTGAGGTGGCATGGTCCTAGAATAAGATTCTCTAGGTGCCATCGTCCTAAACTAGGACACCCTAGGTGCCATGGTCTTGGACCTGAACATCCTAGGTACCATGGCCCACCAAAAATAGGGTAGTAAAATGAGAAATCAGAGTGCATAGGTTTAGGTCTCCGTAAAAAATATGACATTAATTTTGAAGTAAAAATTTTGGAAATGATCTTGGGGAAGAGCTAAGATGGGACAAACTAAAGTAGGAGTACAAAAGGTGCTATGAGTTATGTAGGGTTATAATTTATGATGTTATAGAGATCACAAGGATGCCCTAAACTAAATTTAGGAAAACTAAATAAAAATCATGAGGAGCTTAATAAAGTTCAACTATAACTAAACTAAAGTGAACCTAATATAAGCCTTATTAAATGAATGCTAGAAAGAGCTTAAGTATAGCTTAAGTGAATAAATTAATTAAAGGACCTAATTAATTAGTAATTAGATAATTGTCCAAATTACTCCAGCAATATTAAATCTACGATTTTCTAATTTTTTGTATATATTTAGGCTCAAATCGGCAAGCTTGTAATTAGAGTCACTTATCACTAGGTGCTATTGAATCTATGTTGAAATGCCCCTTGTACTATTTCTAGAGTCCGTTTGACTCCTAGCTCAAGCAGTCTACACATGATAACCAAGATGCTCATTGTTAGGCCTCTGTACCTTTATTCAGAAGCAATCATTCTCAATGAGGATGGCCATAATTCAATACTATGTATTCTAATTCTCCCTTAATGTTTGGACATGGGATTGCTAGCTAGTTAGACTTCAACAAATTTTCCTAGTAATATATTGCTATCTATTATACTCATCATATTGCGAAAGATAAAAACTAAAATAATGATAATGGTTTTGAGAGCCTCATGTGAACATTTTAGACCCCATCAATGTATAGGATAAATTGGATGACTATGACCAACCTCCCTCTATTGCTCTTCTCTGACCATGTAGTAGCTATATGTAATGTTAGTATATTTTGTGCTAGTGTCTTATTTATAATTTTAGGGTATGAATCTTTTGAACCTCCTTTCTTTGTGAATATGTGCAACATTATTTTACATAATGGTATTATAGACACTTATTTATTCGGTCCAATCCTAAAACCAAAGGAGACCAGCGCAGAGTTAGGGGTGGCCTTCACCATCGAAGCAGTGAGGCCAAAACCTATGGCTAGGGTATCCATGCATCTTCCTTTTTTTTCCCTTCTTCTTTCCATCTCATCATGGATATCCTGTAAGGAAGCATGTGCTTTCTAGCCACATCCATGCAAGCATTATTGACCTTGTCAATTTGCTTTTTAAGGGCCACTTAGGTTTTCTTAATCTCTTATAGCTCGTACTAGCTACCCGCATTCTTAATCCTATAGTCCATGTTACTAATATTTTTGCCCAAAATTTCCCACTACCCCATAATACCCACAAGGTCATTGGCAGTTTTACGTACTCTATCCTCATCCAACTCATCAAACCAAGTGTTGGCTTTGGCCTCAGCCTTGACCACTGCCTCCAGTCGATTGATCTTCTTGATGGCCATATTAATTTGAGTCAAGAGACAATTTATCAATTCTTCCTATCTTTAGGCATCTTTATGTAGGTTCTTCACTATTTTTTCTAGAGTCAAAGTAGTACTCTATGGGTTGGACTTATCAAGGAAGGGAGGGTTTAGGGCTGAGGGCTAGGGTTTCCTCTAGTTTTAACAGGGGACCAGACTAATCCCAAAGTATCTAAGTGTTGGCATATGATGAAGTGGTGACAATGTATGTTGTCATTGATGTCAATAAGTGCTCAAGTAGGTGTACCAGTATGAAGACTGGTGTAAAGCGAAAAATCGCGGTCGAACCCTAGTTGGTCTCCCCTCTTCTAACTCCAAGGAGAGAGAAGGGAGGTTCGCTAGGATTCGATGGGTTTTCACTTAGGGGAGAGACTTTACATTCAAAAGAGGGGTTGAAACCCACTAGATCCAATCCCACACAATGTAAGATTGGATGCTAAATGAATTTCAAGGGTTAGGAAAGCAAGGCTACCCTCTTTTGTAAAGAATGTTGATTAAGGAAATTAAGCTAAGGATGCATAGAAAGTCATAAAGATTCGCTTATAAACTGAGTTCGGGTTATAGGATGAAGCTGCGGACCTGGAATTAGCAGTAGAATGTCGATACGGCGCTGTCCTGCAAATTTGAGAAAAAGTTGTCGGGACGATGGCGCCCGGCGCCACGGTCCTCCGAAAAATCCGCGAAACGAAGTGGGATCGGTTCGTCTCTGCAGAAGGATTCCAAATCTTCAATCTCAGTCGCGTACCTGCAACCTACACACAGAAAAGCGAAGACGATGGGGGGTTAGGGATTGGGGGTTTTCCTTTAGGTCAAACCCCGGTTTTGGAATTAACCAAGAAATGAGCAAGTGCTGTAAATGTCAATGACTGTAATGTAAAACAAGTACTAATACCTTGTTCTAAGGATGTTTGTATCCTTATGTGCAAAGGTTTAGATGTTGTATGTTGTAGTATGTAGCATGTAATAAGTGATCTCCTCTTCAATGGTTGAATCCTTGACTTGAATGCAACACTTAGCCTTGAATGGAGACTTGGAATGATCAATTGCTTGAATGCTTGAATGCTTGAGTATAGTTTCCACGCCTTTTCCATCATATCGAATGAAAGAGGAAAATGTCATTTATATACTTGTCATTTAGGGCTGATAGACTGATTTTCCCGACCTTAGGCTGACCAGGGAAGTATATTTCCAAATTGCAAATGAAAAGACCCGATATCACTTAGGAAAGCGGGCCCAAAATAGGACCCAGGGACCAGGGCGCTGGGCGCCCTGGTCCTGAGGGACCAGGGCGCTGGGTGCTCTGGTCCCACCTCCCGGGACATCAGGGTGCAAGGAGGTTCAGGCCAGGGTGCTTGAAAAATGCAGTTTTCAGTGTCGTGAGAAAGTTTTGGGGTCTCCATTCAGGTTGCGTGTTGCGTCACCATCGTGAAGACCGAAATGTAGTCGAAATTGCAAGTGTCGCAATTTTAGGACGCTATATTTAGCCCCCACTTTAGCGGGAGTATGTATGCTCATACTTCCGGTAAAGTACAAGGAAACAACGTTGAAAGACATTCACCACGTCAAGGAGGCAAGATACACCAAGCCCCCAGTGGACTAAGGATCTTACAACTTCGATTGACAAAGTAAAAGGGAAGATCATGAGGAAGAACCATGAGTGTCAGTAGTAAGGTTCCCTCGCTATGAGTCATGCAAAAGAAATACCAAAAATCCTCAAGACAAAGCTAAGTTTGCCAAGAAATTTTCAAGTATCTTTGAAAGGATAGACAGGGTGTATGCCCCCCAACGTTAAAGCGATCGCACACGCCTCAACAGGGGTGATTGTTTTAATGTAGTGATACACATAGGAAATGAGAAAGGAAAAAGGAGCACGTTATCGCAAGGATTTAGCCCCCAAGTGTGAGATAAGCCCAAGGATAATAGACACAAAGCACGAGGTGACTTCGCTTTCCTTGGGGTCAGTATGCTGTATGATAAGTCATGTATATATCATATGTATGTATGCATAATTGTTCTTCATTCCCCAATCAAGGAAGGTCACCTAGAAGAAGGGAACACATGTGTCTTTTGAGTCAACATGAGAGAGATCGAGAGATCTCAATGCTTTGCATCGTCCTCAAGTAGACAACACTAAGGACGACAAATAGAAGAATGAGAATAACATATAGAAGAAGTAACAAAAGAGAGGGGGAGAGAATCTGCTATGCTAATGTAACTAGTCTAGCATGTCATCTACCCCCCCGATCTTGCTGATCAATGTTTCGGGAAGGCAGGGAACACGCTAGAGGAGGAACATCCAACACAGCAGATGGAGCTATCACAAGATCCAAACAAGGGCTATGTTCGTGTTCCAAGCCACATTGTTCTTGTCTAGGAGCTAGGATAAGTGCTTTAGAAAATTCATTAGATAAATGGTTATCAACATCAACAAGTTCATATTCACTATCAGAAGCAAGAGGAGTAATATTTTCATCTATATCATCATCAAGATTTATAAAAATAGGATCTTTAACTCGCACAGGATCAAGACCATCATGCATCTTATGTTTAGGAGATTTAGGCTCAATATCTGGCTGAGGAGAAAATGGAATAATGCTTGTTGAAGGTGTTTTTGGAGATTGTGAAGTTTGAGAAGCAGCTGCTTGAGCCCTAAGATGACGCTTTCGTCGGCGTTCCCGTGCAGAACGATTACGTCTAGTCTTAGTAGGAAGTGTAGAAGATAGAGGAGGAGGAATGTTCTCATCCCTATCACTTGGGTGTTTAGGTTGTGGTCTCTTAGGCTGGATAATACGAGAAGAAGAAGGTCTCTTCTCTCTATAGAAGGCAGGAGGAGGAACTGCTCCATATAAAGGAGGAGTTTTTGGTTTAGGAAGAAGACCAAGTCCATCATGACGAGGAGGTATAGGTCTACTCTTAGAAGATTTATTAGGCATAGACATAGTCGCATCCATAGGGACGGGTTGGGAATCTTCTTGGGGAAAGACATTAGTTTTGTCTTTCAAAGGAAGAATTTCCTTCTCAAGAATGATAGGAATGTCAAGTTTAGGTGCTCTAGGTTCACTTAGAGATAGGATCATATCTATTTTCCACTTTTGATAAGATTTGAAAAGATGATCACTTCGCGGAGGAAGAGATTGGAATTGTTTGGGCCAAAAGTAATCAATAGGAACACTAGAGGTTCTTTCAGCTGGTTTAAAGAGACTATGATTGACAGTAACAACTTCACCATTATGGGGAAATTTCAAACACTTATGAATAGGAGAAGCAATAGCTTTCATGGAAGATAGCCAAGGATAGCCAAGCTTCACACGAAATTGTTCGGAAGAAGGAATAATAGCAAAGTTCACATCAAGGGATTTGTTATGGACCTCAATAGGCAATGTAATAGAACCAATTGCAGGAGAAGAAAATGCATCAAATAATTTCACAACCACATCTGTTTTGTCATAGATCACTTGATTCAATTGCAAAGTAAAAAGAAATTCTTCAGTAATAACATTAACCATGCACGAAGAATCAATAAGCACTCCACGGCAAGGCATATTCTTGACTTTTGCAACTATGTATAAAGGACCATCAGGTGCCCTAATGGTTTCACTAGAATCAAATGTGATGGAAGGTTCTTTAGGGTTTTCTTGCTGCTCTACAAAGTTAATCACATTCGGAGTCATAGACACAAGACCATCAGATGAGAAAGAGGAATCATTAGCCTCAATCGCATTAGAAGTATGAGAAGTATGAGAAGGTAATGGATCAGTAAAAATCTGAAGATTTTGGTTAGGAGGAGCTACAGATGTGTTGCCTTTATCATTCACTCCAGAAATAGAAATAGTATTATTATCAATCAAATCTTGAATTTTACACTTTAAAGAAAAACATTTTTCAGTATCATGACCAGGCTAACGATGAAAATGACAAAAAGCTTTGTGATCAAAATAAGGTGAAGTAATCTTTACAGGATCAATTTGTCTTATAGGAGGAAGAGTAAGCACATTTTGTCCCAATAAATTATTCATAATATCATGCAATGATTCATTCAAAGGAGTATACTTTCTTTCTTTCTTGAAAAATTTAGAAATAGGAGGCACACCTGATGCTGCATTCACATTGTTGTTGATGATGTTTTCATTGAATTTGATGGAATCTCTGTTCGGTTTAAACTTCCCAAATGGTTGTTGACTGCTATCACCCTTATCACTTGGAGCCATAGGATGTGATTGTTCCATTTGACTCACAGTCAGTTGATAATTGTGAAGAGCGGCGCACAACTGTTGGAAAGAAGTAAACTCAGAAAACAGGAGTTTGTCTCGAATATCTTTTTGCAAATTAGAAATAAAGATTCTTTGAATATCATTATCAGGCACTGGAAAAGAAATTTGAGCATACAAATGCTTATATCTACCAATGAAATCAGTCACTTTTTCTTTAACACCTTGTTTACAATGCATTAAATCAATCAAAGTAACTTTAGGACTTATATTGTTTTGAAATTGTTGAATGAAAGCATTTGCAAGTTGTTCGAAAGAAGTAATAGAATAAGAAGGCAATGAGCAATACCATTGTAGGGCTTTGTCTCTTAATGTTCTAGTAAATAGTTTTGCAAGCAACCTTTGGTCATAAGCAAAATCAGTACATATTGTTTGAAAAGTCTTAACATGTGTTAGAGGATCTCCTTTACCATTATAAAGTTCCAAATGCGGGATTTCAACATGTTTAGGAGGAATAGCTCGAACAATGTCAAGAGAAAGTGGGCTCGCAACATCAAATGTGGGCACACTAAACTTAGATTGATTCATAGAGGCAATTTGTTGCTGTAAAGAAGAGACAGTTTGTGCAAGATTATTAATGGTAGCTTTAGTCGAAGAGTTCATATTAGGTGTGTTAGATTGAGATGGAGGTGTGATGTTATTGAAAGATGGTAAAGAGTAAGGTGGTGGGACCCTATGATAGTCAACCATAGGGGATGATTGGATAGGAGGAACACTACAAGGAGGAATGGAATGATTAAATGAATTGCCCCCTTGTGTCATGTTCATTTGTGAAGATGTAATAGGAACACTTATTGAAGGAATGAATGAACAAGTCGGATTAAATGAAGGAATAGGGTTAATTGAAGAAGGAGGATTGCCCCCATGACTGGTAATCACAGGAGGAATGTCTTGTATAGAGGTAGCCATGATGTTTGATGTAAAGGTAGGTAAACTAGCAATAGAAGTGGTCAAAGGAATAGAATGATTGACTTGTGTAGGAGGTTGTGTATAACCTAAAGATTCAACACAACTCTTCATAGGCATCACATTCGAATCTACAATGTGTGCGATACCACGTAAAACATCAATTCCATTCTTATCACTTTGAAGCATACGTTTTAGACCCTCAATTAAAGGAAGAGCTTGACTATTGGGATACTCATGAGACATCCATTGGTGAAAATCGTCAAATTGGTTATCCAATTTGGAAAGTTGTTCAACAGAAACTTCATGGGGAGCTTCTTCATCATTAGGAGGATTAGAGGAATTACCCACGTCCTCGTTAAAAAGACTACTCAAATTAGGTTCCATCTCCTCAGTAGTTAAACCTCGGAAAGACTTAATTCTACGGCTTCATCTAACGGGAATAGTGTAAGTAGGGCTTATTGTTGTAAAACTCATGCACTAGAGAGAGAGAAAAGATTTTGAATTTAGAGGTAGCAATTTTCAGTAAAACCAGCCAATCTTCCAGATTTAAGCTGTTAAATGCAATCACAACAGTCTCCCGAAATTTCAGAAAAATTGTTCGGGACCGTGGCGCTCGGAGTGCAACACGGTCCTTGCAACTTTTTCCAAAATTTGCAGGGATGAAAGGTATGATGATTTTAAAGCTAATCTGAAAAAATTGAGGGATTTTATGATCTGTAGATAGGCCAAACTAAAGTTGCAAATTCAAAATTGAACCCTATCAAGATTGTCGAAAAATGCAAAATTTGAATTTTGAAAAAGAGAGGGAAACTGAAATTTTGAATTTTATGATTTTAGAGGGAATGTCAAAAGCAATGCAAATTTTGAAATTCAAAAATTGACTCAATTTCACGCAAAATTCAATTTTGAATGCGGAAATTAAAGTTGTTGTAATTAGGCACTTAATTTCAAAAGTCACAAAATGCAAATATTTGAATAAAGCACTGAAATTTCGAATGAATGCAAATACAATTTTCAGATCTAAGACAGTAAGAACACAATTTTGACACAAAATTTCAGTTTCGATAATTTTTGAATGATTAGGAGCCTTAGACCAAGCAATCACAAGACCAACTTTGACTATAATTTTGAAAGTGTTATAATTGATAAAATCAGCCAAAATTCTGGATTTTAGCAGGAAAATACAGCAAGATCTCGCTCCCGAAATTTTGGAAAAAATGTCGGGGACGATGGCGCTCGGAGTGCAACACGGTCCTCGCAACTTTTTTCCAAATTTTCAGGGATGAAAGATATTGTGATTTTATTGCGGAATCCAAAGTTACAGCTGATTCGGAGATGTTTTGTCAGACAAAGGTTGAATCAAGAGGGTTTCAAAAATTAGGGTTTTGACTTTTAACCACTTAATTTTCAGAATTAAAGCACAAATATGAATTGATAATTTGTAATAGAAGGACAGATCTGAAACAAGCATTAACATTTAGACATTTCGCAAGTTTAATTACTAAAAAGAAATTTTAGGGTTTTAATGCAATCACCTCTAAAACTTTGCAAAAGATCAAACATGGAAATGTAATCAATTTTTTCAGATCTAAACATGAAAAATCAGAAAGGATGTTCACGTTGGGTTCACCAAAATGTAAAGCGGAAAATCACGGTCGAACCCTAGTTGGTCTCCCCTCTTCTAACTCCAAGGAGAGAGAAGGGAGGTTCGCTAGGATTCGATGGGTTTTCACTTAGGGGAGAGACTTTACATTCAAAAGAGGGGTTGAAACCCACTAGATCCAATCCCACACAATGTAAGATTGGATGCTAAATGAATTTCAAGGGTTAGGAAAGCAAGGCTACCCTCTTTTGTAAAGAATGTTGATTAAGGAAATTAAGCTAAGGATGCATAGAAAGTCATAAAGATTCGCTTATAAACTGAGTTCGGGTTATAGGATGAAGCTGCGGACCTGGAATTAGCAGTAGAATGTCGATACGGCGCTGTCCTGCAAATTTGAGAAAAAGTTGTCGGGACGATGGCGCCCGGTGCCACGGTCCTTCGAAAAATCCGTGAAACGAAGTGGGATCGGTTCGTCTCTGCACAAGGATTCCAAATCTTCAATCTCAGTCGCGTACCTGCAACCTACACACAGAAAAGCGAAGACGATGGGGGGTTAGGGATTGGGGGTTTGCCTTTAGGTCAAACCCCGGTTTTGGAATTAACCAAGAAATGAGAAAGTGCTGTAAATGTCAATGACTGTAATGTAAAACAAGTACTAATACCTTGTTCTAAGGATGTTTGTATCCTTATGTGCAAAGGTTTAGATGTTGTATGTTGTAGTATGTAGCATGTAATAAGTGATCTCCTCTTCAATGGTTGAATCCTTGACTTGAATGCAACACTTAGCCTTGAATGGAGACTTGGAATGATCAATTGCTTGAATGCTTGAATGCTTGAGTATAGTTTCCACGCCTTTTCCATCATATCGAATGAAAGAGGAAAATGTCATTTATATACTTGTCATTTAGGGCTGATAGAATAATTTTCCCGACCTTAGGCTGACCAGGGAAGTATATTTCCAAATTGCAAACGAAAAGACCCGATATCACTTAGGAAACCGGGCCCAAAATAGGACCCAGGGACCAGGGCGCTGGGCGCCCTGGTCCTGAGGGACCAGGGCACTGGGCGCCCTGGTCCTGAGGGACCAGGGCGCTGGGCGCTCTGGTCCCACCTCCCGGGACATCAGGGTGCAAGGAGGTTCAGGCCAGGGTGCTTGAAAAATGCAGTTTTCAGTGTCGCGAGCAAGTTTTGGGGTCTCCATTCAGGTTGCGTGTTGCGTCGCCATTGTGAAGACTGAAATGCAGTCGAAATTGCAAGTGTCGCAATTTTAGGACGCTACAACTGGAAGTAGCTATAGTCAACTAGGATGGTGTGAACCAGTGTTGGAGTTCGCAGTCAGGGTTCACTAAGTGTGACTACTAGTTGGTAATCTCTATTCAGCTCTAGGGTTTCCGGTTTAGCTTATTCTGTGCAACCGATGGTATTTTGTGAACAATAAGGATAAGGATCATTATACCATGTCAGTTATGTGCATGAGAAGGATTTCCTTGAGGATCTTGCACGTGAAGATCGAATGCATTGAATGCCTACCTCAGGAATGTGCGATGTTCTGAGTGGTGTGTCAAGTGTGTGTGATGGGTTACTGATTTCCAGATGCGGTGAAGATTGGACGATGCCGAATGACTTGAGATCTATTTTATATCATTTCACTCTATGCAATATGTTTGGATGGTCTAGAATGGATTGCTTGTAATTGTAAACCTAAAATGTTTAGAGTTTAGGGTTTATGCTAACGACCAAATTGTTGTCTATAAGGTCGATGATGTTTGTTATTATTTGTATTGGCAAATGTTTTTTTTGTGTCCACATGTTGAGATACTTGCCAAACCAGAGTGTGGAATCTACAGAGTGTGATTGTAGAGGAGAGGAGCTGAAAAGGATCTGCCTTAGCAGGTAGTGTTGTTATTAGATCAAAGATTTACCTGTTGACTTCTAGCATTTCAACAGAAGGAAAATCCCTTGACTGGGTAGCTTTAACAGGAGCTACCAGGGTTGTTGCAAATCCTCTAACCAGGTGACTCAAGTTCATTGAGTTATTTAAATCCTCTAGCGAGGTAACCTTTAATATGGTTTCAACCTTTAACAGGGTTTCAACCTTTAATAGGGTTTATAGCCATCCCTTAATTGGGTGATCCCTAACTGGATCGGTTCCTAACAAAACCTTATTGTAACGTCTTTAACCGGACTAGGCTCCTAACAGAGCGAACTTCAAAAGAGTTCAAAACAAGCTTGTGGGTATTCATACCCACCGTGGTTTTTCCCAGTTGGGTTTCCACATGAAAAATCTATGTGTTATGGGTTGTGAGTTTTCATGTGATGATTGAGTAGTTTTTAGTTAAAGTTAAATATGCATGCAGTGCTAAATGATTGTGGTATTATTGATGTGACTCATGCATGACTAACCTGGTAAAGTAGCTATCAAGATTTGAGATATGTTGAATGTTGTTTTAAGTACTTTTGGTTAACCGATTTAGCTATCTGAAGTATTTCTGTTTAACCAGTATTGCTATGGTTAAGTATGGTGGTATAGACAACTGGTTATCTATGTTAAGAGAATGTCAAAATATTGAAACAATTTTTTGTCTGTACTAATTCACCCCTCACTATTAGGTACGATTAGGGTATTAGTTGTTCATCATTATTCATCAATTGGTATCAGAGCGACTCTAGGTCCTCGGTGATATAAGCTTAACCGCTTGAGGCAAAAGATCTTGCTTTAATGATGAAGAGGGAAGGTCCTAAGTTCAATAGGGGTAACTTCAAAATATGGAAGGATAGAATGAAGATTTATATCAAGAGTCTAGATGCTCAACACTGGAGCTATGTTGAGAATGCCTATGTAATCCCCACTGGCACTCTAATCGATGGTTAGAAAAGAGAGATTCAAGAAAATGGGCAAGTCATGGAAGCCCTTATTAGCAGCCTGTCTGATATTGAGTTCATTGATATACAAGATAAGGACAATCCTAAGGATGTATGAGATGCATTGGAAACCATTTATGGTGGTGATGAGCATGTCAAGCAGGCTAAGGAAGAAAGCCTCAGAGGAAAATTTGAAGACATGAGGATGGTTGAAGGTGAGACCGTTCAACAATATGGCATAAGGATCAAGACTGTGGTTGGAGATATCAAGAGCACTGGTAGAACAATTAATGATGCCGCCATTATCAGTAAAGTTCTAAGATCATTGTTACCGATCTATGCAATCAGGGTTCCCGCTATTCAGAAGTTAAGGTCTATCGACAAGACAATGGTATCTCTAGACTCTATCATTGCAAAGTTGACTGCATATAAATTGAATAGCTATGATGGAAGTGTTTAGAAGACAGAGTCAACCTTTAGAGCATTTGTTTCCTCTGCACCAACCAGAAAAGGAAAGGAAGCCAACACTAGTTATGAATCCAAGCCAAGTAGAGACATGGATGATGAGGAGATTCTGATGGAATTTGAAGCTCTTCTTGCCAAGAGACTTCCAAAAGGCACCGGAAAATACAGAGGAAAGCTTCCTCTAAAATATTTTTTGCTACAATAAGATAGGACATATAGCTGTTAACTGTCCAAACAATGACAATAAGGATAAACCGGAAAGGTTTAGAAAGTACAAAGGAGGAGGGAGGAGAAATTTTCTTGTTATAGTAGATGAAGGTGTTACCAATGAAGAATCTGAGGATGAAGAGAATGAGGACATATTGTTTGTAGCTGTAAAGGAAGAGGTGTCTGATAAAAAATCCCTTGTCTCTCACATTAACAAATCTAATGAGTGGATCATTGATAGCAAGTCTTCTCACAACATGACCGGTGACTGGAGAAAGCTTTTGTCTTTGGAAGAATATGATGGAGGCCTTGTCTGGTTTGGCAACGATGCACCTTGCATGGTGAAAGGAAAAGGATCCATTTCACTGAATGGAAAGAGCAGTGCGGATGATGTCTACTGGGTGGAAGGCCTTAAGCACAACCTTTTGAGTGCTGCTCAGCTAAACAACAAAGGACTCACTCTGGAGTTCAAAGGTGGACTTTGCAGAATAATTGGAAAGAGTGGTGAACTTATTCCCATCGATAAGCAGACCAGTGGAAACCTATTTCAGCTAAATGCCAAGATTAGTCAGTGCTTGATGACGAAGTTTGATGACAGTTGGATATGGCATAGGAGACTTTGTCTTATGAATTTTGATAATATTGTAAAGGCTAGTAAGATCAAGGCAGTAAGAGTATTGCCTTTGCTGAACAAACCGAAGAATGCTTTCTGCAGAGAATGTCAACTTGGGAAGATGTCTTCATCAACATTCAAAGGTAAGTCCTTTTCAGCAGAGAACTTACTTGATCTTGTGCACACCAATCTATGTGGTCTGATGAAAACTAGAAGTATTAAGGGAGATTCGTATTTCATGATTCTTACTGATGACTGCTCAAGAATGATGTGGGTCACATTCTTGAAATACAAGTCTGAGGCATTTGGAAAGTTCAAAGCCTTTAGAGCATTGGTGGAAATGGAGAGCGACAAAAGAATAAAATGCCTAAGAACTGATCAGGGAGGTGAATTCACTTCTAAAGAATTCAACAAGTACTATGAAGAGAATGACATCAAGAGGTAGTTGCCTGCCCTAAGGAGACCACAATAGAATGGCATAGCAAAAAGGAATAACAGGACCGTAGTTGAAGTGGCCAGAACTAAGATGGTCCAAGGAAAGGTAGCTCACACATTTTGGAGAGAAGCAGTAAGCACTGCAATCTATACTATGAACCGGGTACTCATCAAGAAAGTTAAAGACAAAACCCCCTATGAGTACTGGAATGGAATAACTCCTGATGTGAGTTATATTAAAGTGTTTGGCAGTAAGTGCTATATCAGGAGAGGTGAGCATGTAAGCAAGTTTGATGCTAAATGTGATGAAGGAATATTTCTGGGATATTCCATTAAAAGCAAAGCTCTCAAATGCTACAACAACATGACTCATAAACTTGTTGAGAGTATTAATTTCAGGTTTGATGAATCTCCTGAGGAGCCTGAGGAAACCTGCAACAAGCAAGTGGAAGATGAACCAAGTGTAGCCTTCTAAGAACCGGTTAAGAAGGAAACAAGTTGCAAACACTAGAAAGACCTCAGTGTTCCTATACTGGTAGAAGCTATAGTAGGTGAAGAAGAAGATGAAGTGGAAGAAGAAGAGGAAAAGCAAGCAGAACCAGCTAGGGTCATTCCTAGGTATGTGAAACTACATCATGATCCGAAGCAGATCATAGGAGATAAAGATGCAGGGATACTCACAAGGAGAAAGGTGAACGAAAACTCTTGAATGATTTCAGAATTTGAGCCTAAGACCACTAGAGAGGCACTTATCGATGAAGACTAGATAAAGGCAATGGAAGAGGAGCTGGACCAGATAGAAAAGAATACAACATGGTCCTTGGTACCCAAACTAGAACACAAGAATGTAATAGGTACGAAATGGATCTTCAAGAATAAGCATAATGAAGAAGGCACAGTGGTAAGGAACAAGGCAAGACTTGTATGCAAGGGATATGCTTAGGAAGAGGGAGAAGACTATGGAGAAACCTTTGCCCCAGTGGCTAGACTATAAGGTGTTCGAATGCTACTTGCATTTATAGAATTCAAGGGATTCAATGTATACCAGATGCATGTGAAGTCTACATTCTTGAATGGAATCCTAGAAGAAGAAGTGTATATTGAACAACCAGATGGGTTTGCTTTGTTAGAAGATAGTAACATCGTCTGTAGATTATACAAGGCCCTGTATGGATTGAAACAAGCACCAAGGGCATGGTATGAATGGTTACACTCTCATCTTGTGAAGATAGGATTTTAGAGAACAAGCGAGGACAAAAACATCTACTTGAAATATGAAGGTGATCAGATTATGATTTGTGAAGTATTTGTAGATGACATAATCTTCGGAGGAGATGATGACATGAGCCATGCATTCACAGATGAAATGAAGAAAGAGTTTGAGATGTCTCTGATTGGAGAGATAAAGTTCTTCATTGGTCTATAGATTCAACAGATGAAGGAGGGTATCTTTATTACCTAGTCCAAGTATATCAAAGAGGTATTGAAGACCTTTGGCATGGAGGAGAGAAAACAGGTTGGAACACCGATGGCGACTGGCTGCAAACTGACAAAGGAGGATGGTATAGCATTGGTGGATGAGAAGGAGTACTGGTCAATGATCGGTAAGTTGCACTATGTGGTGCACAATAGACCAGATACCGCTCATGCAGTGGGCATAGTAGCCCATTTTCAGAAGAGTCCAAGAGAATCCTGCTTGGTAGCGGTAAAGAGGATTCTTAGATATCTGAAAGGGACAGTTGATTATGGATTGTGGTATCCATACAATGGCGAATTTGGTCTCAAAGTGTTTACTAATATAGATTGGGTAGGTAATGTGGATGACCAGAAGAGCACAACCAATGGAGCGTTCTTCCTTGGTGGAAGACTAGTCTCATGGACGAGCAAGAAGCAGAGCTCTATTTCCTAGTCTATAGCTGAAGCAAAGTATTTGGTAGCATTTATGAACTGCACTCAGGCAATCTAGATGAAGCATGTACTGAATGGCTTCAAAGTGCCTATATCTGAACCGGTAAGTATTTTCTGTGATAATACTAGTGCAATCAATATTTCCAAAAATCCAATATTGCATGCTAGGAAAAATCACATTGAGCTCAAAAATCATTTCTTGAGAGAAAAGGTTCAGAATAAAGAGGTTGTATTAGAACATATTTCTAGTAAGGAGCAACTAGTAGACATATTCACTAAGCCCTTACCGAAGACTACATTTACCTATTTGAGAGGTGAATTAGGGGTTCTACCCCTTCAAGAAGTAAACTAAAGTTGTGTGCTCCACATCAGTCAGGTACTACAGTGACAAATCTTACAAGATTTATGTGTTGAAGGATGCTACTTCACAGGGGGAGCAACATAGTGGAGCTTCGAAGCTTGTGCCTCCACTTTGGCATTATTATCAAAGGGGAAGAAGATATCTGATGATGAAGATATATGGGGAAGAAGATATATGGCAAAGTGCACACTGATTAGTCCAGATGGTGGTGATGGTGATCATTTGAAATTGAACTAGTATATGTTACTAGGAAATGATATACTGAGTATTGCCATCAATACCAAAGGGGGAGATTGTTGGCATATGATGAAGCAGTGACAATGTATGCTATCATTGATGTCAATAAGTGCTCAACCAGGTGTACTGATATGAAGACTGGAAGTGGCTATAGTCAACCAGGATGGTGTGAACTAGTGTCAAGGTTCACATTCAGGGTTCACTAAGTGTGACTACTAGTTGGTAATCTCTATTTAGTTCTAGGGTTTTCGGTTTATCTTATGCGGTCCAACTGATGGTATTTTGTGAACAATAAGGATAAGGATCAAGATACCATGTTAGTTATGTGCATGAGAAGGATTTCCTTGAGGATCTTGCGTGTGACGATCAAATCCATTGAATGCCTACCTCGGGAATGTGTGATGTTCTGAGCGGTGTGTGAAGTGCACCTTATGGGTTATTGATTTCCAGATGCAGTGAAGATTGGATGATGCAGAATGAATTGAGATCTGTTTTAGGTCGTTTCACTCGATGCAATATTTTTGGAGGGTCTTGATTGGACCGCTTGTAATTGTAAACCTAAAATGTTTAGGGTTTAGGGTTTATGCTACCGACCTAATTGTTGTCTATAAGGTCGATGATGTTTGTTATTGTTTGTGTTGGCAAAAGATGTTATTTTTGTGTCCGCATGTTGAGATACTTGCCAAACCAGAGTGTGGAATCTGCATAGTGTGATTCCAGAGGAGAGGAGCTAAAAAGGATCTGCCTTAGCAAGTAGTGTTGTTATCATATCAAAGCTTTACCTGTTGACTTCTAACCATTTCAATAGAAGGAAAATCTGTTGACTGAGTAGCTTTAAGAGGCTTGTTGCAAATCCTTTAACCAGGTGACTCAAGTTCATTGAGTTTTTTAAATCCTCTAGCGAGGTAACCTTTAATAGGGTTTATAGCCATCCCTTAACTGGGTGATCCCTAACAGGATCAGTTCTTAAGAGAACCTTATTGTAAAGTCTTTAACCGGACTAGGCTCCTAACAAAGAGAACTTCAAAAGAGTTCAAAACAAGCTTGTGGGTATTCATCCCCACCATGGTTTTTCCCATTTGGGTTTCCATGTGAAAAATTTGTGTGTTATGGGTTGTGAGTTTTTATGTGATGATTGAGTAGCTTTTTATTAGAGTTGAATATGCATGCAGTGTTAAATGATTATGGTATTATTGATGCAACTCATGCATGACTAACCTGGTAAAGTAGCTATCAAGATCTGAGATCTGTTGAATGTTGTTTTAAGTACTTTTGGTTAACTGATTTAGCTGTCTAAAGCATTTCTATTTAACTGGTATTGCTATGGTTAAGTACAATGGTATAGACAATCGCTTATCTATGTTAAGAGAGTGTCAAAATATTGAAGCAAGTTTTTGTCTATACTGATTCACCCCCCCCCCCCTCTTAGTAAATGATTAGGGTATTAGTTGTTCATCATTATTCATCACTAAGGAGTTGAATCCTCCAAGAATTGAGACTTAGAGCTAGAATCATCAACAATCTCGTTAACCATATCTTATTGTATCTCATTCTAAATTCCCACATCTCCATCCTTTTTGGTGACAGCAATGGCCTTAAATTTGAAAATTCTAGCAGGATTTTTCCTAGTGGGCAATTTAGAGCTAGAGTGAGGCATAATCACTAGAATTAAAGGGGTAACACTAAGGTCAACAATCAGATTGGCACCATAGGTAGACCTAGCTGTAATATAGAGGACTCCACTAGAGGAGAATAATGGTAAGTGGAAGTTATATAGTCTCGAAATGATACCCTGGTAGAGTGAGGTTTACCGTTTTTAATGGCTTAGAAAATAAATTGAGACAATGAAGACATAATCCATAAACAAAAATTCACTCTTACCCCATACCAGAGATGATTTAGAATGGGAAAAATTTACGTATGGAACCTTCTTTTTTTGCCATCCAAGGTGAAGTACTTCATTATGAGCAGAATAACATCCTTCCATATTTTAAGGCGATCCTCCCTTTTGTAGCCACTTTCAAGCTTCAAAAGTCCTTCTCCTAGTTGAAAAAATTGATCAAAGTAATCCTTGTAATTCAATTTTGGGTTTTTGGGAAATGACATACCATCAAGGGCCAACTTTGTCATCTTTGCAATAGCCTCCACCAAAACCACGAAAGTAACACTACCAATCTTCACTTTCTCATTGTCCCAAGCATTAAAAAACTCAACAAAGAGCTTAGAGTCATGGTCGGGCATCCCTTCAACATAATTATCTAGGTTCCCCTTAATCACCTTGTCCCAAAGCTCCCTATTATTCTTAAATTCAAAGTATTTGTTGGGTTGAGCCTGAATCAAATCGCCTCCCATGGTCACAAAATAGAAAACCAGGTTGAGAAAGTGACAAGCCTGGGGAATGCAGAGGTAGATAGTACCATCAATTTTTTTAAAATCCCACCAACTTAACTAGCAAGGAGAGGAAAGGTCAAGAAACACAAGTACAAAAAAGATAACTTTTGGGATTATGCATCATTAACTAACGAGTCCTTCAAGATCAAGGCACGAGCTTCCATTCGGATTTCATGCAAGTGGAGAAAACTTTTGAAATCATTAACGCTCATGCCCATCCCCACCAACTTGTTTGCCACATTCATGCCTCACATGACAGAACTTGATGCCCCCTAGTAAGGGAAGGAGATCGTGACACTTGGCAATGTGAGGGCTAGTTTTCCAATCCAATTTTGCCACCCTTTTGAGCATCATAATGGTATTTCTCAAGTCACCTTCAATAATGATATGCTTGAGCCCCTTTTCCTTTGGTGTGATAAGCCTATGATAAATAACTGCCACTTTAGCCATGCTTGAAGTTTGTAAACCAAGATTTGCCACATAGGCAAGGATGAGGCTACCATGTGAGTCTCTAATCACTCCACCCCTTCCCACCCAACCCGATTTGCCCCTAGAAGACTTGCCGAATTTCAGCTTCAACCAACCGATGTCAATGGAGGAGAGGGGTTTGTAGCTTGCAAAATCATGTTCTTTCACTAACATTTTTGTAATAAATTTTCTAAATTGATATTAGAGTTTTTCAATATTAAATATTTGTCAATGTACAACCAACATTAAATATTTATTCCAATATTAAATAATAATATGTGTAGTATTACAATAATTTAACCTATTTTGAAACACAAGTACTAGATTCTTTGCAGATGGACAACACATCTGTTTTAACTAAAGAATATGATGTCGCCTTCATTTATATTCTACAGCAGGCATCGACATGAAGCAATATTTTGATTGGAAACCTAAAGGAAAACTTTGCACAAACGCTTTGAGAAATTGGCCGATGCCTTTAACCTCTTCGATAGAGAACATGCCACCATTCTTTATCATTAATTTCGGGATGATTTGTCTCTATTAATTAGAAGGTACAGCTATGCCGTCACGGAAGGCAATTTCCTTTTGTTTCATTGGAATAACGCGCAAACATCATTGTTTATTCGCTGGCTGTCCTCTTTATTTGTCCGATACATTTTCCTGTTTTCAATGCAACCTTTTTCTAATCTTGATGCGTTTCCAGCGAAGAATTGAATGTTGTCACGCCACGTAAATGCAGGAGTAATTTTTGCCGTGTCTTCCTCATTTCCACTGTGGCCAATGGATCCTTCCCTCTTACTTCCAATCTGAAGTCTCGCAAGGAGTTTTCTTTCCTTATATATATTGCATTACGCGCCTCAGGACGATAGATGGGACGAGACCTATATTTAAGTCTCTATTTCATTTCTCCCATCACTTTTCCTTATGTTTTTGCATCCCTGTTTGTTGTAAATTTGAAGATCCAGCGACCTGCTTCTACAGTTTCCAAAAATAATGGCCGATCTGGATGAAATTCGTAGAGTTTATGAGATGTTGGATGAAAATGCTGACGGAGTGGTGAACGTGGGTGAACTGTGTGGCTTCATCAACAAGCTTGGAATATCAATGTCGGAAGATGATGTGAGGTCTATACTGAGAAAACCTCTCCAATCTGAGGATTGTTGCAGTCTTCGATTTGAAGATTTTGTTGAGTTTCATCAATACATTTTCTACTCTCAAGATAATGAAGAAAATGACGAGTCCAAAGATTTGATGGAGGCATTCAGGGTTTTTGATCAGAACAAAGATGGCTATATTTCTTCTAATGAACTTCAGCACGTCCTGTCCACAATGGGATTGATTCCAGGGGGACAAGATCCGCAAAAATGCGAGAAAATGATTTGCAGATTTGATACGGATTGTAATGGAGTCTTGGATTTTTCTGAATTCAAAAGTATGATGTCCTCTAAGATTTTACCGTAAGGAACAGTTATTCCTTCTTGTCATCGTTTATGTTTATTGTATGTGTACACCATATAATATCTGTTCAAATTGGAGAAAAACCATTTATAGTGATATTTTTTATTTCATTAACTACGCTATGGAAAATTTTCACGTCAAAACCCTTTGTCATTTGGTAGTTTACACAAACAATTAAAATGGAAGTTTTTGAATTGTTGAAGCAAAACAAATAAATCTGGTGTTTATTGGAATTATAATGAATGTTGAGGCTACGTTCTAAATGTAACAAATACAACGAGCAGGTCTCCAGCTGAAATAATTTCACATCTGTCAATGTATTCCTAATGTTTTCCAAGAGAGGAGCTTTAGATCAGGTATATACATCACTCAAAGTGTAATGAAGGTGAATTTCTTCAGCTCTACGAAACGTGGAACCATAGACACAAGAACTGAATGTCTCAAATGACACAATCAACAGAAAATGGATTTAAAACTCCGAAGCAAATGCAATTGCAGGTACAAAGCTATATTCCATAAATAAAGCCATCGGACATGCAAAAAATGGATTTATTGAATCAGTTTTAAGAACTTTAAGGAAATGCTAGTCTTCTTCCTGCCGACGCCATGACTTAACAGGAGCTTTATAGACAATCCTTCAGAGCAGTTCAAAAGAAAGATTTTTATCAGGTTTACATGCCCTAAATAGTCATTTTGTACATTGTGGAATGATAGTTAAGTTACGTGAGTTTTTTTAAGCAAAATGCCTTAAAGAAACAAGGCCACAGATCTTTTAAAATGGTGATATTGCAAATGCTTAGGCAGACATGTTTGCTTAGGCACTTCATGCAAACTGCTTGATAGACACATCAAATAGATTTCACTCTCATGGAATGTAGCAATTGTTGCATATCTATAGAATGTCTTGAAAATGTAGATCCAGAATGCAGTAGGTGATACTTGGAAGAAGCATACATATATCAATCATCTACTTTTTATGATATAAGGAGTGACGTTTCCCTTGAGAGTGAAAAAGCAAAAAGAGGGAAAAATGATTGCTTGCAGAGAAAAGAAAAGGTGTTACACGTAGCAGATTCAAATCTGGTGAATCTATTAAGTTTTAAGGTTTCTAGAACTTGTAAGATATCGGTGGGTTAGTGTCGCTTATTGAGTTGTATCTCAAATTCTTGATATTAATGTGTTGGATAGTGCACGGTTAAATGAGAAATCATTTGGCTTTCTTGAATAAAGCATATACGCATTTGATCAAGCAAGCTTTACATGTAGTCCACATTTAGTGCACTTGTTTCTCTTTCCCGAGTACGGTTTTCTATTAATTGTGCAATTAGCATTTGGTTTGGGTTTTTGGACATGCTCAAGGTTATAACCGCTTACCAATATGAAATGGTAAAACAACATTTTCAGTCAGTCATCAAGCTGTGAAAGGGTTCCCCTTATGATAAGGAATTAAGGACATTTTTAGAATACTGTTCGCAATCTTACAAGTGGACCACCTTAAAAAGAAGAAGTTTACTCGAACAATCCATTAAAATTTGACAACCACCTTCCATTTTCATGGAGATTGGAATATGACGTTTTAACTCATTGAGAATTAATGACTGCTCTGCTTTTACTAGTAGAATAGAGGGAAGCTATTGTAATCGGATGAACTTTCATGATAGCTCCACTTTCTCATAGAGACCTAAAGAAAAAATTTCCATTGGGGTAAGCCTTATCAATCAAGTGAATGGATAACTGGTCTTTCAATCAATAGTTTCATTGATGTTTGGCTTATCATGATCACCTAAATGAGGTACCTTGGATTCTCTTTTGCATAAAGTATTGGCTATAGCACGGTGAACATGTAAAAGTATCACAAAATGCTTCATTTTTCCCACATTCACCTTAGAAGAAAATGATGACTAAAATGCACATAATAGTTAGAGGAGCTCATAATTAATGCTTAGAAGAAAATGATGACTAAAATGCACATAATAGTTAGAGGAGCTCATAATTAATGCCATATAAAGTCTAGGAAAACTGTTCAACATAAAGTCTTGATAAATAGAAAACAGCTATGCAGTTCTTAAAATGGATCAGGAAACTTGTATCTTATATATTATTAAAACATTGTAATAGATGTTTGGCGCATCCTAAAAGCTATATATACCCATTAAATTTAGAGAAAGATCCATTATTTATTATAAATTATCGATTTTAATAATTATGATACGAATGTCTAAAGGTCTGTTATCAATATTCAATTATATTTTTATTATGTGAATCTTTATAAACTTTCAAATTGAGAAAGAATAAATTAATAATTAAAAGGTTATAAATATTTTGGAAATGTAATGTAAAACATTTCTGTATGACTTTCCATCGTTCTTCGGTTGCACATCTGGATTGCGGACTCGATTTTCCCCCAATTTTTGCTACTCATGCCCTCGAAAGAATTGTGGTTCGGCAAATTGGGAGATCAAGTTTACCTGATTTGCCCATGCACCGTTGTGCCTCTCCATTTGGGTTGAAAAATAAGTTATCTGAAATCTTAAGTGAAAGATTCTCTTAAATATGTAACTATATTAGATATAGAAAGATTTATCATTTCAATCTAACATATAAATTAAATTTTCTAAGATTTCATAGATCATGGCTATAATAGTGTAAAGGATTATAGTCGTATGTTAATTTTCCATTCCCTTTTCTTACAGAAAAAATAAAGTGCCATTGAATTTGGATATCTTCAACCTTTTCTTTATGAATAAATAAACCCATTCGTTAAGAAATACATTTGTATTAAATATTACACGAGAGATGCTAATACATGGCTTCAAGTCCATAGTAAGTCGATTTAGTTTTAGAGTGAAGATACATTCGTCATGGGGAGTGTTTAGATACCATCATATTCTTGAATTCCATGAAATCTAACAATCCGTTGCAATCTGAGTCGAATCTGCAAATCATATTCTGGCAGTTTTGGCCCTGCGCGATCAATCCTAGCAAGGAGAGGACTTGTTGCAACTCAGTGGAAGAGATGTATCCATCTTCATTCCGATCAAATACTCTGAAGGCTTCTATCAGATCCTTTGACTCATTTTCTAATTCACCGTCTTCGTTACTGAACATGGACCGATATAAATGCACAAATCCTCCAAATCGGACACAGATAAAATTCTCTTCATCATTGCTCAGAAAAGTGAACATACACGTGATATCCTGTCCTTAAATTGGTATTCCAATCCTGTTTACGAAGCCACTGATTTCATCCACACTCACAACTCCATCCATATTTTCATCTATAATTTCGAATACTCTTCTAATTTCATCTATAAAGGGTTAAACTCTAAATTTTTATACAGAAAAACCCAATAGAGCTAAGAAATAACTGTGCCTGAAATGATGCCCTTGCAATATGACTGTATTTATAGCGAAATTCAATGATCCGTGTTTGGATGTGGAAGGAATGGTGTGAAGAGGGAAGAAGAAGTTGTCTAACTACGACTGTTGACTGATTCCCTGCATGTAAGCTTCCACTCGATTCATCACAAGAGAGTTTTTTAATAATGTTTTGACTTGATATTTGTTAAAGTCGCTTACTAATGGCCATGCAGCAGGTAAGTCAACAATTACCTGCTGTGGCAGGTTATTCATGGGAAGGTTCTTGCTACAACCAACTCATGGCAAGGTTCTTGTTGCAACTAAGTCATGGGAAGGTTCTTTTAGTCCCACAAAGAAATGGTCATGTGGCAAGTAAGTCATAGGAAGGGTCTTTTCTACCAGCAAAGAAACAACTGTGGGAGAGTCAAACATATTTGACATTTATTTTACTGAATCAAAATATTGATATCTTTAATGAAGGAATTATAAAAAATAGTTAGATTCATTCCAGAGTTATATGGATATGCACATTTTAAATATAGTTCTGAATTAATTTATTATGTCAATAAGTGTTTTACAATGTACTTTAGTAATAAGACATAAATGTTATGTTGTGGTCATGAACATAAAATCCAAACATAATGACACATTTAAAGAAAAAACTAAAACTACAAATTAAATTTTAAAATACAATGCATAAATATTAAAATCACTAAATTTTTCAAACTAAAAAATAAAACAAAACAATTACCATATAGTGGTGATTTTTTAAAAAGTAAATTGAAACTTACATATAATATTAAAAAATAAAATAATTTTTTAATAGATTAAAATTTAGGTGTCATTTATGATATAGTGTGATAGTTAAAAAGTGGCATTTCACCTGTATCCCCAAATAATCAAACCCTATTGGGCCATTGTTTATCATAGCATTGTCTCCTAACTAATCCACTTTACTTGTGAGTTTTAACCTTAACATTGAATTTGGTGGAATTCATGTCATTGACTTCATGTTCCAAAACCATTGTTGGACCAATGTGCTTTGAGACTTTGTGCCCCTACCAGACTACAAGAATTGTATATTTGGACTATTCATGTGATTGCAATATGTGAATGCTATATAGGAAGTTCCTCACTTGTGATCAAACATCCCTTAAGTTAACATAAAAAATTCTTGTCACTAATTTAAAAAATAAAATGTATGTATCCATTTAATAAATACAATAATTCTAAAATAAAATAAATCTAAACTAGATAAATAAGAACTAGATTAATATCTTTGAAAACAATTAAAGAGGTATATTTAAGATGTTTTAGTACATCAAGTACATGAATTATTTTAATTTTAATTTAAAATCATTTAATTTATCTTGATTACTCCAATTTTAAGAGTTATTTGAAGTTTATAAATAACATTTATTTTATTTTTGAAAATTTCACTATTTAATACTTAATAACTCTTTTGTTTTGTTAGAATTGTATTATACAATTCTACTTTATTTTGTACTAGTTTCATTTACAAAAATTAATATATATTTAAAAATTTAATGTCTTTCTAGTTAAAATGTATAATAACTTTTCCACAGAATTAGTATGTATATTCATTCTTAACAAAGTGAAATAATTATGGGGAAGAAGAAGATGGAAATCCTAATGGAGAGATGGATGGCGCAGGTTGTTTTGTGACTTTGTTGGACCCCTCTCTTCCCTCTTTTAGCTCTGACTTATGGTTGCTATGCTGGAGCGGACGAAAATGCGGAGCTAGGGTTTTGTCTGAGGAAGCAGAGGTTTCTGGCATTGGGTCAATGTTGGTGAGGAGGATGACCTTGTTTGGAGGGTTTGTGTTGACTCCCACCTTGGTGTTTGTGTTTTCCTGCCACAAGGTTGCAGCCTTGGTTTTTTCTTCTATCAAGGAGTTGCATTTGCTAGTATGTGTGGTCCTCCATTTATCATGGGAGTAGTTATCATTTTTTTGTTGAAAAATGGTGCATGGAAGTGGGTGGAGGAGCGATTCTAGGGTTTCGACAGTGGCTACAGAGGATTTTGGTGATGGGGTCAAGGCTTGTGTTGAGGTTGGCCTTGTTTGGGGGGCCATAACCGCTTCTCCCTTTGGCTTGATTTCTTTCTTGCCATGGGGCTGCCTCTATTGGAGTGCCTGGTCCCTCATTCCTACTCAATATCAGGGGAGCATATTTTTTTTTTGCTCTCTTTAATCATTTAGTGGGTTTACCCTTTTGGAGATTTGACAAACTATTGTTGTCTCTATTTTAGTTTTTTCATTGCAAGGGTCTTTTGTTTCCATTTGACCATCTCTTTCTATGGTTGCCTTGTTAGAGATAGGTCTCTTTGTGGCTACTTAGAGGTCTCTTTGGGCCCTGTAAGGGCAAGCTTTTTGTGCCAGATTATGGACTTGATGCTTCTTTGGAGACCTTTTCTTGGGGTCTTTTTTGTTATGCTTTTTTGGAGGCTTTTATGTTTCACTGTGTACATTGATTTCATGGCGACCAAAGCTTTGGCTTGTTTTTTGGAGGCTCTAGTCTTTATTTCCCTTATTATGTCTTCACCCTTTCTTGCAGATCATTTTTCTAAGGGGATAGATGAATGTATTTATCCCCCTACTGTTGCTTGATATGCCTTTCTTCTGGGCTGCTATGTCAGTTTCTATCTTTGTGGACCCTTTTTCTATCTCTACCCTTCTTGCCTTCCTAGTTTTGTCCTTTTTCCTTCTCTCTCAACATCCCTGGCTTTCTCTTGTTTCTCCTGTAGAGGTGGCCCTATCTTCTTTAGAGGAGAATATGGTTGGTGTTAGAGATGGCCTCTCTCCTATTAAGGTGGAGCTGGATGCTACAACTAATGATGGGAGGTGCTGTTGGAAGGTTGATGGTGCCAAATTACTTGGTAGCTTGGGAACTGAGGTTGTTCCTTTTATTGATTTCTTTCCTTTATCTCCTATTGAGATGGAGATCTTGGAGGGTATGATGTTCTCAGTTTTTATCATTCTCAAGATTAAGGTTATGGGGGCCTTTCCAAAACCCATTGTTAAGGTTGAGGGTTCCTAGTAAACCCCTATGGCTATGCTTATCTGAGCCACAAGGTGTTTGGCTTCGGCTTGTTTCTTTTTTTCAACTAGTCCTTCAATGATTATTCTATGTTGTTAGGCTGATGTTGGGCTGATCATTGCCTTTTGTTGTATCTTATGGCAATGTTCTTCTCTAGGTTCCAAATTAGTGAAAATCTGAGGGTTTCAGGTTCCTTCAAAAACTATTGTAAGGGATTTCTCATCCCCTCAAAACCTATTTGTTCCTTGATAAAACACAAAGTGAGATAATTATATATTTATTTTTTTGTATATTTATAATAAATATCTATATATTTGATTATTTTTTCTATCATTACAATTTCATATTTTTTTGTGTTTTATATTGTTCGAATATAAATCTTTCTTGGTAAAGCTTAATTATTTATTTATTTATTTTATTTGTATTATGTTTGGGATATTCCTTTGGAATTCCTACATGTTATTTGTCTTTTGTGACATGTGTGAGAATGACTCATTTCTTTTAATTCCTTTACTAAGCAATGTTAGTTTTATCCTCCTTAAGAGGATTTTGCCACATTGCATAAACATAGCATGAATGGTGGCATTGATAGAGATGTGATTTACTTTGTAACTCATCTCCTCGTCCTATTTAAGGGATGCTTCTCTCATTTTTCACAGGATATTGTAATAAGCACCCCCCCCCCCACCCTTCTCTCTCTCTTGCCATTCATTCCTATTTTTTCTTTGTTTTTTCTCTTTTCAAAATCTCTTGTGTCTCCTTTGTTATTTTGATGTTTTCTCAACTCAAGTTGTTCTTCATCTTGGTAAAATTTCTTCAATCAACAAACTACTTGGATTTATTTCATTTTTTTCTTGTATAATTCCTTTCATACATTTCGTGTATAATCACAACATGATAAGTAATGTAATATTATTATAGAATTCATCATGATATAATATTGATATTAAATTTAGAAATAAAATAAATTTGATATCCAAATAATAATATTTGATTTTGATTATGTTTTTTTAGATATTAGAAACTTATATGTAATAGGTTATAAGTTATACAAGTTACAAGTTAATAAGTTTTTGTTTTATGTGATAGTGAAGGTGATCTTTGTGTCTAGATTGATTTAAGCGTGTTTATCTTGACCTGCAACTTGTTCATATAATATGTATCAATTTTACATAGAATAACTTGTTTTCCTTATTCTTTCTATTTAAATTTTTTGAAGGAGTGCTAGTGTTTACAAACACCTTTATGGATTCTATTGAATTATGACGTTTGATTTATCCTTAATAAAAGCATGCAATACATTTTGATAAAATCTTTCATAATTTTCAATGGACAATTACTTTGATAATCCTAGTATGCTACTTGATAAGTCAAATATTTGTTCAAAATGAATGGGTGAATGCCTATAAATGCAATGATCAAACACACAAATTAACATGATACATGTATAAGTCAAAATGGCTAGTTTAACATCAATGAGGGAATAATTTGAATTCTAAATATATAAAATTAGGGTTTAGACTTATAAATGTAGAAGCTAATACTTGCAAATATTATTTTAGGTAATACAAAAAATAAAGTAGCATGAATAAATATCTAGGAATCAATTTTAAAATTGATTGATATGTGTGATTGTCGTGAGTTGAATTCATGTTTAATAATATTCCACTTCCAAAATTATAAGTACATATATGAATCCTAATCAAAGTATATTAGGAGAAAGAGAATGGTTAATAAACTTTCACCATTATGATGCACCCCACTATTAGGTGCATGCAAACTACTAGTTGGATGGATGTTAAAGTAAATGAAGCAATCAAAATGTAAATAAAAAATATTTTTCAAAAATTCATAGGATAATATTTTATTTATAAATATATTTAATATTCTTTTAACTATTTTTTCTATTAATATTTTTAAATTCAATTATACTTAAAATATTATTATCCGTCTAAGTAGACCTAAATGCACACATGTCTAAGCCAACCAAGCATGTCTTAATGAGTTTTTAAAGACTTGAAGGGTGATTTCCCTATTCATGAGAAATAAAATGTTTCACCCATAATAGTATACCAAAATACACATCAAAAATTTGTTCAATGAAGGTGGATTTTTGGGCTTAGAATTAGTTTCATGAGACCTTTATCTTTCACTTATAAGGGACATAAAATTAGAAAACCCTCAAGATAATGCAATCTCAAAGAGAAAATAACCCTCAATTACCTCATATGGTAAATACTACACTATCAGCTTCATTTATGAAATAAACTATAAATATATATATTAAATAGGGTAGTTTTTATGATAGATTTATACATGAGTGAGTCAACTTACAATCCTACATATGTCACACATTTGAAAAATAAATTCTGAAGACAACAAAAAAAAAAATCAACTTTGACTAGATACAAGTGACCCTTATGTTTTGAATTTGAATATGATGTAAGATAATGAAAGAGAGAAATATTCATGAAGTTTATTCTTCCAAATTTTAAAGAAACTCAAAAATTGATTTGATGTGTTTTTTTGTAAATATAAGAGAAAAATTGAAATTGCTAAATATTTCAAAAAAACTAAGGCCTAGTTAGCATCACAAAAGGAATATCAAACAATTTTGGTTTTACCTTTCTTTTAGTCAAATGGACAATTTCAATATCTAGTGCATGGAAAATAAACTAATTTTTTATGAATATTTTTCTTGTAATAGCATTTGAAAGTCAAACTTATTAGAATTTGATAGTTTTCATTTAGTATCATCTTTTGTCTAATTATTTTAAAATATTTTCAGAAAAATTATGCTCTTTTCAAAAGAGTTCTTCCCTCTATAGAAAAATACATTTTAAAAATGAATGTTTTTTAATATTCTTTTATATATTTCTAATTAACCTAATAATTTATCATAACAACCTACTTGCAATATCCTTCTATTCTCATGAGATCCACATATATTTTAAATAAATATGTTTTGATATTTTTAATTTATTTTCTAATTAGCCTCATATTTTATCATAACCTAATCTTTTATCATGTTTTTTTGGGTTTTGGTTTTCTCCCTACTCATGAGATCCCACTATGCCACCTAGAAGGACATTATGTATAAGGGTTCGGGGCATATATCCTGATATACATATTTAGAATTACCTACTTGCAATAATTAAAGATATTAAACTAATCAAAATATTTAAAAATATATTTTGATTGTAGACACAAAGCTCTACAAAAGGGGATTTTTATTTTTGTATTTAATCCATTTTGGCTAAAGAAATATTTAGTTAAAGTGGTAGTTCCATAAAATTATAAAAAACGATGAGGTGGTTTTCAACTAGGAAGACACTTAGATAATATTAGGAAAAAATATAAATTCCAAGTTTGCACCATACCAAATGTAAAAATATGAAAATTTTGAATTTGAGTTTTCGCCAAAATCTTTTCACCGAAAACCTTGTTGGCCGCATAGCTTTGAAAAGAGGGAGAATTTACCTTCCCTTTCTATCCTTCCTTATAAAATAAATTTGAAAATGTATAAGTGCATATAAATATAACTCCATCTCTCATTTGAAAATTCTAAGGCTACTCAATCTTGCGAGTACATTAAATCAAGCATTTCAAATAATTCAAGCATAGATCTGCACTCAAGGGGGAAATAGCTCGAACATAAAAATTTTAAGCAAAAATCTTGATCAGTTACATAATGTTTCTTCTATTAGAATAATTAGGACAATTGTCTAGTTATTTAATTAATTATCTCCTTTAATTACTCTTTCACTTAAGCTAAACTAGGTGATTTTTATCTAGATTTACGCTTTTATACCTTTAGTTTAATTAGTGGTACTTTAGTTTAGTTGTAGTTAAGATTTATTTAGCTCCTCTTTTCTTTTCTTTAGTTCTAATTTTAGGATTAGGCTATCCCTTTCTTACAATAAAAGAAAGCCTTCATTTATTGTATCTCCAATATACTACAATTTTTTTTTGTAGTTATGGAGAATATTATCTTTGCTTGATCTCTTTTGTGTGATCGGTGTTTTTCTTGTAGATGATTCTTTCTAGTTGTATCATCAACTTCTACAAGGTATCATAGCACATTCTTTTCTCTTGCATGGTATTAGAGCTTCAAATCTGTAAAGTTCCTATCAATATTTTTGAGGGATCCAATCTTGAGTGACATTTCTATCCACATTGGGCCCAAAAAGGGGTTACTTTCTGTTTTTTTTTTTTAAAATCAATTTTCAAAAATTTTCCTTTTTTGAAAACTTATATTTTTTTTAAATTTATATTTCCGAAAAGTTTCTAATTTTAAGAATGTTTCCATTTTTCAAAAAAATTATATTTTTGGAAAGTTTATATTTTAATAAATGTTCCATTCTTGGAAATGCTTCAAGCCTTCCAAGCATAAATTAACGTGTTGGTTGTTTGGCCATAACTTGGTCTTACGAAGTCGAAATTGCACAACGAGATATTGTAAGAAAATTGGTTCTTGGGCCAATATAGTGGTGATGGTTGTGTTGTCAATTTTTTCTCAATTTTTTGTACTAGGTGTGTGAAATTTTCATATCTTTAGTTTTGTACACATCTATACTTCATTTTTTCAAAAATTAGACATCATTAGAATTCTTGTGATGTACTCTATCCACATCTACTATTATTTTTCCCAAACTTTTTCCCAGGCACATTTTATTCAAATTTTTTAATTTTCACTATCTGGTCAATTAATATCTTGCACACCTAGACTTTTCTATTTTAAAAATTAGACATCATTGGAAATCCTATGATGTCTACTATCCACATCTAGTATTATTTTTTCTAAATTTTTCCCCTGAAACATTTTATTCAATTTTTTGTGTTTACACTATTTGTTCAATTACTTGGATGTTTTGGCACTTTAAATGAATCTATTTGTTGGAGAGGGTTGTATTTGATGTTCTCTAGATGTTTACTGAAATTATTCAAGTGTAAATATTTAATTTGAGGTGTCATGGTTTTTTCTATTCATCCTTTTGTTATTAGCCTAGCAAAGGGCAATTATGAGTCTTCAAAAAATGGTATCTTGATAGATCTTAGCTGGCTTAAGTTTTTTCCCTATGTATATGGACTCATCCCTCATCTAACTTAAAAGAGGGGTTAGCATGCTTGGAGTATAATTAATGACCACGTTGTAGGAGTGACTAGTTCTAGTGTTTATCTTGACACTATGTATGCTTTATTGCACATTGAATGTCCCCACACACATTGGACTCACCATTAGGAGATGTTTGGACACTTTCATAGCTCTTCATTTGTAGAGGATCTTGCAATAGATTTTTCCAAACCCCTTGCACATGTATATTTTATACCTTATGATCATGGTAGTTCAGAGATGATTGAGTATATCATGAGCCTTTCATGTCATGATGAATTAGAGGCTTGTACCTCACTACTCACTCATCATATTGAGACACCATCTCAATATTCATGATCTTCTATTTTTCATGATGAGATTGGCATTGGATTATTTATAGCCACCATTGATTTAGTGTAGCAAGACATTCTTCTTCCAGACATAGATACTTTGGATTCAAATCTTAGAGACATATCATCCTTATTTGTGGAATCTCATATTATAGATTTGGACAATTAATTATAAGACATTCATCTCTTCTATGTTCATAGCATCACCAATTTTGTTGTAGCATCCGAAATCCTACCCCATTACAATTTTTCCCTCATTTGGCTCCCACCTTGGTGTTCATGTCTTGAGGCTTGATCAAAGCCCTAAATCTGCTCACATCATGCAATCAACTCATTTTTTCTAACATGCATACTTTCTAACCCTTGTTTCTTAGTCCCTAATTGGTCAAGACTATGGAACTAGTGCCCTGGTCCTTAGCGACCAGAGTGCCCAATGCTCTGATCCTCACAATTAGGGCCTAGTTTAGGGCCTCTTAATAGTCATTCAATTTTCGCAGGAATCCTGATCCCATGTCGGCTCATGTGGAAAAAAAAAACTTAACAAGCATGTATAAGAGATGTACCCCTCTCATTTGAACAACTGACAATCATTTTGGATCAATTCATAAAAGGAATCAAGCATTCAAATTCAAGTGAGTCAGGAATATGTCTTCCTTCAAGCATTGAAGCAAAAGTAAGGTCAAGATTCAATAATTGGAGTTGACATCTATGTTCTATATTTATGAAGACTTCATGAAACCCCAACTCCTTATGGAGACAAATAAAACTTTATTAAGAGGTATATTATTAGTAGCTCAAACATTATTCAACATTTCCCTCGAAACATGATTACTTTCATTACCGCAATTCAATTATATTCTATTTTTATTTCATGGTTAATTCCAAAACTGGGGTTTGACCTAACACAAATCCCTATTCCAAACCTATTTCCCTTATCTACTATCTGCAGGAACATGTATGAAGATACAATATTTGGAATTAGCATAATTTACAAAGATGAACATGTTCCTCTTTAGATTGTGAAAAGTGCAGAGGACCAGAGTGATGGGCCTTCTAGTCATGACATTTTAGGAGCTCCTTTTGGGAACAGATCAAAACACTCTTACATTGCTTAGATCCATGTTCATGGCTTTTTTTGATGTCTGAAGCTCACCATTCATGTGTTTTTACTTCAATTCAAACAAATTTACCCCAATTTCAACATTTTCATAATTCAACTTAATAAGAGCAAAGTCAATCACTTAATCCCATTGAAACTAATAAGAATTATCAGCCCTATCCTTATTGATTCATGGCTAGATCTATTAGATTCACTCCTCTTTTAATGTAGTGATTCCTAAGTCTAAAATTAAGAGTTTTCATACATCTAATTGTGGAAACACTAAGTTTTGACCATTGCAATCTGGTGAACCCAACATCTTAGAATTTCATTTTCTAATTTATGTTCTCAAATATATGTGTGTATGCATTTAAAATTCAATTTTGCATTTGCAAGTTTAATTTCTAATTGAATTTCAAAATTTTAGAGATTAATTAAAAAAACAAATCTAATTTTTCATTCTAAAATTTAGCTCGGGGGATGTCTAATTTAGATTAATTTTTTTAGATTTGATTATTCATACAATTTCCAATTTATTTTTTCACTCATAGATTTAAGTTCCAATTAAATTAGATAAATTTGGTGGTTGAATTCACAAAAACCCTAATTTATAATTCTAAAATTTACATGTGGGATGCATAATTTTCCAGATCAATTTTTAAAACTAATCTTGATGATATGGTATGCTATGATATAAATTCATTTATATTTCAAATACATAAATCAAATTGCTAAATAAATTAGTTAATCAAAAATTTTTACAAAATTTTGTAGTGTTTAATCATAATTTTCAAATTCACTTTTCCCTCCTTTGTGCATGTGTTTTACCACTAGTAGTTCTACCTATAATATTCCCATGAGGAGGAAGTTTTATAATTAAGGCTTCCCAAGTTTTAATTATTAACGATATGAAGCCTAATTTGGATAACTTATTTCAGGAGAATATTGGTGGTTCCTCTGATCGAATAATTGATATCATTTATCCCCATTCTTTACGTAATTCCCATGATGAGGATGAATCACTAACTAGGGTTTCTATTGATCAATTGGATAACATTAAAAATGAGTCAGAAAAATTCAACAATAGATGAGTCAACAATATCCAGAAAGTGAGGCTACCCCATTGATTAAAGTATTAAAGAGAATAGTTCAAAGTGATAAAATTGACATTGATTTGTTGTGTGGCCTTGCTCATATTGTTGACACTAGGATCATGCCTATGAAAAGTTGTGCTGAAGTCCTTCGTTACATTCAATATCCTAGTCAAGTTAATTATTTTATTCCTACTGCTACATCTTTGCCTAGTTTTCCTACATTCATATATTCAATCATGGCTACTTCCACACAAAATATTAATCCTGCACATGTTTTTGATAAAGGAAAAAATGGGTTTACAGGGACTTGAAACAACAAAGTTTACAAGAAAAAATAAAAATTCAAATAAAGTTCACTAAGACTAGAAAGCTACTTAAAAGACACAAAAGTATAGAAATTGTTAGTTAGATGAGAGGGGGGTGAATCAGATAACCTCAATAATAATTACAATAATCAGATTCAACCTCGGTAGCATTTACTTGATATGCAACTTGTATATGGTGAAAACGGATAACAATAACAACAATATTGAAAGGCTAAATGAATACAACCACAAAACCCTAGCCTAACAACAACAAAGATCCACCATAACATATGAAGATTACCTAAGACAATGCAAATCAAATGAAATCACAAAGATTATACCATCACATGTCCAATAGGGTTTGGATCTCCATTCTTCCTATCTCCATTGATCTTGCTTGATATATTTGCTCTCAGATTTTATGTGCACAAGAGCTCAGCAAAGAACAGAATGTGGTTGCAAGTATGATCATATATGCAAAGTAGTCAATTGATCAAGTAGTTAGAATGATTGATTAGGCAGGGTTTGATAATGAAGGAAGCATCTCCTTATATAGAAGACACTATATGAAATGGAGGGATAAGATTGAGAGGTGTAAAAGGAGGTCGGCTATGATTAGAGGGTAGGTAAAAGAAATAATAAAATAATGAAAGGGGTAGGTAGTGTATGAATTAAGAGATGAATGACATGTGTCATGGGTAGAAAAGGTTAATGAATTAATTAAATAAATAAAGATTTATTTAATTAATAGAAGAAGTGGGATAATTAAATAAATAAGATATTTATTTAATTTAGGAAAATGATAATTTAAATAAATAAATGTATTTATTTAAATGAGAAATAAGGCTAGAAGAGGATAAATGAATTAATTAAATAAATAAAGATTTATTTAATTAATAGAAGAATTAAGCTTAGATAATTAAACAAATAAAATATTTATTTAATTAGATTGGACAATTTTGGGTGTCTACATTTTGCCCCTCTTTGAGACAATGCGGCTTGTCACATTGTTTCAAAGAAGATAAGATGAACTGATACAGAGTTGCCCCAAGATGGGAATGATATGCCCCCTCGAGAGATTGGATGAAAATGTCTGGAAAGATCGCAGACAATCTCTCGATAAGAAAGAAAGGGATAGAATGGAATTACCAAAGTGACAGAGTCACTGGATAATGAAGACTGACTCGGGAAACAAGGGCTGGGGCTAGGGTAGTCTATAAGATAGACCATGAGGGAAAATACATCCTCATTGTCATCTACACATCCACGAGAGGAGAGTGTAGAGCGAAAATAGAGTAGCAGTAGTCAGCAGCGATGGATTTTGTTCACAGATTCGAGTGCGTTCGCCGATTCCAGAGGCCAACAGAGGTAGGAGAGCCGATAAGTACCATAAGACCTTTGTTGTACTTTGTTGCATTTATTGTTGTCATTAATGCATGCATATAGGGTAATAAATGCACTCTAGGTTATGGTCCAAAAAATGTCAAAAACGTCCAGGCGCATCTACATTGGTGCCAGGTGCGTCTGTGCTCGCTAGGTGTGTCTATGTTTGTGCCAAGTGCCTTTGTGCGGGAAAATACGGCTGCGTCGAATGTGGCGGCATCTGCGTTGTGAAGGCGCATCTATGCTAGGCAGACACGTTTGTGTCGCCCAGTCGTGTCTATGTAGAACAGGCGTGTTTATGCAGTCTCTAAACGCATTTATGTCAGTAAAGCGCGTTTGTGTCCAAAAAATGTGAATTTGTGTCTTCTAGGTCAAATCGGCAGTTCTGTGATGAACATACACTGTCGATTGGATAAGCTGTTGAGAGGATACACTCAAGCAGGTCCTCTAAGGAAGACTAGGATTGCAAATAGGGCTAGGATTGACAATTCTATGATAGAACATACGTTGCCAATTAGGAAACTACTCAAGAGGATTCACTCAAGCAGAGGCCCTAGGATAAGATAGATCAAGGCACTTTGTGATAAATAGTGAGTACCAAGATATAGTACTTTATGATGAACAGGGAGTACTAAAATATGAACAACACTTTGTGATGAACAGTGAGTGCAAAATGTGAGTAGCACTTTGTGATGAACAGGGAGTGCAAAACACGTAGTACTTTGTGATGAACAGGGAGTACCACTAGGATAGAAGCAACACTTTGTGATGAACACTGAGTGTCAATGCAGAGATTGCGACCTAAGCTGACCTTCGAGTACCAAACGGCTATTGAGGCTATGGGTCTGAGACATATTTTGTATGTGCCTGAGTTTCGGGCAAACATGGGACTGTTGACTGCACTGGCGGAAAGGTGGCACTCCGAGACTTGTACCTTTCATTTACCGATGGGGGAGATGATAGTCACCCTCGAGGATGTATACAGGATTTTGAGGATACCGATCGATGGGGAGCTGATTCCCTACAATCGAGATGGAGACAGGGAGGCCCTGAGACGAGTGTTCTAGGACCCAGGACTAGAGATGAGGGTAGGGCATGTGGCATGGGATACCATGACACAGATAGGATTGGCACTACCAGCGGTGATAGGAGGAGTGATCAGTGGGTTCTTGTGTTTGAATAGAGAAACATGAGGGTTGGCTATGGGTTGGGGAGGTGCATTGGAGACACTGGTGACACAACACACCAGATATGCTTGGGGTCCATACATGATGGCGCACCTATATTACGAGTTGCATCAATTTGTGTACCATGTGTCAGTGGGATTGCGCTTCAGGGTCACATTGTTATAGGTGTGGGCCTATGAGCATCTACCAGTGACGAGACTGATAGAATTTAGGGGCAGAGGTCATGGATGCAGTTTCATGCATTTGTATGACATGATCACCTCGCAGCCACAGATTAGTAGGTTAGAGCACTAGCAACGGGTTATAGATGACATTGATATGGTTATATGGAGACCGTACCTGGGATGTGAGCAGTGGGAGGATGATGCAGTAGAGCTGCCCTACACTTTTTGAAGCTGGTATTTGATTGGGTGGACACCCTATGTACTGGAGAGGCAGCTAGTTGATAGGGTGGGCAGGCAGTTTGGTAGGATCCAGTGGATGCCACGAGGTTCAGGCATGTATGCACGAACTGTCAAGGATCAAGTGCAGTTTGGGCCATTACTATCATATGATCAGGCTATTACACAGTGAGTAGAGATGATGCCCCTACTCTGGGACATATGGCCAGAGATCGAGGATGCTGGCATGGATGCAGAGTACACAGCATACTGGGTCGAGCATCCATTCCCACACCTGACGGATCCAGGAGAGCTACTAGTTGGAGATAGTGGTGGGGATGGTGATGATGATGGAGATGATGGGGGAAGAGGCCGATGGAGGAGGAGGGGGGCAGTTGGAGAGAGGAGGGTGGCACCGCGGAGGGAGGGTGGAGAGGATAGGCAGACTTGAGTGGTGAGGGGTCGTGGTGGATTACCGCTACAGGTGCCAATAGCACAGGGTCCTAGACAGGTGCAGGTACAAGGACAGGCATAGGTATAGCCATAGGTACAGGCACCAGTACAGGCACAGGCACAGGGGCAGGCACCTGTATAGGGGGAGCCACAGGCAGAGCCACAGGGGGTTGAGGCAAAGGAGGATGAGCTGACTGAGCTGAGGGAGATCTGCTAGGGACAGGCAGATGAGATCCAAGACCTGTAGAGGGAGAGGGATAGACTCAGGAGGTGGCTCAAAGATACTGAGCAGGAGCGGGACTAGGCCATTCAGCACTACACAGAGGCTGAGACAACACTGAGGGCTGGGAGGCAAGCGGTAGAGGACACAGGGGCTAGATACGCCTATGTCCTATGGGCAAGGGAGGAGATTGCCTACTGGCAAGATCTCTATTATGGTGTAGTGCCAGCTGATCAGCGGGCAAGGAGCTTCCATAGACCATCGCAGACAGCGACAGCTACGGGAGGGAGCCGGAGGTGACATGCATCCAGTGGTGGGGTTATGGGTCCTCCACCACCACCAGATAGAGGGGATAGGAGGGATGATCCTGGGGTGGGTCCTTCAGGGGCTTAGATTCTATCGAGGCCAGGTAGCTCTGAGGGAGGGAGTTCATCATAGCCGTAGAGGGCTCCCTATGTATCAGTATTGTACCATTTTGTATGATGATGTAGACACCTGCAGCTGATTGTAGCCATATGATTTTGACATCATTGTATCATGACACTTATGATTATATATATGAGATGATTCATCTTTCCAGCAGCTATATGCATGTGTACCTATGTGATGAGATGTTCTTATGTGATGCTTATGATATGGATACAAATATGTACATGATGAAATGCCATATTTTTGTTCTTTTATGTTTTATATGATGCAAATGTGAATGTATGTAATGTAGATGAATATGATAATGCAAATGTAAATTGTGCTAACAGGTGTTATGTGCAGGATGTGATGCAATTGCGATATCTATATGTATGTATGAAATGCTTATATGTGGTAATGCAGGTGCAACTACATGAAATGCAAATGTTTTTGGTGTGTCATTGTACTCAATCATGTGATAGCAGGCTACACGAAATCAAGAAGGACGATGGAAGTCAATCAAGAAAGGGGGATGAAAGATAGAAGATATGAAAGTGAAAGTGCTTCTTGTGCATTATCATCATTGAGCTTTATTATGGCAAGTAAGTTATGACAATCGAGGCATATGTTCAACCTAGAAAGTCATTGTACCTGTTTGCATGGAGATAAGACAGTCACAAACAAGGAATGCCCCAGTTCCCACTAGACTCATAGTATCCTCATATCCTTGGACAAGTCATAGAATTACTAAGAGACAATCCACAAATAGAAAATACAAATAGGTGATGATACCCCATCCTTGCCTTTCTAGTCAAAGACATCCTGGAGATAAAATCTCTAGTCAGAGACATGCTGAAAAGATAAAAGACATGTCACCAAAAAGATAAAAATCAAAAGAAAACCAAGACTCGACACCAACATCCACTGCAGTCCTCAAATTTAGTGTCTCTTGTCACTTGTATAAGTCTTATTTGATTGTGGTCACAATGTTTACTTTCACAGAAAGGATAGATAGCACTGAACCATATGTTGTCTGAGTCTGTTGAAAGATTTGATTTGTTGAAGCCCATTGTTGCTGCTGTATCTCATCTGAAACTGACTAAATCCATGAAACTAATACTTTATTGCAGAGAAGAAGAAACTTTATTGTGGACTGGTGATGCAAATGTTGCTTTATTGTGGATTGTGTGCGGATAGACTGAAGGAAGCTAGAAGAAACTGTACTCCTTGAAACATGTGATGTTCTCAGTTCCACACCCATCACTAGACATAGGATTTGCCTTAGCCACAGATAGGACTTGATTTATTATGAATGGAAAGGGGTGAAAAGGTAGGTTTATTATGAATGGCAAACCAATCTTGGGTAGATCAATAACAAGCCATGATGGGAGTGGGTAAGTTTATTATGAACGAATAGGTTGTGAGTGTGTGCAAAGTGAAAGGATGAAAGTGAATCCTGAAGGAGGGAGGAGCAATATCTCCATGCATGGCGCTGGTGACCCATTTTTCACCATGGTACTTGCCCAGGGCACCACCGAAGTGGTTTTCACCATTGGACGAAATTATTTCTCTTTACTTTTTCGATTTTCCAATTTTTTTTTATTTTTATTTTTTTGTTTTATAATTTTTTTGTATTTTTGAATTTTTTTGTATTTTTGTATTTTTTTGTATTTTTTAATTAGGATACTCTGAAGAGCTATGTGTAAGACCTACGAAGGTGCATGCTATTGATAGGATCCTCCAAAGGTTCACCTTCTGTAGTTGAGAGCTGATATGCACCAGATCCATATGCTGCTGTAATGATGTAAGGACCAAGCCAGTTTGGTTCGAACTTGCCTTTCTTCTCTCTATCTTGCTGATTTTTGGGATTTTCTCTGAGAACCAAATCACCTATCTCAAATATGTGAGGCTTGACTATGTGATTGTAGCTGCGACTCATTCATTGTTGATAAGCCTTGAGATGATTAAAAGCAGTTTGTCTTCATTCATCCAGTAGTTCTAGTTCTTGTAAGCAAGAGACCCTATAGTCTTCATCACTGATGATGTTTTGCAAAGAGACTCGTAAAGAGGGTAGCTCGATCTTGATAGGCAAGGTGGCTTCAGTTCCGTAGACAAGTGAATAGGGTGTAGCTCTTATAGGTGTGCGGACACTTGTGCGATAGGCCCAAAGTGCAAGATTAAGCTGGATATGCCAATTACAGCCAGCGTCATCGACTGTCTTTTTAAGGATTTTAAGTATTGTCTTATTAGATGCCTTAGCTTGACCATTACCTTGGGGGTAATATGGTGTGGAGAAACGATGGGAAATATGGAAGTGATCACAGAGTTCATGAACATCCTGATTTTTGAAGGGACGCACGTTATCAGTGATAATGGAAACAGGAATACCGTATCGGCAAATGATATAGTTGAGGATGAACGTAGCAATCTATTTTCCAGTGACGTGTGAGAGGTATGAATTCAATCCATTTTGTGAAATACTCTGTGGTAGTGATAATGAATTTATGACCATTGGAAGAAGGAGGGTGAATCTTGCCTATGAGATCGAGTCCCCACTGACAAAAGGGCCAAGGAGATGCAATTGGTTGAAGTTATTGTGTTGGTGCATGTATGAGGTCTCCATGAATTTGACACTGCTTACATTTCTTGACAAACTGATATGAGTCCTTTTCCATATTGGGCCAATAATATCCAGTCCTGATGAGTTTCTTGGCTAAGGTAGGACCACTAGCATGTGGACCACATATCCCTTCATGTACTTCATGTAACGCAATCTCAGCTTCGTCGCTTTCTAAAAATATAAGAAGAGTTCCATCTAGACCTCGCCAGTATAGGATATCAGCTAAAATGACATATCAAGAGGATTGGCGAATGAAAGTGCGACATTGGTTATTTGATAGATCAGGAGGTAGGGTATTGTCACGAAGGTATGTGAAAATGGAACCATATAACTGGGACTCAAGACCAACAACACATATCATCTCAGTAGGAATGATTTCATATGAAGGAACCAAAAGGTTATCCACCAAGAACTCATAGTGGGTCTCATTTGGAGGTAGATCGATCAGTGAAGCAATTGTAGCCATGGCATCTGCGGCTCAATTCTGCTCTCTTGGTATCTGCTCAAAGTCTATCTTTGTGAAATGTTGTTTCAAGTCATCCACCATTTTTTTGTAAGGCATTAATTTTTCATCCTTTGTTTGGTAATCATCAGTTGCTTGACGGATTACAAGTTGAGAGTTCCCAAAAACACGAAGTTCCTCGATCTTCCACTGAACTGCAACCCGTAATCCAGTTGTTAATGCCTCATAATCTGCTATATTATTAGTGCAAGGAAATGATAAGCGGTATGATTTTGGTATAGAATCCCCTTGAGGAGTTATAAAGAGGATGCCAGCTCCTGCCCCATGCTGTGTATATGAGCCGTCAAAGTACAGTTGCCATGGCTTTGCATGTGATACTGTTAAAATGGATTCATTTGGAAATTCTAAACTTAGAGGAACATCATCAATCATGGGAGCATCTACTAATTGATCTGTGATGGCTTGTCCTTTTATTGCTTTTTTGTCCACATACTTGATGTCGAATTCACTCAGGATCATTACCCATTTGGCTAGTCGCCTAGTAAGTGTTCCTTTATTGAGAAGGTATTTAAACGGATCTATCCTTGCAACCAACTTAGTCTTATGAGTGAGCATGTAATGTCATAATTTCTATGAAGCAAAGACCACAGCGAGACATGCACGCTCTATTGGTGTGTAGTTTAGCTCATATCCCACCAAGGTGCGACTGATATAGTATACTGCTTTTTCTTTGCCCTCAGCAAGTTGTTGTGCTAAGATTGCCCCCAGTGCTGTTGGAGTAGCTGATATGTATAGTAATAGAGGCTGATCTAGAACTGGTGGCATCAAAACTGGTGGATTAAGAAGATAATCTTTGAGCGTCTGGAAAGCTTGTTGACAGTTAGCATCCCATTTGAATTTGATGTTTTTATGTAGTAAGTGCTAAAAGGGACTACACTTATCTGCAAGTTGTGCTATGAATCTTCGTATGGACTGGAGTCTCCCTTGTAAAGATCGAAGTTGACTGATATTTCTTGGTGGTTGCATCTCCAAGATGGCCTTGACTTTTGCTAGACTAGCTTCTATTCCCCTTTTTGATACAATGAATCGTAGGAGCTTCCCGGAGGTTACTCCAAAGACACATTTCTTGGGATTTAATCTTACTTTGTATTTTTCCAACCGATCAAAGATGACTGAAAGTATGTCCAAATGTGTATTTCTGTCTATTGATTTTCCCAAGAGGTCATCGACATAATCTTCCATAGTTACGTACATGAGATCGTGAAAGATAGTAGTCATGGCTCTTTGATATGTAGCGCCTGCATTTTTTAGCCTGAAGGGCATAACATTCCAGCAGAAGGTTCCCCAAGGACAAGTGAATGATGTTTTGTGTTGATCCTTAGATGTGATCTTTATTTGATTATAACTAGAGAATCCATCCATCAAAGATAACATCGCATGACCTGCTGTGAGATCGACAATCAAGTCAATATTTGGTAATGGGAAGTCATCCTTAGGACAAGCTTTGTTGATGTCTCTGAATTCTATACATATTCTGATGCTACGATCTAGTTTACTGACTGGCACTAAGTTGGAGATCCATTCAGGATAATCAATTGGGCGTATGAATCCGACGTCCAATAATTTCTCAAGCTCTGCTTTGACCAATATTGCGACTTGTGGATGCATCTTTCTTAATTTCTGTTTCATTGGTTTTGCCCTCGGTTTAACTGTCAAATGATGCATTACCAAATCTGGATCTAATCCAGGCATATCAGCATATGACCATGCAAGGTTGATTTGTCATTCTTTGAAGAAACTTATGAATTTTGACCTTTTTGACTCCATCAATGATTGAGCCAGGAATATGTTTTGTGGAACCTCTTCTGTACCAATGTTTGTTTTTATAGTCTCCACTACCAACATGGATGACTTTTCTTCATATGATGTTGGGAGGATGTCGAGCCTTCCATCTTCGGGTGCCTCAGAGAGGTTTTCACCCTCAGATACGTCCTTTCTTTTTACTTTTTTGGGGTCAGACAGCGCCACAGTGTGGTTTTCGCCATAAGACCCTTGGTTTGTTCTTATTTTCACATTTTTGTGACTGGAAGGTCTGATGCCCTCACCAAAATATGCCATGCTATTGAGTTCTATAGTGTATCCCGCTTTATGGTCCCTAGGGGGAAGATCATCTCGTATGCCAAGATAGTCAATAAAAGCTTCATCATTTTGGAATGTGTCAAACTATGTAGGTCATTCATGATCCCAGTCAATGAGTTGGTGGTGAACGAGGGGAAGGCCTTTAATGTCTTCGAAGTTAGCGGGGCTAAGAGTGAAGATGTAGTTATATTCGGGCATGTCAAGGTAATTATCGAGGTCATCGATGGCACTCTCCTCATCTGTCTCGATCGTGAGCAAATCTAAATTATCATCACTTGTAGCGCATTCTGGGACAGGTGTTCTCATCCTATGCAATTTCAACCTAGAACCTTGAGACAAGGACTGTGTGGAATCTTCATGGGCTGTTTCTTGACCAACTTTGAATCTTTTATAAAATTCCTCTTCTTTTGTGGGTTCATCTGGCTCTCTGAATGTCATGGTGAGCTCGTAGTCACTAGAGGATTTGTCTGAACCCCATTCCCATTCGTTGGAGTCTGTGGAATAGCGATCCTCTTGTTGAATTTTGGCAGCTTTGATTTGTAAGGCTTCTTCTATCCTTTGAGTGTGGACCTTGGAAGTCAGGAAACCAAGTCCCTTCGAGCGTTCCTTTTTGAATGTCAATTCAGGTTGTAAAGGTTCAATGATGCCTTCCTTTCGTAACCCAAGAGGGCTTTTTCCATCATACCCAAATTTTTGTAGGATCTTGAAACCTTTCCCATATTTCTCACATGGTAGACTGATGTGATCTTGTGTATCATCTTCAATGTCTTTGTAAAGCATTTTGTATAAATCTTCCTCTTCCAGTTCGCCCCATCTTTGAAAGGTAGTAGGGTCCCATTTGAGTACAATGATGGATACTTGTTTGTTAGGATAAGGTCTTCCATATTCTTTTGGTGAACTCATGACTTGTTGTAAGTACATGGTCTGATTTAAAGTGTATTCCCCCATGCCCTTGTCTTGAAATTTGCCTTTAAGCTCACCTTGTTTTGATGTCGAAGGTTTTAATGACTCAGGATCAATGTATGCCAAAGAAGGAACAACTTTGCGATTACTGGGAATGATGGTCTCAGTTTTTGATCTTAGGTTATTACAGTATATGAATGGATTAGGATCACCGTTAAATGTTACCTCCACTCCATTGTGAGGAAATTTAATGCATTGGTGATATGTAGATGGGACTGCCCTCATTTCATGAATCCAAGGATGCCCTAGCAATATGTTGTAAGTGAGATCTAGATCTAGGACTTGACAAACCACATCCTTTGTAACTGGCCCAACTCTAAGAGGTAAGGTGACTGTGCCCTTGGATGAACACTCTTCATCATCATATGCCTTGATGGTGATTTTGTTTGTAGAATTCATAGCTTTATCAGACTATCCCAATTGTTTAATAGTACTCAATGTACAAATGTTTAGACCAGCTCCTCCATCTATCAGGACTCATTTTATTCGGTGTTTGTGTATGAAGGCTTCAATGTGTAATGGTGCATTATGTGGCTGACTTATGGAGGCGTCATCGGCTTCTGTGAATGTAAGGGTGTGTGGAATGGAAAGGTATCCCACCATGGCTTGAAACTGGTCCACGTTCAAATCAGTAGGGACGACAGTGTCTCTCAAGATTTTGTCAAGAATGGCTTTATGTGCAGGGGATATACGTAAGAGCTCGAGGATGGAGATGAGTGCGAGTGTCTTCCCTAACTATTCTACAAGGTCATATTCAGGTTTGGTTGATGAGGAAGCAGTTCTTTTGGCTGGAGCACCTTGCAAAGTGAATTTACCTTGATAGGTTGTAACATTACATTCAGAGGTTGGTTCGGAAGAAGATCCAACACCTTTTAGGACAATCTTGGGTCTCCGGGTAGAATTCTTAGGGTTTTTGTCCTCGATGATAATGGTAGAGACGTAATTGTCCATCAAGATGTGATTTATAGTTGAATCATAGTTATAAGATGCTCTGGTATAGTTGGTTTGGTCATCTATGGCTTTAGCTTTTCCCTTGTCATGCTTTGGGAATGGTTCCTTAAACATTTCATGTTCTTGATTGGATGAGTGTCCTTCAATATCAATGTCACCTCTATCAATGAGATCTTGTATGATATTTTTCAGTCGATGGCAATTTCCTGTCTTATGAAATTCACAATATTCATCATCATTCCACCAATTTGGTTTGACCTTTGGCTCATATGGAGGAAAATCTGGAACTGTGAATACTTTGTTTGCCACTAGCTTTTTGAAAACTAACTCAAGTGGTTCTCCCAATGGAGTGTACTTCCTTCATGATCTGGAAGTTGTTTGAGTATTCACTTGATTGTTTGTAGAACTTGATCCCAAAAAAATGAATTTGGGTCGCACTATGTTGGCATCAACAACACCATCATTGATTGTGTTCTTGTTTTTATTCCAAAATCTTGGCTTGTCCTTTCCTTTAAAGTCATCTTTGTTTTCCTTGAATATCTTAATGACTCCTTGTTCAATTAGGACCTTTTCTGTCGCTAAGCCTTTTTCAATGACATCCTTGAAGGTGGACAAACAAGATTTCCTTAGATCATAACCAATGTCTTTGTTAACATTCTGGGTGAACATTTCTACCATTTGTTTATGTGGAATTTCACAAGAGCATCTGCTGGCTAGATTTCTCCATCTTTGTAAAAATGATGCAAAAGACTCTCCCTCTTTTTTCTTGGTGTTGCACAAAGTAGTGACTGATATGTCTGTCTCTATGTTGTAGGAGAAATGTTGAATAAATGCCTCTACTAAGTCAACCCATGACTTAATTCTAGGTGGGAGTTGGGAGAACCATTCCATAGCTTGATCACCTAAGCTTTGTGGGAACAATCTCATCAAATATGTCTCTTTTGCTACTATCTCAATGCAAGCTGTGAAAAACTGTATTATGTGTGCCTTAGGATCTCCTTTTCCTCTATACTTATCAAACTCAGGCATCACAAAGTGTGTAGGAAATGGAGGCATTGGAATTCTCTTGTCATATGGATACGAACATATGTCTCTCATGTGTATGTTGGCTTCGGTGTATTTATGTCCTCCATTTTCTTTTGTAAGTCCTTGATTTGTTGCTCCAAATTGTTCTTAGGTGGAGATCGACTTCTTGGACCATACCCCATGCTTGAGGGACCAATTGGAGGAGGAGCATGTTGCATATATGGACGATATTGATCATACACATGTTCATATGGAGGAGGTCTATAGTGATGCTGCATATATGGACCACTTGGTATAGATTCATGTTGAGGAACGAAATATCTATTTTGTCCATGTATACCATACTCTACAAGCATGTCATGTTCTAATGTGTTGCCCCCAAATTTGACACGGGGTTTCCTTATGTCCAAATTTTGAGCATCCCTTTGAATATCCAATTGCTTTGGTGGTTGATCCTTAGCATTGATATGTGATTGAGCATATTTCTCTGCATAAGACTTCCATAATGGTCTGCGAAGGTGAGTATCATATGCTTGACCATGTGTATGTGAGACCTCTGGTTTTTGAAACAAAGATGATGGTGATTCAGGCACCATATGTGGTCCTCTATTGCCTCCATTATTAGGTCTCCTTTGATCCATGTTGGAGTGAGTTTGTTGCAAAGGTCGATTTTCCATTATTTGAGACATGTGAAAATCCTGAGGTATCTTGGCTCCACTTTGTGCCATCATTTGTAAGAAGTATTGTCTATCCCTCCTCATTATTTCCTCAATCAATCGATTGAAACGGGGATCCATAATGGATTCTTTCACATCTGCTAAATGTACTAAAAAGTTGTCCATATCATCATTGTGTGTATCATTGTTTGTTTGTAGTGTCCATGTTCTCGACATTTGGAATGTTTCTATAAGCATCCATGTCAGGTAATGTGTTATGATCAGTATTGAAAAAGACATTATTGTCATACTCATAGACACTCATGTTTGTGGACTCTTGAGCCTCTTTAGTTTCTCTCCTAGATTTTTGAAGATGGGTTTCAACCATAAACTAGGTATTGACCAAGATGTGTTAGACTAGATGAAAATGGAAAAAGTATGGAAGACCAAGAGTTGGATGGAATGTAAATGAATCTGAGGTGTACTTGCAATGTCCAAAGTGTAAGACCAAGTATGTATGTAGTAGAGTAGGCGTGACTTCCAAAGAGAGGATAGTTTCTCTTGATGAGGTAAGTTGACCTTGACTCTAAGTAAAACCAAATGAGACCCAAAGGTGATAGACCTTGATGAGGGACCACTTAGCAAAGTATTGTTGTATGTAGTATGTTGACAAAGTATGATGAGGACAAGAAAGTGACCTTTTGACTCAAGTTTAGACAAATGTGAATGTAATGTAAGGTGTAAAGCAATAATGAACTACGTGAGACCCAAAGACAGGTTGAATGCTAATTGAAACCCTAGAGAAATAACCTAGGAAGCTCAAGAATTTTGAAATTGACTGTGTTTGTTTGCTAGACTGTAAAAGTTTTTCAATTCTGATCACAGACGTGCTTGTATACTGCACAGACATGATTTCCTGATACAGACGCGATTCTGTTTAACACAGACGTGTTTCTGAGATTTTTGTGAAATGCACTATTGATTCTAGAAACACGGACATGTTTCTGCCCTTCACAGATGCTATTATGTTCGACACAGATGTGTTTCTGCAAAATTTATGCAATTTTTTCCAATCTGTGAAGTCATTTTTTGTTGTGACCAAATTTGACTATTTGACTATTTTTTTGTGACCAGAGGACACAGTGTTGATGAAGACCCAATGTTTGCAAGTGTCTAGACTCCAAAATAACTCCAAGAAAAGTGTGTTGTTTGATGTAAAATTGTTTTTCATACACTTGAAGACACAAAAGACACAATGTTTTGTTGTTTGGTCTTGAATGTTTGGAATGTTTAAAATAAGTCAAGCACAATTCTTATGGCTGGCCGAGACAATAATTGTTGATCCCACATGGGGTTTTACCCCCGAGGCTACGCTATTCAAAGCGGATACTTAGATGCTTGACCTCACTGGCTCCACCTCGGCACTCACTTCTCAGGTCAGCCAAGCATCAGTCCCCATGAAAACTCCCCATGGTGAACTTTGTATCTCTATTAAGAACCGTATGTGTATGGGCCGCTACTAGAGGTCCAACCTCCTACCTCAACAACTAGAAGGATTTGGGCTTCTAAAACAAAAGGTGCTAGTAAGGGCATCCGCTTGTGTGGCCATACATGCAGCACTTTTAGCTTTGTAAATACAGAAGGCTCCCAGCCGGTAGGGGTTACGCCCTACAAATGATCAAATAAATTTGATCAAACGGGTTTATGGGGAGACATAGTGTCAGTATGAACTAATCAGCATATGTTATTCATAGTTTTCACCATGTATATAGTTATTTAAAGTGGTTTGGAAGAAGATGGCTTTTCTTTTGCTACCACTTGGGTCGTTCTCTTCTCACTAGTAGTCCTAATGACCACACGGGAAGACAGGCCCTCTAAAGATTAGACAAAAAGAGCCTATTGCTCAAGACACAAAAGATAATGGTTCAATTTTAGTGCACCAATTGAAGTGTTTGCTAGTCTATTGAAAACAAAGCACATAATAAAAATCCAAAAAACCCTTGCCAAGGACCTACACCAAAGAGTTGTTAGTAGTTTGGATTGTTTCAAATAATCACCCCTTCCTGCAAGCACACAAGTTAGGTAAATTTTAGATCCAAAAGACTTTGTGAAAATAGGGGCCTTCAACCAAACGATTTTGCTTTCAAGACAATCTGCACCAATTTCATTAGCTAGATCTGAAAATGTTAGCTCAAAATAAACTGGATCTGAAATATTGAATGACCAAAAACTGAATCAATAAACTCCAAAAATGAAATCAATGCACACAGACGGAGTTACCTTCTACATAGACGTGACTCCCTGATGCAAACGCGCTTCTGTGAAACATAGATGCGGCTCCAGAACCCAGATGTGACTTCTCGACACAAACGTGTCTAAAAACACCGCAGACGCGACTGAGCAACATAGATGCGATTTCCAGAATCTGCAAAATTAAATACTATCGAGGACATAGATGTGATTCTAGATGTCACAGACGCGGTAGAAAATCAAAAACACGATCCGAAAGTATGCAGATGCGAAAATATCAAAATACTGTCGAAAATGTCAGATCTGCAACTTCAAAACACAAAATCTGCAACAAGGATGTTAAATGCAAAAGGGACAAGAGTCCCATCGGGCGTGCCAAAATGTATATGGTGAAAATGGATAACAATAACAACAATATTGAAAGGCTAAATGAATTAAACCACAAAACCCTAGCCTAACAACAACAAAGATCCACCATAACATATGAAGATTACCTAAGACAATGCAAATCAAATGAAATCACAAAGATTATACCATCACATGTCCAATAGGGTTTGCATCTCCATTCTTCCTATCTCCATTGATCTTGCTTGATATATTTGCTCTCAGATTTTATGTGCACAAGAGCTCAACAAAGAACGTAATGTGGTTGCAAGTAGGATCCCATATGCAAAGTAGTCAATTGATCAAGTAGTTAGAATGATTGATTAGACAGGGTTTGATAATGAAGGAAGCATCTCCTTATATAGAAGACACTATATGAAATGGAGGGATAAGATTGAGAGGTGTAAAAGGAGGTCAGCTATGATTAGAGGGTAGGTAAAAGAAATAATAAAATAATGAAAGGGGTAGGTAGTGTATGAATTAAGAGATGAATGACATGTGTCATGGGTAGAAAAGGTTAATGAATTAATTAAATAAATAAAGATTTATTTAATTAATAGAAGAAGTGGGATAATTAAATAAATAAGATATTTATTTAATTTAGGAAAAGGATAATTTAAATAAATAAATGTATTTATTTACATGAGAAATAAGGCTAGAAGAGGATAAATGAATTAATTAAATAAATAAAGATTTATTTAATTAATAGAAGAATTAATCTTAGATAATTAAATAAATAAAATATTTATTTAATTAGACTGGACAATTTTGGGATTTCCCTCAGATCTGTTAGAATCTTCACTTTGTTAGAGGTGACCTTGTCAAAGGATTTCAAACACTGATTCAGAATGTTACCTTCCAAGAGTATTTACAAATAAGACTGTTAAGTCCACTTGGTTAACAGATTTCTTGTCACTACAAACATAAATAATAGTAATAAAATATATCCGCAACTTCACATCCAAAATGTTAAAGAAGATTCTATGTGCTCAATATGCTCAAGATAATCTTGTCATAAGACTTATCTTTCTCCTTGTTGGGCTTCTCAATCTATTCTTCAATCAGATCTTCAATCTTCTTTACTCGGTAATCACCTCTGTAGCATCACTGTGCTTCAGTTTGCCCGCCTACATTGTTCAACAACATTACTTTATTTATAAGCAATTCCCAACTGCTTAATCTCCTTAATCACATTTCCCATGATTAATCTTAGCCATCTGATCTTCAAACTTGACTACGGTCATTGTATCCTTCGATCTGAAAAACATTTTATGTTGCCTTCAAACTTGTATACCTTTCTTGGTACTTGTGCTCGGTTAAGACCGTTCAATTTGTGTTGTAGATCTTACTCTTGAATTTTAATTGCCGTTGATCCTTAACATACTTCTTGCACGACATTTCTATCTTCAATAAACCTCCTGCTCATTGGCATCCTTCATTAAATAATGTATACACTTTATTTAATGCATTCTATTACTATTCAGTTGATACTCGGTTAATACTGAACTTTACTCAGTAGTCATTCTCTTCTTGGTGACTTTTTCCTTCTTTAACCAACATCGGTAACCTTGGAGTTTACCGACTAGCTTCTTGCTCGGTAAAATAGAATAGTACCAAACCTTTACTCATTCTATTACATGAAATCTTTTCCCCTTCTTGTTCAGTCTTTGAATAAATATATATAGAATATCAAAACAATCAAAATATCATAATCTCATCACTATCAAACTCGGTAATAGTTGCCCATTGAATAACTTATTACTCCCCTTCATTTTCACATTCTTTCTGTGTCACTTACTGACATCTTTATACTCATCAAAACATACTTTTTAAGATATGGCAACATCAGAAAATCAATTGCTTGACATCAATGACAAAATAATAATATTAAGACAATAATCATCCTTCATCAATTATATCATTCATCTCCAACAACCTTCTCAATATCATCAACCATCAAACTTATTGTAATGTCAACAATCTCCCAACTTATTGTAATGCCAACAATCTCCCCCTTTGGCATTGATGGGAATACCAACTTGATTTATTCCAATTGCTTTAACCTTCTCCTGTTATCCTTGAGCTGTAAACTTCTCTCCCTGTTGTAACCTTTTCTTGTTTGATAATCTTCTCCCCCTTTGACAACAATGCCTAAAGGAAGACTAATCCATAATTACTCCCCCCATGATGTAATTTCCTTGTAGTTCAAACATATACAAATGTATCTCGGTCAGAGCAACTTGTCTTCATTCACTATATCCTGCACAACTTTAGACATCCTTCTAAAGTGTGTAAATCAACATCAACTTACAAATAGTATTGCTTGGAGTCATAGAATTGATGTTGTCACCGAACTTTGTCAGTGAGTGCTAGATAGGGGTAGGACCCCTAACTTACTTCTGAGATACTCAAAGGTGTCCCTTGGTAGTGGCTTTGTGAAGATGTCTACAATTTGTTCCTTTGTGCTAACATATTCTAGTGCAACATTCTTTTCTTGAACTTCTTCTCTAAGATAATGATACTTTATAGAGATATGTTTTGTCTTAGAGTGCATTACTGGATTCTTTGAAATGTTAATAGCACTTGTATTATCACAAAATATAGTTACTGGCTCGGTAACTGTCTCATTCATTCCTTCGAATAGTTGTTTGATCCATGCTATATTGGTACAATTCAATGCTGCAGCGACATATTCAAATTCAGCTGTTGACTGTGAAATGCATCCTTGTTTCTTGCTAAGCCAACTTACTAGTCTTTCTCCCAAAAAGAAAGCTCCACTGCTTGTGCTTTTCCTGTCATCAATATTTCCTGCCCAATTAGCATTAGTATAGACTTTTAAGTCAAAATCATTCCTCTTTTCATATAGTAGACCATAATCTTCAGTGCCTCTCAAATATCTGAAAAATTCTCTTGACTGTTGTCATATGAGTTTCTTTGGGATTAGCAGAAAATCTTGCAGCCATACCTACTGCATGTGCTATATCAGGCATGTTGTGAACTACATATTCCAACTTTCCAATCATAGATCGGTAAAGTGTCTCATCAACAGATGCAGATTCATCATTCTTTGATAGTTTACAATTAGTAGTCATAGGAGTACGTATAGGTTTAGAATCCTCCATTCCAAATTTCTTCAAGATTTCCTTTATATACTTGGATTGAGTAATAAATCCTTCAGGCTATTCAATATAGACTTCTTCTTCTAGTATACCATTCAAAAATGTAGATTTAACATCCATTTGATATACCTTGAAATTTTTGTAAGCAGCATATGCCAACAATGTTCTTACTCCTTCAAGTCTTGCTATAGGTGCAAAAGTTTCTCCATAGTCTATTCCTTCTTCTTGAGCATAACCTTTGCAAACTAGCCTTTCTTTATTGAGAATTACCTCACCTTTTTCATTTAGCTTATTCTTGAAAATAACCAAGAAATTTTCCTTCCTCGCTTTTCTGATCAAATTTTCCATTTCTATCATCTTTGTGAACATAACATCTACTTCCAAATATTTTAAAATAACTTACATTTGGTTTCTTGTCATACGAGATTTCATAAGGTGTCTTCATAGTTCCTTTCTTCAGTTGTACTCAGTTCAAGGTGTAAATTGCAGTGCTTATTGCTGACACTTGTCTCTTTACACCATGATCATTGTAGAATAAGTTAAATTCATCAGAAATGAATTCTCCTCCTCTATCAGATCTAAGACATTTCAACTGTCTTCATTTTTCTTTTTCAACTCTTGCCTTATACCATTTGAACATTTGAAAAGCTTCTGATTTCTCTTTTAGAAACATAACGAACATCATCCTTGAGTAATCATCCATAAATAATATGAAGTATTTATCACCATAGTAACTTTGAACTTTCATAAGACCACAAAGATCAGTGTGTACAAGATCTAAAATTCCTTTAGAAGTGTAAGACTTACTTGTAAAGCTTGATTTTGTCATCTTACCCATCTGGCATCCTCGGCATATTTCATTCTTAGGTGTTTCCAAGCTCGGTAGACCTCTTACATGATGATTCTTACTTATTTTGATTAGATTATCAAAATGTACATGACAAAACCTTTTATGCCGCAACCAGGTATCTTCTATTTTTGCATATAGACAATTGTTCCGAGTTGAGTCAAGGTGAAATGTATTACCTCTTGTTTGAGTCCCAGTAGCAGCCAACTTTCCATGTTTGTCATGAACTTTGACAATTCCTTTCTGAAATTCTATTCGGTATCCTGTATTATTTAGCTGTGCTACACTCAACAAATTGTATTTCAGGCCTTCAACCTAATATACATCATCACATTTAGCATTGTCAAGAAGTGTAATAGAACCTTTACCTTTCACAGGACATGGTTCATCATTACTAAATCTTACATAACCTCCATCATAATCTTCTAATTTAACAAACTTCTGTTTACCACCTATCATGTGATGTGAGAATCCACTATCTATGATCTAAGAATCATTTTTATTTATGTGTGATATTAAGGCTTTTTCTTCATACCTTTCTTCATCTGATCCATCTTTGATAGCCACATATACAACTTCCTCTATCTCAGTCTCATCAGATTTATCATCATTGGATTCCTCATTAGCTACTAGGCATGTCTTTCTTTCTCTCCTTCTGAAGTCTCAGTGTCTTCTGTATTGGTTGTCTTTCTATTTGTCATCTCGGTAATCTTTCTTTTCATCATTTTTGTCAGGACAGTTAGAAGCCATATGTCCAATTTTATCATAGTTAAAACATTTTAAAGGTAACTTCCCTTTATACTTACCTTTGCCTCTCGGTAACCTTCTAGCCAATAATGCTTCAAACTCTTCTTGCTTTCTGATTTCCTCATATAGTTTGTGTACTTCTTCCATGTTTTTGCGAAATCTCTCACTTGCTCCACTATGATTTCCTTCAACATACTTAGACATTCTATCATTATAATCTTCAGATTCACTGAGATGAAAAGAACTAAATGCAGATTCAACTTTGTTTACCGAAGACCCACTGTTATCAAAATTACTTAACTCAAAAGAATGTAGCTTACCGATAGTAGCATCCAAGGAGACCGACATGTTTGGTATAGACCTTAATTCATTAATTGCAGAGACTCTAATGGCATAAGCAGGTAGAAATGTTCTCTGCAACTTACTTGTTACATCCTTTTCTTCAATAGTTCCTCCTGCTCCTTTGATTTGATTGATAGTTTTCTTTAACCTTGTACTATATTGGATTATGTTCTCACCTTCATTAATTGTTATGGATTCAAGTTGTCCTCTTAGACTATCTACTTTTTCTCTTTGAACATGTTCATCTCCACCATACACAGATGTGAGCTTATTCCATATTGCTTTGGCATTATTACAACCTTCTAGATCATTAAACTCTGAGTCAGTCAAAGCTGATCTTATCTCTATCATTGCTTGAATGTGTTCTTGCTTTGCCTTTATTTCTCCCATTGTCATAGGGTAGGTGCTAGGTGCAATGTAATCATTCTCCAGATATTATTTTGCATATTCTCCAATTCTTGATAAGTGCAGCTTCATCCTTTTCTGCCATGTGGTGAAACTTGACTTGTTCAGCTTTGGTGCATCCCTTTTATACATCTTCGGATCTTGCCTTAAGTACCTTTAAACTTTTTCTTCTGGAGTCCAAGCTTTGATACCAATTGTTTGTTAGATGAGAGGGGAGGGTGAATCAGATAACCTCAATAATAATTACTCTAATTAGATTCAACCTCAGTAGCATTTACTTGATATGCAACTTATGACTGTAAATCATTCAAACTCATAAACAAATAAACATAAAAAATTAAATCACATTTGACACCAGATTTAATGTGGAAACCCTAATAGGGAAAAACCATTGTGGGATTTCAGACCCACAAGAAAATATACTCTTCTAGAGTATGCTCAGTTAAAGAAAATCTTGTTAAAGATTACATACACATTGCTAGGTGTGACCCGATCAAGGGATTTCCCTCAGACCTGTTAGAATCTTCACATTGTTAGAAGTGACCTTGTCAAAGGATTTCAAACACTCATTCTGAATGTTACCTTCCAAGAGGATTTACAAATAAGACTATTAAGTCCACTCGGTTAAGAGATTTCCTGTCACTTACAAACATAGATAATAGTAATAAAATATATTTGCAACTTCACATCTAAAATATTAAAGCAAATTCTATGTGCTCAATATGCTCAAGATAATGTTTTCATAAGACTTATCTTTCTCCTTGTTGCGCTTCTCAATCTATTCTTCAATCAGATCTTCAATCTTCTGTACTCGATAATCACCTCTGTAGCATCACTGTGCTTCAGTTTGCCTGCCTACATTGTTTAACAACATTACTTTATTTATAAGAAATTCCCAACTGCTTAATCTCCTTAATCACATTTCCCATGATTAATCTTAGCCATTAGATCTTCAAACTTGACTAGGTTCATTATATCCTTCGATCTGAAAAATGTTTTATGTTGCCTTGAAACTTGTATACCTTTCTTGGTACTTGTGCTCGGTTAGGACCGTTCAATCTATGCTATAGATCTTACTCTTGAATTTTAATTGTCGTTGATCCTTAACAAACTTCTTGCACGATATTCCTATCTTCAATAAACCTCTAGCTCATTGGCATCCTTTATTAAATAAGGTATACACTTTATTTAATGCATTTTGTTACTGCTTGGTTGATACTCGGTTAATACTGAACTTTACTCCATAGTCATTCTCTTCTCGGCGACTTTTTCCTTCTTTAACCGACATCGGTAACCTTGGAGTTTACCGACTAGCTCCTTGCTCGGTAAAATAGAATATTATCAAACCTTTACTCATTCTATTACATGATATCTTTTCCCCTTCTTGTTCCGTCTTTGAATACATATATATAGGATATCAAAACAATCAAAACATCATAATCTCATCACTGTCAAACTTGGTAATAGTTGCCCATTGAATAACTTATTACTCGCGTTCATTTTCACATTCTTTTTGTGTCACTTACTGACATCTTTATACTCATCAAAACATACTTTTTAAGATATGGTAACATCATACTGAATTAGAAAATCAATTGCTTGACATCAATGACAAAATAATAATATTAAGATAGTAATCATCCTTTAACAATTATATCATTCATCTCCAACAACCTTCTCAATATCATCAACCATCAAACTTATTGTTATGCCAACAATCTCCCAACTTATTGTAATGCCAACAATAACGAGCCACAATTCACTAAAAGGCCAACATTAGATAGATAAAACTAACCTAAGGACTTTAAGGCAATCTCAGCTTCAAGGTTATTCATCTCCTGAGCCACCTTCTTCAATCCGTGAATTTCTTGAGGAACAAAATCTGCTTTTCTTTTTTAGGTTGGCTCTCGTCCTCTTTGAGGAGCCGAAATCCTCTTTTTGGATTTTGTCTTTGTCAGCTTGCAAGTCAATAAAAAGGGTCCCCTACTGAGTTTTTTCCATCTTATCCACCAAGGTGCTCATTATAGTTATTGAATTATTCAAAATTTTGTGGTTTTGCTTCATGATGGAATTCATAGTCTTTCGTATTTTGCCAATTTCCCCTTCCAGATGTTTTATGTTTTTCTCATTTTCCTTCTCATCTTATCCATCAGCTCGATAGTTATTTGAAGGAACTTGACCATCGACATCTTGTCTTCTTTAGTCCAGAAAACCTCAACAACCTTCTAAGGAACCTCTTTACCTTCCATTCCATCCAGCTTACTAGAAATAGTCATGTTCTTTATGCTCAGATCCTTAATTTCATGAAAAACCCACTTAATAATCCTAAAGTAATGAATCACCCCGTTTCTTGCTAATGCCAAAATATTGTTAAGAAATTATTGGTTAGGCTTGATGTAGTGGTCTTCAATTATAAGATATCTAGAGAATCTGGGCCTATTTTCTCTATCGGTGAGAGGGTAAGGGGTATGGGACCATCAGTAGAATCTGGGGCAGTGGAAGAATCCTCTGGGGAGTCCTCAAAATAGGAAACCAACTTTTTCTTGGGGAGGCCTTTCTCTTTGTTTTTAGCTTTTTGAGAAGTGCCAGTGAGGGTTTTCATAAAGGATACTTTTTTTATCTGAGGGCTTTCTCTGTATGGTTTTCTTTGATCCAATCTTAGAGGGGGGAGTCTCTTCCTCTTCCCATTTAGTGTCCCATTCGCCCTCATCCTTAGACATCCTAATATCAGTATTATAACCCTTCAAGGTTGAAGGAGAAATAGGGTTAGATGGGGCTAACATATTAAAAAAATGCTAATCGATTAATTGAATAAGGTCAGCATGTAGGACAACATATTTCCTAGGGATTTTTCGGTGTTTCTTAATACTATATTTCAGAGAGAAAAATAGGTAGTAAGGAAATGAAATCCTTACCTTGTGTGGAAAATGACCGAGGATGGAAAAATGGTAGCTGTATAATTTGGTAAATCTGCTATCTACTGTGATGTATTCCATGATAATTCTAAGCACCTCCCTCCAAAGCATCTTAACCTTCCCAACATAAAAAATAACTATTAGAGATTTTGACCAGTGCCTCCCTTTCCTCATCAGTTTTGGGAAATTTGATGACCGCTTCATCCAAGAACATTTTGTAATGAAATAACTTCATCCCCTATGTGGAGAGCCTAGTAATTTCCCCAATGAGATTCTCATCAATCTTTACCTTCCTCCCAAAGAGAACAATCCCATCATCCTTCCAGTTTTTGGCAAAATACTCTATTATTTCAGGGTTAGCACCATGGAGCTTCTCAAGAAAAGGAGTCAACCCCCCTCTCGATATGCCTCCATACATTTGTAATTTTCTAGTTCTTCTCATAGTTGTTCGGCTCAACCCTCTTCTTGCTTCCCCCTATTTTTCATAGACAATTTTTTTCTTGATCGCAGAGAAAATAAACCGAGCAAAGAACTAACAACAAAAACAAAGCACCCACAATACATGCCAGCCTTCACCACCCGTAGAGATAATTAAGGCATCACTACCATATTAATCCTACACGTTTTAGTCAAGGAGACAACTTTGTTAATAAAAAATATTTCATACCTCCTTCTATGAGACTTCCATTTATGACCCAATCATCTCCCATATCTACATATCATAGTGATGCAGTCAAGGTAGGGAGATCCAATGAAGGAGATCCCCGCCTTGTATCCTAAACATAAATACCATGCAATATATACTGGTAACCAGTAACACAACACCAGATAAAGTAGAAAGAGCAACCAGTAACACCATAAAATACATAACCAGTAAACAGTGAACAATTATTATAATAGTTTAATGAATTACATATGCCACATGTTGGACCGCAACCCAAGATTACAAAAAAACTCTTACAAATCAGATCTATGATCCACAGATCATCCTCTCAACAAATCATCATCCGGTAACAACTTCCACTATTTTGTACTCATCCAGACCTCAGCCATCCCAAGTTTAGTCCTACCAGATCAAAATATCACCGGAATCTACATCTTCGATCGATGTCTTCCTTCTCTAACCTCTGTCCTTTACCTCCTACCTTCTTTCTTGAAATAAATCTCTAAAATTTCCCTTTATACCATCCACAAGCATTAACAACTTAATCAAGTCGGCCAAAGACCAACCAATTTAAGATGAAACATGTAAATAATAACACGTCGGCCCAAATCACCAAAAACATCACCAAAATACCTAGAACTTCATGTAGTCCTTCGGGAACATCGATCGACGATCTTCAAGTCACGGGAATCAAGCACAACCCAATTCGGCTCTACTCCACATACTACAAGACTAACTTGTAAGAACACATCAACACTGGGCCAATACCAAAATCGATACCTCATTGGACTCAAATCCAAATGCCATGAATATAGAATATGATAAAGACAATGAACTCAAGGTGATAAATCCAAATCCACGACGCTAAATTCTCAAACATGAATAAATTCCATGATCTCCAAGCAATTCCATAGTTAATTGCTCCAACTAGTTTCAATTACTCTAGTGCTCCTACATCAGACTCTCAGGGTTAATTGAAAAGTGAGTCCCATCACTTGATCTAGTTCGGTAATCAATCAATAGGTACTTGCAACTGCCTCAGGAATTCAACGATTTGACTACAGATTTCAGTTGACTCTCCATGGTGATCTACCAGTCCAACCTGTAGCTTGCCTCAATTGGCAATCTATTCAAGTCTCCACCCACTAACTACCTCAAAATCAAGCTCTAGGTTCAGCAGTCTACTTGCAATCCTTTCTCTGCCTCACGTTCAGTGATTTGAACAAGTCCACAAGCTGCCTCAACTTCCTTACCAGTGAACTGGTACATAATCGGGTCTTCCTCGAGCAATAGGTTCACAAACAAGCTCTGATACCATTTTATACAGTCAAGGTAGGGAGATCCAATGAACGACATCCCCACCTTGTAGCCTTAACAAAAAAACCATGAAAAATATATCAGTAACCAGTAACACAACACCAGATAAAGCAGAAAGAGCAGCCAATAACACCTCAAAATACATAAGCGGTAAACAGTGTGAACAATTCTTATAACAATTTAATGACTTGCATATTCCACATGTTGGACTGCAGCCCAGGATTAAAACACAACTCTTACAACTTAGATCTATGATTCATAGATCGTCCTCTCAACAAATCATCATCCAGTAAGAACTTCCACTATTCTGCATTGATCTGGACCTTAGCCATCCTGACTTTAGTCCTACCAGATAAAAATCTCGCCAAAATATACATCTTCGCTCGATCTCTTCCTTTGTGTTTGTTATCTTTATCATATTTGAGATTCATGGCATTTGGATTTAATTCTATTGAGATATCGATTTTGGTATTGGCTCGATGTTGATGTGTTCTTACCGGTTAGTCTTGCAGTATGTGGAGTGAACCTAAATTGGGTTGTAGTTGAATCTCATGACTTGTGGATTGTTGATCAATGTTACTTGAGCCTTTTTCGATGTTCCCAAAGGACCGTGTGAAGTTCTAAGGATTTTGGTGATGTTCTTAGTGATTTGGGCTGATGTGTTAATGTTTACACGTTTCATCATGAACCGGTTGGTATTTGGCTACATTGATCGAGTTGTTAATGCTCGCGGATGGTATAAAGGGAAATTTTAGACATTCATTTCAGGAGGGAGGAAAGAAGATAGAGGACAGAGGTTAGAGAAGGAAGAGATTGAGAGAAGATGTAAATTACAACGAAATTCTGATATGGTAGGACTGAAGTTGGGATGGTTGAGGTCCAAATCAATACAGAATAGTGGAAGCTATTACCGGATGATGATTTGTTGAGAGGATGATCTGTGGATAATAGATCTAAGTTTTAAGAGTTATTTTGTAATCCTGGGATACAGTCCAGCATGTGGTATATGTAATTCATTCAACTATTATAAGAATTGTTCACACTATTTACCGGTTATATATTTTGAGGTGTTACCAGTTTCTGTTTCTTTTTTATCTGGTATTGTGTTACCGGTTATCAGTATATCTTGCATGGTGTTTGTGTTTAGGCTACAAGGCAGGGATGTCCTTCATTGGATCTCCCTACCTTGATTGTATCAAGTGGTTTCAGTGCTAGTTTGTAAACCCGTTGATCTAGGAAGACCTGGTTATGTACTAGTTGGTTGGAAAGGAAGTTGAGGTAGCTTGTGGACTTGTTTAGATTGTCAAACTTGAGGCAGAGCAAGGTTTGCAAGTAGATTGTCCAACATAGAGCTTGAGCTTGAGGTAGTTAGTGGGTAGAGACTTGAACAAATCTCTGATTGAGGCAGGCTAAAGGTTGGACCGGTAGATCATCGTGGAGAGGCAACCAAAATCTGTAGTCAAATTGTCAAATTCTTGAGGTAGTTGGAAGTACCTACTGAGTGATCACCAAACTAGATCAAGTGATGGGGCTCACTTTTCAGTTAACCTCAAGAGTCTCATGCAAGAGCACCAGAATAGTTCAAACAAGTTGGAGCAATTAACTATGAAATTTCTTGGAGATCATGGCATTTCTTCGTCTTTAAGAATTTATCATTGTGGATTCGGGTTTTTCACCTTGAGTTCATTTTCTTTATCATATTCTAGATTCATGACATTTAGATTTTATTTTGGTGAGATATTGATTCTGGTATTGGCCTGGTGTTGATGTGTTCTTACCGGTTACTCTTGCACTATGTGGAGTGAAGCCGAATTGGGTTGTGGTTGATTCTCATGACTTTCGGATTATTGATTGATGTTTTTTGAGCCTTGTCGGATGTTCTTGGAGGATTGTGTGAAGTTATAAACATTTTGCTTATGTTCTTGGTGATTTGGGCCTACATGTTATTGTTTACATATTTCATCATGAACGGGTTGGACTTTGGCCAAGTTTATTGAGTTGTTAATGCTTGCGGATGGTATAAAGGGAAAGTTTAAAGATTCATTTCAGGAGGGAAGACAAAAGATAGAGGACAAAGGTTAGAGAAGGAAGAGATCAAGCAATGATTTAGATTCCAGTGAGATTCTGATCTTGTAGGACTGAAGCTAGGATGGTTGAGGTCCGGATTAGTGCACAACAGTGGAAGATATTACTAGAAGGTGATTTGTTGAGAGGATGATCTACGAATCATAGATCTAAGTTGTAAGAGTTTTTTGTAATCCTTGGTTGCGGTCGAGCATGTGGCATATGTTTTTCATTAAACTGTTATAAGAATTTTGGACATTGTTTATCAATTATGTATTTTGAGGTGTTAGTGGTTTCTCTTTCTTCTTTATCTAGTGTTGTGTTGCCGGTTAATAGTATATCTTGCATGGTGTTTGTGTTTAGGCTGCAAGGTGGGGACTTCCTTCATTGCATCTCCCTACCTTGACTGCATCACATAGTGTTCCACCTCCTTACTCTCAATTTCCACCTTCATAAAATGATGTTACTCCTCCATCCCAATCCAATACATCCAATTTTAATCCATCCACTGAAGTAGCCATTAACAACCTAGCCTAAACCATTTCATCCTTACTTGACAACAACTAGCTTCCATCACCCAATCCAAGTTTAATTTGCCCACATTTGATGTAGTGAGCCAATTATTTGATGATATTGTTCGTGCTATCCCTCCTAAACATGTGAAAATCCCTCAATTAGAGATTTATAATGGGAAAGGTGATCCATTCAATCATGTAGAAATATTTCAAACTTTGTGTAGCTATTTTGTTCATGATCATAGAATTTTGGCTAAATTGTTTACTAGAATATTTAGGGATAAATATTTGCAATGACATTTTTCTTTGCCTCCTTATTCTATTCCATCATTTAAACAATTGGCTAATGCTTTCATTCAACAATTTCACAATAATATTGGTCCTAAGATTACTTTAACTGATTTGATTCATAGTGAGAAAGATGTTAAAGAAAAAGTGATTGATTTTATTGGTAGATTATAAACATTTGTATTCTCAAATTTCTTATCCTATGTTTGATCAAGATGTTCAAATAATTTTTATTTAAAATTTACAAAAGGACATTAGGGATAAGCTTATCTTTTTTGAGTTTACTACCTTTATGCAATTGTGTGCAGTGCTTCATAATTATCAGCTTCAAGTGAGTCAATTTGAATCATCCTTTTTAATGGCTCCGATTGATAAGAATGAAAGTGTTCAACAATATTTTGTAAAGTTTAAACCGAATAAGGAATACATCAAGTCCAATGAAAACATCAATAACCAAGTGTCATCTGCAACAACAAGTGTTCCTCCTTTATCCAAGTACTTCATAAAAGAATTTACTCCTCTTTCTGATTCTTTGCATAGTATTATTACACAATTGTTAACCAAAAACTATTTGAAATTTTCTCCCATCAAACCAATTGATACCTGCAAAACTTTGCCACCTTATCGTGATCTTAAATATTTTTACAATATAATTGTCAACCTGGTCATGACACTAAAAGTGTTATTCCTTAATGAGTAGGATTCAAGACCTTATTGATAACAATACCATATCTATAGCTAGTGTGAATGACAAAGGAAACAAATCTGTAGCTCCTCCTAATCAAAACCTCCAAATCTTCACTAACCCTTTTCCTTATGATTCTACTAATGTGGTTGAGTTTTAACATCTTACATTTTCTCCCAATGACCTTGGCCTTGAGTCTAACAATGTGGTGAATCTTGTTCATAAACCTATACCTCTTAAGTACTCGTGTATTGCCTTTAATCCTAGAGAGACTATTAAAGCATTTGATCGCCCACTATATATCACTGCGAAGATCAAAGACAAACTCTCATGAGGGGTGCACAGTGATCCAGTGTGTATGGTGCATGTGATAGCTAAAGAATTTCTTTACACTTTACAATTGTATCAAGTGACATGATAAATTTGATTTAGTGGTTAAGGTATATGATGGTTTGTCTTGTCCTACTATTTGTTCTGTATACAATGAAAATTGATGATGATAAACTACTGTAAAACCATAAAGATTCAAGCATGAACAATCTAGGTCCTACAATGAAACATTCACCAATACCTATAGAGATACCAAAGATCATGAAAATCAACAAAATAAAGCAATATTACCATTCACAAGTCAAGTAAATCAGGACCACCAGTAAGGTAAAGCAGCAAGCAAAAAAAGAATTGATAGAGAAGAGGTCTACATGTATGAAGATCCACTGGTGAAGTTAGGTTATACTGGTAAAGTGAGTTGAATCGGTAGTCAATCTTGGTCGATGAAGGATGTCAAAACAACTTAGAAAACCAAGCATAGGTGGATGTCGACAAGGATGATAGGTGGAAGCCAAGTGGTGTTCATGCAGAGGTCGGTGAAGTGTTCATCGATGTAACAGTCAGCAAGGAGGTCAACATTTATGAAGAACCCGCAAATCATGGAAGGATGGCAGAAGGTTGTGGCTCGAGTAAGACAAGCTGGCAAGTAATTGAACTGATGCTGCAAGACAATCTGATCTTCGTACCCATTTGTCGAAGGAAACAATCAAGCTCATTTGATAGAGAAATTCAAAAAAGCATGGTGCAGATAACCAAATATAAAAAATGCACATTGGAATACAAGGTGTTGGCGATGCTGATTGATGACATGCAGATCATCTCTCCAGAAAAGAAGATCAGATCAAATCTAATATGGATCGAGTTGGTGAAGGTAAAACCTAACATGACACCATTTGAATATTGTTTTGGTGGAAAACCTAAAAGATAAATATGTCAGCTCGATACCAGAATGAGTTGATGCTTGATAGGAACTGTGAAAGAAGAGAGCCTGAGGAAGGAGAAAGATTGTTTGCCTTAGATTTTATTCTGAGAAAGTTGCACAGTGTAAGTTAGCAAGCGAACTAGTGAGAGGGTCTCACCAGTAGAGATAGAATAACCGATAAACTATTGTAGTTCTAATAGTCAACCTAATCGGTGAGGTGTGATTGGTCAGAAAGGTATCCAAGAGTGACACAGTGTGGTGTGAGGATGCAGGAGAAAGAAGAGAGGCTGGGAGTAACCGGTGAGTGATCAGAGAGAGTAATCTGATAACTGGCAGTGTGAGAACTAGTGAAGAAGAGGAGTTTGTTAACCATCAAAAATCCATTTATCAGGTGTTGTTGAACTCATTTGCAACTACGTGTTTTAACTGTATCAAAATTCTATTACATTATACAACACTGAGTTGGAGCTTGGTGCAGGCGTTGTTGCTCCTTGGTTTGGTACCCTAAATCATTGTAATTCATTATTCTATTGTGAGGTTAGATTGGAGTAGTAGACTTTAGTAGCATGTCTCACTAAGGTTTTTCCCATACTAGGTTTTCTTCATACATATTATATTGTGGGTTGTGCTTTTGTGTGTTCACCTCCTTTTGATATCCACTCTTATATTATCGGTTTGACTGTTTAGTGTTTAGGTTGTTAATCGGTACTCAAGGCTTGGTCTAAAAAGAAATTTTTAGGAACCACTAATTCATCCCCCTCTTAGTGGTACATCGTGTTCAACAACACCATGTTATGTTTCGTACATGTTGTAGTACCCATTTTGCATTTAATTTAGTTCAATGTTCAATGTTTAGGTTACTTTCAAATTGAAACTTTTTCTTTATAATATTTTACTCTAATATTTTGATTTAAATTTTTTCAATTTATCTTGACTCATAGTAAGCACAAGCCTTAACAAGCCAAGTACACTCATTCTTTTTCCATCTTCTTCATGTGTTTATCCTTTAATCTTAATATTAGATTGATAAGATCCTAAGTCCCTAGGGGCTTGTTGTGTCTTTTCTCTTTGGTATCTTAGTGAAATATTTTAATGCAACTTTGTACTTTACCATGAGTATGGACATAGGTTCCTTCTCCCACTAAAGTGGAGGCTATTAAAAAGGTAATAAATTATATCCTTATATCATTTGTCCTTACCTAAAACTCACCTTGGTGTTCTGGCCTTCAATGCTCAGTGCCCACTTTATTTTTTCTCACCCCCTCCACCTCCTTATCCAACATTCATCTAATTTTGAGTTGTGATTGACAAGACTAGGATGCCTAGGGTGCCTTGGTCCTAGCTTAGGACCAAGACACCCTAAATGCACTAGTCCAACCAATTAGGACCCAAAATAGGACCCCTGAAGGATGACCTCATTTGGGCAATAAATTTGGCTCAATGTCAGCCTACTCAAAAAATGCAAACACTTAATGCATGTTTAGGTATAAAAGGAAACTACCCCCCCTCATTTGGTAGCTCAAAAAAAAATGCACCTATCAATAATTGATCTCTCTAGAAGTTTTTAATTGCACTCTAAGTGAGAAAGAAAGAAATAATTCATCAAGCATTGAATGTGAGGCCAAGTCAAGTTCATGTGGTCAAGATTCTACAAAGATGTCCTAAACCCTTGCGTAACAATTCAAGCAAAAATCATCAACATATCAAGTTTAATTTAAATAATTTTGAGATTAGATCCTATCCTTTCCCTAGAAAAGGAAATCGTTCCACTTCAATTCTATTTCAACTAGCCTTTCAATTTCAAGGTTAATTCCTAGACCGGGCTTTGACCTAGTCAAAACCCCACTAACAAACCTATTTCTATCATTCTATGTGTAGTAAATTGTCTTAGCAACTACGAGAAAAGAATATGATAGAGTGGACAAAGGTAATTAGACTAAAATTTTGAAGGCATGAAAAGTGGAGCACTAGGACAATTTGCCTCCCTTGGTCCTAGGGATTTTGTATGATATTCTGGGAGTAGATTTTATGTGTCATCCTGACCCAAAAACATCAAGTTTGTCTACCCTTGATATTTGGAGGACCACGATGGTCTGCACCTCCTAGTCCTAATGATTCTTCCTAAACTTTCTGTCATAGGTTTTAATCTATTTTCCATTCTCAGATCTAAGTTTACAACTCTACATGATATCTAGAACATTTTGTTGCTTTTATTTTATATCAAAATCTCATTGCTTGTCCTTGATCTACCAGTGCAATTTAATTATAAATGAAATACAGTCTCAACTCAACTCCTAAAAGGGAAAACCAAATCTAGTCAGCATCCAACCCTTTTCTCTAAAACAATAAGGTTGGGTCCATTGTGTTTACTTCCCTTTTTAATCTAATGGTATGTGATATGGGTATTTTGCTAGTTTACATTGCTAAGCTTGTGTAACCCTCCTTCTATTTTGTCTCCTTTACACATATCTTCTAATCTTTAAAATATATATCTAACTTTACATTCATTTAGTTGGTTCATGTTTTCAATCATTTATAAATATTATCTTTTTGATAAAAGACATAAAACTTAAAATTTAAATTGATTTAAGATAATTGCAAAGAAATGAAATACAAGTATATAGTCTCTTAAAGAGATTCAAGTCGAAATCGCCTATCCATAGAACATTTTACCAAATTTAGGGAAAAATTGATAGGCACTCTAACAAAATTTACAATGCTCCAGGTACTTCTTAAAAATATTTCTCGAACAAAATGAATTATGCAAAAATGACAAAAAATATGAAAATCTCTTCTAGATTGTGTGAATGTCAAAGGTCCATGGCATCCCAAAAGCTTATCGTTCACTCCATCACAAATTTTTATGTACTCTTCCTTCCACTTAATGTAGTAAGAATGAAAAAACTTGGTGAAGCCCCACAACCAGCTGACTATAATATTTTGTCTCCCAGGAAACATGTACTTAGCCTTGTGCAAAGCCTCCAAACACATTCAAAATAATGTGAGAAATGAAATGGAAGTGTTATGGAGGATCACCCATAAGGACAAAGGAAAATAAGTAGTGACACATAACCTGCCACACAACCTAGGCCAAGAAGATGGAGCAAACAAATTGGAAGGAAAACAAGAGACAATAGGGGAATTCTAGCCATAGTGACAAAACATCCAAACCTGCACAAACAAACTTAAAAAGAGAAGAGGGGATGCAAAAAGTAGTTAAAACAAAAGTGACAAAATGAGAGCCCAAGATAGGGGAAGACATAGAGATGGCACAACATGGAACAAGAGGGAGGAAAAACATGAGTCCCAACCCCTGAAAGGAAAGCAACATGGGCGAGGGGGAAACCCCAAGAAGGATCAAGAATCCCATTCTATATAGGATAGAAAATTAGAGATAACCTTGTTAGGTAGATTATCTACTAGATTTATAAAATTTATTGCTTATATACTTTATTTCATTAATTAGTTAATTAATCATATCATTATTATTTGATATCACTAAATTAATTGGTTAGTTAATCACATTTTTTTTTATGTTATATCACTTAATTGATTGGTTTATTTATTATGTCATTATAATTTGATATTACATTTATAATAAAACTTGGCGATTGACGAAAACTTTGAAATCAAAAGAAAAATTATCTCTTTTTTCTTCTAGCTTTCCTCTTTCAATTACTCTCTAGGAGAAAATGTGGGTTTCTAAAGCTTATACTTGTATATTAGTTACATAACGCGTTATTCTAATCTAATATTCCTAAAAGAAGAAGTTATCAACTCATGGTTTCTTGTATTTTGACATTAAATAGTGTTGAGCCTAAGTTGAATGTTGACTTGTTCCCATTAATAAATTCAAGAGAGAAACCATCCTTAAAATGAACACACATCTTTCCTACTATACTTGAAAAGATTTTTCCTCATAATTAATATGATGACGATGACATTACAATTAAAGTGTGTGATGAATAATTGAAGAAGAAATATAAGGAATTATAAGTCTTTCAACTTTTTTTTAGTATAAAACACTTGACTACAGAGGCCATCCATCCTATTACGATTCTAGATATATTAATATGAGGTGTCTCACATGGTTTGGATGTTCTATGTAGCATAGCTCACATAGTGGACATGAAGACACCTTGACCATAGCTAGTTGCATAAAAGTGCTTGGATATATGGCTCATAAAAACCTAATGGAGATATGCATGGATTACCACAAGGTAACCTTCCATTATTACATTAACTTCTTCCATCATGTCTACTGCTATATAAACTGATAATACCATTCATATTTTTTCTATATTTAATCCTATTAATAAGTATGCTTACTTTACACTATCCTACACTCTTCACTTCACTTCCAAAAAACTCTATTATACCACTAACCAATATTATTCCACTACTCACTTATCATAATGTTCTACCCCCAACTTTTAATTCAAATCCACCTTTACATTCCAACTTTTCAAAAACTAATTCACCTACCGATTCTTTCATTAATAAACTATTGTAAAATATGTCTTCATTACAAGAATGATTAGCTTATGTATTAAAATACCAATCTTAACCAACCCATCCATCATATTGCACAACTATCCCACTTTTGTATTCCTTTCTTAAGACTCTTATTCCATAACACATTGAGAGACAATATTTTAAGAAATATAGAAGGAAAGGAGACCCTAGGACTCATTACAATATAATAAATTCTATCGTCTAACAATTTTACACTCTATCTTGGACCCTTGTTTTAGTGTACCTTCTCATGGGTAATTTCAAGACTTATTGGGCCTTATTATATCCTATTATTATCATCTCACGATTCAGACTAAATCATGTTGGCAATTGACACTCATCCAGTGTTTTTTGATGCTTCATTTATGGTTTAGGGTTCTCATTCATGGCAACTCTTTTAGGAGATTCTATCTGGTGGTCATGTTTCCTCTTATTCGGAAGTAGGAGTTAACCGGTAATTCAGGTCTATCTCAATAATATTTTGGTCCTGAATGATATCGGGTGATTTCAGTGATTGTGGTGATTGATTTTGGCATCTCGATGAATGGGAAGATCCTTTGGAAGCATGTGATTATACTATTTTGGTCTGGTGCTATGTTTTGTTGGAGATTGAAGCCGACTTGGAGGAGATTATTTTTTATAAGACCAGATATATAAGATTGAATTGATGATTGGTTTCCGGTGTGTTACTGTTGTGGTGGTCCATTTTAGTGTGATTGAGCATAATTTCACGTGCACATTTGGTTCACAAATAATTTGGTAGCTAACTAAGATAGAAACAAAGTATTTGCAGAGTGAGTACAATCAGAGATCTTGTACTTAACTGGAACTCACTCATGCATTGTCAGATGCTACTTTTGAGTTATTTTCATTGTATTTCCTCATTGTAATTGAATTGTAAGTTAGTGAGACTTCCCTGAAGCTTGTAGCCTTCTAGGGAATTGTAATTGAGTAGTGAGCTCTAGGCAGTGAGCCTGAATGCAAGTGCATTGTCCATCTATGTAATATTTATGTACTTGTGACCATAGTATATGAATATTGTGGGTTCCATCTCCACCGTGGTTCTATCCTTTTTGGGTTTCCACGTAAAAAATCTAGTGTTGTGGATCTGTGGTTTATTCATTGCTTGTTTATTTTCTTTACTGTTTTACATTGTTAACTAGTGGATAAAGAATAAGTTTGTGAATTTGATTTTCAACAGATCATTGATACACTCCCCCTCTCAATCATCCCTGATTCTAACTAATTGATGAGGCTTTAATGGAAGGTGGTAAGGTTTATAAGTATTGTCTAGTTTTGAAAAACTTCTCTACTGAAATAGACGAGCATATAGACAATTGTAGAGGTCAGTTAGCTTAGAATTTCCCAAGCTTATGATCCTACAAGTAACTTAACCGATGGCATTGAAGGCCAAAATTTGACAATTATGGAATAGATTAGGAATTTTGAGAAGGAGAAGGAGAAAATGGTAAGGTAGACAGGTGAACTCCAAAACCTAATAGGTCCTTGGTTAGACACCTTAGTGTACCATAAGATGGACTATATTCAAAATATGTCTTAGGTGACTCTAACTCAACTGGTAGAAATAGAATTCCATGCCTATTTTTTGAATGGTTTTGTTTCAATTTTGGAGAAATTACGGGCAAGGTGGAACACCTATTTTGGGTTCCTTAAGGTTCCATATGTAGATGTACTTAAGAATGTATAGATCTAATCATCCAATGTGTATATATGTACAGGAAATTTTTCTTCACACCCTATCCTTCATATTGTTGTCAAAGGGGGAGAGATAAGGTGAAAAATGTATAGATTGGTTGTGTATAGAGTGTATATTTGGGTGATGTATATATTTTAGTTTGTTTATCTAAGGGAGAGCCTTAGAATTATTTCATTCTTGATCCAGTGTATAGGTTTCATATTTCAACACTTAGCCATTTTTCGCAAGTGTTGCCATCAATGCCAAAGGGGGAGATTGTTGGCAACTGACACTCATTCGGTGATTTCTGATGCTTGATTTATAGTTTAGGGTTGTCATTGATGGAAAATATTCTTGGAGATTCAATCTGGTAGGCAGTTAATCAGTAATTCAGGGCTATCTTAGTAATGTTTTGGTCCGGAATTATTTCCAGTGATTCTGGTGATTTTGGTGATTGATTTAGGTATCTCGGTGAATGGGAAGATCCTTTGGAAGCCTGTGATTATACAGTTTTTGTCCGGTGCTATGTTTTGTTAGAGATTGAAGCTGACTTGAAGCTACATGTTACACTTCTTGAAGCTGACTTGGAGGAGATTATTTTTTAGAAAACCAAATATATAAGATTGAATTGGAAATTGGTTTTCAGTGTTTTACTGTTGTGGTGATCTATTTTCGTGTGATTGAGTGCAATTTCACGTGTGTATTTGGTTCACAAATAATCCGGTAGCTCACTGGGACATAAATAAAGTATTTGCAAAGCGAGTACAATCAAAGATATTGTGCTTAACTGGAAGTCACTCATGCATTGTCAGATGCTACTTCAGAGTTCTTTTCATTGTATTTTCTTAGTGTAATTGAATTGTAAGTCAGTGAGACTTCCCTGAAGGTTGTAGCCTTCTGGGTCATTGTAATTGAGCAGTGAGCTCTAGGCAGTGAGCCTGAATGCAAGTGCATTCCCCATCTATGTAATAATTATGTACTCTTGGCGATAGTATATGAATATTGTGTTGGGATCCAAGAACACTGAGAGGGGGGGGTGAAACAGTGTTCTGCTGGTAAGATAAGATTTTATCCTTTTATACCATACACATATAAACTGGTAAATAAATAAACATATAACTTGAAGAAAATAAACCATCCACATGAATGAACACCATAACACATAGAATTTATACGTGGAAAACCTCAAAGAGGAAAAACCACTGTGGGATTTGTGACCCACAATATCAGTTCACTAGCCATATGAAAGGATATTACATAAAATGGGGGAGTGCACATGCAGGAAGGCACACTGCCCAAAGCACACTGCTCATTACAAAAAGAGTCTCGCTAACTACAAACTTCTGCTAAAATAAAATAGTAATAATGAGCTCACAAAATGCATTTGCTATGCCAAAAAGAGTTCCAGTTCTAGATCTGCTTTGTACTAGTTCATAAACCCTGAACGCTACCACCGATATCATCTTCCCTCCAAGAATGTCTTAAAAAACATTTACAGGTCATTGCATGATACAATATTCACATACAAATGATATTCTCATTCACAATCCACATCCACAAGTTCTATCCTCACATAAAATCATGATATGTCATAATGACCTAACACACTGACCTATATACCCATAACAAACAATATGCCTTATTTCAGCTTACAATACATTACAAAAGATATTCAATGTTGTCCTTGACAATAATTACAAAATGATTTTCCAAATAAAACTTCCTTCGGGTCCAAGCCTGATGTCAGCTTCACTGAAACGCTGATGTTGGTGTCGGTGTCGGTGTCGGTGCCAGTGTAACCCTGGATACTCCAATGCCGATGTCTCCCAATAAATGCCTCCTATTGCCGGTATATGACTTCAATCTGATCTTGTTGCCATCGATGGCAACAAAATAAATCCGATGAGTGTCAATTGCCAACAATCTCCCCCTTTGGCATTGATGGCAACACTCATGTGAAAAATGGATTCCCTGTCGGTTCAACTGAAATATGCTCCCCCTAAGCGATACACTCCTTCTGATATTATGATGTCCTTCCCATATGTTCTTGTCTGATATTTTTCTAATATTTTTCACATATATACACTCCCCGTTTGGCATCAATGCCAAAGACTGGTGAAATAATTGAAAGAATTCAGAACAAAAGAATGAATAAATATTGTTTGTTTTACCAGAGCTTGACTAGCTTCAAAATTTCCGGGTAAGCCTTATCTAGCAACTGTAGGTATGTATCCCAACCAATTTTGAAAGTTTTAGATATGGATGCTAGTCCACTTAGTAAGTGTGCCAATGTTTCCTTTCCTTTGACTTTTGCTGGTGTGGGTTTAGCAATCATGTCCATACACTCTCTTTTATGTACACCTAGTGAATCCAACCCGGGACTCACCAATCCTCTAAGACTCCTTTCTCTCCGAATGATTTTATCTCTCTCCTTCTCAAAAGAAAAAATTTGGTTCTCCAAGGACAAAATTTGTCCATCAAAAAATGTTCTTAGTGAGGTTAATCCATCAAAAGAATTAGCAATGCTAGCTACCTTATCATGTAATTCCTTTAATTTGCTATCTACATTCGCTGTAAGAATTTCTATGTTACAACAAACTCTGTAGATATTTGTACATTATTTCAAAACAATTCTCAATAAGAATGAGTTTAGCTTCAATTTTCTTTTTCTCTCTTTCAATGATCTGGTCAAAGGCGGCTTTCTTAGCCATGGTAAATTTTTCTATTGCCCGTCGATCTGATATCTACTACAGTGATTGAAATTTGTTAGATATGTGCTTTGTTAGTGTTTTAAGCTTGCCAGAAGGGCTTTCTTCATTCTGAATTTGAAAATCAGGGATTAATTTATGCAACACTGTAATTGATTGATCTATTATTCCCTTATCTGCAGATCCCTCTGTGAATAGTTTCTGAGTAGCCATCATCATTAACTCAGTTGGACTCATCTCAGTGATTGATTTCTTCTCAACTTGAGAAATTTCAATTGCCAAAACCTTTGGCAGGGAATCAATATGAACTACCGGTGTAGAATCAATTCCCTTTACCTTATCTTCTTTAGCACTGGTGGCTTCTCCACTTGGTGAAGTGTCAATTACTTCTAGTGGAGCATTATCTATAATATTTATAGTATCTTGTATATTGCCTTGCTCAACAATAGTTTGTGCTGGTATAGACTGTACACTTTCGTTTACTAATGGTTGTGTCTGTATATCTATAGTTACTATCAGTTTAGTCAAAATTGGAGTTGAACTTCCCAAAATATCTTTCCCTTTTGATTTATTTGGAATGGTGGAAGTTGTTGCCTTAACAAAATCTTCATGAGATGTAAGAAAGTCTAGATTATTCTGAAAGAATTTTTTCCAACCCTCACTAGTCTCATTTATCACCTCATTAACTCTGCCCATCATTAGGCTTATTTGCCAAGGTTTACTACTCAAAATTCTCCTATTACCAACATCAATACATCTCTTCATTTTATCATTACTAATAGCACCACATAAAGTCAAAATTTCTACCTCTTTGATCTCCCTATCTCTCTTGACTGCATCAAGTCTTCTAGCATCTAGTTTATTGTATAATGATAGAGGTATATCCTTCAAAAATTCTACGAAGGATTTCTTATAGATATCTATATGCAACAAAATTGCCTCTTCTATCTCATTCTACTCACTTTCTTCTAAATTGTCATAACACATAGATACATTTTTTAAAATTCCATCCTTTGTAATTTCATCAATTAATTCAGTATGGTTATTTTGGTCTTACCAGACTCAGTATCATCACTCTTCTTCTTTTTCCTTAGGGTTGTCTGAGTAGATGTAACTGGTTTTCTCTTTTGTATAGGCCTCCTTGCTCCTTACCGCAGGTGGTGATGTAGTAAGTTTAGTTACCTTTCTAACAAGTCTCCTCCTAGCCTCCACCTTCTTCTGGTCTACCGATGGCTGATCTACTTTCTTCCTTTGTACCCTTTTGAAAGCTATAGGTTCATTGTCCTCAGGGTCAGAATCAAAAGTGATGGTAGAAGTGTAAGCTCCAGGCTTCTTTACTTCTGTAGTACTAGCCATTGTTGGTTGAGCTATTGATTTGGATCTAGAACCCATTTCAGTATCTATTATGTGAATGAAATTCTACACAAATATAGACATATTTTCTATTTTCTTCTCCCTTCTCTTCCTATTGAAGCCACTTTTGACTTCAAAGTCCTTTTCTTCTACCATGCCAAAATGCTCTATTTTGTCATCCAATGGGGCATCTAGCAACATTTTTTCATATAGGTCAAGAATGTTATCATCCACCTCATATCCAAGTTTTGTAACCCACATGGTCCTCAGTTCAACTTCTTCAATGAGGGTTTCATCGGTCTTCACCATGAAATAGATATCAGTGGAGTACTTCTCCATAATGTTCTTTGATAACCTCTCTCTCTGCCTCATTTTTTTTTGGAATATTTTTAAATAACCCCAAAGTTTCTCATCTCTGCTGGTACCAAGACCAGTGATTGCTTCCTTGATTCGTATACCTACCGGTATGTCATGAGCTCAACACTTCTTCCCTAGACCAGGTAGCTCATTCAAGAAGTAAAGCATCAAACAATCAATCAAATTTTCATATCTAAAAGTTCCTTTCTTAACTCCCTTGATCTTTCCAAGTTTCAACATCAATTCACTCCTCAACCATTCACATAAATCATATTTTTCATCAATACTCAACATCTGATATGCATCATGAATGCAAGAACTAGCAATAGAATACAATCGGCTAGATTGAGTTACATTATAATCTATTATCATGCTTGCAAATTTTACATTAGTGTTGGTGATTCTGTTGATCCTCATTGATCTGCTATCATGAGTTGCACCGGTGAGTTTCTCAACCTCATTGTTGGAAATTTTCTTTCCAGGTTCTTGTCCGACTTTGGGTAAGCCGGTGACTACTTGAATAACCTCCTTTGTGATCATGTAAGGTTGATCTAGTGAGATGAACTCATTGTGAACCCTGCTCGGAATGTATCTGATGATCTCATCTTTTAATTTCGGTATGTACAAAATACCAAATAACCCTAGATCCTCAATTGCTTTGTATTCCGGCTTGATGGTTCTGGAGTTGCCCAGTGTCATGGATTGATACATGCCTTTGATTTTCTCTATGCCTAGATCCTCAGACAAGGTGCAGTGAATGTATTCCCACACATCTTCAACATACATCACACCATCAGGAACCCTAGAAAATGCTCTCACAGATTCTTCTTTCTTAGCAATGAAGGGAACCTCCTTGAATACGGGCCTCAGCCTACCCTTAACTTTGACAATGGTTGGATTTGCAATAAAAGTAGGAGCTGAAGATCCAAATGCCATTTTTGAAGAATACTTGAAAGTGAACGCCAGTGGAAGATTGAGTGCTTCTTAGGGAATTGCTCAAAATCCTTTTAGAATGACTTTTCTCACTTTTAATTCACTTAAAATTCACCTTTACTTTTCTCTGAATGCTTGAATGAAAGGTGAGTGAAAATGAATCCACTTTCCCCTTTTATCAGCGAAAAAGTCCTAATCTTTTTCTGTCAATAATGTTTTGCGATCTACCCTATCAGATGTCGGTTTCAGAGTCTTATGCCGGGTGAACCTTCAACAATGATGAACTCAACTCTCTAGATCTCTTCCGATATCCTCTAGGGGAATATGAAATATTTTCAATGAATTTGCCAACCCCTAAGCCGTATGCTTTAGTTACCAATGGAATTTCCTGTCGATGCAGGAACGCTCTATTCTACTAGTGAAGTTACCGGTGTTGTTGCATTTCCACTTGGTTCTTCTAAATTTCTAGCCCATCTCTTAGTGTGATCTTGTTGTATTTCATCTACCCTCTGCTTTCCTTTCTCATTGTCTTTATCATTGCTAATCGGTTGATTCTTTTTGTATTTCATCTACCATCCACATGAACGAACACCATAACACATAGAATTTATACATGGAAAACCTCAAAGAGGAAAAACCACGGTGGGATTTGTAACCCATAATATCAGTTCATTGGCCATATGAAAGGATATTACATGAAATGGGGATCTACACATGCAGGAAGACACATTGCTCATTACAAAAAGAGTCTCACTAACTACAAGCTTCTACTGAAATAAAACAGTAATACTGAACTCAGAAAATGCATCTGCTATGCCAAAAAGAGTTTTGGTTCTAGCTCTGCTCTGTACCGTTTTGTAAACCTTGAACACTACTACCAGTATCACCTTCGCTCCAAGAATATCTTACAAAACATTTACAGATCAATGGATGATACAATATTCACATAAAAATGATCTTTGTATTCACAGTCCACATCCACAAGTTCTATCCTCACATAAAATCATTATATGTCATAATGACCTAACACACTGACCTAGATACCCATTACAAACAATATGCCTTATGTCGGCTTACAATACATTACAAAAGATATTCAATGTTGGCCTTGACAATAATTATAAAATGATTTTCCAAATAAAACTTCCTTTGGGTCCAAGCTTGATGTCGGCTTCACTGAAGTGTTGGATGTTGGTGTCGGTGCTAGTGTCGGTGTAACCTTGGATACTCCAATGCTTGTGTCTGCTGGTAAATGCCTCCTAATGCCGGTATATGACTTCCATCTGATCTTGTTGCCATCAATGACAACAAAATGAATTCGATGAGTGTCAATTGCCAATATATTGTGGGTTCTAGCCCCAATATGGTTTTCCCCTTTCTGGGTTTCCACGTAAAAATTTTGGTATTGTGGATCTGTGGTTTATTCATTGCTTGTTTATGTTCTTTACTATTTTACATTGCTAACTAGTGGATAAAGAATAAGTTTGTGAATTTGATTTCTAGCAGATCATTGATTCACCCCTCCCCCCACCCTCTCGGTGATCCCTGATTCTAACAAATCCTACGTCCTATAACTTGATACTTTATCATTGACCTTTTTAGTCCCTTATTTAGTCGACTATGACACCTAGTGCCCTAGACCTAATGGAATATGGCACATGGCACCATACTCCTAGTGGACTACGGAACCCAATTCCTAATCCCTCCAAAAGGGGCAAAAATTTGAACATGTGAAAGAGTTGATTTGTGCCATTTGTGATTTGATCCAAAAAAAATTATTTAACCATTGTAAGTCAGGCTAATTTGAGAAATACCTTGAGAAACCTACACATATCACTCATTTATCATTCAAAAATGCTAATTTCATTATATCTTTCCAACTCAAGAGTCCTATTTATTCAAGAACATAGATCCAAGTATAAGAATCAACAACCTATAGAGATATGCCTTAAATTTTGATTTCACTAGTGATTATTTTATGATTTGTCATGTTATTGCATTAGAACTTGGAGGAATTGACTAAAGAGAATTGCACACCACCATTATCAATCCTAATGTATAATAGTGTCAATTCAACATTTCATTTATAATTTTACCTCTACCCTACTAGGGATAATCTCTCTTTACATTATTATTATTGTGGGGGTGGTAACATAAACATGGATTTTGACTTACGAAAGCCCCAATACAACACAACTATTTTCTCTCTTCTTTTGTATTCAACTATGCATGCAAAAAAAGAAAATTGTAGATTTTCATAGAGCAAGTTGAGATGCATAGTCATAATCCATTTAGTGAGACAAAATACTTGTACTATACTAATTCTCTCACTTGTCCAGCACTTTTTGTGGCCACCCTCTTTGAACCCCTTAATCTCTAGTATTTCAAAAAGCTAGTAGTTTAGAAGGTAGATTGAGAGAACTATGATTCTTTTTCTAATTGCATCTTTAAATTTGAGTGTTTTACTATCTTCAATTTCTCATCCAAGATTCGTATTTCCTAATTTATGGAAAAAACTAGTCAGTTAATACTTCCTTCTGGTCCTCCATTTCCCTAAACATTCCCTACATAGAAAATAATTAAAATCCAATGCATAAATTTATTGATAAAAAAAATTGAAGTGGACACAAGAAGTAAAAATAGATCCTAGAAATAAAAATTGATCAAGTTGAGAGGAAAAATACTTAATTATGTTATTGAATGAAAATGAACAATTTTTATTCAACTAAATATAGTTATTCCAACTCTAACTATGCAATGATAGAAATTGTATAACTAAAAATAATGTAACATTATTATGTTATGCTAATTCCCCGCAAGTATTACATGGTTCTTTCAAATGTACCATCAAGACCTCAAGGTTCACCTAGCAAAGCTAACTGCCTTAAGGCCGACACAACGAAATTTGTTAATGACATAAAATGAAAACATATTTTTGAGAAGATCTATCTTTAAATAAATACACTCTAAAATAGTGAAACTCCATAAAGTTGCCTCATGACTCAGAAGGTCAACCCTTATTAAGGTGTAGCTCTGAGCTAAATTCTTGACCTTTAAGTCTTAGACTCTCAAAGAAAAGATACCAAATTATTCTTGACAATAATTAATATTGAGTTCTAGACACATAAGGCTTCATCATGTTGTCTCCGACCCTCATAAGGGTGGTAATTCTTGATCATGGTCTCATTAACTCTCTTTGAGAAACCATCCATATTAAGCTTCATACTAAACCCCTTGCATATTTAAAAAAAAAAAAACTTCGAAATACATGTATTCTTAAGAAACTATTAGCATATAAAAGGAAATCTAAAGGAAAATAAGATTTAAATGCCAAAAAATGTTTCTCATGCAAAGCACCATCTCAAAGAAAGAAGCTAGTTTGAGATGATGAAAATTCCTCCATCCTCTAGTACGACCAACCTCCAAACGTGAAGGTTCAAAGTAAGAACTTGTACTTAGTTCCAAAAGAAGAATTTTTTATACAAGGTTTAAAATTCGGTGAATCCTCTTCCTAAATGCATGGTAAGTTAGTTGGTCATTGATTTTTCTTCTAATGAGATCACTTGCTAAAATTCTACAAAACTATACCATGTGACCCTTTTTCGTAGAGTAAAAGCATGTATTTTGTCTTCTTTTTATTACTTGACTGTGTATCGTTGCTCCTTGAATATAGTGATTTCTCTTGTTGAATATAGTGATTTCTCTTGTTGAGGATCATCTTTTCTATCTTCTTTTTTCCTTTGTTTTTTTTAATAGAAGTCTTAAAACCATACTTTCTAAAGTTTGTGAAGTTATTTGATAGAGTGTAAAAATAACAGTTATGGAATTTTGAAGATAGTTTGTTCAACAATATGGCTTTAGCATTGTCATCATATACTAGAATGTTAACATTTTCTAGCTATCTAATGAGGGACCCCAAATTACTTATATAATCTAACATCATGATTCTATCTTCCATTTTGTACCTAAAAATTTAAAGTTTTAGGGATAATTTTCCATTGACTACTTTTTCTCCAAACAACTTATTAAGATTATCCCAAATTTCTGCCAATGATTTATCTAAATCTATGATGTAAATCAGTATCAGAAAACAAGAATATTGTCCTAAAGAATATCAATGAAAAAAGAAAAATAAAATAAAATATCACTTTTGTCACTCCAAACAATCACACATAATCACTGTCACACCTACTCCAAATCAGTTTAGAGAGGGTGAATTTGTTTTACAGAATTATTCACTAGAATATCTTCAAAAGAACATCAATAAAAAATCTTATACTATTAGATAATGGTTGGATTGAGCCTCTGCTGCAAACATTTGTTCGCTTCACCTTAGTGATGACAAATATTAATTTCAGAACTTCTCTAGAGGAAACCAAGACTGTGGTTGTATATAGATATCACCTTATCAATAAAGAGGGAGAAATTTAGCAGTGACCATAATTAAAATCTTCATTCCTTACTACAAATTCTCTGCTTCTTGAATCTTCCACATTATCATCTTAATAGAATTAGTAATACGATTTCTTGATAGCCTTCTCGATGTGTTTTCAATCTAATATGAATGCAACAACAAAAAACTAGTAGCAATGCAACAACAAAAACTAGCAGCAATATCGCTAATACAATGGCACAAATAAAATAAAACTCTATTCAAATCCTCGATTCTCTACCTATCATTGTATGGGTGGTTAATGTAGTAAAATACCAATCGACACAAAATAATTGACTTCTTAATTACTCTAGACCCTGAGATTGCAAGGCACGATGCTTGTTTTTGTTGGAAATTAATGTTCGGAAGAGTGCAATAGCCAACGAAGTCTTCTCTCACACCACGCTCAGCATAAACACCCTACACGAAGTCTTCATGTCTTATCGCTCGCTCCTTCTCATTCCTCATTGTTGAAGTCAAGAAAAGATGACCTATGTAGGTGTAATAGAAAACGTATGATGTCTATTGTTGCACTTCAGGGGACCAACCTTAGAACGCCTTTACAGGATCTACCACATCCAACATCAAGTCAGAAGCTCAAAATTATGATCTGCTACCGAATGAGAGGCAAAATACTGGATTATTTTATTGAATGAAGATGAATAATTTTTATACAGTGTGCAAATATAGTTATTCCAGTGGTAAATATGCAATGATTGAAACTGTGTAACCGCCAACAATGTAATATTGTGACGCTAGGCCTAGGCTAACACAAGAAAACTAAAAGTTTTAAATTTAATAGCCAATCAAAATGTAGAGCGGTGCAGAAAAAGGTCTCCTACGTTACTTCAAAATGGTCATAAATCCCACCACACAAATCATATAAAATTGTTGGTACTAATCATAATCCCAATCTAAAATATAAACTCATTATGTGTGGTTTCAAATTTGGCAAATGGAAAATCCTAAATTAAAAATTTCAAATAATCCATCAACAGCTATTATGCCAATGTAATGATACTTTAACTGAAAACCAAAAAGTTCTTAAATCGCTAATTTGTTATGTGCTAGCAAAAACATTTTATTGTAAGGACTCTCATGAAACTCTATCATGATGTTTACATTTTGGGGTGCTCAATACTAATATCAATAATGATCACAAAGCATCTATGGCTTGTATGCAAGTGTTCATTGTATAGATCGTTATTAGTGTAATATGAAACAAACATCTACATTATCATCTTTAAATAGAGTAAAATAATTAGTGATCATCTAAATATCAATACCATTCTTAAAGTTCAAAAAAAAAAAATAATGAAGAAAAAAAATGTTCTTTCATGAAAATCATTTATTTTGTACCTTGGGTCAGTTATCATTGATGAAAACCTATTTACCAGTATCATATTTGACAATGAAAAAAGAGAAAAGAAATGTAAAGATAAATAATTCCTCTAATAGTAAATATCATTCAGCAACTAATGTGCTTATTTCCGCTTTTGTGGGCCTTACAGTGTTTTATTCTCCCTTGCTATGTAAGTTTTTTGGTCTTTTGGATCTTTAGATAGCCAAAAAAGCACTATATTATCATGGATGGCTAGATAACTAGGCCCCTTTGTTTTTTTATCTTTTTCAATATTTCAATGCTTTATGTATCCAAATTTAATAGTCAATATAATTATGGATGCTCTTTATTAAAAAAAAAAACATTCTTATGGCATTTCGAACAATTACCAAGATGAAAATCTAGAAATAAGGCGAAATATGAAAATAAATTATCTATTCATTTAATCCATCATACATTTTACATTGCAACACCATCCACTCATCCCACATCATCTCCCATCCATCTAATCCATATTATTTCCATACATCTTCCCTTCCCACCTTGATCTTGACCAGGGTTGGGGCATGAACTTAAAGCATAATTTGTAAAACTCTTAACATGTCCATAGTTTTTTCACAATCCATCCTTCATCGTGTCATTTATTAAATAGGATTACCCAATCTTGTACCTTGAAGAACATATGCTATTCCTATCTAACATAGTTCTAGAGATCACAACCTAAATTATTTATTTATTATTTATCTTATCTCTTATACACCATCCTAGAATCCTTATGTCTCATATACCCTATCCAATCATCATCTCATACTTTACCAAAGAAATCCTCTAACATCTCATTCTCAATCTTCACATTATTTTCGATATATAAACTTGGCACATCAACAATATCATCATCGTCGGCACCTATCAATCAATCAATCTTCTTTTAATAATGTTTCAAATTTTAATTTCACACATAAATATACAAACAACTATTTAGAATTCACAATATAAAAGACTAAAAGAGTATACCATCAAGATGACACAAAATGTAATCTAAAAGAATCTCATGCAAAAAATTTCAACCTTTAAAATTATTCAAATAGTCAATGTATATTCTCATCAAATAATATTATAATATACTTATAAGTCTTCATGCAGGGCTTCTAAAATCTAAATTTGTATAACTATACTCCATGTAAAGATAATTACGTAACCACACATTATAATCAATGGTCCCTCTCCTTATGTAGGCAACTTGAAAGATATCTTGAATAAAAGCTCGCGCATCAAACCAAATGTTACACAAACCAACCTTGAAAACTATCTCTTTGTTGGATTTTATAAAAGTGGATGATTGCACAAAACTACCAAGTGATATTATATAAACCATAAATTTACAATACCATTTCCTTCATTTATTTTTTGGTAATATTTTCCATTTTTAATACTAAATTTAAGAAAAATAATTTTAAAAAATATATACAAATAAAATCAATTAAACTAAAATCATTATTTTTCACTAAAATATACCAAAAACATACCAATTTTATACTAATGATACACTAAAAACAACCTAATTAGAATATACCCAAAAAGAATTTAATGTGCAATTTCAATTGCAATTTCCATCATAGTATTAAATTCAAGTTTAGAAGTTTATTGAACACATATAAATTAATCTAATTAAGCACAATGTTTTTTTCCAAATACAAAAGTATGAGAATATGTTCCTCTAGTGGCATTCACATTAGTCTTTTTGGAAACCCAAAGGAAAACTTCGTAAAACCGCGTTGAGAAATTGAACGTTGCCTTCCATTGTTTCGATGGTTCTACGCAAGGCAATTCCCATTAGTCTTGTGGGACATTTCCTTAATCAAGAAGTAGAGCTATGCCGTTACGCAAGGCAATTCCCATTTCTTTAGTGGGAAGAACGCGCAACAATCATTATTTATTTGCTTGCTGTCCACATTTCTTCATCCATTGGATTTCCGTGATTTCATCCACAACCGTTTTCTGGTCTTCATGCGTTTCCTGCAAGAACTGAATAATGTCACGCCATGTAAATGCAGGTGTAATTGTGGGCGTCTCTTCTTCCTCATTTCCAGTGTGGAGGACGGATTCTTCCTTCTTACTTCCAACCCAAAGCGTTGTAAGGAGTTTTCTTTCCTTAAAAATGATTACATTGCACGCCTCAGGGTGATATATGGGACGAAACCTAAATTCAAATCTGTATTCGTATTCTAAGTTTCTTGCGATCTCTCTGCGTTTAACCCATTACTTTTGGTTTTGTTTTTGCAGCCCTGTTTAAAGTTAAATTGAAGACCAACCAAGTCGCTTCTACAAATTCGAAAAATAATGGCCGATCTGGATGAAATTCGTAGAGTGTATGAGATGTTAGATGAAAATTGTGACGGAGTGGTGAGCGTGGGTGAACTGTGTGGATTCGTCAACAGGGTTGGAATAACAATGTCAGAAGATGATGTGAGATCTATACTGAACAAACCTCTTCAAGAGGATTGTTGTTACCTGCGATTTGAGGAATTTGTTGAGTTTTATCAATCCATCTTCAATCATCAAGATGATGAAGAAAAAGGCGAGTCCGAGGATTTGATGGAGGCGTTCAGAGTTTTTGATCAAAACAAAGATGGGTACATTTCTTCTAACGAGCTTCAGAACGTGCTGTCCACAATGGGATTGATTCCACAGGGACAAGATGCGCAAAACTGTGAGAAAATGATATGCAGATTTGATTCAGATTGTAATGGAGTGTTGGATTTCTCTGAATTCAAATGTATGATGTCCTCTAAGGTTTCTCCTTAAGGAACGGTTATTCCTTCTTCTCAGCGTTTATGATTCTTGTATATGTTAACCATATAATATTCAATGTTTTAGATGGTAAAACAGTGTATTTTATGTTAGAGATCACATATTTGAATGCAGGGTAGAGTTTCGCTGCCTTAATAACAAAAACAAATACATCAACTAATATTATTGAATTTCTGTGAAGGAGAATATATTTAGTTTTGAGTTTAAAAAAAAAATCGAAGAACATTTTGAAATTTACACCTTAATATCAAGTAGCGGTTATGGTAATTTATACTTTACTTTGAAAATATAGTATTCCGTCAATGTTGTCAAGGGTCAAATCTATAGATGAAGTTTGCATTTGTAGAAATAATTTTTAATTAGAAATTTGATTTAGTAATTTGTGCAACTCTGCTTTCTATTTTCTTTGTTTGTCTATTCTTCTTTTGTCCTTAGTCTAATAAGGGTATACGTTATCTTCGGCTAACAAAAAAAAATCTTTAGAAACAAAATTATAGACAATAGGGAAGAACTAAAAAATATGCATATATATTTGTTACTACTTTTAGCGTATTAATCTTAAATATTTATTTATGTGTTATTCTTTTATTATCATATTTCAAATGATTCAAATAAATGCTAATAAAAGTTTTTAAATATCATCATACAGCATCAAATTTTGAAAAGGGTGTAGTTAGTTTGCTTACATTAAGAAAATAAAGGGGAGTAGTCGATTAAGTTTTATTTGAAATTTAAGAAATGTAAGGGCAATGTTCACAACCATGAGGTTGACCCAATAATTGTGAAAATATCTATGGGTTGGCAGATGATCATATCTAGGTGGCTAATGGTTATATTAGGGTGCATACACATAAGTTTATGGTTATATTAGGGTGCATACACCTAAGTTTATTGAATGAAATACTAACATGGATGTGTCAAAGAGTAATTTTTAAGGGTAAGGTGAGGGTGACAATGTAAAAATGTTTATTTATAAATAAATATAGGTAAAGGGTAGAAGAATGAATCCAACTTTGTACAAGATTGTGTCATTTATTATTTTGTATATGTATCAAGATATTTTATCAAACTAGCACAAACTAATTGAAAATGACATTGGTATGAAAATTTTATCATTATATTTTACCCCCACTTTTGAGATACACATGAATCATAAAATGACCACGTATCTCAAGTTATATAACACCTTCAAACAACCATGCAAAGTAGATATTCCAACATCAATTAATACAAAATGGAGCCCATATAAAGAAGAAAAACTTTGAAGGTGTTATTGGATAGCTACAAAATAGGAGATTGTTTAACTACCCAAGGAATAAGAACTCTAGGAAATGAGCAAATATGAAATCTTACTTGTTTGGAAGTTGATAATAGTGTGCTTGTCTTCTTTTCCGCAAGATGGCATACACATGGGTTGTAAGGAATGCCATTACTCATGATTATGATTATTTATGAACTATATGTTTATAATGCAATTTGAACAAATGATCTAGACTAATTTGAAGCCATTTACAACATATGCTCATAAAGGGTTTGAAAAAATGTCACAGAAAATGCCTATAGACAACATGTGAGTTGTTTAATGGAATGCCTTGATGATCATTTAGCCATCAAATTTATGTAGAAGTAATTATTAATTGCAAATTGAATGTTATTAATATTTTAAAATTATTTATTTAATATAAATCAATTATTGTATGCCCACTTGAGGGCTTTTAATATATATTATTTAATATTTATAAATCTCAAGAAGTGAAAAAAAATAATAATTGCATAAGAATTATAAACTACTTCCCCATATTTATTGTGAATTCTTGTCATTATTAAATCTTTGTCCTTGATTTGGAGGTCCTCCTCTTCTCAGTACAACCATTGTACAAAACTGCTAAGGAAAAGTTATGCTCTTCTTTTTTAAAATATTATTTTTTGATCTTTAGATCATTTATTCTACACCATATATTAGTTCTTCATGTTTTCTTCATGTATTGCATTGTTCAAAATTTCTTATAGGTTTGGCTAGATAGGAAATGAAAGAGAGACTTTATGTTCTAATTTGAGGGAATGAGAAGGAAATTTAGTAAATATGTATCTTTTAATTATTTATTTATCACATAATATTCATGTATAATGTATTATTAATTCCTCTCTTTCTCTTGGTATGTTGAAGTTGTAAACCATCAAACTCTATTACTCGCTAATGTTGTATACACAAACTAGGGTACTTTATATCTAGATTACTTTTTGTACATAAATCTTTCTTCTCCCTTTTAGTATTTATACATTTTCTTAGGATATACTAGCTACTGTCTTATATGAGTGCCTACTATGCATTTCTTATTATTCCTTTTATTTTTCTCTTTATTTTCCTGAAACCTTCAAACCCCAATCAGAAAATCTTATTGTCTGTCTTTATCATAGAGGAAAACAATTAATCCCATAATTATTTCTCCCATTGTGTGAATGTTTGTAATTACCCAATAGTAGAGTCAAGCTAATTTTAGGAGTTTATTATAGTGTATATTTACCATCAAGAATCTTGAGTTACTTATTTAATGATGTTAATGCATGCCTTAATCATTGTGGAACTTATCATATCCATTCACAATTTTGTTGAAACAAAGATGTACACTTGAATTCTTGACTCTTTAATTGTAGACCTATACTCAATTATGCTTTATTGTATGCATACTTAGAGGATAGATAGAGTTTGAATGAGTTAAGGAGTAGTATTTAAATTAAATTTACATCTTTCTTAATTTAATTTGTGGGGAAGGATTGTTCTTGGTTTCCTATTCCTATCAATTTCAGCTCAAACAATTATTGTGAGTAGGGGATTGAATTGACTATCTAGACATGATCCTAAAACTAAGCACAATTAGCAATGAATTAGGTACATATGTCACAACCACTAAATTGGGGAATTTTTCATTATATTTTAACCTTATTTTCAATTAATAAATTATGATCCTAATTCTTGTGTTTACTTTGTAACTTGAAGATATTTTTCCAAATATATGGTGTTTAATATACAATTATTTTCTTTTGGCAGCTTGCACTATGGCTTTCATGGCTATTTCCTAGAGTTTTTTTCTCTCAGCTCATTGCTCTTTTTTGGTAGTGCTAGGAATTTTCCTAGATGGTGAGGTTGAGATCCTTTCTACCTCCTCTGGTGGTTGTTTTTGGTGTTTCTTGTGTTTTTTTTTCTCTCTCACTTCTTTTATCTTTAGCCCCTCTTTTATTTGTTTTGATGGCAGCATGTTTGTCAACCCTCTTTGTGCTTTGTTGGCTACTGTATCTCTTGGAGTCATTTTTTGTGGATAAGTTTTGTTTTTGGTTGAGGCTTCTCTTAGGTTTTGAGGAAAGATTTTTTGGAGCCTTGTAGTCTCTGGTTTGTAAGTTTTGATTTTGGGGTCATTTTGTCCTTTCATGAGTCTTTTCTCTATTTTTCCTATGAAGGTGTACTCATCTCCTATTGAGGTGGAGAGTGTTTGGGTGGGAAATACTAGGTCTTGGTTATCTCGGTCACTTTATTCCTCTCTTCCTAAACCTTTGGAGGTGGTGGAGTCTCTTATTGAGGTGGAGAGTTATGTGGGAGAGGCTAGAAACTCTTGTTTGGAGGTTTTTTCTTCCTAGTTTCAAATTTGTGGCTGCTTGGGAGCTAGGGAAGCTTGGTTTTGGCTCTTCTTTCTATTGGAGTCTTCCTCTACTTTCCCTATTGAGGTGGGGGCTTCTTCTATGGAGGTGGAGATCTATTCTAGAGAGAAGGGGACCTACTATAAGTGGGCCTTTGTTATTCATTTCTTGATGGTTATGGGATCCAATCGAAAACACATGGTGGTTGTTTGGGGAGCTTGCAAAAAACCTTTATTTCTACCCCTCTTCATGTCTCTTTCTTTTTGGGAGGTGGAGCTACTATCTATTTCTTGGATGGTTATGGGGGCCATTTTAAAACCCATTATTCCATTGTATTCTCTATGTAATATATTTTTTTTACTAGAGATGAAGGTTATGGAAGTCTTGCCAAAACCCATGTTTTAGGTTTTGGGAGTCTTGCAAAATCTTTATTATTGTGTATCTGACATCTCTTGTTTGATGGCCTGGGCCTTGTGGGTGTCTCAGCATGATCTTTGATGCCTAGTTGCTAATGTTTAGCTATTGGTAGTTTGCTCATAGCTTTTGGTGTATCTTTTACCAGTGTTCTTTTTTTTGGTTCTTGACTCTTACTAAGTTTAGAGTGTTTTGAGTTCCTTCAAAACTTGTTGTAAGGGGTTTCAAGTCCCCTCAAAACCTCTTTGATCCTTAATAATAAAACATGACATTTTTCTATCATCTTCTCTATCTTTTTTTAAGATTCATTAAAGTTCTTTTTTTTTGTTTCATGCCAACAAGGTTCAATTATTTGCATTGTACGTAGTTGAATTATAATAATTGTAATAAGAACATGATAAAATTATTTTTCAATCAAAACTTAAATTCTTCCTATTAAGTAATATAGAATTTTTTTTCTCAAAAATAAAGAATGCGAGAGAGTCTCATTGTAATTTAAAGCATAAAGCATTATTTTATATTTTAAATATAGTAAATAAAAATTTGTTGTATGTCACTTAAGAGTATGTATGCTAAAATTTTAAAACTCCAATTATACCAAGAGATTATAAGATTATCCACACTTACCACTTCAACAAGAAATTGAATTTTAATCTTTACTTTAGATTTAAATAAAATGTGTATGGTAGATTACTTTTACCATGGAAACACTCTTCTTTATTGAAGTATACTTTTCCCTTAAATCCCTTGGCATTTAACAATGATTATAACTTTTCCTAGCCTCCTTAAAACAATTTAGCATCTCTATTGATTTGGATATGCTTAGTAATTTAACTAGCTTGTTGAACCTTGTTTCCCATTAATAATTTCTTCATCTCACGTCATGATTCTCAACTCCCTTATCTTCCCTTTCTCTCAACTCCCCACTTGATATTAGTGTGATGTCATAATAAAAAACTATACAATAAAATTCACATGGATAAATCCAGTCTAATATAGATCTATTTACTCTACTACCACCTAATTTTCAAACTAAGATAGATATATTCAATACTAGAGTTCACCTATCAAGAGTTTACTTAGAGGAAGTAAATAATTATATGGTATTTAATGATTTTATTAAAAATAAAGTACTAAGCACTAGCATCGTAAGAATTGATGAGACGGTGATATACTCTAGAGAATACAAATTATGAGAGAAACCCCAATAAGAGTGAAAATGTAATGGAGATAATCATATTTCAATTTTAAACCCTTTGGGTTTACAAGAAATAAGACTAAATAATTTTGTTGCATGAATTTATAGATCATATACATTACTCTTTGTCTTCTTAAAACATATATGCAATCCTAGTTTCACATTATAAGATGGAAAATTTCAATTCTAAATCATTTAGTAGTTTCGTCTATTCAAAATACATTTATAATGCTTATTCATGCTTTTATTAGTTGGTGTAGAAGGTGAACGGACCTCAATAAGTTGAATAGTTTAGAATTTTAACTATCATAATTCATTTATAGATATGGGACAAAACTAGGATAGATTGGAAATTTTTGTAATCACAACAATATTTTTGAAACCATTTCTTTAAATAGAATCAATAATTGTTTAATTAAACCTTAGTCTATTTTGAGAGATTTGAATAAAATATATATAAAAAAAAATCCATCTAAAACACATAGTCCCTTCATCAAAATTGTTTCTCAATATGTGCTCCACATTTTCATGGATGCATAGCATGACTAGATCTTTTGTTAATCTATTTAGATCAAGAAACATCGACACCACTTGCATCGAATGCAAATTAACTATATTACTTTCTTTAAGCATATATATATATAAATTTTTTTTTTATATATATCTATATAATTTAAATATTATTTTTGTAAATGATATATGCACTCTAACATTATGTTAATGATAAATATGAATATCATAATAAAAATTAGGCTAAATATTAGGTGAAAGCTTTAATGTTAGTCTAATGCTAGTACTAATCAACTTCGACATCATTGTATATTCCAATTGGAGATTTTAAGAATACCTTTAGCAAGATAATGAAAAAAATTACTTCAATTTTCATTTCTCATTTGTAATATGATAATTATTCTTAACATAAACCAATTTGATGCTCAAATTCAATTTTTAATTTAAAAATATGATGATTATTTACCACATTTTTGTTTAAATAAGGTAATAGAAACATTGGTATAACTATCTTCTAGGAACATGCAGCTCAAAGGTACCAATTTTAGCAAAGACTGATCTCCACCTCATGGACATTGCCATGGATGTAGCTAGTTTCTTGTGAAAAATGATATGCTTAAACTCAAGCCTCTTTGCCTTGTATGATACGTGATCTTTCCTAATGAGTATGTGTGTCGTCCATTAACCATTGTTCTACTTATCTTTCAGCATTTAGTGGTGAGATTGCTAGTTGACTAGAGTTTTTCAAGTTTCCTTAGATAGTTATTACTATTTCTCTTATTTGAATTTTTATAAGAGATTAAAAAAGATGATAATGTAGGTTGTCACATTCTGACAAGCAATTCAATATTTATTGATATATTGTGTTATTTTCTATTTTAAACATGAATTTATTCTAAAATTTACCAATATGACTATTTCTATCTACTTATTTTCTATTATATATAACTACTAAATCTTTAAAAATTGAACCTTTAATTAATTAAATAAAATGCATTGTTTGTAAAGTGATTTAATACTCAAATACCAAATAAACTAGCAATTGCACCTTAATGTACAATAAATATGCCAAAGAGGTGTGCAAAGTCAATTACGAAAAAAATTGGTCTTATTTTTTAATAGTGAGAGAGGGAGAAAGAGGAAAAAATAGGTATAGAAATTGGGAGAGATGGAGAGGGGGAAGAATGAGGGAGAGAGGGGGTAAGCAAATCGAGATAGAGAGGAAGATACATGGAGATAGAAAGGAGAAGAAGAGGGATATGAAGACGAGAGAGATAGAGAGAGAGAGAGAGAGAGAGAGAGAGGTCATAAAGATCTGAAATTATTATATATTTAACCATAAATTTTTTTGTATAGTAATTTTCCTCATTATTAAAAAAAATATTAAAAATAAACATACTATATCATATAATTAATTAGCAGTGTACACAATCTCCTCTTACACGTGTCATGGTAGATATTTCTAAACTTTTTCTTTAATTTAATAGAAAAAATCCTCAAATACGAGTATTGAATTTGTGCCTATCCTAACTGATATTTGAGAATGTGAGATATTATTAATTTCTCAATACCTTATACTTTTTTTAGATTGACATATGACATCCTATATTTCATCTTTCAATTTAGATTGTATGTTTGAAATTTATTTTATCATATAAATTAAAATGGAAATTCAAATCATAATTATTTTACAATAATTGAAATTTTAATCAAAGAAATAATTAGAAGATAAATTAATTCTAATAATTTTTAATTGTTATATGTAATTTCAAAAAGGAAATTGAGGTAATTTGTTCTTAGACATGAAGATGGAGAGCGGCGAGGAGTTTGTTCGCAGAGGCTAGGCCACCCGCTCCGCTGTGCGTCTGATCCGTGGTTGTGTGGGGTTATCGTTGTGTGCAGAGTGGTGCGTGGAGTTGACGGGGTCCCTCTTTCGTCTTCTTGCTTCCTTCATTCTATTGTGCGGGGTTTGCTGTGGCGGCAGTGGGGTCGTAATGTGGTGTGGGTCTACTCGCTGTGAGTTTTTTTTGGGTGCATGGTGCTTATTTGCTGATCGCTTCGGGTTTCTTTTTGTGTTATTCTATTTTTGTTGTAGTGTGTGTAGTGGGTTTTTCATCTGGCCGCGTATGGCAAATATTGGAGGTAGCTTTGGGAACGAGAGCACTCCTTTCAGGGATGCCGTAGTGGGGCGTTAGCTTTACTCCTCGCATGCGTGAGAATCTGGTGTTTGGATCATTTCAAATGGGCATGGGTGAGACTTCCTCACAATCAGAGGGTTTCCGACCTTCAAAGATTAATGGATGTCTTCTCAGTAGCGAGGTCAAGCCGATTTCTTTGTGATCCGGCCAGATTCAGTGGTGAAAGATATTAATTATCTTTCTAATTATGCCTTATTTGCAAATTTATGGGGTTTAGGGTTTCCTTTCCCTTTTTGGAGTCATGGGCTTGGCGTACATGGAATCCAAAGGGGAAATAGAGGTTTTGTTAGTGGTAAATGGATATTGTTTGGTAATTTTCTGGTGCATATCTGATAGGAATAGGGCTTTTGAAAGGGGTCCCTACTTCTATAATCAGGCGGGTCTCTTTATTAAACCATGACATTTTGGATTTAAGCCTAATGAAGAGCTACGCTCGAGGATTTCTGTTTGGGTGAGACTTCCATGGCTCCCTCTGGAATTTTGGTGAGACGACATCTTTAATTTGGTCATGACACACCTAGGGAAACCTGTGGGCTCTTCGAGACAAACTATGCAAACAAACGTAGTTACCTTTGCACATATTTGTGTTGAAATTGATTTATGCAAGCCATTACCAAATTCTATGGAAATCCAGTTGGGATCATTCTCATGGATTCAACAACTTGATTATGAAACATTTTCGTTTCGATGTTGGATTTGTCATGAATATGGGCATTTGCAACAAATGTGTCCTAAATTGAAACTTTTAGGAATTTCTAGAAGTGGATCATATGTTCCTCCTCCTAAACAGGATAAGGGGAAGAGTCATGCGGTTGTTGATAAAGAGGGTTTTGTCCCAGTTAAAACTCCGAACAAGGGAAGGGGTATGAAGCGAACCTTTCAAGACCAGCAATACGATGAGGTTCTCAATAGGTTTGACGCTCTAAATGATATTGAACAATTTGATGGAGCAATGGTAAATATACCTATGGGTCAAAGATCTTTTGGTTTCAGGGGATCCAAATTGGGAGCAGGGTAACGGTGCTCAAGCTGAACCATAGGAGGAGGCTCTAGGAGCACAAATGGACACAAATGTTCCTTTGGAGATCTTAGGTAAATTGACAAGGAGTGGAGGTATTGTGATTAAAGACAGTTTGAGTCTCTTATGCTCTGGTTCTTTTGGGGAGAAAGGTTCTCATGAAGGAAACAAAAGTAAGGGGACCCCACCTATGCTGGGAATCCAACAAAAGGCCCTCAAAAAAGGCACTTAGGAGAAGGTGTAGAAGGTGGGTAGGAAGAAGGATCAAGAAAAGGTGAATCTAGTGGGTGAGAGTCTTGTGGAGTATGGTTCGATGAAAACCATTGAGTCCCATTTTTCTCCATTCCAAAAATGATTGTATTTTCATGGAATGTATGGGGGTTGAATAGCATCCCTAAACAAAAGGCTATTTGAGAGTTGTTTTTCTCTTTGTCTCCTGATGTAGTTTTATTCTGGAAACTAAATTATCTATTGATGGTATGTTCAATAAGGTGCCAAAAATGTGGGCCCATGGCCTTTGTCAATGTATTGGGGCTTAGGGTAGCTCTGGAGGTTTGGCAGTCTTATGGAATCTGAGTAAGCTTATTCCACTTTGGTGGATCTCTAGCAAGTCTTCTATCTCTTTGGTGGCCATGAGCTTTGAGTCTGGTGATACTTAATGCAGAGCAGCATGGAAAACCAACCAAGAACCCCAAATCAACCATGGAGTCCCAATCCTAGGGTGCTCAATGATCCAAAAATAATCATCAATATGCAACCTTGATATGTTTGAAGCATCTAACAAGATTAATATCAACCAACCAATCCAATATCAAATCTTTCATATCATTTATAACTCTTTAAACATTATTCAAGAACCAAACAATGCATTATGTTGTCCCAGTTAATGACAGTCTGATAGACCCGTACTCAGTTATTAATAACTTTCAAACCTGAGAGTATTTTGAAGATCGCTTTGGTGCGGCTGTAGAAAACTAATTTTATAAAACCATATCAAAAATTGAGAACAATCCAATGGTGGAGTTAAGAGTTATGGTCGTTGCACCGAGACCATTTTGACTATTAAAAAAAAACAGAAAATCTTCATTCCCAATCCGCTTAGGGCATCAAATATCTAATAAAAAAATTAACCAATCACATTGAAACTGAATTAATTTGAAATATATATCAACCCTTTATCACACACCAAATTTACAACAATTTCCAATGGTGCAATAAAAATATTTTAGTGAAACTCTCCACAAACCCCAATTTGGAGGGTTTTTTGACAGCTTTCACCAAATCTTGCATAACTTGCTTCAATATGATTGAAATTAAATGAAAACAAAGGGAAAAAAAATTTAATTCATTCCATTATAATATCCAATACATTTCCCATGGAAACAAATAAATTTTCATAAAGAAAAACATGAATGATCAGACTGCTGTACCTAGAAAACAATGTGGAGTGTGTAAAAACTTCAAATGTTATTCATTTCCTTCCTCCAATCTTATGCACACCCATTGGATTTGACCAAATTATGTTTTTTATAACCTCCACACATCCATATGGCAGTTAAAACTACCCAATACCAATTACATCCTTGGTTTGCAACTTTATAATGCAATTTGTGCTTGACAACATTTTTGACACAATTGACAATTTTGACATTTTGATAAATATGACCCCTAATCTTTGCCTGTGCACTTGAAATACATTTAGATGGACTCAAAACAACCTTTTACATCCTATCTACCCTTCCATGAATTTTTTATACAAATTTGACCTCCTAGACCCAATTAGGACTCAAATACTCATCTTGAGCAAATGTCTTACAATGCTTCACAAAATTAATCAAAATACATTAAAATGACCATATAAACTCAAATATGAGCAAAATTATTCATGGCATGATCCTTAACCTCCTGGTGTACATTTGGGTTACGTTCTCCTGTACCAATACCCTTCTCTTTACTAATGTTTATGCTCCAACTACTTTCTAAGGATGTCATTACTTTGGCCACATATAAGATTGGTCTGTTCGCTTGCTCCCTTTTTCCCTTAGATCTTGGTAGGTGATTTTAATGCAATTTTATGTTTAGAAGAAAAAAGGGGCGGAATCCCCAAGATGGATCCTATAGCAGATCTTTTGAAGAACAGTATGGAGATTCTAAGGGTGGTAGATGTTAAACCCTCCAATGGTATGTTTACATGCAATAATAGAAGGTGTGAGGAGGAAGCTATAGTGGAAAGATTGGATATATTCCTAGTCTCTTTCTTTTGGATGGAGGATAGTTGTAACACTAGTTCAAAGATATTAGATTTGAGATGATATGATCTTTGGCCAGTCAAGTTTTCTACGACTAAATTTCATGCTTCTAAGAATCCCTCTATTAAGTTTTAGCTCATGTGGCTCTAGGATGCATCCCTTCATCATTTCATGATAGATTGGTGGAGTGAAGGGAGACCTTCTTATGGAACTGCAATATGCTCTTTTGTCAAGAAGTTGCAATTTGTTAAGTATAAGTCGAAAAGCTAGAATAAGATGAGCTTTGGTAACATATTCTTGGAAAAGAGGATTGCTCAATCTCAGGTTGATTTTATTACCCTCCAAATTAGGGATCATGGTTTATTTGAAGCTTTATACAATGAGGAAGCTGCAACAGTGCATGATTTAGAGGAATGTGAACTCTGGTAGGAGATTTATTGGATGCAAAAGAGTTGAGTGGATTGGTTAGTAGAGGGTGACAAAAATACAATTTTTTTCCACAATACAGTTAAAGATAGAAGAAGTGGTAGCTCTATTACTTCTCTCATCTCCTCTGAGGGAGTTCTCTTATCCTCTCATAGGGAGATTTCTTAGGAGGCTCTTTGTTTTTTTGTTAATTTATTCACTAAAGATTCAACTATAGTGTGTGAGGAGGAAATACTTGTGTTGGATTGCATTCCTCCCCTGGTTTCCAATGAGCTAAATGATGATCTCATCAGACCTATTTCATTAGATAAGGTTTAGGCAGTTGTCTTTGGCATGAAAAAGGGTAAGGCCCCAGGACCAAATGGCTTCCCTATAGAATCTTATCAGGAGTTTTGGGATATTATAATGTTGGATCTCTTGGAGCTGGTGCAGGAATCCTTTAGAAACAAGCAAATGCTCAAAGCTTTGAAAGTTACTTTCCTTGCGCTATTCCTAAAAAGGAAGGATCTAATTCCCTAAATTCTCTTAGACCTATAGCCCTATGTAATGTGGTCTACAAAATCATCACAAAACTGATTGTAGAAAGGTTTAAGCCATTGTTGATTAGATTAATCTCTAAGGACCAAGGAGGCTTTGTTGCTCGAAGACAAATTTTTGATGGGATTATAATAACAATAGAGATTGTGCATTTTATGGTTGTCTCTAAGGATAAGGTGATTTTTATTAAAATGGGCATGGGTAAAGCTTATGATAGAGTCAAATGGACCTTTTTACATAAAGTGCTTAATACCTTTGGGTTTGGCATTGATTGGATTAGGCGGGTGATGAGTTGCATCACCTCCTTGTCTTTTGTGGTTCTTCTTAAAGGTGAGCCCATAGAGTTATTTAGTGCCTCAAGAGGTCTTTGGTAAGGTGATCCTCTTTCCCCAAGATTGGAATTGAGACCACGACATACCTTCCTCTTCCCAATCTTCAATTTGTGGATGATACTGATCTTATGGTTATTGCCATAATTAGTGAAGCTATTAGCTTTAGAAATACTTTGGATATTTATCTAAAAGCCTCAAGACAAAAGATCAATGAAGAGATGTCCTCTATCTTCTTTTTTAATACTCATGTTCCTATTCAGACTAGGATTGCTAGAATTCTAAGATTTACAATTGGAAACCTTCCTTTTGTATATCTTGGGGTTCCTCTTTCAACTGGTAGACTTCATGGAGGGTTCCAACAAGATATTTTGGATAAGTTCAGATGTAAGGTTAGTCATTGGACTAATAGATAGGTTTCAAAAGTTAGTAGAGTGACTCTTTTGAAGTTTGTGATCCCGGAACTCGCTATTTATAGGTGCTTTATGTAGACAACTCCAACAAGATTTATTAATGATTTTGATGCTCTTTCCAGACAATTTTCATGGATTTGTAATTTGATTTCATCAAAATGGAGTTTGGTCAAATGGGATTCTATTTGCAGGTCAAAGAAGGATGGGGGGTTGGGCTTATGCAATGTAGGAACGAATGGTCAGGCTCTGGCTACTAAACTTAACATACTTATCATAAAATATTTGGGAGGGGTAGACGGCAAGGAAGTGCCTCATTATAGTCTTCTAGGAAGTGGATATATGATTTGGCATAGTCTCAAAAGGGGAGCTCAATTAGTTAAGAAATGATTATTTTCGAATTGTAATAAGGGTGTTGATTCTTTGTTTTGGAAGGACTCCAAGGATGGTTTCCCTCCTATTCTGACTCAATATCCATATATACATTCTTTGTGCAATTGTTTCCTTGATGTTGGATGGGCTAGAGTCAAGTATTTTAAGGTGATTATGAACTTGGGGCATGGGCAAGTGCCTAGATGGAAGGAACCACATGAATGGCCTGTTGGAGGTTTTATAGAGGATAGGAAGGAGACAGCTAGAAAATTGGCTAATAGAGTGTGTAATTCACTCAATTGAGCATATATTCTGGCTTGGGGCCCTAACCTGAAGGGGAAGTTTACTGTGGCTTCAAGATATCAAGAACTAGATAGGCAGTCTTTTGGCAAGGAAAATGTGTCATGGGGGAAGCAGGTTTGGACAAGATGGCTTGGCCCAAGTGTAATTTTGTCTTATGGTTAGCTATATAGAATAGGTGTCTTACCTGAGAGAATATTAGGAAGAGGGGGTTCCAAGAACCTTTTATTTGTGTCTTGTGTGGAAAAAGTGAGGAGACTAGCCCTCATTTTTTTTTTCAACGTTCTTTTACTAAAGATGTCTGGCATTAGTGCTGGGGTGTTTGGAGGCACTCTTGTGTTCATTCCAACTCTTTGGTTGACTTCTGGAGCAATTTGGGAAAACCTCCTGCTAAGACTTCATTTCTTAAGGTAGCATAGGATATTGTGCCTTGTTTCATTATTTAGCCAATGTGGCTTGAAAGAAATAGAAGAATTTTTCAAGATAAGGAGATGTTGGTGGAGCAAGTTTTGTTGCAAGTTATGCATATGATGCAGGAAACTCTGAGGGCTAAGTGTGATCTTTCACAAATAGTTGATATTGGATATTTTCATGTGGTCTAGAATTTGAAGATTTTTGGTATGAATTCAGGAGATGTTCCCATTAGGAGGCAACGAGAAAGGTGTGGACATGCTAAGTAGAAGGTACATTGGGATGGTAAGTGGTCTCCTCCACCTCTGGGAATTCTTAGTTAATATAGATGGTTCTTGTAGAGGAAACTCGGGGCATGTTGGTATTTGAGGAGTTGGCAAGGATAACTATGGTAATATTGTCTTTTTGTTCTCAAAGTATAAGGGATGTCAGAGTAATAATTACATGGAGGCTCTTGTTGTTCTCTTAGCTCTTGAAAGGGTGCGGGGGGGGGGGGGGGGGGGCTTGGTTGGAGTAAGATTATTTGTGAGTTTGATTCTCAAGTTGTTGTAGATATACCGAATAGATAGAAGATGGATGATGTTGACTAGCATTTGGTAGTGGTGGGGCCATTAGATTCTCAGTTTGTGTTATTCCTTGGATTTTGTTTCTTTTTTCTATGTTCCCCGGTAGTGGAATAGGATAGCTGACTATTTACCCAAGTGGGCCTCAGAGGGGCTTGATGGTTGGGATCTTGGAGATTGGGGCCAATTGCCTCAGAAGTATGCTCATGTTCTAGAAAGGATTGTTCAGGATGACAAGTTGTGGTAGATCTGACCCTTTAGGGTTCGCTCGTTGGTGTTGATTTGTATTGTTATTCTTTAATTAATAAATTTTTACCCCCTTTTCAGAAGAAAAAAAATATAATTTCAAAAAAAAGATATAAATAAATAAAATAAATTTTAAATTTAAATTTAAATAGAAAAAACTAAATACAAAATAAAAGTTTATCAAAATTTAAATTTTATTTACAATTATAATAAAAAAGATAAATTTATAAACTTATTCAATTAATAAACAATTAAATAAGAATATAGTTATTTTTTAAAAGAATAATAATAATGTTGTTTATGTTTTGGTAATAATAATAAAGTTTCTTAAATAGTCATAGTTTAGTTAACAAAATAAATATAATTAGAATATTATTTTAAAAGTAAATTTACATTATAGTGAAATTTATTACTTATTTAATTTTATTAAAATAAACCTAGTTAGTAATTATTTTAAAATTTTAAAATAATTAATAAATTATGTCTAAATTTTATATACGTTTCAACTACAAGGTTGAATAAAATTATAATTAAAATAATCTTATACGATTTGAATTTTAGTTTTCATTCTAAAAATTAAATCTTACTTAAATTAATTAATTATATTTTAATTTAGTACAATCTTAATCTTAATTTGATAAAAATATATATAATTAGAATTTAAACTTAAATCTATATAATTATAATAATATTTAATCTTAAAATTAATTTTTAATTATAACTGTTTAAAAAATTATAATTATTTTTTATTTTTACTCTTAAAATTTTAGTTAATTTTGATTCTAATTATATTATATAAAATATCAAAAATAGATAAAGCATCAATACTAATGTTAAACCTAAAAAAAGGTCTGGCTACAATTTCTAACTTGGTGAACATTTACTAGGGTTTGAGGAGGGTTCAACCCCTAGGTGTGGAGGAGATGGTAAGGCCTCCTCCATGACGGTAAGACCTATGCTCTTCCTTTCCTTTCTTTTTTTATTGCATTTATTTCGTTTATGTGCATTCCTGGTTGGCTTTATTGGATTATTGGGGAGATTGTTGGATTTGGTTGTTCATTGTTGTTGCTAGGATATGTTGTTGTCATTCATGTCAACATATTCTTGTGAGTTATTCTGGAGAGTTTGGGAATATTTTCTGATCCGGTTTTTAGTAGTTTGGTTTTGCTGATCACTATTTTCTAGAATCTAGTATTTCCTCCAGTATATTCCGGTATGATTAGATCTTGTGCTGAGACTTTGGGATATTGTCTTGGATGATCTTGTGAATCTTCATTTCAGATGATTCATGAGTTGGTGCCCCGCAAGTTATCTTTCTTTATTATAGTCGGTGGCTGGTTGTGTTCTTAAACTTTTTGATGTTGACTGATGAATATTTGAAAAGTGGTGTTGGTGCAGCTATTCCAGATGATTCTAATGTTTTTGCTGGTGTTTCCTAGTTGTGTCCTATTTATTTTGGTGATCCACATTGGTCATTGTGTGAGTTGTGGTGATTTTTATGAATTGGTGATGATTTTCATGTTATGCGATATTTGTAGTGGTGAAGCGTGTTGCAGTTGATTTCATTGGGATTTCCAGTGGATGTGATCATTTGGGAATTTTAATTAGGTCCATGCTATGTAATGTAAATCATAATATTGGTCTGGTGGTTGATCTTTGTATTGTGTAATGTAACTTTTGTAACTGTATGACAAGGGTTGAGGGTTTAGCCAACCTTGTTATCAAGGTTGATGATTTGTATATATAGGTGAGATGCCTATTTAATTTTGGATGTTGGAAATTGTGTGTCAGCATTATCAGAGAAAATTGATTGTGCAAAAAAGAGATTTATCATTCAGTGAAGTGTTGTGGTGAGGTTGGTGTTGCAAAGCAGACAAATGTGCTTAACTGGAACTATCATCAGACATTTGTAGATGCTATCATTGCAGTACATTTCTTCCGGATTGTAGTCTGAATCATAGTGTAAGTCAGTGAGACTTCCCTGAGGGTTGTAGCCTTCTGGGAAAATATCTTGTGAGCAGTGAGCTCTAGGAAGTGTGCCTGAATGCATGTGCATTCCCCATTGTAATAATTTTCACATACTACTGTAGAGTATCATCTTACTATGGGTAGGTTCCAACAGTGGTTTTTCCCTTGACCAGGTTTTCCACATCAAAATCTTGGTGTTGTGTGTTGTGTTTTTAATTTTCTTATCTATTTGTTACTGCATTTTATCAGTTTATGTTTTGGAGTTTAATTATCCGTATCTTGTGAAGATTGATTCACCCCCTCCACTTAGTATTCCTTCTTGATTGCTGCTCACAATTGGTATCAGAGCTAGATGCTTCAGTAGAAGCTTAATCATCTAAGGAGATCTGGGATGGAAGATCAAGGTATTGTTTTCAAGATGGAAGATGAGATTGTTGCTAAGGTGTTGAGATCTTTGCCTCCTTCTTATAAACATAAGCTTTCTGCTATTGATAGGATCTAGAGTGTAACTACAGTAACAAGAGATATGTTGGTTGGGAAACTTGTTGCATTTGAGCTGAGCGAATTTGAAGAATCACATGGAAAGTCCAAGACAACATTTAAAGAATCAACATCTATGTCTGGTAAGCAGAAACATGCTCCTAATGAGTGCAAGATATCCAGGTATGAAAGAGAAAGAAGAGAGATAGCAGAGCAAGAAAAATAGCTTGATGAACATGAAGCATTGATTTCCTGAAGATTGCCTAAAGGTGTCGGTAAGTATGATGGAGAGTTTCTCTTGAAATTCTTTTCTTGTAATAAGATAGGACATTTTTCTTCTAGATGCCCGGAAAGAATTTCTAAGTATGACAAACATGATAAGTTTGATAAGTATGATAGAAATGATATATATGATAAGTATGAGAAGTATGATAAGCCTTATAAGTCTAACTGGAAGTTTAGGAACTAGAAGAACTGTTATTATGTTGTAGATGAAGGTGTTACAGATGATGAATTAGAAGGAGATGCAGTTGTGTTTATTACCATTAAAGAAGATAGACCTGTGCCTATTGATTCCACTAGTTGTTTTGTTGAGGGTAAATCTTTGGCTGCTAAGGTAGAAGAAAAAAGTGAATGGGTGATTGGAAATGGTTGTTCACATCATATGACCGGTGCTAAAAGCAAATTTGTAAGCATGGAAAGATATGATTGTGGAATAGTCAGATTTGGAGATGACAAAGCCTGTGTAATCCATGGGAGAGGTTCTATTTCTTTTGATGGTAAGCATAACAATGATGATGTCTAGTATGTAGAAGGTTTGAAACATAATATTTTGAGTGTTGGACATATGGTTGACAAGGTTTATGATCTACAATGCAAGGATGGTACATACAAGATCTTGAATGCCTCTAGTATAGAGATTGCATCTGGGACTAAGACTGAAGATAACATTTTTCATTTTAATGCTGGTGAGAAAATTTGTTTGATTGCTAAGATAGATGAGAGTTGGTTATGGCATATAAGAATGTGTCATCTAAACTTTTTTCATTTATTAAGATTAGTTCTATGCAAGCTATTAGAGATCTGCCTAAGATTGTTAAACCTGTTAATCTGGTATGTAACCAAACAAGAATTTATTTCAAGAGTAAATGGTATACATCATATGGATTGCTAGATCTTGAGCATACTGATCTATGTGGACCTACAAATGTTAGAAGTGAGTAAGGTGATAGATACTTTATGTTGCTAATTTATTATTATTCTAGGATGATGTGGGTTGTATTTTTTAAGGAGAAATCGGAAGCATTTGCAAAATTCAAGATATTCAAAGCTAAAGTTAAAACTGAGTCTAGATTGAAGCTGAAGTGTCTGAGATTTGATAGAGGTGGAGAATTTTGTTTCGGTGAGTTCAATTCATTTTGTGAGATTCATGGAATCAGAAGACAACTATCTACTCCTAGGACCCCACAACAGAATGGAGTTATAGAAAGGAAGAACCATATTGTTTTGGATGCTACAAGAACTATGTTGATTGAAGGAAATGTTCTGAAGGTCTACTGGAGAGAATCTATTAGCATTGCAGTCTATACATTTAACAAAATTCATATCGAAGGTGATACCGGTAAGACCCCTTATGAGCCTTGGTTTGGTCATATTCATATTGTGAAATATTTCAAATTTTTTGGTAGCAAATGTCATATCAAGAGAGATGAGGATATTGGAAATTTTGATACTAGAAGTGATGAAGGTATCTTTTTGGGATATTCTACAAAGAGCAAATCCTACCAATGCTATAACAAGAGACTGCAAAATTTAGTTGAGAGTGCAAATGTGAAGGTGGATGAGAACCTTGGGAAGGAGATTAGAGCTTATGATGATGGTCAACATGTTGTTTTAGATCCTATTCAATTTGATGAGCCCAAGCAGAATGATATGATAGAGACTTTTATTCTAGATGTTGCTACTGTTGGTGATGATGTGCAGGAACCTGAAGATCAGAACATTCAGAAGACTCCAAGGTATGTAGGATTGAATCATTTTGAGAATTATATTATTGGTAACAAGAATAAAGTTGTGATAACTAGAATAAATTTAGCTACAAAAGAAGTATGTTTAATTTCCAAAGTTGAACCTAAAGATGTTGTTGAAGCCTATAAAGATGAAAACTGGATAAGAGCCATTGAAGAAGAGTTAGATCAGATTGAAAAGAATAACACTTCGGAACTTGTGCCTAGACCTAAGGATAAAAATGTTATTGGTACTAAATGGGTTCTTAGAAACAAATTGAATGAATCCAGTGAAGTAGTAAAAAATAAAGCTAGACTAGTCTGCAAAGGGTATTCGTAGCAAGAAGGAATTGATTATGAAGAAACCTTTGCTCCGGTTGCTAGAATTGAAGCTCTTAGATTGTTGCTCGCTTATGATGCTTATAAAGATTTCAAGGTATATCAAAAGGATGTCAAATCTGCATTTTTGAATGGTGATCTAGAAGAAGAAGTTTACATTGAACAGCCTGATGGATTTTCATTGTCAGATGATGGAGACATGGTAGGCAAGTTGAAAAAAGCACTTTATGGGTTGAAACAAGCTCCTACAGCCTGGTATGCTAGATTAGACAAATACTTGTTAAAATTGGGATTTACTAAAGGTGTTGTTGATAGTAACATGTACTTTAAGATTGAAAATCATAAAATTTTAATTGTTGAAGTCTTTGTTGAGGATATTATTTTTGGTGGTGATGATGATATGAGTATGAAGTTTTCTAACAATATGTAGAAAGTATTTGAGATGTCTATGATTGACCAGATGAATTTTGTCTTAGGTTTGCAGATTGCACAAACTGGAGAAGGCATTTTTATATCTCAAACTAAGTATGTGAAGGAACTATTGAAGAAGTTTGGACTAGATGATTACAAACCAGTTGGAACTCCTATGGTGACTGGTTGTAAATTTTTTAAAAATGATAAATCACCGAAAGCTAATAAGAGTTTGTACAAATCTATGGTTGGTGGACTATTAGATCTCACTCAGACTAGGCCTGACATTATGCATGCTATGTGTATGGCTACTAGATATCAAGCTGATCCGAAGGAAAGTCATGTCACTTCTATTAAAAAGATATTCAAATATCTAAGGGAACTATGGATTATAGTTTATGGTATCCAAAGAACGATGATTTCATGTTGTATGCCTACACTGATGCAAATTGGGTTGGTGATGTAGATGACCGAAAGAGTACTAGCGGTGGAGCATTATTTTTAGGAAAGAATTTGGTTTCATGGGCTACAAGGAAACAAGATTCAGTATCTTAATCTATTGTTGAAGCTGAGTATGTTGCTGCTACTAGTAATTGTACTCAAATAGTTTGGATGAAGCAAACGTTGCAAGATATCAGTTATTCATCATGAGCCTACTGTTATTTACTAATAATTCCAGTGTTGTAAACATGTCAAAGAATCCAATACAACATTCAAACACTAAGCATATATCAATCAAATATCATTACTTGAGAGACAAAGTCAGTGAAGAGAAGGTGAAGCTGGGATATGTACCTTCTAAGGAATGAATTGCTGATATTTTCACTAAGCCATTGCGTGTAGATACATTTGTCTATTTGAGAGACAAGTTAGAGGTATCCACCCCTCTTGATGAGAACTAGATGCATTGAGTTGCATCAATCCAGTGAATTTGAAAGCCTTATTCTTTTATCCAGATTGATAAGTAGGCGTCGCTCCTTTATTGGAGTAGTCTGGTGATTTGGTTGTGTATCCCAGGGGGAGATAGATTCATGTTTATATTTTGGGAGAGTTTGGTTTTCTATTTTGGAGATCTTTGGCATTGTTGTCAAAGTGGGAGAGAGATCATGTGAAGAAATGCATTATCCATCTTGATCTTAGGGAGAGTTTTTTGGTAATATCTTCTTTATTTGCATTGATTGTTTTTCACATTCATATGTTCCCATCAATGCCAAACAGAGAGATTGTTGGATTATTGGGGAGATAGTTGGATTTGGTTGTTCATTGTTGTTGCTATGATATGTTGTTGTCATAAATGTCAACATATTCCTGTAAGTTATTCCAGAGAGTTTGGGAAGATTTTTTGATCCAATTTTTAGTAGTTTGGTTTTACTGATCACTGTTTTGTAGAATCCAGTGTTTCCTCTGGCATATTCCGGTATGGTCAAATCTTGTGTTGAGACTTTGGAATATTGTCTTAGATGATCTTGTGAATCTTTATTTTAGATGGTTCATGATTTGGTGCCCCGCAAGTTATCTTTCTTCATGACAGTTGCTGACTAGTTGTGCTCTTAAGCTTTCTGATGTTGAGCGATGAAGATTTGAAAAGTGGTGCTGGTGCAACTATTCTAGATAATTCTAACATGTTTGCTGGTGTTTCCTAGTCATCTCCTATTTGTTTTGGCAATCCACATTGATCTTTGTGTGATTTGTTGTAATTTTGATGAACCGGTGATGATTTTTGTGTTATGCGATATTTTTGGTGGTGAAGCGTGTTGCTGTTGATCTTAGCAGGAATTCGAATGGATGCGATCATTTGGGAATTTGAATTAGGTCCATGCTATGTAATGTAAATCATAATATTGATCCAATGGTCGATCTTTGTATCGTGCAATGCAACTATTGTAATTGTATGATGAGGGTTGAGGGTTTATCTGACCTTGTTGTCAAGGTTGATGATTTGTATATATAGGTGAGATGCCTATGTAATTTGGGGTGTTGGCAATTGTGTGTCTATATTATCAAAGAAATTTGAATGTTCGAAAAAGAGATTTATCATTTAGTGAAGTGTTGTGTTGAGATTAATGTTGCAAAGAAGACAATTGTGCTTAACCAGAATTGTCATCAAACATTTGTAGATGTTATCATTGCAGTTCATTTATTCTGGATTATAGTTTGAATCATATTGTAAGTCAATGAGACTTCCCTAAGGATTGTATCCTTCTGAGCAAATATCTTTTCAGCAGTGATCTTTAGGCAGTGTTCCTGAATGCATGTGGATTCCCTATTGTAATAATTTTCACATACTACTGGAGAGTATCATCTTACTGTGTGTAGGTTCCCACCGTGGTTTTTCCCTTGATCGGGTTTTCCACATCAAAATATTGGTGTTGTGTGTTGTGTTGTTAATTTCCTTATCTATTTGTTGCTGCAATTTATCAGTTTATGTTTGGAGTTTAATTATCTGTATCCGATGAAGACTAATTTACCCCCCTCCCAATCTTCTTTCTTGATTATTGCTAATAGGATTTTAGGCTACACATGTGGCCATGCATGACCTCCAATGGGGGTTGATTATGAAGGGCTTGCATTCGATATTGCACGATCCGATGCCTCATGGGATGAGGCAAGGGGTTTTAATGGCAAATCCTTCAAGGAAGTCATGGCAGACTTGACCTTCCTCATTCTAGACGAAGCAAAATTCTTGTCCATAAGTTCCTCTGAGTCAGAGAGCAATGGATGAGGCAGAGAGAGAGATAAGTGATCTAGCCCTCCCTTTCCTACTTTGTCTATCATTCCTAATGATTTAATGGTGAAAGCCATAGACATGGAAAAAAGAAGATTAAATAATATAGCTATTTCCTTTGTTGTGGTGGATATAGATAAATGTCCTGTGAGGAAATTTTTAGATGATTGGTTTAAGAATATTTGGAATATAAAAATCGGCTTTTACATTTCTTTCTGTCACATGATACAGAAGGGTTTGTTTGTTATTTTTTTCAAAGATCATAAGTCTTGGGCAAAGGTCATTAAAACAAAATTTTGAGTTGTTGGTAAATGCACTTTATATGCCCTAAATTGGTCTCATGATGTGGTTAGTGAAGAAATTCTATCATTATCATGCCCTAGGTGGTTACAAATTAAAAATCTCCCACCTATCTTGTGGAAATTCATTCCTCAAATTATCGACCCCATTGGGAGAGTTATAAGGATGGATAATTCTCCCAGTCTCATTCCTCATTTGGATGCTAGAGTTTTAGTTTCCATCAATCCTCATCTTGATATTCCCAGATTCATTGATATTAAAATCATTGAGGTACCCATCTCCTACCTTATTGAAACCCTAGGTGGGATAAGTGTGTGCCTCCTATATAGAAGAGAAGGGCACATTAGGATGAACTTCCCTATCCTGATATCCAAGAGAGGGATTTCAAAAATCCCTAAAGATAGTAGTTTGATTTCGGATAGTTCCAAGAATGACCCTCCTCCATTGGCTCCCAAACCCGACGATTCTTCTCCCTTGATTGCCAAAATGGATTCTTTAAGGGAGGTAGTTAATAAGGTTGTAGCTGAGCTACCCAAAGATCTTCTCATACTTGATAACAATGTTGAATTTGGTACCTTCAATGCTGACCCTCCCCTTACTCTGAAGTGTCTTATGCCATTTCTCAACTAGAAGAGCCTCACAATGATGGCTTTAAATTTATTGTGCCTAAAGCTAAGAGGATTAGGAAAACTAATGCTCAACAATTGGCTCTTGAGAGGATTAGGGAGTCTCCAAGACATAGATGTGATAACCATAAGGATATCTACTCTGTTAAGGAATCCTTCTCAATGCCCATGGATGATGGTACGCGTGACTCTCCACCTAAGATTAAATTTGCTGGTATTAATAAGAAAACCTCTTTAGTTAAATCTATTGTTTGTGAATATGAGAGGTTAGATTGTACCATCAATGAGCTGGGTGGGGTTGGGAATTCTATCTCACCAATGATCTAGAGCCCGTTAAGGTTTCTAGCATATTTGACACTCTATCTAAGTCTCCGCCTCTGAATGTAGACTCGATTGAGCCATGTGTGACTAAGGATACCCATGGGGAGGAGGGAATCCCTCTCCCCACCCATCCCCTTGATGATGTGACTCTTACCTCCCCTGTGATTAACAATGGTGCTGATGCAGACTATGCCTTTTTCAAGATCATTACTGCTGACCCATTTGTTGGCAAACCCACCCCTGATGACATTCCTACTATCTTGAGTTTGGGCATCTTTGATGAGCCTACTAGTGTTGAATTTTGTGAGTCTGTAGTAGAGGCCGAGTTGGCCTCTAACTTCTCAGTTGCAAGTGGGGAGTACTCCTACTATGAAGGTGAAAAAGGAGGAGACTTTGAGGATATGGATAGTGATGAACCTAATCCACGACCTAGGAGAAAGACAGGACAACCTAAAGGATCTAAGAATAAAATCTCTCCTATTCCCAAGAAGATTGCTGGGAAGTCTGATTTTCCCAAGTGCTTCAACAGTTTTAGAATTGCCAAAGAGTCAAAATAATTATGCTATTATTGATGAAGAACATCTTGTGGAACTTTTGAGGAATTGAATCCTCTAACAGGAAATACATCATCAAGAGAATCCTTAACTAGCATAGGGATGTTTATTTGGTTATGTTGTAAGAGGTGAAAGAAATCAATTTCACCTTAGAAGTGAATCTGGATTTCATCTAGAGAGATGCTATCAAATTTTTTACCAAAAATGATAAAGGGAAATAAGGGATTGTGTTGCTAATCAATGCTAAATGGAGAGACTCCATTCTTAGCTTTCTTCATTCTCCATGTAATAAAGAGGTTTGGGTCTCTCTCAAGGCAAGCAACTCTATCTTTGGATTCTACACTGTTTATGCTCCCAATGATTATAGAGATAGGTCAGAACTATGGAAATTCTTGTGCATGACCCTTTCTAATATCCTAGCTTGGATTTTTTGGTGGGGGGTTCAATATGATTGAGAATCAGGTTGACAAGATGGGTGGGGTTCTCTTGGAATGGAAAGGTGGTGAAAGTTTTTGCTAGGATAGGATGAATAGCATGAGGAGACTCTTTGACCCTCTTGAAGGCTTGAGACATGTCTACAAAGGGATTTGGTTCACATGGTGTAACTACAAAAAGGTCGTAGTAGGATCTATTGTAGACTTGATAGGTTTTATGCTGACAAGGATTTCTTCTCCTTTACTCTTGATAGTTAGGGAAACTTTGTGGTGGTATGGTCTATCTTTCTCTCTGATCACCATCCTATTGTTGCACACTTTTATCTGAGAGATATCACTCCACCCCAAATTATCAATAATGAGAAGTTAATGGTTAATGTCAAGCTTTTGGAAGACCAGGATTTTTTTTTGTCATCTTCATTATTAGATAGCTCAATAAGTGGAATAATGACCCACAATCTCACATTATAAGGTGGACTAAAAATGTTAGTAGTTGGCAGTGCTTTCTTAAGACTGTTGGGAAGAGAAAAAAAAAAGATCTTAGATACTCGGAGAGAATCATCTTGGATAACCTACATAATATTGAAGAGTTGAACCAAAAGGATCCAATTAACCTTAATCTATCTCACTTAGTGGTACAGATAAGAGACAACCTGAGGAGAAATCAACACTCTAAGGTGCATGGGGATATGACTAGAGCCAGGGTACATTGGTTGCAACATGGTGATAACGGGACTAAATTTTTCTTTAATCTCCTTAAACAAAACCATCAAAGAGAGAAAGTGGATAAACTATGGGTTGATGGTAAAGAGATTTCTAAATTAGATGAAATTAAAGAGGAATTCCTATTTTTCTATCAAAAGTTGTTTTCTTGTGAAGACTCACCCTTTTCCTATAATTCCAGAGAGATGTGTAGGAATCTAATCCCTAAATGTATTGCTGAAGATGATAGTCAAGCGCTTAAGAGGCCTATCTCGATGGAGGAAATTAAAAGGGTCATCATGACCCCTTAAAGATGACAAAGCCCGGGGCTCAGATGGACTCCAGAGATTACTTTAGTGGTGAATATTTGCCAATGGCAATTTTTTCACGTCGGCCATGTCAGAAATGGCGAATATTTTTTACGGACAAAGGGTGGCCATGTCGACAAAACATTATCAATTTCTGTCAAAGTCACGGCCCGATCACCATATGTTTTATGCAATTAAATGTTTCTATGCGATGATTTTGCCAATACAATATATGGTGGACACACGGTAAATTTAATTCTTTCACCTACACTCTCCGAGGTTGCCTTAATAGATGACCTTAATTCGCCTATAGGCATGTGAATATTTGTTAGCCAGGGGGACCCAATTCACCTGACATCTTGCCGATGCATGTCTCCATTCACCCCAACTTTTGCCAACTATATTGTATTCGCCTATTATTTGGATGACCTATAATTGCCTCAAAAATTACATTATTTGTATTTGGAGGACCTATAATCGCCTCGAAAATTACATAAGTTGTGTTATAGTTACACGGGATTTGCCAAATATTTGTATACCATATAAAATTCTCACAGAATTTGCCATATAAGTATTGGTATAAATACATACAAAGATCAGATCTATCTCAACACAATCTGATGGGTTCTAGGCTCTGAATTTTGATCAATAGTGAAGTTTTAGACCAAGGAAAATTATTGTTGTTGACTGCATTCACGACTGCTAGTGACCTAAAGCCTAAAGGTCACTAGCAGTCATATTTTTGAAGTGGTATATTATATATTATAGTCTATTATTGATTCTTCAACAAATTGATATTTTTTTGGCAGCCTTTATTTCATTGGAGATGTTGAACAGGAAGAGGGGTAGGAAACCTGAATGTGAGGAAGACTAGGAGAGGCCAACAAAAAGCAAAACGTTGTCTTCATACTTTGGTATTGGAAAAGATTGTGGTGAAAATCAGAAATATACATCATCACAAGTACAAGTACAAAATTCGCCATCTACTGCATGTTGAAGACAGTGGCGAACTTGATATCTCAGATCAGGATGATCTTGAAGAAGATTATCTAGTAGATACGCAAGTTAGCCAGAATGATATAATCGACTTGGGTGATAATGCCATTGATGATAATGCACAGAAGAGGAAAAGAAAAGCCATATCAAAAAAGGGTGAACCACAATCAAAAAAGGATTAGGAGTGGGATATGTCAGTGAGGAATTTTCAAATTAATTGGGCATCAAAGTATCCATTCATTGAACCAGTGGAGAATCCAATCGAAGGGGAGCCTCCAATAGAATGTAGGTGTAAGATTTGTACTTGGAAACATAACAAGGAAATTAGGTTGTAGCTAAAATTTGACACCATAGAAAAGCATATGGGTAAAGTTTATGAAAAACAAATGATAGATGGGGTTGAAAAATCAGTGATAAGATGGAAAACAAAGGAGGAATGTAAGCATGTGAGGAATACTGAAGAGTATTATTTTTATGAGAAAATACAGATGAAGCCTGTTGAAGTTAAAGGTTCTATTAAATCTATTTTTGGAAAAGCAATGCAAATAGAACAATTGGGAAAAAATGTTTAGTTAAGCGTTGTTTTTTATATTTTGAGCAGAGGGCATGCTATGACAGATTTTTCATCAATTAGTGGTTTATTACACTTTTTGAAAGTTCCTAACTATCCTAATAGACACTGGTCAGTAAACAGTGGATGGGAATGGGCAAGTTGTTTTGCTAAGGTTGAAAAAGAAGATGTAAAGGAAAAAATAAGAGAGTCAAACTTTATTGCATTTTCTTTAGACGAAGTTATGACAGTAGACAATACTTCATGTGTATGCATGCATGTTTATACTGTAGAGAATCATACCCGCCAATCTCATCTACTATCTGTTTCTAAAATTAAGGAGAGTGTGACAGCAAAAAATTTATTTCAACTAGTAAAGAGAAGTTTAATTGAATATGGAGGTATGGATGACATGACGGTAGCCAAAAAATTGGTTTGTGTTGGAGTAGATCGAGCTTCAGTAATGCAAGGTCATAGGAATGGTCTTTGTACAAATATTGAAACTTCATTTGCATCATACATTACTGCAATTCACTGCATGGCTCACTGAATGAATCTAGCTTCTGGAATTGTGAGCAAGTGCCCTTCGGTTAAAAAAATTGAAATTTTAATTAGAGAGCTCTACTCACACTTCTATTGAAGTCCCAAGCGATTTATGGAATTTCAACACTTTGCTGATGGAATAATTGATGGGAACAAGCTTCTCAAGGATAATGATACCAAATGGATCTCTTTGGATGGTCCAGCGCATCGAGTGTTTTTAGAATATCCATCCTTGATTGGACTATTTCACACAACTCACAACGAATCAGATCAACCAAAATTTCCTAAACTTCTTAGCAGGTTAAGTAATTTAGAGACACTCTTAACTTTAGCAGCTCTTCTGCCCATGCTAGAGGAAATGAGGAATATTATGAAGGCTGCCCAAAAAAGAGCTCTGTATATTGCAGAATACACTATGCTACGTAAGATGACATGCATGACCCTTGACAATCTCTATTGAAATCAACCAACACTATCTAATGAAAAATTTGTTAAGTGGCAGACACTGACAGATTTGAACAATCCTGATAACTTTTTATAAATTGGTGTAGATAGGGAGGTATGTGTCAATGTATGCGGAGTTGAGATACCAATGCACTTCTATGCCATAGTTGACCTCAAGGAACCAAGAAAGCGCCCTAGGAAGCAACTAGAAAGAGTTACAAGGGAAGATTTCAACAAGATTGTTGAGACTATAATTACTTCTGTGAAGAAAATTGTGTATGATCTTTTCTCAGAAATTAGAAGCAGATTGCCTCCTGACAACCTACTCGAAGCCATGTCTATCATGTTTCCTCATTATTGGAGCCTCAATAGTGTAGCCGATTTTTGAAGTAAGCTAATGAATTTGATAAAACAATTTTGTATATCCAAAGAGTTGAATGGAGTAACTATAAATGGAATATTAGATGAAACTCATCTTTGAGAGCAATCATCTCATTTTGCATACACTAGAGAGAACAATATGTCAAAATGGAGAACCCCCACGAAGAGGGATCAGTAACAAGGCTTTGGAAAACTATAGCTGAGAACAAAATGTTGTGTGATTCAATGCCAAAATATGTGAAGCTTGCTGATTTATGTCTTACCATGATATTGGGTTCAGTGGAAGATGAGAGAGTTTTTAGTGCTTTGGGGTTCCTAAAATCAAAGCTAAGAAACAAAGTAGACAAAAATTTGGAAAATTCCTCGAGGCTCTATACATCTAGGTATGATGTCCACACCTTTCCTTATGATAGGGCACTGCAAATCTGGAGGTCCAAATGTGAAAGAAGAGGTTTGGGCAACACTTCAAACTAAAGTGCCAGTGGGACTATTGCCCCATGTACTGGACCATCACCTACTAGTAGCATTGAGATGTAGTTCGGTGAAGGTATGCAGTCTCTGAGTGAAGAAACTCAAACCACAGACAAGAATCAAGAAAGCTTTGAATTTGATCAGGATGAATGGCAACTGTAAGAGATTGGTATTTATTAATCTTATTACTATATCTCATCATTCATATTACAAAATCATATTACTTTTTGCAATTAGAATTTAATATTGATTTGTAATTGTATTTTTCAACTTTCTATTTCTAGATTTAAAATAGCATAATAAAAAAAAAACCATAATGTGTTTATTGATACAAAGATGTTTATTGTTTATTTATACATGTTTGAGTCTCAAATCTGTGTGATACATTTTAGAACCATATGATACAATTCATCTAATAGTAATACACATGTCGAGAACTTAGATTTTCATTAATTCTTTCAAAATATAGCGATATGATACAATTCATTCAATAGTAATACACCAATCTGTGTGATTCTCCATGAAAATTGCAAAACTAAATACAAAGTTTCAGAACCCTTTGCAAATGACCCTGAATTCCCTTTTATAGAAACAAGAGAGCAAACACAACTCCTGTGTGATTCTCCAATGTCCATGCAAAAGTGAATACAAAGTTTCAGAACCCTTTGCATATGACCCTAAATTCCTTTTTATAGAAACAAGGGAGCAACAACAGCTTCAAGTCAAATTGCAAGTTTGCAACATGTGAAGATTGAGCATCAAAATCAGAAACTCAACACATATTTATATGGCCATCATAGGCCTTATTAACAATTTAACATTTGCTACATGTTTGATGTCTCCTGTTCAAAAAATAGAGTTCAAAATTAAATATTAATTCGCACCATGAGTCATGACAAATTAAACATAGATAATAGTAGTGCCTAAAACCTACTAATCAAAAATAGAGAAATGCATAAATTTCAAAGCATGGGAGAATTTGAGAATACAAATTTACTGGCTAAAGTTTTGCACTATGCATCATAGATTCATAGGCTGGATTAGCAAAATAGCAATAGCGAGTGCTGTTTTTTTCCTATTCATAAAATTGATTCATAGGCTAGATTAGCAAAATAGCAATAGCGAGTGCTATTTTTTTCCTATTCATAAAATTGATTCATAGACTGGATTAGCAAAATAGCAATAGCGAGTGCATCATAGATTCATAGGCCGGGTTAGCAAAATAGCAAACAGAAAGTACATAAAACCTTGAAATTAATCGTAAAAGAAGAAAATTGTGCAATACATACTATGATTCTTAAGAATTATGTGCCAGCTTTTGTAGGGTGCTCCACTCTTCGTCTGATGGAAGGTCAAAATTCTGTAAACTATAAAAAGTAAACTCCAACTCCATCAAATTTCCATATTTAGAAGATTTACTTGACATCACTATTTCATCCAATACCGAATTTAGAGTTGTAAATAGTTGGATGAATTCTAGAAAGATTTGGGGAGTTGTGTCCTTTGGAAGCAATTCTAAATCAGACTTCATTTTTATCTCCATTCTTTTGTTGAAAGCTTCTTCTCCAATGAATTTATTTGATGTGTCAACAGGGTTAGGCAAACCAAGTTTAATCAAATTATTTTTCTTTTCTTGCAGCTTCAATATCTTTTTTTCACAACTTTCCATAACTTATGTTGTTTCCCTTAGCTTCTGGCATTTTTGAATTATAGATGATGTCTTAACTATGGCATAAATGCGGCTCTTAATTCCCTTCGATGCCAAGTAGCTATAACTGGAATTGTAGACTACTTTTAGAATCTTTTTTTCCATATCCTCTTTTGAATAAACATGTGTGCTCTTCTCATAGTGCCCTTTGATTTTTACATAAATTAGTCTCATACTTTCAGTCAATTGAAACCATTCACACAACTTCTCACTCTTCTGCATTATTTGCCGCCAAATGTTTTCTTGTATATACTTCATTGTATTTTTCATATTATCCTTCAATCTATCCTCCAGAGTTTTTATTTTATCATTTGCATTGTGCGGGTCTTCTTTCATTTGTGCACATTTTTTTCTTTCTTCCTCTACTTCCTCTTGCAAATATTTTTCTTTTTCATTCCCATGATCCAATAGGTCCTGTAATTTTCTCATTTTTGTGGCAGCGGACTCATAACTTTTGTATAATTTTTTAAAACTGTCTTTTTCCTCAATAGTTTTTTTACTACTTTTAGCTAGTTTTTCTGTCACGTTCTTCAATTCTGCATCCATCTTCTCCTGCTCTGCAATTTCTATTGCAGAGCCCGAATTTTTTATCCTTTCTTGTAAATCATTACACTTGCTATCTGCTGCTTTCCTTCTTGATTTTTTGTTTTCCAGGTCTGCCTGTAACTTTTCTATTTGTTTCTCCAGTTTATTTTTTCTCTCTCCACCTTTAGTAGTGAAGTGTAGACCACTTTGTTAGTCCTTTTTGACACACTAATTTTATCCACATCATGTACTTTGGAAAAATCCATTTGGAGGGTTCTAACTTGAAATTGAGAGGGATCTATCTGACTATGTGGTGGATTTTTACCTTTAGATGGTGTCGGGGGCATAACAACCATGAAATCCATCATATCTTTCTGTGGGTCATATGTAGGAAGTACCCCATTCCTTGCAGGTTGTTCGTTTAAAACTTCAGACATAGAAACCCTATGAAATGTTGTCTTTTTTTCTTTATTTGCTTTTGTTGTGTGTTCATATTTTTCATAGTAACCACGAAATTGAAAATTTGGGCTTGCTGAAGCAATTGATTGTTTGAAAGGTCACATAGGAATACCATAGGCTCTAGCTCCACTTATTCCTATGGTTTTAACTAATGCTTGACTAGGATTACCAACAACAGTTCCTGATGCTATCCCACTCCCACTGACACTTTTATGTGTAGTTTTCATAGTCTTTTGAGGTGTGTGATCTAAAGTTGCAAATGACTGATTTGTAGTGTCAGTGGCACTTGATATAGTACTTTCAATAGTAAGAGATTGAGTATCTACCTCTAGTGGCCTCTTGCGAGAGATATTTTGTTGTTGCCCTTATCCAGCACCAAGACAACTAGTATCAGTAGTAGTACCCATGCCAACCCCACCAATCACAGCGGCACTTGACTGAACAATAATAGGAATACTATCCCTAGATTCCCCACCAGTGGCAGTGGCACTTGATTCACCACCAATGGGAATACCATGATGTGGTGGTGGTTGTAGATTTAAACCTGAAACAAATGTAGGTGGACCCTAAGGGTAATGAGTAGTACTTATCCATGATGAATTTGAAGAATCAAGTCCAATGACTGGTTTAAAATGATCTTTTGATTTTGACTGTGATGGAAGTTGTACCTGAAGTGGATACCAAATGCCCTCTCCTCTGGCACCTAGACCGCCACCTTCAAAACCCATTTTTTCCACAAGGTCTGCCCCTTTGCTATATTTTTCTTTCATGGACTCATTGACTCCACCTAATATTTTTGGGACTGTAGTAGTTGTTGGAGGGGGCTCAATGGCAACCTCATGCTCATCATCTTCAGACCTGCCATGCTCCATATCCCACATTTTGCTAAACTTTGCATCCTTGTCAATGTCTCTCAAATTATGCACTTGTTTGTGGTTCACCGAGATTCTTCCTCATAGTCCAAAAATCATTTATTTTGGTTTGATTCTAATAATTCTCTTTACATTCATGCAAAATTGATTTGGGAATAGATTTCTTAGATGGATTAGCAGATTTAAGGTAGAAATTGTAGGACCTCCTATTTTGGATGCCCTGGCCCTCCTCTGTTGTCCTCTATGTGTGCATTTGCAATGCCATAATTTGTGATGAAATTTCTTCTGTTGAAATGTTATTGTTAGCTACAATTTTCTCCATCTCTTTTCTAACCTCATCCCAAGAGTCCATGTTTCTAAGCTTTTCTAGCAATGGTTTACTTTCATGTTGACATAATGCTAAAGAGTTCCAATTTTTCTTAAGCCTTGCTTGAACTACACTGATTGGATCATACTGCCAGAGACCCTCATCACCAAAGTTAAAAACTGTCAAAAACTGATTTGCCACATTGAATGCTTTTCTCTCAAATGTGAACCCTCCACATAATAAAGGCAAGGAAGGAAACATTCTCTTCTTTTGTTGACCATGGAAATACCTATCTGTGCTCTCCAATTGCCGTACATACTCTAATGCAAATACCCTCTCTATCACATGTATTGGAAGTCTGTATGGTTTTACTGCCGATCCGTAAAACCTTAACAAAGTGAATTCTTCCAAGAAGAACCAGTCAGCCAATTCTATTTGACTTCCGAGTTGAATGCAATCTCTACAAGACATAGGCAACCTAGGCATTGGAGTTCTTATAATTTAATTATACATTGGTGCCAAAAAGAAGTCTACAAAATGGTTGTTCTTTCTGTTATCATACATCCTTATCTTTCGTGTCCAATCATATATTGGACACTCTGTTCTCTTCCCAGTCTTCTCATAAATCTTATAGCTCACTATTTGAAGCTTGTTGGTCTCGAACATTGCATGATACTTGGACAGAAGGAGATAACACAAGTAGGATGGGAACCCAAATGTCTTACAGGAACCTTTTTTGATCATTAGTAATTGTTTTTGCATGGATTTTACAATGTGCTCAATAAAATTATATCTTACTGGATCACATGCATAATGGATTTTATAAATCATTTCAAGAAGGCTTGCACCCACTTCCCTAACATTTTCCAATCCCAGGCAAAATGACAGCAAGGAAATAGTATCCCCAACCCATGGAACAAAAATGTTAGAATCATAAGGAGGCTTATGATTCTGATCCAACACAGTACCAGTACCACTCTTTATTAGAGCTTTGATAAATGAATCTCTGTGACTTGGATCGAGACTCTCATAATTCCCTACCAGCTTTTCAAGGTCAATTTGGACGTTTTGAGTTTTGGGCTTCAAATCCTAGGTTCACCAAAGGAGCAAATTCTCCCTCGTTTATGGATAGAATTTCATCTTTTGTTTTTTTATTGACAATTGATTTTTTATCTTCATCATAATTTTTGGTGCAAACCATGACAAAATCAAGGAAAAGGAATACTTCAGGTAACACCATGCTTCCCAATCCAACATCCCACGATGCGATTTTATTTGTTTTTTGTTTTAACATTGGGTTGAAAACAGTAAATTTTGGCCTGGATGCATCTGCCACCTTACTAGACAATGTATATCTAATATCTATGATACACTTTTTACCATGGATAGCAGGGTCATAAATATCATGGTATTCATCAATGAAACCTGGTGTTTTAACCAGTTCAGTTGGGTAGATTTTGTTTTTCACTTGGCTTCTTGTTGAACTATTGCTTCCCGTTTTCCCCATCACTATTATTGTTAATAATTCAAAATAATGCTAGATAAAAACCTCAAAATGCTAACCCTCAAATTGGACCACAAGATTACCAAATGCAAAAAAGGCGGGATGTAGGTGTTCTAGATTTTACCCAGAAATTGGAATTTCTATTTCACTAGATTGGCTCAGACAGTCTCTATTGCAACTTGTATTCCTCAATCTAGTAGTTATTTCTGAATCTCCCTCGATTTACAGGTTTGTCCATGAAAAGAAAGACGATTATGATTTACGAGTCTCTTATTTTGAAAAATCTGAAAAGTAGAAAAGTAAAACCTAAAGGGAAAAATATCTAGAATCATGTTGTAATTTTATTAATTACTATTAATAACTATTCGAAGCCGAAGGACAAAACATTCATTACTTCAGTATAAATTCTGAGGATATTATGAATTATGTTGAATAAATACTAAGGACATTAAATATAATACGTTCAATTCCAGGCGATGTTCTCCCAAATGTGTTCACTTCCCACATTCGGGCCGAAATCCACCCTAAGTCGTTGATCTTAGCTCATCCAATGGACGAGGGACCCCAAGGTACCTATTGTGACTTTACGGGTCTATTTAATAATTTTAAACTTCAGCCCGAAAAAGTTCTTTATAGACTTAATTATATTTAATTAAATTTAAAATGTTTCAATTCCAGGTGAAGTTCTCCCAAATGTGTTCACCTCCCACATTCAGGCCGAAATCCACCCTAAGTCATTGATCTTTTCTCATCCAATGGACGATGGTACCTGTTGTAAGTTGTCATGGGTCCCATGACTTCTGCCAGTTTTTCAGGCACGTCACCATACTCATGTCACTTTTTTGGACAAAGTTCTCAGAAAGATGTTCACTTCCCACATTTGCCCCAAAATCCACCCTAAGCCGTTGACCTTTATTCATCCAACGGTTGATGGTACCTGTTTTCAAATGTAGTGGGTCCCATGACTTCTGCCATTTTTCTGGCATGTCACCATACTCAGACACGTGTCACTTTTCAGGTTTGATTTTTAAGTCTATTTAATCATTTTAAACCTCCGCTCGAAAAAAAGCTTTATAGAAAATTATATTTAATTAAATTTAAAATGTCCAATTTCGGGTGAAGTTCTTAGAAAGGTGTTCAGTTCCCACATTCAGGCCAAAATCTACCGTAAGCCGTTGATCTTTGTTCATCCAACGATAGTCGGGTCAATGGTACCTGTTTTCAGATGAAGTGGGTCCCACAACTTTTGCCATTTTTCTGGCACGTTACCATACTCGTGTCACTTTTCGGGTTTGTTTTTGAAGTGTATTTAATCATTTTAAAATTCCGCCCGAAAAAGACATTTATAGTCTATAGACTATAGACTTAATTATATTTAATTAAATTTACAATGTTCAATTTCAGGCAAAGTTCTCACAAATGTGTTCACTACCCACATTTGGGCCGAAATCCACCCTAAGCTGTTGATCTTTGCTCATCCGACGGATGATGATACCTATTGAGAACTTGAGTGTTGTCAGATGTCGTCGGTCCCATAATAAGAGACATTTAAATTTTAAAGATGTGCAAACTGTAATAGTTTGAGATAACTATTAAATATAATGTTAATATTTTTTTTTGATCGATAAAAGGCCGAAGCCAAAATTTTATTATTATTTTATAAAAAATTTTACATCTCCATTCAGTGTGGGCACCGGTAGGAAAGAATGGAGATAAGAAAACCTCCGGTCTAGCCCAGATCCCTTCTGGGATCAGATAATATAACCAACTGTACAATTTTACAAATCCTCATCAGAGGTAGGAGGCTGACATAATAAGACATTTTAGATTCTTTCTGTACATTAAATCTTTCAGCACTTTCCGGTTGAATCCATCATCCACTCATTGATAAATCCACAAAAGCATCGAGTAATGACTTCTGACCTGTTTCCCAAATCTGCAAGACCTTATAGCAACATACTTTGCCAGACTGTTAGAAGCATAGTAAACATAATAAATTGCAGTAACCATATAATGAATAGTTACGTCTTTCTGTTAAGTAAGAGGATTATAGCATGGATATCCCTTAGCTTGAAACCACCTTAACCTTTTGGGTTTCAATTTAAGAGATTATCCAGGCTACAATTCTACCTACTAATGGAAAGGATCAATTTATTTCAGATTCATAATTACTTTTAACTCTGCAGATATCAGATTCTCCCAAACATAAGCATTTTCATATGTATCTGTATGTGTATTTAAATGCCAAAATGCAAAAAAACTATCAATGAATCTGCTAGAATCATTAGAATATACAGATGAACCCAGAAATCAATATGCCATGAGAAAGGAGTGAAACAACATAAGGGCAGAGGGTCTGTTCAGATGATTACTTCAATAGAGCTTACTAATTAACTAAAACCATGAAAATTCAGAGTTAACTACTACCCCCCACCACATAACTTCAACAAAAGACCTGCTGACCGTTCATCTATCAATAGAAAGGAACCGAATGGACCCAACATTATATATACAGGGTGTCTCAAACCGAAACCAATCGAATGTTAGGCTGTTCTTAAGGATCCCCTACTTTCCAGCAATCCATGACACAGAGATCAGAAATTACTATCCCAGTTTAACCACAAGGCATGAATCCAAAAATAGGATAATTATCAACTATAACCGATATGCATAATCTTAAAAAACCGAATCTCAAAAAATCATAAACCAAAGCTCAACGACACAAAGACAGGCAGACCCAGTTCGCCATTGCCATAAGAAAGGAGTGAAACAACATAAGGACAGAGGGTCAATCCTGAAGTTTACATCAATAGAGCTTACAAATTAGCTGAGACCATGAAAATTCAGAGTTAACTACTACCACCCACCACATAACTTCAGCAGAAGACCTGTTAACCATACATCTATCGATTGAAAGAAACCGAATGGACCCTACATTATTTATACAGGGTATCTCAAAATGAGACAGATCGAATGTTAAGCTGTTCTTGAAGATCCTCTAATGTCCAGCAAACATGACAATGAAACCAGAAATTACTGTCCCAGTTTGACCACAAGGCATGAATCCAAAATTAGGGTTATTATCAACAATAACCGAAATGCATAATCATAAAAGCTGAATATCTACAAATCATAAACCAAAGCTCAAAGACACAAGACCTATCAGACCTTGAATGCCAATGAAAGAAATGATATACACCTTAATAGAGACTGTACCTTCGCAGCCCAGAATCCACATAATTCATATATCATTCATAGGAGGGATGACCTGCACGAGCCGGTACAGAGAGACCAGACTACTACCAAACACCCTCCTACACTACTAAAACACCCCTTGCACTCACTCACAGTCTTGGTAGTCAAGGGAACAGTTAGATACAAGAATCATATGTGAAGGTTCAAATATGTATATATATAAATATATATATTTATGTATATATATGTACTCATAAATATATAAATTCTGTAATTATATATGTATATATGTGTGTATGCAAATGTGTAATATTCTATTTATTCCCATGCATACCCGCACATATACATATATGTATGAGAATATGGATGTATGTATATATATATGATTGTATATATATACACATATCTATATATATGAATATATATATATATGCATATATTTATATATGTGAATACATCATGTAACATAAATCAATCCGATGAATATGGGATTGACTATAAATATATACATATCTATATATGTGAGTACATATATATATATATATGTATCTATATATATATATATATATATGAACCTTAGAATGCCAATGTACTGATAAAAGGTGGTTGTGGCCTCCCACCTAGAGCATCTAAATGTGAATAATGGAGAGCACTAGAAGAGGAGTGATTTGAAGGGGGGGCACGGCCAAAACTTAATCCGTGAGACTATCCTTCCTAAAAACATACGAATTATCGTCTGCCCCTAAATTGGCTAACTTGTCAGCTGCAGAATTGCCTTCCCTATAAATATGATTAACCGAAGTTTCCTCAAAGTATTTGATCAAATCCAGAATGCTTTTTAATTCCGCCTTCAATTTCCAGTTTGATACATCCCTGGTCCTGACTGCATTTATGGTTAACGACGAATCCCCCTCTATTTCTAAATATTTAATCTGGAGTGACTTGGCTAAAATCAATCCCTCCCGCAGAGCAGAAAACTCAGCCACGTTATTCGAAGCCAAGCCAATAGGCTTATTTAAGCTAGCAATTAGAACACCGTTATCTTGATGAATAGTGCACCCTATACCAGCTAAACCAGGATTCCCACGAGAGGCACCATCGAAGTTTAGCTTGGCCCAGCCCTTTCGAGGGAGAACCCATTTTGTTAGCTTTCTATCTATCTCAGCCTGCTTACCTCCTCTCCCAATAAACGGGGGGATTATCAGACCCCTCCACTTGGCACGAAGAACCTCATCCCATCTGGTTAAATTAATAGACTTTTCCTGTACATGTCTAAGTCTATTATTGATTTTCTCCACAATTGTTGCCTCGATCTTATTTAGAAGGGATTCTACCCTCAATCTTGATTCTTTAAAGATCCTCCTATTTCTCTCCTTCCAAATTTCCCAAATGAGAATTGCCGGCGCTATTTGCCACACTAAGTGATAAATATCCTTTGAATGGGGAGGTTGCCAACTAATCAGCCATTCTGAAATGTCCCTAGGCCTCGGAGTTGGCCATCCGAGGCTTGAACAAAGCCAATCCCAACATATCTGACTGAAACTACAATTTAGAAGCAAGTGATCCACATTTTCTTCCTCGGATTCGCAAAGAGGGCATCTCGATGGACCCATGAAACCAAATTTTAAGAACCAATCTGATGTAAGAATCCTCTTTTGGGAAGTGGCCCATGAGAAGATACCAGCTTTGGGGAGACCCACGTTATTCCAGCAAAGGCTAATCGGAATAATAGGATTGGTTGCAGCTCTTCTGCAATTCAAAAGTGAGTAACCTTCTTTGACTTTATAAATGCCCAAAGAACTACCTGCCCAAATGATCCTGTCTTTCCCACTATGTAGTGAAAAATGCCTATGCCTCAAATTATTCCAGAGGATTTCCTTGTTAGCATTTGTTAAGTTCAACTCATCAAGGGGTTTCCACTCCCAGCCCAAAGCGGGGTCATCGGAAATAGGCTTGATATAATCCTTAACAAACCTACCCCTGATCGATTGGCAAAGTTCTATACCTTCATCGCTTATTCTTGACTTGTCTAGGGCTGGATAACCCCCCCACGAGTCTTCCCAGAACAATGCCTCAGATCCTTCTGCAATGTCCCAAGTAAGATAATCTCTGATCACCTCTCTACATTCTATCATGAAATTCCAAACTTTGGATCCCTTTGGCAATATTTCCGTCCTTAGTATACTATCAGGATTGGAATTAGTGAGGTATTTAGCTTTGAGGATCCTTACCCATTTAAGATCTGGTTCCAAGAACATTTTCCAGACTAACTTCGCCCCCAGAGCCATGTTTTGAATCCTCAAATCTTTGATGCCAGCTCCCCCTCTATCGATTGGTTGGCAAATTTTATCCCACGAGATTAACGCAAATTTCTTTTTGTCTGAGTTCATATTCCAAAAGAACTTCCTCATCTTTCTAACCAATTCTAAATGAGCACCTTTGGGTAGTTGCTGACATGACATTTGGAATATCGGTATAGCCGCCATAACAGCTTTTAGTAATGTAATCCTCCCAGCTGAAGATAGACATTTGTTTTTCCAAGATACCAACCTAAGATCCATCTTTTCAAGGATTCCTTTCCATAATGCTTTAATATTATTTCCCTTATCCATCGGAATCCCAAGATATTTACAAGGAAGTTTTCCTTTATCGAACCCTAATATATTACAAATATCTGTCTCTACATTCTGTGAGGTGTTAAAGAAGAAGATTTCCGATTTATTCTTGTTCACTTCCTGACCAGAAGCTAATGCATAAATGTCAAGAATCCTTTTGAAAGCCATGGCTTCAGACCTATTCGCACATCCCATCAGCATTGTGTCGTCAGCAAACTGCTGGTGGGTTATGGCCTCCATTCCATTAGTAATTTTAATGCCTTTGATAATTTGATTTATCCGAGCACTAGATATGATTCTCCCAAGGCCCTCTGCCATTATGATAAATAAGAAAGGGGATAAAGGATCTCCTTGTCTTATCCCTCTAGATATCTGGAAGAAGCCAGCAGGGGATCCATTTATAAGAAGCGATACCCTGGGAGATGAGATGCATTCGAAGATTAAATTGATCCATTGTTTCGAAAAACCAAAGGATTCTAAGCATTTGCACAGAAATCTCCAATCGACTCTATCGTAAGCCTTCTTAATGTCTAGTTTGATCATCATAGCCGCTGATCGATTCTGTTGTAACGAGTGCATGACTTCTTGAGCAATAATGATGCCATCAAAGATAGATCTACCTGGTACGAAACCTGTCTGTTCCTCAGAAATTATGCACGGAAGGATGCCTTTCAGTCTATTCGCTAAAATTTTAGTAAAAAGTTTGTAAATAGTGTTGCATAAGGAGATAGGTCGAAAGTCTTCAAAATTACTTGATTCCTCCTTCTTTGGAATCAAGGTAATGAAAGTGTTGTTGATCTCTCTTAAAATACTCCCTGAGTTTCTAACCGCTTCCAATGCTTCCACAACCTCCTTGCCAATAATGTGCCAGCATTTTTGAAAAAAGCAAGCGGGAAAGCCATCCGGGCCGGGAGCTTTATCAGGATTAAGCTGCCCCAATGCTAATTTAACTTCTGATTCAGAGAATTTGTTGTTGAGCGCTTTGTTTTGGTTTTCAGTTATAATCTTAGGAATATTCCTAAGCAAAGTTAAATTGGCATCTTTAGGAGATGATTCCGAACTGAACAGGGTTCTGAAATGATTTACCGCTTCAGTAGTTATATCCTTTTGATCTTCCAGAATTGTACCATTATTGCTCATGATCTTGAGGATGCTGTTCGTGTTCCTCCTTATTTTTGTACTGTTGTGGAAGAACTTAGTGTTCCTATCCCCATTTTGAAGCCAATTCTCCCTAGACTTCTGTTTTCAAAATACTTCTTCTTTTGTTAACGTATCCTCATATTTCCCGAGAAGCTCCTTTTCTTTGAGGAAGCTATCCTGATCCATTCCAAGTCTAAACAATTTTTCATTGAGATCAGCAATTTCTTTTTCTAATGATATTTTGGTTTCAAAAATGTTTCCGAAAACTTCATTATTCCATTTCAATAACTTACTCTTGAGATGTTTCAGCTTATTTACCAGGCAAAACATCTTTGATCCCTGGAAGCTTACCTCAGACCACCACTTGGAGACGAGATCATAGAACTCTGGATTTTGCATCCACATTTTTTCAAACTTAAAAGGGCAACATCGCTGTGTAGCCTCTCCCTCAATATTAAGAATAACAGGATAGTGGTCAGATCCTGAAGATGGGAGAAGCGAAGCTGATAGATTGACCGCTAAATCACTCAAGTTCCCCCTAAAAAGGAATCTGTCTAATCTCTCAGCAATTTGTGTAAATCTTGATCGTCTATTGTACCAGGTATACACACCATTACTAGTTTCTATATCTATCAGGTTGTTATGAGCAACCCACTCTCTAAAGTCCTTTAAGGACTGCGGTTCCCTACGAATGCCACCCTTTTTTTCTGATAAATTCAGGATGGCATTGAAGTCCCCTCCTAAAATAACAGGGGATGAGATATCTAGCCCCATCATAAATGAGATTTCTGACCAAACCCTTCGCTTTCCGACATCCGGGATAGGGCCATAAATGTTTATTAGGGTGAATGTGAGATTACTATGCTTGCTAGTAACCTTCCCTAATAGCCAATTTCTATTACCTGCTAAGGGAAGGAAATTAATATTCCGTGGATTCCAAATTATTCCAATACCACCAGAAGCACCCCTGGCTTCCACAAATTCACAGCAAAGAAGACCTAATTTCCTTTTAAAAGCCTCAGCTTCAACCTGGGCTAATTTAGTTTCTTGTAAGAGAACGATATCATGTTTCCATTTTGTAATGTTGTGTCTTATTAGACGCTGTTTGTTAGGGGCATTCATGCCCCTAACATTCCATGAAGAGATTTTCATGGGGCCGTGGGAAGGCCCTTCCCCTTCCTAGCATCAAAGAAGGCAGTTAACTTGCCTTGGTCTTTTGCATTTCCATCCTGCAGTCTTAGTTCGTTCAAAGATTTCCTGCCTCTACTTTTCGCTTCTCTAGCGCAGTCAGGAAGGTTTTTCCCGTCATAAATATTTTTTATCCCTAAGGTTTGCTGGGAGACTATCACTCCATCTCCATTATCCTCTCCCAATTGGGGCTGAGCATCTATGAATTCATTGCCAAGAATAGGTGTAGTATCTCCTACCCTATTCTCACTATTTTCTACCTCTTCCATGGAAGACAAGAGTTCCTGAATTAGGAACCTCTTCTCAGCTTCCTCTTCTGGGGAAAGATTTTCAACAACGTTATTGTCGAATGCCTCAAGAACAGCAGCCATTCTCGAGGTCATTTCATCTTGCTCTGCCTCATTATCTTGTCCCAGATTTTCTACTGTCTTTGATTCAGATGGAAGTTTTAATGAATCCACCGAATCGGAGATTCTTTTTGTCATCTCCATTAAGGCATCATTTTTTATAGAATTTGCCTCATCTATAATTTTATCCAGATCACTAATGTTACTGGAATTATTGTTATTTTTTACCTCTGTGTTAACCACAGGAGGGCAATTATCATGTGTGGGTGATGCTTTTGAAGTGATATTATTATACTGTTCTGGAAGAGGGTTTTCCGTATGTTCGATACTATTAATCAGAACTGGGCATGTTAACAGTCTTATATCAGCTTCATTTATAACCCCATCATAGAAGGTGGGATGAATGCTCCATTCCACTCTGCTCAATACTAGCATGGTGGGTTCTAAGACTGTGGTTTTAATGTCAGTTTCAACTAATATTTTAATATTCTTTTTTGAAACCTCATTTCCTAGCCCTTCACAGCCCAGAAAAGATCCAAACTGTTCCCCGATATATTCTAAGATTTTAAAATCCAAATATTCAACTGGTAAAGGACCCAAATTAATCCATCTAGGGCATTTTTTAACATTCTGAGATTGTGGGTCAAAATTCGGTTCCCATTCACATCTAAAAAATCCATATCCTTTGTACAGTTTTACCTTACCATGGAGAATATCATTTTTTGTGTTTTGATTATCACACAAGATTGAAAGAAAATTATTTTCCAAGATAGAGATACTTACCTGTCCAGGGTATTGGGCCGTCCACCACTCGATAAGTTTTCCTGCATCTTCTCCTATACCAGCCCATTTAGCAAAAACCCCACATTCACTATATAATTTGAATTGGGGTTCCACTAACTCATCCGGGATATTACAAATCCGCCTCAGACTTAATCTGGGTTTTGGCACAAAATTTCTTACTTTTCCGAGCGGCACCATGTTTGCCCCAGTTGCCGGATGCTGGTTCGAGGTTGTGGTTTTATGCCTATCGAAGTTTGAAGACAACTTTCTATTTACGCCCATCTTCTTCTTGGCAACTTTTGGCTGAGCGACTTGCCAAATTCCGTCGGAGGGAAGTGATAAGACTTCGGGTTTTTTTGCCCTAATTTCATCGAATTTCCCAAATGCGCCCGTTCTGTAAACTGAACGCCTTTCATTTGTTGCAGAAAGACCCTTACATGGCGGACTGAAGATCGTGATGCTTCTCGGGCGCGTGGCGAAGACTTGCCTGCAACCCCCCGCCGGAAACCTAGCCAAGTTCGCTGTATTTTGTTTTCGCATTTCTCCAAATAGCAGAGCAGAGCAGATAAAATAACTTTTTTTCCCCTAGTATTCATAAAATAAATATAATGTTAATATTATTTGTAATTAAAGATGTGCAATAGTTTGAGAGAACTATTAAATATAATGTTAATATTATTTGTAAAAATTTGAAATTCAAAAATAGTATAAAACATGAAACTTAGATTATAGAATAAAACAAATAACTAAATAAAAATATAAATTTTGATATACAATTTGAAAGGTAAAAGTTTAATATAAAAAAGAAAACATTCAATATTAAATCTAAAATATTAATTTAAAGTCTAACAAAATTCTTTGAAAATATGTTTACGATATATAATTTTAAAAAATATTTTCAAAATATATATAAAAGTTCAACATAAATTTAGTGTATTAATTTAAAAAAATGTGCAGTCCTCAACCTATTAAGGCGAGCAAATTTGGAAAGTACAAATGCCAAGGTGGTGATTAATTATTGCAGAAGGAGTTATCTGCGGCATGTCGCATGAACGAAGGAAGGGGAGGATGGCAGGAAATCTTTTTCTTGATCTCATGACATTAATGCCTTATCGTGCACATTCATTACCTAGCCTATAAGAGTTAGGACGAAGGCAAAATTTATTACCTTATGATCTGTGTACCGGTTTTTGCTTTGAAGCAGAACAAATATGTAGTTCGTAGAATCGTAGCTTCCCGTTTTTGCTTTGAAGCAGAACAACTCTGTAGTTCATAGAATCGTGGCTTTTGTAAGACATTTTTTGCAGGAAGTGCTTTTGAAATTGCAGGTGACCATGGAGGCCAATTTCACACTTCGAACAGACAAGAAGTTGGTGCCCTTTTTTGGGCAAAGTATCTGATAAACGAATGCAAGGACTGTTCAAGTTTAAGGAGGAGAAGTTGTGGGCGGTAGCTCGACTGATTCTTGCGAAGGAGGTGGCACATATCAGTCACCGGTATCGAACTAACATGGAGGTTTACTATCTGATTCTGGCGTGGGCCTGTGAATTCGAACCGGAGGTGGAAAAGGTAAAACTCGCATTGGTCAAATTGATTGATGGGGATTTTTTGATTAACCTAGATTCAATCTTGGAGTGGGTGGTGTCGGGAGTTGGCATTCGAATTAAGGAAGGGGATGACGAGGATGACTTACTTCCTTTTATTCATGGCCCAAAGGATGAAATCAAATACTAGTGCTGTGAACGTGCCTGAGTGGGGTGGGAAGCGATGAAACTCTTTGTAAAATTAGCCTGGGTGGATGAAGTCCTAAAGGCTTTGCATGTGGTGGCAAAGATGGAGGTTGGTAGGGAATTGAGAGATAGGGCTGAAGAAGGAAGGGCCATACAGCTACTGGCAAGCTTGGAGGGCGACCCCGACTTCGAGTGCCTAAACTACATTCCAAAAATAAAAGCTGAAGTGGCAAAAGGGAAATCCAAAGCATCGACCTTTGAGGAGGGAAGGGATTGGGAGGAGGCAACCTAGGGGGATAGTGAGACTGAGTGAGCGGCCTATCGGCAATGAAATGTTTTTTTTGTATGCTTGTTATAAGCTGTGGGCAATATGGTTTTCTCTCTGTCTGCGTTTATGCATGAATGACTGCAAATTTTGTATCTAAAAACTTTTGAATTAATAGAATGAGAAAACCTTTACCGATAAACTTTTGTATCTTGAAACTTTTGAAATTTTTAATTTTGAATGACTATATATTTATAAAATTATAATCAACCATAATCAATGTACAAATAATTAATGGAACAAATTGAATTTATTTTTTATAGCATTACATAAAAAAGATCACAGTATTAAATTTATTTGCATTGTTTAACAAATAATTGAAATAACGTAGCTCATATACAAAAATCATTTCAAAGAAATTAATTAATAAAAATGAAATAGAATCATAGAAAGCATTTTTATATCCATAAGACTATAAGAGGCAAATTGAAACAAAACAGAATTTGAAAAATTATCATTAATATTTATGCTTTTGAATTTACAATTTTTTCGTCTGAGACTTGAGTGCCCCCAAAACTTAAAATCCAAAATGAGTGAGCCACTGGCACTAAGGCTGTTAGGGTTCGAGGACATAGGCAAAAAAATCTACAGGGGGGGGGCTAGGGCATAGGTAGTGGAATTGTTTACAATTTTGTCCTAAGAATCTGGCCCTCCTTAGTTGTAGAATTCTTCAGACATCATAAGCTGAGAGAATTCTTCATGCCACATGTAGTTTGGAAAGTGGTCTAGGAGGAACCATTTCCGGAGGAAGTCCTTGCCAATCTGGGCCCATTTTCTATGACGCGTCAGCTACACCGCATTTAGGTTTAGGAGAAACGGTTGCCTAGCCATTGGCACTGCTTGGTCAGGGTGGAGAAGCTTGGATAATTCACTCACCCAAGGGATCCCCACCCCTACTTCTGCAAGGACGACAAGAGTAATGCCATCTCCAAGGAAGTCTTCCTTAAAAACCTTCCTCAACAACATAATCATATCCACCTTGTCTCCTCCTAGGTCCAGAAGAGATGCTAAGAAGCGGGATGTAATGTTTGTGTTAACACGGTACCTATTTTCGTTTCACAGAAACTCTCTGCCCAGCACCATCCATACAACCTCATTGGTGAATGACCCAGCCTCATTGCAAACTGATTGGAGGGTTGGGTCTCTAACGGAACCTAGAAAGACCCTCTAGTCCTCTACAGAAATGCTTCTCAAGCAGATGGGAGTGTCCATCTTGAGAAAACAGATTAACAAATTAAACAACCTGAGCCTATAAAACCTAAAATACCATGAGCTGAAGCTCTGACGATTTATCTACCAAATAGAAAAGGCTAATTGAAGATGAAAGAAGTAGAGATCGTATATAAATTGTTGAAGCTCTTGATTGTAATAATTACTTCTTTAATCGTATTAACTGCTATAAATTTTTTTAAATCTTTCGTATCTCTGCAAATCTTTCCCATAAATACACTATTGTGCGAGAATGGAAATAGCTATGAAGCAGTACCAAATTGGCAAGTATCACATTGGAAGTCATGGGGACAGAGTGGATTACCGTAAATGAATAGATATATATTAAATGAATGAAATTATCGATCATGATTCGTGACATTTGATACGTGTCTATTGAATCCAATTCCATTCTGGGCACTTTCTAGTGAGCTATGTTCTCTTTAGAAAATTGGGCCGAAATAAAACTTCACCCATTGATCTACAATCATCGAATGGTTTAAAATCATTGATAGATTTTAGGTATGTGTCACCCTTCATGATTCAAAGAGGTCGCATTTATTGATACATCGTGCAGAGTCTGGACTCATTGTATTATGAATTTATGTGATGTGATGTACTGATGTGATGTGATGTGCCTTGTCTATTAATGGCAATGAATTCATGAAATCGCCAATAAATTATATATTTTTCCACAAATAACAAAATATTCGCCAAAACAAATTAAATAATTTTCAAGCAGTGGATAAAAATCGCCAATACATTTAAATAATTTTTCCTTTGGAGTAAAATTTTTTTGTTCATACAATTATATATTTGTTCCTTTTAACAAAAAATATTCACCTCTCACAATAAATATTTCCCCATAGAACAAGGTATTATTTGCCAGAAATTTATGGAATTATCGTACCCTAGAGAAAAACCGGCAATACAAAATAATTTTTTTTCCCATTTTAAGAAAAAATTTCGCCATCGATATGAAAATTTCCCTCCGAAAATAAAGTCCGATTCGCCAGGATTTTACACAGTTGCCCGAGGGGTGGTTTCTTAAAGTCCACCCTGTTGGGTTGGAAAGAAGAGTCACCTGATTGGCTGAGCCAATATGGCTATCAATGCGGAGGGCGTAACAAATAGGTGAGGTATCTGGGAATCCCATTCTTTGTTTCCCCTTGCATGAAGAATATGTGGATGTGGGCTAGAGGCAAGATTGAAGGTAAGTTGAATAAGTGGGACAAGCATTATCTATCTCTTGCAGGGAGACTTCAGGTTTGCCAAAATATTTTGTCCTCCTACAGTATATATTATGCCTCGGTGTGGACGTTTAGCAATTACCAGTTTAATGAGATCTAGAAAGCTATTAGGGTATTCTTATGGTCTAATGGGAAAGGCAACAAGAAGGTGCATTCTGTCAGGTGGGATTGGTGCTATAATGAGAAGAAGGTTGGAGGGTTGGGGTTGAAGGATCTTAGAGTCCAGGTGATTTCCCTAGCTACAAAATGGATTTTGCATGTCCTAGATGGCAATGAGCCCTGGAAAGTGCTTGTTAGGAATAATATTAAGATCGTAGTTCCTAAAGGGTCCAAGACCTATAAGTTCCTCCCCTTTTGTGATTTGGTAGCTGGTGGTTTTCCAGTCTCTATTTTGGGTTCCCTTGTCTTTAAATCCATTTGGAGAGCTTGGGAATTTGTTAGGTCTAGGATTTCTAACAGTAGGGCCAGCAGTAATGATCTCATTAGTGGAGAAAGATCTATCTAGTGGGATCTTTACCATAATTCTAAGTGACTTTCTCTTACTCAGGGTTGCTCTGCCAAAAGGTGGGCTAGTAAAGGTATTTGTTGTTTTAAGGATATTATTGTTAATAAGAATTCTTTTCCTTGGGATGAGAATTTCTAATAAGTTTGATCTGCCTGCCTCCAATAGGAGGACTTATAATATGATTCAAGAAGCTTGTCATGTTTTGCAACAACCTAAGAAGTGTACGGTTTGTGAGGATAGATTCCTTACTTACTCAAGGATGGATGGTACACTACTTTGTAATGTTAAAGCTAAATCTGTATATAATGTTTTTACTTATAATGAATATCATTTTATCTCATATCAATTCTATTTGGCACTCTGATTTCTCTATCTCTCATTGGCATAAGTTACTCAGTAGGATGTGGAGCAGCCAAATGGTTGTTTATGCTTAATAGGCTTCCTATTAGGATTGAGTAGCATAGTGAAGATATTTGCAATGTTTGTAAAGTGGCAGGGATTGCCAGACATATATTTTTTTATTGCATTATTGCTAGAGAAATATGGCTTATGTTTGGCTTTTCTATTCCTTTAATTGTTTATATTCTGGGTATTGCTTCTAGCTACATTCATGGTGTTAAAATCGACAGCAACCTCTTTTAGTTTATTCTCTCATGTGACATTCTTTGGTGCATATAGAAAATTAGAAATGAGGACAAATTTGAAGGCAAAGCTAGAGTTTTTATCTATGAAATCTCCCATGGCTATACTTGGGGGAGGACTAGTAAAGAGAAGACCCCTTGTGTCAATGCTCTTGATGCTCTCATGGATGAGATCCAAGGGAACAACAACATGGTTTGACAACAAGTGGCTCAGCTAGCACAGATGGGAGAAGGCAAGAGGATCGTTTGGATGGAGGGACCTATGGGGTGAACAGCCTCAATGAATTATTAGTTCCAGGCTTTTATCTTGTTAGACATTTTTTCCATACATTTTGATGCACAAATGGTTCTATATGATGTAACTTTTTGTTTTATATGATGTAATCCTAACGTATAGCAGCCATATCATTCTACAGTTGTACTTCCTCCTAGGTTTGGTAGCAGTTAAGGTTGGCTACCTTCTTCTGTGATGAGTAGTCGTCTAGATATTTTGTAATTGCTCTCCTTATATTTAATATAAAAAAAAAACCTAATTTTTTTTTTTTAAAATAAACATATATTAAAATCATTTGCATCATTTTCACCATATATTAAATTTTTACCTTTCATTTTCAACACGTATTAAATTTTTGTCTTCATTTTCATTAAACATTATCTCTTTCTCCATCCTCTGAAATGATACTTTTTATTTTCCTCCCGCTGCATAAATTTTGAAAATGTGAATATTTTTACTAACCACAATTACTTCCACAAGAATATTTATTACCGTTGAATGAAAGGTGAGGAACCATGAAGGGATGTCTTTTCCAGTACAACCAGTGAGAAGGATAAAAAATCAATGGAGGAAACACTTTCAATCGTGACGAAGCATTCTGAACCATTGATATTTCAAAGCAGATAGTTCATTTCATATAAGAGACACTTCTGATATAATAATAATATCTTTATACGTCATTTATATAAAAACAATAAGTAATTATCCAATTCTTGCTATGAAAAAATATCTTTGACTTGACTACCGATCCTTTTGATGTTTATGAATTTACCGACATAAAGATGGGTTATTTCCACCGAAACGTGGTAGGATAGTTGTGGAAACGCGTGGAAAAGTAGCAAAACTTCAAATGTTTTTTCGCTAATGGAATCCTACACTATCTTTTGGACGAAACAATTTCATTTGACCGATTGTTTAAATTACTCTCTTGCATTATGCTACGAACTATCTCGTTCTCTCTAGTCTCAATTTATTTGTGGATTGCCATTCCATGTTTCGCAATCATGCAAATCAACCAGAAAGAGTTAACATTGGGCATTTCTTTCTCATTTCTTGTGTTGAGAAGGCATCGTTCCTTCTTCCTTCCATCCCAAACTCTTACGCTCACAGGATCTCATTACCTTCTTATTCCTCCTATATATAATCTATTTATTATGCGCAGGTGACAATCTATGGGATGAGGCCTGCTTTTCCAAATTCTGAGTTCGTTCAGATCTGTAATATCTCGTTTTACCCGTTACTTGTTCTTTTGATTTGCAGGCATCATTATATCAATTTTGAAACTCAGTAGAGTCGAAAGGAATGGCTGATCTTAATGAGATTCGTAGAGTGTATGAGATGGTGGATGAAAATGCAGATGTGGATATGAGCGTGAGTGAGATATGTGGCTTCAAAATTCCACTCTCAGAAGATGATGTGAGATTTACGCTTACCACTTCTCTTCAAGAGAATTGTAGCGTCGTGCGATTTGTGGAACCTTTTGAGATCTATGAATCCATTCTAAACATTGATCACAATAAAGAAAACGAAACTCCAGAGGATTTGATGGAACCATTCACTTTGTTCGACCACCATAAAGATGGAAACATAACTTCAGAGGACTTGCAGCAATGCGAACAAGTGATATGCCGATTTGATTTGGACTGCAATGGAATGTTAGACTTCTCTGAATTCAAACGTATGACATGTCTTCTTAGCCGTCTCCATGATGAATGATTATTTTGTTCTTCATCATGTCTGTCTGCATTGTGTAAGCAAATGCAAGGCTCATGACTTTCAAAATTAACACTTTTAATCTAGCCTACTCTCTCAGACGACTCATAAAGGCTTTTAAAAATTATGATTATGATTACAATTAGCCTAGGTTCTTTGAGAAAACTTGAAGAGGTGCTAGTAGATCTCTGATATATATAAAGTGAACAATGTAATAACAAGCCTTTGGTACAAAGGATACACCATGCAATGGAAAATATTTATCTAAAGGATAACTTACTATATAAATTTTATAGTAGAAATAAATTAGATAAGAATAAGGAAGTCATTTATAGTTCAATTGCAAAGCTACATGAAAGTATAAAGAGAGTCTTAATGTGTCTTTTTCTCACGAACCTTATTTTTCCATAATTATTTAATTAGGAAAATAATGTTTATTTTTCATAAATGAAATGGAAATGAAATGAAATTGGAATTGTTAATGAAATAAGATAGTAGATCGAATAAGCTGAAATGATTTATATACAATTGAATGATCAGAAATAATTTTTATTGCAAAATTGGGATCATCATTGCTAATGAGCAACTGAGTGCAAGTGAATGCAGAAACTGGTGAACGTTGATGAAGGCGAGAACATGGTTCAGGTAGAATTGTCTTAGCTCTTGTATTTCGTTAGAATAGATGGAATCTCTCACACACCACAGTAGAAAAAATATGTTGTGCAATTGTGATTTCATCAATGCATGATTTTTAATTAATGAAATGTTATGAGTAAATGGTAAACATTACATTTGTTTCGTCTATAAAAGTGAAAATTAGTTTGATATTTAGAAAAAGAGTTACATAATTTAACGACTTAATATTTTTTTTATAAACATGATTTAATGTTCCTAGTATAAGAGAATGAAGATGCAATTTCATTAATGATTGTTGTGTTTACTATTATATGAATTTCTTATGCATGTCAGTTCGATAATTGCGACTTGATCATATGTGTGTGTATATATATATATATTATAAACATGAAGGTGGCTCTTAATTATATGTATCTATTTTAAATAATGCTTAAGTGATCAAATTATCATTAGATAATATTGTCAATTCGAGATATTATGTTTTTGAATACGCATGTATATAATTTAGAATTATATATATATATATCTAATATACTTTTTATATTAGATCTAATAAATTGAATGAATAATATATAAAATTCATTTATTATATATATCCTTTTGTATTAGGTTTTACTTAAATATATCATATATTTTAAAGTCATGTATATTATTATTATCATATTTGAAAAGGTGGTGGGTTATAAGTTCAACAGTTATTGAAACGGTGGTCGAGTCGATAGGGAAGCCGATGTAACTAGTTGACTTGTCACCCCATGACCCACGGTAAGTGACAAAGTTGACTTCTCATATATACCCCCCCCCTAATCCACGGTGAATGGTAGAGAAGTCAGTTTAACCAGTCGACCTGGCATCCCATGAGTGCAGTGAATAGGAAGTCGATGGTCTATGGACAGTGAGAGACATGGCAACAAAGGCATTTAACCCCATGAGATAGGTAGATCCGCAGTTATATCATGCTCTGCTATTAATTTTAAACTCTACCTAAGTGAGGAAAGGTAGGTAAACATGGAAAGGAGGCAAACAGTCTTGTCAGATATTTAAAACTATAAAAGAAAGCCTAGTCGACATGTATGCAAACCATTGGAGTTCTAAGTCATTTAGAACTAAAGAACCTTAAATGATTATCAGTGGTCTCGATGTTATGGCTAAGTAAAAGCCAAGAGAATAGAAACCAATGTAGGATAAGAATAGTATAAATAGTAGAGAAGGCTCAATAAAAGAGATAACTAGAATGATAAGAGAGGAAGATAGTAAGTTAGAGCTAGTTAAAAGGAGAGATGTAACAAAGGATTAGAGAATGGAATGTAGAAGAGATGAGTAATGGAGGTTTAGACATGTTTACGATCAAGTCGTAAAAGATCAATGATCATCATCTATGATTTACCATTAAACTTAGTGGTTAGGATCTTGAATTAGTGCTAGTTGTTTTATTATTATTTGAGAAATTCTCAGAATATAGAAGGGATAAGAACTAGGAATAGAGAGCTCATGAGATAGAAGAGCATTGAGGTGGAAAGCATTGGAATCCGGATGTATTGCAGGAAATTTGAAGTTATCAGGGATCATAATAGACATGGATCGCGTTTCTTGAGGTAGGCTCAAATTTAGCATGTTTTGTTGTAGAGATTTAAGAGATACCAGATGATTCAGTTTTAGATTTATGCATTATTCTAATGAAAGAGTTAGAGTCACGATATGAATCATTTTTAATTGTTTAAATTATGATCATGCAAATATAGATGCAATAATGATATATTTTCTAAAATTTTGTTGATAAACTTAGTGAAACTCTCAAAAATTAGATCGCCCAATCCTCTAGGAATAGAGTAAGAGAATAGAGAGAGAAACTCTAAAATTGAACTTCGAAGAAGATGAATTATTAGGATTATGACTTATTAAACAATGATTATTTTGATATCATAAAGAAAAGACTTACACTTTCAAATTATATCCTTGCATGAAGTGAAAAGATGGTTATTAGGTGTCTCATTTAAAAAGCCATATAGATAGGCGCTTATGAATTTTCATCATGTCAGATTGTTGTTATGGTAAATTAGTAAAATCAGTGAGTTGAGTTTTTAAATCGTGAAAAGTCACATATTAGTATTAAACTAAATATGATGTTTGACAAAAGAGGTAAATGAACCAAGACACATGGAAAGATAGAGAGCTTAGACAATATAAACTTAGAATTCTAAACCATAAGAAATGAAATGCATGTTAATGATTACGTTATGTAAATGTTTTGATAATTGAATAAAAGAATGTGTGCTCATTTTATTCAATTTCTATATAAAGATACATACATGTGCTACACCTTCTTAATATTTAATTCTTGTCTTTAAATTGCTTTAAAGATAGAAGTGAAAGATTATTTTCTTTCAGATGTATATTTGTTTATCCATGAAAGATTGCTTCCTGTCAGATAGGATTGGTTGTAGTAAAAGATTGATTCTTTCAATTTCTATTAAATGAAAGATTGTCTTCTTTAGCATTGTATTTTTATCTTGAAAGAAATAGGAACCTAGAATTGAAAGGTGAAAGATTGTCTTCTGTATATATTTATTCTAAGATTTATGTGAACAAAGCTAGATAGGCTTGTGTTTGTGGAAAGTTACCTTCCAGGACGGGTGTCAAATGTCAATTATATAAAGAGAGTTTTCTTTTTCCAAACTATATTATTTTCTATGCATGGCATTATACATGGCTGAGTAATCAATTGAATTGACCATTGAAATAGATGGAATTCTTTTATTTATCCACTCTACCACATCCTTGATTGATCTTGCTTGTTTCTTAATAGAATTAGAAAATTGAAAACGCATGTATCATCTAGGCACACACCAAATTCCATCTTGTCTTTCGAATTCCTTTGCTAAGCAATTCATGCAGGGTTGGGTATTCTTGATTGACTAAGAATTCTAGGGAAGCATAAGCTTCAAGGTTGGGCATAAAAAGCACCTGAATCTTGTTCTTGTCTTCATGCTAAAGATTTCATTGAAGATAGCTTGGGTTGCAGATCAATGGACACATCTCACCCTTTACTTTGTATTATTTTGTTATTGAACTTCCGACAACTTGAAATACCTAAGTATTGTATGATTGAGATACTATTTTTATCAATTTATTCAATGAAGAATCTTTATCTTTTATAGAAATTTCATGTTTATTAGGATTTAAATGGAATGACCAAATGAAGATATGGATGGAAAAGTGGAATAAAAGAGATTTATTAACTGATTTGTGAGTTTATTTAAGAATAAAGAGTATTTCGACTATTATTGAAGTTAGCACGATTTACGTCTTTACACTTTTATTTCAAAATGTTATTTCTAGATATAATTTCTAACATTTTCATAAAGCCTTGAAACTTCTCACCTTACTTTTATGAACCATGTGGAGAGAAATACACACAAGAATATTATAAAATGACTCAAAGGTATTTGCCTATTCACCTGACATATACTAGATCATACTTTCTCTTTCACTTGAATCCTTGAAAATGATACTAATTTCAATTGGAATTCAAATTAACAAAATGGCTTTGATACTTTAATATAATATTTGGTTAATCCTACTTTTTGACAACCAATATTCTCTAAATGTCATTTTCTTCTTATACTTATGCACCACCTAATGTTCTTGCATCATTATTGGTGCAATATAATGAAAATAGTAAAGAGCATGTTGTATACTAAATAAGTCTCACTTTACTCAATTAACAAGTCTAATATTCAGCAACTGAGAAACAATGTCTTTATCTTATATTTGCAAAATAAAAGTTGAGATGTTATGTAACTTAATACATCACACATCATTGTAAAATTTGACCCATTGAAGCATCTCTTTTCTAAGACAAACCTATCAAGATGACTTGCTAAGTGGGTTGTGTTGTTAATGGATATTGACATTAAGTTTGTTTCTCCAAAATAAATTATAGAAGCATAATTCCTCTATCTTAGCATCTCAATTTTCTATCTACTAATGATATTATAGAATTCAAAGCACTTATTGTTAGACTATGTGATACTTTGTCTCTTAATATTCAATATCTTCATATTTTTGGTGACTCGTAGTTGATTATAAGATAAGTAATTAGACCTTCCTAGGAAAATACATATAAATTATCTCAATATTATGGCTCACCTTTGTTTTTATTGAAGCATTTCACTTCTTTTAGTATTGATGTAGAGCCACCTGTGCTAAGGCACCCTTGGATATGATCCACAATGATCTTATGTTATTTCAGACTCCCTCCTTTTCAGGGTCCAAGTATGTGCTCACTTTCATTGATGACTTCTCTAGACACACATGGGCGTACTTTCTTAAGTACAAGTTTGATGTCTTTGATTTATTTTGAGTCTTTAAGACATTTGTAGAGAAGTAGTCTGGTCTTTCTATAAAGAGGATACACACATAATGGGAGAGAATATGTGAATTAGGCTTTTACAGATTTTTGCACAGAGCATGGTTTGCAACAATATTTATTAGTTCCTCACACCCCTCAGTAGAATGGTGTTGCTGAGAGAAAGAAAATAACACTAAGGGAGATGGCCAATTGTATTCTTTAGTCACTTTCTATGCAACTTGCTTTTTGGGTTGAGACAATTAATTGTGCCGCCTATATTCAGAATCAGATGCCTCATAAGGCATTGCGCCAGTTGACTCCTGAGGAGGCTTGGTCCCATGTCAAGCCTAATGTTTCTTAATTCTAAGTTTTTGGTAGTGAGGCTTGGGCGTTTATTCCAGATGCTCGAAGGAAATCCATGGAGAGGAAGAGCTGACCACTCATTTTTGTTGGCTACTGTCAGGATGTTAAGGCTTACATGTTGTTTGATCCTGATTCCAGAGAGGTTCTATTTAGGCAAGCTCTCTAGTTTAATGAGTGCCTTTCTCAGATGGATTCTCCATCAGCAACTTCTCCCGCACTGCCTCCTCGTCCTTGTTCATCTTTTAAGGATTACTTCTTCCTTGAGGGTGATGCAGATGATGGTCCACCTTCACCACCACCACCACCCATTGCTTAACCTTTGCTTAAGTGGGACCGGTTTATAGTTGATGTTGTTGGTTCTATGGTAGGTGATCCTACTAACACTCATCATACTCGTGCACATACATCTGGTTCTAGTGTTCTGAGTCATGCCATTTCGAATGATCCTCAAAAATTTTCAGAGGCGATAGGTCACCCAGAGTGGGATAGGGCCATGGATGAGGAGTATTCTTCTTTGATGAAGAATCATACTTGGGATCTTTGTTGTCTTTCGAAAGGAAGAAATTTGGTTCAATGCAAGTGGGTGTATCATACCAAGTATGCTATAGATGGTTCTATTAATAAGTATAAGGCTCAACATTTTGTGAAGGGGTTTCCTCAAGTGGAGGGTATTGATTACTCTGAGACCTTTGCTCCTATCCCCAAGATGAATTCTATTCTCTTTGTACTTTCTCTGGCAGCTTCACAGGGATGGACAATTTTTTAGATGGATGTGAAGAGTGTTTTGTTGCATGGAGACCTTCATGAGGAGATCTATATGGAGCAGCCTCAAGGATTTGTGCAAGATTCCTCTTTCATTTGCAGACTTTGACATTCATTGCATGGTCTCAAACAGGCTCCTCGGGCCTAGTATGAGAAGATGGAATCCTTCTTGCTTTCCACACTCTTTATACATTGTCATTCTGATCCTACAGTCTACATTCAACGTCAGGGGGATGATATAGTTATTCTTTTTCTCTATGTTGATGATCTTATCATTACCGGTAGCTCATCCTCCTTGATTCAGGATATTCAATGAGACTTGATGGAGCAGTTTGAGATGACAAATCTTGGCCTTCTGCACTATTTTTTGGGCCTACAGGTTATTCAATCTTCTGATGGAATTTCCACACTTCAGAAGAAGTATTCTCTTGATATGCTTCAAAGATTTGACATGCTTACTTGCAAGCATGCTCGCACACCCTTTCAGTCAAGTGTTGTTTTGTCTACCACTTGTTCTACACCTTTAGTGGATTCTACCTTATATGGCAGTTGGTTGGCAGTTTGTTGTACTTGACCCACACCCACCCAAATATTTCTTTTATGGTTGGTATTGTCTTTCGGTTCTCCCATGATCCTCATGAGAGCCATTGATAGGCACCCAAACTTATTTTGAGGTAGATTCAAGGCGCTACACAGTCTGGCATTCACTATACTTCAGTATCCCCTCCCATTGTTGGCTTCATTGACTTAGATTGGGTTGGTGATGCTCAAGATCGGAAGTCTACTTATAGCTTTGTTTTTTGCCTCTGTTATGGTCCTATCACATGGTCTTGCAAGAAGCAGACTGCTATTGCATTATCATCTACAAAGGCTGAGTACCAAGCAACAATGTTAGCTACTTAGGAGGTTTTATAGATTCAATAGTTGCTGACTGAGTTTGGGTTTCCTCCTGATAGTCCCACTATTCTTTGGTGTGACAATCAGAGTTCCATTCACCTTTTTCGTAACCCAGTGGAGTAGGAGAGGTCTAAAAATATTGAGCTTCACATGCACTTCATCAAGCAGTCGATTCAGGATGGCTTTCTCATCTTGGAGTACATTCCTACAGAGGAGCAGGTTGTTGACATCTTCACTAAACCTTTTGCATCTCCCTGCTATCTTCAGTTGCGCTCTATACTTGGGGGGTCTCATTGAGGCCTTCCTTCCTTCATGCTCTTTTTTGCATGCTTTTCCCATCTCTTTTTGGAGTCAAGTTTTTTCCCATGTGGTTTTCTCTATTTCTCCATTTCATAGAGATTTGGTTGTGATTGGGTACCTCATGAGGCCTTGTTGCTGGGACCCAAAGTTTCCTTCTTCTTGTAGTTGCATTTTGATTTCCTGCATTTAGTGTTTTTAGCTACTCCCTAAGTTCATGTTAAGGGTGGGTGTTAGAGTTATCTTGTATTAGTTAAGAATTATATATTTAATTATTAGTCTATTACACTCTACGCTTAAGCTAAACTTAGGCATTTAATAATATTGTAGGTGTTTAATAATTATTCAAATTATTAAATACTCTTTCTCCCTTTAGGGTTGCACATCTTTAGGGTTTGTATTCCTGTCATAAGGATTGTATTGTAACTTTTCTTTTTCAATTCCCTCTCTGAAATGCTAATCTTTTCTTCAAAGCCTTTTTTGTGTTATGTCTCCAATCTTCTCTTGTGACAGGTATTTTGCTTGTAGATTCTCTTGGGATCTCAGAAGTTGTACTTTCTCAACTTCTTCAGATAAGATTCCACGTAAAGATAATTAACGTGTGGATACTATGGAAAGTGTTTCTTTTGTTATATCCCTTGATTATTCATCAATTGACTACCAATTTATTTGTTGTAACCTTCCTTCATCAACTATCTCTAACAACATTTCTAATATTTTTTTCTATTATAACATTGATTCTAATTAATGCTACTCCTATATATTTCAATATTTGTGTGACAATACCTTTCATAATTTTCATCAATGAGCACTCAATATTTATATATGAAACTGTAGACACCCAAAATTGTCCAGTCTAATTAAATAAATATTATTTATTTAATTATCTAAGCTTAATTCTTCTATTAATTAAATAAATCTTTATTTATTTAATTAATTCATTTATCCTCTTCTAGCCATATTTCTCATTTAAATAAATACATCTATTTATTTAAATTATCCTTTTCCTAATTAAATAAATATCTTATTTATTTAATTATCCCACTTCTTCTATTAAATAAATAAATATTTATTTATTTAATTAATTCATTAGCCTTTTCTACCCATGACACATGTCATTCATCTCTTAATTCCTACACTACCTACCTCTTTCATTATTTTATTATTTCTTCTACCTACCCTCTAGTCATAGCCGACCTCCTTTTACACCTCTCAATCTTATCCCTCCATTTCATATAGTGTTTTCTATATAAGGTGATGCTTCCTTCATTATCAAACCCTAATCATTCTATGCATTCTAATCATTTTATGCAATTTGACTACACTACGATCCTACTTGCAACCACATTTCGTTCTTTGTTGAGCTCTTGTGCACACATAAAATCTGAGAGCAAATATATCAAGCAAGATCAATGGAGATAGGAAGAATGGAGATCAAAAACCTATTGGACATGTGAAGGTATAATCTTTGTGATTTCATTTGATTTGCATTGTCTTAGGTAATCTTCATATGTTATGGTGGATCTTTGTTGTTGTTAGGCAAGGGTTTTGTGGTTGAATTCATTTAGCCTTTCAATATTGTTATTATTGTTATCCATTTTCACCATATACATTTTGGCATGCCTGGTGGGACTCTTGTCCCTTTTGCATTTAACATCCTTGTTGCAGATTTTGTGTTTTGAAGTTGCAGATCTGATGTTTTCGGCAGCATTTTGATATTCCCGCATCTGCACACTTTCAGATCATGTTTTTGTTTTTCTGGCACGTCTACAACATCTAGAATCGTGTCTGTGTTACTGGCAGTATTTTATTTTGCAGGTTCTAGGAAAGTGCGTTTGTGTTATTAAGTTGCGTCTATGGTGTTTTTAGTCGCGTCTATGTCCAGAAGTCGCATCTGCGTTCTGTAGCCGCGTCTGTGCCTCACAGAACCGCGTCTATGTCACGAAGTCATATTTGTGTTGGGGGTAATCGTGTTTGTGTTCACCAGTTTCAAATTTTGGGTTTATTGATTCAGTTTTGGGATTTTGCATTTAGGGTTTCAAATCTGGTTTATTTTGAGCTAACATTTTCAGAGCTAGTTAACGAAATTGGTGCAGCTTGTCTTGAAAGCAAAATCATTTGGTTGAAGGCCCCTATTTTCACAAAGTCTTTTGGGTTTAAAATCTACCTAACTTGTGTGGTTGCAGGAAGGGGTGATTATTTGAAACAAATCCAAACTACTAACAACTCTTTGTTGCAGGTCCTTGGCAAGGGTTTTTGGATTTTTATTGTGTGCCTTGTTTTCATAGACTAGCAAACACTTCAATTGGTGCACTAAAATTGAATCATTGTCTTTTGTGTCTTGATCAATAGGCTCTTTTTGTTTAATCTTTAGAGGGCCTATCTTCCCGTGTGGTCATTAGGACTACTAGTGAGAAGAGAACGACCCAAGTGGTAGCGAGGAAAACCCACCTCTTCTGAACCACTATAAACAACTATATTCATGGTGAAAACTATGGATAACGTGTGCTGATTAGTTCATATCAACACTATGTCTCCCCATAAACCCGTTTGATCAAATTTATTTGATCATTTGTAGGGCGTAACCCCTACCGACTGGGAGCCTTCTGTATTTACAGAGCTAAAAGTGTTGCATGTATGGCTACACGAGTGGATGCCCTTACTAGCACCTTTTTGTTTTAGAAGCCCAAATCCTTCTAGTTGTTGGGGTAGGAGGTCGGACCTCTGGTAGCGGCCCACACACATACGGTTCTTAGTAGAGATACAAAGTTCACCACGGGGAGTTTTCATGGGGACTGATGCTTGGCTGACCTGAGAAGTGAGTGCCGAGGATGGAGCCAGTGAGGTCAAGCATCTAAGTATCCGCTTTGAATAGCGTAGCCTCGGGGGTAAAACCCCATGTGGGATCAACAACTATTGTCTTGGCCAGCCATAAGAATTGTGCTTGACTTATTTTAAACATTCAAAACATTCAAGACCAAACAGCAAAACATTGTGTCTTTTGTGTCTTCAAGTGTATGCAAAACATTTTTACATCAAACAACACACTTTTCTTGGAGTCATTTTGAATCTAGACACTTGCAAACATTGGGTCTTTATCAACACTATGTCCTCTTGTCACGAAAAATAGTCAAACAGTCAGATTTGGTCACAACAAAACAACTTCACAGATTGGAAAAAATTGCACAAATTTTGCAGAAACGCGTCTGTGTCGGACATAACAGCGTCTGTGTTGTATAACCGCATCTGTGAAGGACAGAAACGCATCTGTGTTTACAGAATCAGCATTCCACTTTGTAAAAAACCTTAGAGACAGATCTGTGTTAAACAGAGCCACATCTGTGTCAGAAAATCACGTCTGTGAAGTATACAGGCTCGTCTGTGTTCAGAATTGACAAAACGTTTATAGTCCAACAAACAAACATAGTCAGTTTCAGAATTCTTGAGCTTCCTAGGTCATTTCTCCAGGGTTTCATTTAGCATTCAACCTATCTTTGGGTCTCACAAAGTCCATCATTGCTTCACATCTCACTTTACATTCACAATTGTCTAAACTTGAGTCAAAAGGTCACTTGCTTGTCCTCATCATACTTTGTCAACACACTACATACAACAACACTTTGCTAAGTGGTCCCTCATCAAGGTTTCTTACCTTTGGGTCTCATTTGGTCTTACTTAGAGTCAAGGTCAACTTACCTCATCAAGAGAAACTATCCTCTCTTTGGAAGTCACACCTACTCTACTACATACATACTTGGTCTTACACTTTGGACATTGCAAGTACACCTCAGATTCATTTACATTCCATCCAACTCTTGGTCTTCCATACTTTTTCTATTTTTTTCATCTAGTCTCACACATCTTGGTCAATACCTAGTTCATGGTTGAAACCCGTCTTCAAAAATCTAGGAGAGAAACTAAAGAGGCTCAAGAGTCCGCAAACATGAGTTCTTATGAGTATGACAATGATATCTTTTTCAATTCTTATCATACAACATTACCTGACATGGATTCCTATAGAAACATTCCAAATGTTGAGAACATGGACACTACAAACAACAATGATACACACAATGATGATAAGGACAACTTTTCAGTACATTCAGTAGATGTGGAAGAATCCATTATGGATCCCCATTTCAATCGATTGGTTGAGGAAATAATGAGGAGGTATAGACAATACTTCTTACAAATGATGGCACAAAGTGGAGCCAAGATACCTCATGATTTTGACATGTCTCAAATAATGGAAAATCGACCTTTGCAACAAACTCACTCCAACATGGATCAAAGGAGGCCTAATAGTGGAGGCAATAGAGGACCACATATGGTACCTGAATCACCATCATCTTTGTTTCAAAAACTAGAGGTCCCACATACACATGGTCAAGCATATGATACTCACCTTCGTAGACCATTATGGAAGTCTTATGCAGACAGATATGCTCAATCACACACCAATGCTAAGGATCAACCACCAAAGCAATTGGATATTCAAAGGCATGCTCAAAATTTGGACACAAGGAAACCCCGTGTCAAATTTGGGGGCAACACATTAGAACATGACATGCCTGTAGAGTATGGTATACATGCACAAAATAGATATGGTGTTCCTCAACATGAATCTATACCAAGTGGTCCATATACGTAGCATCACTATAGACCTCCTCCATATGAACATGTGTATGATCAATATCATCCATATATGCAACATGCTCCTCCTCCAATTGGTGCCTCAAGCATGGGGTATGGTCCAAGAAGTCGATCTCCACCTAAGAGAAATTTGGAGCAACAAATTAGGGACTTACAAAAGAAAATGGAGGACATAAATACACCAAAGCCAACATACACAATGAGAGACATATGTCCTTATCCATTTGACAAGAGCATTCCAATGCCTCCTTTTCCTACACACTTTGTGATGCCTAAATTTGATAAGTATAGAGGAAAAGGGGATCCTAAGGCACACATAAGACAGTTTTTCATAGCTTGCATTGAGGTAGCAGCAGAAGAGACATATTTGATGAGATTATTCCCACAAAGCCTAGGTGATCAAGCTATGGAATGGTTATCCCAACTCCCACCTAGTATTAAGTCATGGGGTGAATTAGTAGATGCATTTATTCAACATTTCTCCTACAATATAGAGATAGACATATCAGTCACTACTTTGTGCAACACCAAGCAAAAAGAGGGAGAGTCTTTTGCATCATTTTTACAAAGATGGAGAAATCTAGCCAGCAGATGCTCTTGTGAAATCCCACAAAAACAAATGGTAGAGATGTTCACCCAGAATGTTAACAAAGACATTGGTTATGATCTAAGAGAAGATTGTTTGTCCACCTTCAAGGGCGTCATTGAAAAAGGCTTAGCAATAGAGAAGGTCCTAATTGAGCAAGGCATCATTAAGATATTCAAAGAAAACAAAAATGACTTTAAAGGAAAAGACAAGCCAAGATTTTGGAGTAAAAACAAGAACACAGTCAATGATGGTGTTGTTGATGCCAACACAGTGTGACCTAAATTAATCTTTTTGGGATCAAGTTCTACAAACAATCAAGTGAATACTCAAACAACTTCTAGATCACGAAGGAAGTACACTCCATTGGGAGAACCACTTGAGTCAGTTTTCAAGAAACTAGTGGCAAACAAAGTAATCACAGTTCCAGATTTTCTTCCATATGAACCAAAGTTCAAGCCAAATTGGTGGAATGATGATGAGTATTGTGAATTTCATAAGAGCAAGGGTCATAAGATAGGAAATTGTCATCGACTGAAGAACATCATACAAGATCTCATTGATAGAGGTGATATTGAGATTGAGGGACATTCCTCCAATCAAGAACATGAGATGTTTGAGGAACCATTCCCAAATAATGACAAGGGAAAAGCTAAAGCCACATATGACCAAACCAACTATACCAGAACATCCTACAACTATGATTCAACTATCAATCACATCTCGATGGACAATTATGTCTCTACCATTATCATCAAGGACAAAACGTCTGAGAATTCTACCCGGAGACCCAAGATTGTCCTAAAAGGTGTTGGATCTTCTTCCAAACCTACCTCTGAATGTCATGTTACAACCCGTCGAGGTAAAATCACTTTGCAAGGTGCTCCAACTAAAAACACTGCTTCCTCATCAACCAAACCTGAGTATGACCTTGTAGAACAGTTAGGGAAAACACCCATGCTCATCTCCATTCTTGAGCTATTATGCATATCCCTTGCTCATAAAGCCATTCTTGACAAAATCTTGAGAGACACCGTCGTTCCTACTGATCTGAACATGGACCAGTTTCAAGCCATGGTGGGATACCTTTCCATTCCACACTCCCTTACATTCACAGAAGCCGATGATGCCTCTGTAAGTCAGCCACATAATGGACCGTTACACGTTGAAGCCTTCATACACAAACATCGAATAAAAAGAGTCATGATAGATGGAGGAGTAGGTCTAAACATTTGCACATTGAGCACTATTATACAATTGGGATATTCTGATAAAGCTGTGAATTCTACAAATCAAATCACCATTAAGGCATATGATGATGAAGAGCGTTCATCCAAGGGCATAGTCACCTTACCTCTCAGAGTTGGGCCAATTACAAAGGATGTGGTTTGCCAAGTCTTGGATCTAGATCTCACTTATAACATATTACTAGGACATCCTTGGATTCATGAAATGAGAGCAGTCCCATCCACATATCACCAATGCATTAAGTTTCCTCATAATGGAGTGGAAGTAATAGTTAACGACGATCCTAATCCGTTCATATACTACAATAACTTGAAATCAAAGACTGAGACCATCATTCCCACTAATCATGAAGCGGTTCCTTCCTCGGCATACATTGACCCTGAGTCATTAAAAGCCTCGACATCAAAACAAGGTGAGCTTAAAGGCATGTTTCAAGACAAGGGCATGGGGGAATACACTTTAAATGAGACCATGTACTTACGACAAGTCATGAGTTCCCCAAAAGAATATGGAAGACCACATCCTAACAAGCAAGTATCCATCATGATACTCAAATGGAACACTACTACCTTTCAAAGATGGGGTGAACTGGAAGAGGAAGATTTATACAAAATGCTTTACAAAGACAATGAAGTTGACACACAAGATCACATTAGTCTACCATGTGAGAAATATGGCAAAGGCTTCAAAATTCTACAAAAATTTGGGTATGATGGAAAAAGCCCTCTTAGGTTACGAAAGGAAGGCATCATTGAACCTTTACAACATGAATTGACTTTCAAAAAGGAACGCTCGAAAGGACTTGGTTTCTTAACTTCCAATGTCCACACCCAAAGGACAGAAGAAGCCTTACAAATCAAAGCTGCCAAAATTCAACGAGAGTATCGCCATTCCACAAATTCCAATGAATGGGAATGGGGTTCAGACAAATCTTCCAGTGACTATGAGCTCACCGAGACATTCAGAGAGCCAGATGAACCCACAAAAGAAGAGGAATTCTATAACAAGTTCAGAGTTGGTCAAGAAACAACCCATGAGGATTCCACACAGTCCTTGTCTCAAGGTTCTAGGTTGAAATCACATAGGATGAGAACACCTGTCCTAGAATGCGCTACTAGGGATGATAATTTGGATTCGTTCACAATCGAGACTGATGAGGAGAGTGCCATCGATGACCTCGATAATTACCTTGACATACCCGAATATAACTGCATCTTCACTCTCAGCCCCGCTAACTTTGAAGACATTAAAGGCCTTCCCCTTGTTCACCACCAACTCATTGACTGGGATCATGAAGGACCTGCACAGTTTGACACATTCCAAAATGATGAAGCTTTTATTGACTATCTGGGCATACGAGATGAGCTTCCTCCTAGGGACCATAAAGCGGGATACACTATAGAACTCAACAGTGTGGCATATTTTGGTGAGGGTGTTGGACCTTCTAGTCGCAAAAATGTGAAAATAAGAATAAATCAAGGGTCTTATGGCAAAAACCACACTGTGGCGCTGTCTGACCCCAAAAAAGTAAAAAGAAAGGACGTATCTGAGGGCGAAAACCTCTCTGAGGAACCCGAAGATGGAAGGCTCGACATTCTCCCAGCATCATATGAGGAAAAGTCATCCATGTTGGTAGAGGAGACTATCAAAACAAACATTGGTACAGAAGAGGTTCCACACAACATATTCCTGGCTCAATCGTTGATAGAGTCCGAATGGTCAAAATTCATAAGTTTCTTCAAAGAACAACAAATCAACTTTGCCTGGTCATATGCTGATATGCTTGGATTAGATCCAGATTTGGTAATGCATCATTTGACAATTAAACCGGGGGCAAAACTAGTGAAATAGAAATTAAGAAAAATGCATCCACAAGTGGCATTACTAGTCAAAGCAAAACTTGAGAAATTATTGGATGTCGAATTCATATGCCCAATTGATTATCCCGAATGGATCTCTAGCTTGGTGCCTGTTAGTAAACCAGATCGCAGCATCAGAATATGTACAGATTTTAGAGACATCAACAAAGCTTGTCCAAAAGATGACTTCCCATTACCAAATATTGACTTGATTGTTGATCTCACAGCAGGTCATGAAATGTTATCATTAATGGATGGATTCTCTGGTTGTAATCAAATAAGGATCGCGCCCAAGGATCAACACAAAACATCATTCACTTGTCCATGGGGAACTTTCTACTGGAATGTCATGCCCTTCGGGCTAAAAAATGCAGGTGCTACATATCAAAGAGCCATGACTACTATCTTTCATGATCTCATGCACGTAACCATGGAAGATTATGTCGATGACCTCTTGGGCAAATCAATAGATAGAAATACACATTTGGACATACTTTCAGTCATCTTTGATCGGTTGGAAAAATACAAAGTAAGATTAAACCCCAAGAAAAGTGTCTTTGGAGTAACCTCCGGGAAGCTCCTAGGGTTCATTGTATCCAAAAGAGGAATCGAAGCTGATCCAGCAAAAGTCAAAGCAATCTTGGAGATGCAACCACCAAGAAATATCAGTCAACTTTGGTCTTTACAAGGCAGAATCCAGTCCATACGAAGATTCATAGCACAACTTGCAGATAAGTGTAATCCTTTTCAGCACCTGCTCCATAAAAACATCAAATTCAAATGGGATGATAACTATCAACAGGCTTTCTAGACGCTCAAAGATTATCTTCTAAATCCACCAATTTTGATGCCACCAGTTCCAGATCAACCTCTGTTACTATACATATCAGCTACTTCAATAGCACTGGGGGCACTCTTAGCACAACAAATTGATGAGGGCAAAGAAAAAACAGTATACTATATCGGTCACACATTGGTAGGATATGAGCTAAATTACACACCAATTGAGCATGCATGTCTCACCGTGGTCTTTGTTTCGTAGAAATTACGACATTACATGTTCACTCATAAGACTAAGTTAGTTGCAAGGATAGACCCATTGAAATACCTTCTCAATAAAGCAACACTTACTGGGCAACTAGCCAAATGGGTAATGATCCTGAGTGAATTCGACATCGAGTATGTGGACAGAAAAGCAATAAAAGGACAAGCCATCACAGATCAATTAGCAGACGCTCCCATGCTAGATGATGTTCCTCTAAGTTCAAAATTTCCAGATGAATCTATTTTGACAATGTCACATGCAAAGCCATGGCAACTGTACTTCGACGGCTCATACACACAGCATGGGGCAGGAGCTGGCATCCTCTTTATAACTCCTCAAGGGGATTCTATACCAAAATCATACTGCTTATCATTTCCTTGCACTAACAATATTGCGGAATATGAGGCATTAACAACAGGATTACGAATTACAGTTCAATGGAAGATCCAGTAACTTCATGTTTTTGGGGACTCCCAACTTGTCATCCATCAAGCAACTGATGATTACCAAACAAAAGATGAAAAATTAAAGCCTTATAAACAAATGGTGGATGACTTGAAATAACACTTCACAAAGATAGACTTTGAGCAGATACCAAGAGAGCAGAATCGTGCCGCAGATGCCATGGCTACAATTGCTTCACTGATTGATCTACCTCCAAATGAGACCTGCTATGAGTTCTTGCTAGATAACCTTTTGGTTCCTTCATATGAGATCATGCCTACTGAGACGATATGTGTTGTCGGTCCCGAATCCAAGTTATATGGTTCCATTTTCACATACCTTCGTGACAATATCCTACCTCCTGATTTATCAAATAACCAGCGTTGCACTTTTATTTGCCAATCCTCTCGATATGTCATTTTAGCTAATATCCTATATCAGCAAGGTCTAGATGGCACTCTTCTTAGATGTTTAGAAAGCGACGAAGCTCAGATTGCATTACGTGAAGTGCATGAAGGGATATGTGGTCCACATGCTAGTGGTCCTACCTTGGCCAAGAAACTCATCAGGACTGGATATTACTGGCCCAATATGGAAAAAGACTCATATCAGTTTGTCAAGAAATGTAAGCAATGTCAAATTCATGGAGACCTCATACATGCACCAGCACAAGAACTTCAACCAATTGCGTCTCCTTGGCCCTTTTGTCAGTGGGGACTCGATCTCATAGGCAAGATTCACCCTTCTTTGTCCAATGGTCATAAATTCATTATCACTGCCACAGAGTATTTTATAAAATGGATTGAAGCCATGCCTCTCACACAAGTCACAGGAAAACAGATTGCTACATTCATCCTCAACTATATCTTTTGCCGATACGATATTCCTGTTTCCATGATCACTGATAACGGGCATCCCTTAAAAAATAAGGATGTTCGTGAACTCTATGACTATTTCCATATTTCCCATCGTTTCTCCACACCATATTACCCCCAAGGTAATGGCCAAGCTGAGGCGTCTAATAAAACAATCCTTAAAATCCTAAAGAAGACAGTCGACGATGCTGGCCGTAATTAGCATATCCAACTTAATCCTGCACTTTGGGCCTACCGCACAAGTGTCCACACACCTACAGGAGCTACACCCTATTCACTTGTCTATAGCACTGAAGCCATCTTGGCTATTGAGGTCGAGCTACCCTCTTTATGGGTCTCTTTGCAAAACATCATCAGTGATGAAGACTATAGGGTCTCTCGCTTACAAGAGATGGAACTACTGGATGAATGAAGACAAACTGCTTTTAATCATCTCAAGGCTTACCAACAACGAATGAGTCACAGCTACAATTATAAAGTCAAGCCTCGCACATTTGACGTAGGTGATTTGGTTCTCAGAGAAAACCCCAAAAATCAGCAAGACAGAGAGAAGGGTAAGTATGAACCAAATTGGCTTGGTCCTTACATCATTACAGTAGCATATGGATCTAGGGCATATCAGCTCTCAACTATAGAAGGTGAACCTTTGGAGGATCCTATCAACAGCATGCACCTTCACAGGTTTTACACATAGCTCTTCAGAATATCCTAATTCAAAAATACAAAAAAATTCAAAAAATTCAAAAATACAAAAAAATTATAAAACAAAAAAATCGTTACTTGGTGAAAACCTGGCAAATAGGCACCTTGTGACACAAAAAACATTGAAAAATAAAAAAAAAGTAAAGAGAAATAATTTCATCCAACGGTGAAAACCACTTCGGTGGTGCCTTAGGCAAGTACCATGGTGAAAACTGGGTCACCAGCGCCATGCCTAGAGACATTGCTCCTCCCTCCTTCAGGATTCACTTTCATCCTTCACTTTGCACACACTCACGACCAATTCTTCCATAATAAACTTACCCATTCCCATCATGGCTTGTTATTGATCTACCAAAGATTGGTTCACCATTCATAATAAACCTCCCTTTTCACTTCCCTTTCCATCCATAATAAATCAGATCCTATCTGTGGCTAAGGCAAATCCTACGTCTAGTGATGGGTTTGGAACTCAGAGCATCACATATTTCAAGGAGTACAGTTTCTTCCAGCTTCCTTCAGTCTATCCGCGCACAATCCGCAATAAAGCAACATTTGCATCACAGATCCGCAATAAAGTTTCATCTTCTTCGCAATAAAGTATGAGTTTCATGGATTCAATCAGTTTTAGATGAGTCACAACAACAACAATGGGCTTCAACAAATCAAATCTTTCAACAGACTCAGACAACTTTATGGTTCAGTGCTATCTATCCTTTTTGTGAAAGTAAACATTGTGACCACAATCAAATAAGACTTATACAAGTGACAAGAGACACTAAACTTGAGGACTACAGTGGATGTTGGTGTTGAGTCTTGGTTTTCTTTTGATTTTATCTTTTGGTGACATGTCTTTTAGCTTTTCCAGGATGTCTCTGACTAGAGATTCTATCTCCAGGATGTCTTTGACTAGAAAGATGAGGATGGGGTATCGTCACCTATTTATATTTGTTGTCCGTGGATTGTCTCTTAGTAATGCTATGACTTGTCCAAGGATATGAGGACACTGTGAGTCTAGTATGAACTAGGGCATTCCTTGTTTGTGACTGTCTTATCTCCATGCAAACAGGTACAATGACTTTCTGGGTCGAACATATGCCTTGATTGTCATAACCTATTTTGCCATAATAAAGCTCAATGATGATAACGCACAAGAAGCTCTTTCACTTTCATATCTTTTGTCTTTCATCCCCCTTTCTTGATTGACTTCCATCGTCCTTCTCGAGTCCCCGTAGCCTACTATCACATGATTGAGTATAATGACACACCAAAAATAGTTGCATTTCATGTAGTTGCACCTGCATTACCACATATAAGCATTTCATACATACATATAGATATCACATCCTGCACACAACATATGTTAGAACATTTTATATTCTCATCATGTAAATAGTTATTTGCATTATCACATTCATCTGCATTACATACATTCACATTTGCATCATGCATACACATATAAAAGAACCAAAAAAATATTGCATTGCATCATATACATATTTGCATCCACATCATAAATATCACATAAGAACATCTCATCATATAGGTACACACGCATATAGCTGCTACAAAGATGAATCATCTCATATATATATATAAAGTGTCATGATACAATGATGTCAAAAAAATCATATGGCTACAAAAGCACCCACAAGTGTCTACATCATCATACAAAAATGGTACAATACTGATACATAGGGAGCCCTCTATGGCTATGATGAACTCCCTCCCTCGGAGCCACCTGGCCTCAATAGAATTTGAGCCCCTGAAGGACCCGCTCTAGGATCATCCCTCCTGTCCCCTCTATCTGGTGGTGGTGGAGGACCCATAACCCCACCACTCGATGCCTGTCTCCTCCGGCTCCCTCCCGTAGCTGTCGCTGTACGCGACGGTCTATGGAAGCTCCTTGCCTGCTGATCCGCTAGCACTGCACCATAATAGAGATCCCACCAGTAGGAAATTTCCTCCCCTACTTGCAGGACATAAGCATATCTAGCCCTTGTGTCCTCCAGTGCCTGTCGCCCAGCCCTCAGTGCTGTCTCAGCCTCTGTATAACGCTAAATAGCCTGATCCCGCTCCTGCTCAGTATCTCTGAGCCTCCTCCTGAGCTGATCCCTCTCCCTCTCCAACTCCTAGATCTCATCTGCATGTCCCTGGCAGATCTCTCTCAGCTCTATCAGCTCATCCTCCTCTACATCAGCCCCCTCCGGCTCTGCCTATGGCTCCCCCTCTACAGGTGCCTGCCCTTGTACCTATGCCTGTACTTGTACTGGTGCCTGTACTAGTACCTATCCCTGTATCTGTCCCTATCCCTGTACCTATACCTATCTGGGACCCTGTGCTACTAGCACCTATAGTGGCAATCCACCATGACCCCTCACCACCCGAGCCTGCCTCTCCTCTCCACCCTCCCTCCGAGGTGCAACCCTCCTCTCTCCAACTGCTCCCCTCCTCCTCTGTTGGCCTCTACCCCCATCACCTCCACCATCATCATCATCCCCACCACCATCTCCATCTAAGGGCTCTCCCAGATCCGTCAGGCATGGGAATGGAAGCTCCGCCCAGTATGTTGTGTACTTGGCATCCATGCCGGCATCCTCAATCTCTGGCCACATGTCCCAGGGTAGGGGCATCATCTCTACCAGTTGCATAACAGCCTGATCATATGATAACAAGGGCCCAAACTACGCCTGATCTCTCACAGTGTGTGTATACATGCCTGAGCCCTATGGCATCCTCTGGATCCTGCCAAACTGCCTGCCAACCCTGTCCACTAGCTACCTCTCCAGCACATAGGGTGTCCACCCAATCAAATACCTGCTCTGAAAAGTGTAGGGAAGCTCAACTGCATCATCCTCCCACTGCTTGCATCCCAGGTATGGTCTCCATATGACCATGTCAATGTCATCTATCACTCGCCGCTAGTGCTCTAGCCTGCCAATCCATGGCTGTGACGTGATCATGTCATATAAGTGCACAAAATTGCATCCATGTCCCCTGCCTCTAAATTGTATCAGCCTCATCACTAGCAGATGCTCATAAGCCCACACCTGCAGTAACGTCACCCCACAACCTAATCCCACTGATCCGTGGTATACAAACTGATGTAGCTCATAGTATAGGTGTGCTAGCACACATGGTCCCCAGGCATATCTAGTGTGTTGTGTCACCAGTGTCTTGAGTACTCCTCCCCAGCCTACAGCCAACCCCCGTGTCACCCTATCTGGACACAGGAACCCACTGATCGCTCCTCCTACCACTACTAGTAGCGCTAGCCCTGTGGCTGTCATAGTATCGCATGCCACATGTCCAGCCCTCATCTCTAGTCCTGGGTCCTGGAACACTTGTCTCAGGGCCTCCCTATCTCCATCTCGATCATATGGGATCAGCTCCCCATCGATCGATATCCGTAGGATCCTGTATACATCCTCAAGGGTGACTGTCATCTCACCCATCGGCAAATGAAAAGTACATGTCTCAGAGTGCCATCTCTCCGCCAGTGCAGTCAACAGTCCCATGTTTGCCCAAAACTCAAGCACATATAGAACATGTCTCAATCCCATAGCCTCGATAGCAGCTCACTCCTCAGCTATCACCTCAGGTCGCAATCTCTGAGTAGATGGGAATCTCTGAGTAGACGTCAATCTCTCCCGTGATTCCAGCATCGGAAAATACTCCTACAGTCAAGCAAATCACTCATGTCAGTCATAGTGGCATTCCCTGTTTATCACAAAATGCTACTTTTTTATCTAAATGCCTATGGCTATCTATTCTAGTAACACTCACTGTTCATCACAAAGTGTTGCTTCTATCCTAGTGGTACTCCTTGTTCATCACAAAGTACTACATGAGTGGCACTCCCTGTTCATCACAAAGTGTTCCTCACATTTGCACTCACTGTTCATCACAAAGTGCTGCTCATATTTTAGTACTCCCTATTCATCACAAAGTACTATATCTTGGTACTCACTGTTCATCACAAAGTGCCTTGATCTCTCCTAGTCTTCCCTAGAGGACCTGCTTGAGTGTATCCTCTTAGCAGCTTATCCAATCGACAACATATGTTCATCACAAAACTGTCGATTTGCTCTAGAAGACAAAACTTTACATTTTTTAAACACAAATGCGCTTATTTGACATAAACGCACTTAACGACTACACAGACGCGCCTGAAAAACACAGACGCGCCTGACCAACACAGACGTGCCTATGCTCTGCACAGACGTGCCTGGGCGACACAGACGTACCTTCTTTGCATAGACACGCCTGACCATCACAAACACGGCCGCATTTGACACAGACTCGGTTTCAAACGCAGACACGCCTGTCACAAACACAGACACGCCTTGCGAGCATAGACGCGCCTGGCACCAACGCAGATGTGCTTAAACATTTTTGACATTTTTTGGGACCCTATTCTAAGCACATTTATTGCTCTACCTAGCATGCATTAATGACAATAATAAATGCATCGAAGTAAGAGGAGGTTTGGTGGTACTTACCGGCTTTCCTGCCTCTACTGGCCTCTGAAATTGACGAACGCAGTCGAATCTATGAATGAAGGCCAACGCTGCTGACTGCTACTGCTCTTTTCTCTCTCTGCAATCTGCTCTCGTGGATGTGTAGATGACAATGAGGATGTATTTTCCCCCGTGGTCTATCTTATAGACTACCCTAGCCCTCGCCCTTGTTTCCCGAGTCAGTCTTCTTTATCCTGTGACTTTATCACTTTATCCGATCAGTCTATTCTAGCCTCTCTTTCTTATCGAGAGATTGTCTGCAATCTCTTCAGACATTTTCATCCAATCTCTCGAGGGGGCATATCATTCCCATCCTGGGGCAACTCTTTATCAGTTCATCTTATCTTCTTTGAAACAACGTGACAAGCTGCATTGTCTCAAAGAGGGGCAAAATGTAGACACCCAAAATTGTCCAGTATTTAATTATCTAGGCTTAATTCTTCTATTAATTAAATAAATCTTTATTTATTTAATTAATTCATTTATCCTCTTCTAGCCGTATTTCTCATTTAAATAAATACATTTATTTATTTAAATTATGTTTTTCCTAAATTAAATGAATATCTTATTTATTTAATTATCCCACTTCTTCTATTAATTAAATAGATATTTATTTATTTAATTAATTCATTAGCCTTTTCTACCCATGACACATGTCATTCATCTCTTAATTCCTACACTACCTACCTCTTTTATTATTTTATTATTTCTTCTACCTACCCTCTAATCATAGCCGACCTCCTTTTACACCTCTCAATCTTATCCCTCCATTTCATATAGTGTTTTCTATATAAGAAGATGCTTCCTTCATTATCAAACCCGAATCGTTCTATGCATTCTAATCATTTTATGCAATTTGACTACACTACGATCCTACTTGCAACCACATTTCGTTCTTTGTTGAGCTCTTGTGCACACATAAAATCTGAGAGCAAATATATCAAGCAAGATCAATGGAGATAGAAAGAATGGAGATCAAAACCCTATTGGACATGTGAAGGTATAATCTTTGTGATTTCATTTGATTTGCATTGTCTTAGGTAATCTTCATATGTTATGGTGGATCTTTGTTGTTGTTAGGCTAGGGTTTTGTGGTTGAATTCATTTATCCTTTCAATATTGTTATTATTGTTATCCATTTTCACCATATATAGAAACCTCACTGAATGTTACATTATCTTTGGCAATATTATTTTACTCACTGTATCTTTCAACATTTCTTTCTGCATTTCACTTCTTTTTCTCACCAAAACTTGTGGATCTAGATTTTGTTTTATGGACATGTTCATCTACCATATCCTAAGTCCACAAGATGTTTGGATCTTTTTCCGGCAAGTTAACACGTCCGAAAAGTGGGATAGTTTTCTAACCTGTGTATTGGAACGTCTTGGACCTATTTGCCAATGGAGAATCTTGTGGATCACTTTCATAGCTTCCAAAGCCTCATTTATTTGTTCTCAACATTCCTTGGTTTATGGTTGACCTTCCCTTAGGTCCTCACTTCATTCTATGAAGTTTTTGGAAGAATTCCTTTAGCAGAGGCCGACCTTGTTATTTTACCTGCTTCATCTTTCTTCATCAACATTTGTTCATCTTGGGCTAACATGGATTATTCTAGACCTTTGGATATCATATAAGTCAATGTAATCGAGCATATGGAGTCATCAAAGAGAAACATAGAATATTATCTAGAAGGTTAGGATATCTGGAGTTGGCTCTCATTCTAGATTGAACGTGAATATTGTTTTTTAGCATGTTTTTAACAAGGCCTATGTGTCAAATCTTGCAAGCCCACATGTTGCCGACCAATGGTAATCGATTTCCATGATATAATAAAGTCTAATTCTTCATTTCCTCCATCACATTGAGTTGTTTTTACTGTGTAACTCTTATTGCACTATTTAGACTCTTCTCTTTGAGGACCATCATGATGTGACTACACCAAGGGGTATCAAACTGAGTTTCTATTCCAGAGATTGCAAAGTCTAGTAAGAATTTGTTGTGGGGTGGTTGATTGAGGATCTAGCTTGCAACTACAGAGGACTTGCGTAAGATGGCCCAAAGAGGTAATTTTAGAGGTGTTGGAGCACGTGGAAATGTAGACCCTACTATGATAGAAATGTTGAATGGAATTGCAGCTCGACTAGAAGTTGTTGAAATGGCCCATAGAATAGGTTGACATGTTGAAGATCTGGGTGACGATAAAGAAGAATATGTAGTCAAAGAAGAAGAAAAACATCCACCGGTGAACGATCTAGATTTAGAGAGGTTCATAAGAGCCTTGACTAGATTGAATATGAGACCACATTTTGATTCACTAGATTATGATGCCAAGTTTTTGATTGAGGTAAAACAAGTTTTGATGGGTCCCTAAAACCCAGTACTTCCAGCTCCAACTGATCCATAGTTTCCAGAACCCACTTGATGTCCTCTATTTCTTTGCTTTGGTTTTGCATACTTTAAGTATTGGCTCTATTTCTTCTTCCGAGCCCAGTTTCTTTATCCTTAGGGGCATCATCTTTTACCTCAATAATACCCTTCATAGCCTTATCCCCTTGGTAGCTCTCTAACTTGCAGGCAAGGGTTTTCATGCTCGCTGGGCAACCTTTAGGATCCTGTGGCTCTGCTCCCCAATTTTTTTAAGTGTGTTCTCAATACCATCTAGTATGTGATCAGTAGCATCTACTCTATTTTCTAGGAAAGTAAAATTGTTGTGGTTGGTATTTCTAATCTCCTCCGCATTGCCAATCACCTTGGTTAGCTCACTAAGACATTCTAGGAGGGAGTTGAATTTTCCAGAACCTAGGGCCTGAAAGGTTTTGATTTTCCCAGCTTCATAGGCTTTCTTGACTTTTATGCCCTTGATTTCCTTTTGAATCTAGTCGAGTGCTTGTTTGAAGTTCTCCATCCCGTTATTTATGCAAAGGCCTATGTCCACTTGATTCTCTCCCTGGTTCTTGACATCCATGGTATTAAGATTGACCTCTAGACTAACCTCTCTATCCTTAGTGTTTTGATCATCTTTCGTTGCTGTGTCCTATTCTATGACACTCTTCTGCTTCAAATTAGACCTGAGAGGCAACCTTTCTTCCACCTCCCTTCCTTTTCAATTCTTCTTTTTCTATTTCACGCTCACCTAGGTTTGAGCCTCCTTGCTTCCAGTGTCCATGTCATTGTCAATTCCTTCCTCCTCCTCATTGCAACTATCATCCTCCCCTCTCTGTTTATTTTTAGCAAACCCTCTATTTTCTCACCCTTGTTCCAATTTTTTCTTTCGCCTTCTTGTTCCAAACATTTGGGGGTCATCTTCAGTCTCTTCTTTTGTATCATAGTCGTCACCTTCTTCCTCTTCCGACTCGTCAAATTCTTCATCCGAGTCACAAATCTCAGCAATATTCATCTGGATGGTCATGTTCTTGATGTGATTATATAGAATCACCATCAAGCCTTCATGCATTGCTGGGTTAATGTGGGGATTGGAAATGGCATCCTTAATCCCCACGTTAAGAGAGCAAAAAGGATAGTAGGGAAGACAAATCTTATCCTCGTGCCTAGAATGATTTAGCAGAACAAAATGGTAACTATAAACCCTAGTATATCTACCATCAAGTATGATAAACTCTATAATAGCAAGTAAAACCTTTTTCCAAATTAATTTTGATTACCTTAGGTGAAAAGTAGGTCTGGCTTCCCTTCACTAGCTTAGCCCTTTCCTCCCCAGTCTTTGGGAACTTCTTCACAGCAGCATGGAAGATTTTTTTGTCGCTATAAAACTTCATGCCCTCCATTGGAATGCGAGTGGCCTCTGCTATCATTGTCTCAATCACTTTAACTTCCTATTTCTGATGGTGAGAGTCCCTTCGTTCTAGCCCTTCTTGAAAATCTTGGTGATTTCAAGCCATTTCTCCTGCATTTTTTCCAAAATTTCATCATCTTGGCAACATGGAGGACGCTCCAAACCTATAGATGACTCTTCTATTTCTCAATGGTAGTCACCTCTGTTCTCTTCCTTTTACCTCCCATGGTTCTGTTAATTTCAATCCAGAGCTTCAAATAGATAAATTTCTTCTTGCTAGAGTCTCTACGAAAGCCACTTCGATTACTACAGAACTTTCTAATGTAGTTGTTGGGGAGGGTTAAAATTGCCCATAAAGTATGCAAGATTACACTACAATGATGATTGTAGTTCCTCCTTGGTAACATGTAGTGCCAATGCCTATTGCCACGACATTATTTTTCACTTCGGGAAATGATACTAAATTTGTCCTTGCTTACCATGTAATCTTTGATAAATAACTATATCACGTGCCACACATGGTAGATCTCTTTTGTCATTCCAGGTAATTATAGTTTTGCTTTGTATTGCTGCATTGGCCACCCAGTCTACACTTTGATTAGCCTCTCTGAGGACATGTGTGATATGGCATTTCTTAAACCCCTTTAGTAGATCTCTGGTAGAGTCTATGATGTTCTTGATGGTCCATGAGGGTTGATGATTGCCAATAAGGCAGTTAATTATGTTTTTAGAGTCACCTTCGAACCAAAGAAAATTAACCCCTAACTAATTTAATAGCTTGAAGTTCCCCCATAGCTTCTACGAAATGATTAGTTTTAATGCCTAAAGGATAGGCAACTGCTCCTGTCCAAAAGCCAACCCCATTACGAATGATGCCACCACAACCAGTCAGGCCTGGGTTTCCTTTAGCCACCCCATTAAAGTTGACCTTGAACCACTCATTGGGGGGAAAGACCAACAACAAAGGCTTTTTTTGATTTGGTTAATGTCAGCGCTCAAAGAGGCATGGATATTACATCTTTTGAGAACATCAGAATCCTCCTTGTTGCTACAACACTGCACTCCCTTGATCATCAAATTCTTAACACAAATGTTTTTAATTTTGAGCCAAACCACTTCTAGGGTGTTAGTTTCATTCCTAAAAATTCTATTGTTTCTCTCTTTCCATATCTCCCAAAGGATATGGGCAAAGAAGAACTTCCAAAGATTTCTAATGGTAATGTTATTGGTGGAGAAATGCTAGCTTCCAAAGCAATCTTGCATCTCCTCTTGGAACACCCAATTCAATCTCCACATCTGAAAAAACATCCCCCAAATAGAAGTGGAATAAGGACAGTGTAAAAAGATATGGTTCACTAATTCCTCGTTATTCAAATAGAGGTAATAGATATTTGGAAGATAGAAGCCCCTCTTTCTCAAGTTGTTAGTAGTCAGAATTTTGTTTTGCAAGAGGATCCACAGAAAGATATTAATTTTGGGAGGCAACCCATGATGCCAAACCTTGGCCTACCACAGAGTAGGAACTTGGGATAAAGCTAGTAAAAGGACAACATAAGAGACCAAGTAGGTCCCAGATGAAGTCCCACACCACACCATCTGATCTTTCATTCCTAAATTTAGGATCGCATGGGTGATCATTAAGTTAATCTGCTCGAGTTTGCGATCAATGTGAGTGAGATCCACCCAAGAATGGTCTCTCCAATAGTCCTCAACTTTGGTGCCTATCTTCTCTTTGCAATTTTGGATGAGTGTATGAGTGGTCATCTTGTTAAGAGGGGCCCCTCCAATCCAAGTGTCATCCAAAAAGTTCACCTCCCTTCCATCACCAATGGTCTAGACACTCCCGAGAAGAGCAATATCTTTAGCCTGGGTAACACTATTTCAAATGAACGAACCCCTTGGAATCTGTTTTGAAGCCAAGAACTCCTCTATGATGGGAGCATTTCTTAGGTATTTACCCTTCCAAATTTCATTCCATTCCCCTCTTCCTTGATAATTCCTACGGATTTGTTTGGCCAGAAGAGTTTTGTTCAAAATTCTGATATTCCTGAGTCCCAAACCTCCCATCTTTTTAGGTTTACAAACATTTTCCTAGGCAATTTGGGTCATTTTCTTCTTCTCCTCCACTCGTGACCATAGGAAATCTTTTTGGATTTTCTCAGTGGCATCAACAAATTTACTAGGGATTTTAAAAATGCTTAAGGCATAAACTAGAAGGCTCTGGATGGAAGATTTTAAAAGTTGGATTTTCCCTACTTGATTAAGAAGGGTTCCTTTCCATCATGCCAGTTTTCTGCTTAATCTATCAACAAGAGAATTCAAAAACAAGTCCAAAGGTTTCAAGTCCAAGGGTAGGCCAAGGTAAACAATAGGAGACTTACCCAGTTGACAACCAAGGATTTGAGCCAATCTATTCATTCTATCTTCAGGGGTATTAAATAAGAAACCATAACTTTCTCCCAAATAATAGTTTGACCAGTAGCCATATTGTAGTGTTAAGAAGGTATTTAAAATTGGAGCCTTCTTTGATGGTGAAGGTACCCATTAGAATGGTATCACCCATAAACTGTTGGTGGGTACAACCTCTAAAGCTCGAGGAAGGAGAAATGTCGCAGAGGAGCCCTTCAGAAACAAAGTTGCTGATAAATCTGCCCAAACATTCTGCTAGAATAATGAAGAGAATGGGGGATATAGGATCTCCCTGTCAAATGCCTCTAGAGGATTTAAAGAACGTGGAAGGCACTCCATTGACAATGACTGAAAAAGAAGGGGTAGAGATGAGTTGGTCGATCAAATTAATGACTTTCCCATCAAAACCAAAAGCAGATAGAACCTTCCCCAAAAAACACCAGTCCACCCAGTCATAAGCTTTAGACAGGTCCAACTTCATCAGAAATCCTTATTTTTTTTAGTGCACCAAAGAATCAATTCTTTCATGGATAGCAATGATGGAATCAAGGATTTGTCTTCTGGGAAAAAATCCACTCTGCTGGGGCAAGATGATTAGGGGAAGAATCCTTAACAGCCTATAGGTAACCACCTTTAAGATGATTTTGTAGAAGGAATTGCAAAGACTTATTGGTTGGAACTAATCCATAGAGTCTGCACCTGGGCATTTGAGAATGAGAACTAGAAAAGTAGCATTAAGTTCCTTTAAGATTCTTCTAGCTCCAAAGAACTCCTAGACACCTTTGACCACATCATCTTTGAGGATATCCTAGAAAGTTTGAAAGAAGAAAAGCGAAAAGCTATCTAGGCTCAGGGCCTTGTTCTCATCAAAAGAAAAGACAGCTTTCCTGACTTCTTCCTCAGAGGGGATAGCCACGAGATCCTTTTTTTTCTCCTTGTTGATGATAGGAGGGATGAAGTCAATGATAGTATTATGAAATTGACCATTCAGACCATGGTCCATCAAGAGAATAGAGGTAAATAAATTCTTGGCTTCCTTCCCAATCTCCTCATCCTTCCTAAATTCATTTTCCCCATTTTTTAACTTAGATATTTTGTTAGCTACTTTGTGTTTCAACGCAATCATATGGATGAATCTAGTGTTTCTATCTCCTACTTTAAGCCACAGGGATCTGGATCTTTGTTTCCAGAATTCTTCCTCTCTTCTGATAATTCTGTGGTAATTCATTAGAACTTCATTTTCCTCATTGATTGAGACTTCCTTGTATCTAATACTTTGGATTTTATCCTTTCCTTGAGTTCCATCTAAGTTTTATTTTTTGGCAGCAAATAGGTCACCGAAAACCTCCTTATTCCAATTATTGATGTTGTCTTTTAAATTTCTAAGTTTCTTAGCAATTATATACATAATTGTACCTTTGACCTTAATAGACCACCACTTCTCAATGGTTTTGCCAGGTTAGGGTGGTCCAGCCACATTTTTTCAAATTTGAATGGGAAATTTCTTTTAACATTGGTGTTAGCTGAAGTAAATATTACAGGGAAGTGGTCAGACCCTATATGGGAGATAGCTGAGAGGGAGCATTGATAGTGGTTAAACCATTCATTACAAATGAAGGTCCTATCAATTCTGACTTGAATGAGATATTCCACCATCCTTCTGTTTGACCAAGTAAACTTGGTACCCTAGAGATCAATGACATGAAGGCCTTGATTGTTGATAAAGCTCAAAAGATCCATTCCGCTATCCAACTAAGAGGGGACACCTCTAAACTTCTCATCATCATGGAGAGGAGTATTTAAGTCCCCCATAATGATGCACATATCATCCTTGTAAAGGGTCCTAATAGCCTCCGGTTTTTTCCAGAATTTGCTTATGCCAAGTCTATTATGAGGGGCATAAATATTGGAAAGAAGAAAGGATGTACCATCCCCAATGTGATTAAACCTAATGAAAGACAAATTGATGTCTTGCATGACCAACTCCCCTGGCACTTGCTTAAGGTTCGAAAAAATAGCTATACCCCTAGAGGCACCATCTGAGCTTCCCCCGCAAACTTCACCATACTTAAAAAGCTTAATTTTTTCACTTTACTCATTTTAGTTTCTTGGATAATAATGATGTCCAGCCTGTGATCTCTAACTAAATTTTTTAGAACATCCTGTTTATGTGTGGCTATTCAATCCATGTATATTCCATGATATTATTTTCATTTCTAGAGTAGGGAACATACCTCATGGATGGTCATTTGAGTACCATCTGCTATGTTCTTGCTGGCCTCTTGGTCTCTAATCTGGCTTTCTCTTTTGCTTTCTGGAGGTGATGGGATGAAACACATTTCATCTCTACTTCGATATCTTGTTTTGACTGAGTTAGCCAGGGTTGTCACCTTAGGCCCTTTTTTGCTCCCTCTCTGTCTATTTGCTCTTTCATTCATATAGCAATCTTCTTCTTGAGTAGTTGTCTTCTTTTCCCCAACATCATCATCTACCCATTTTTATTTAAGCACTAAGGCTGTAGGTGATAGGTGGTTGGTTTCTTGAACCATATCTCTATATTGTTGTGATCCTAAAAGAGAGATACTTCCAAGGATCAATCACTGTTGGGCTTCTTCAAAGTCATTGTTGAGGCTTGCTCCATTGGTATTTTCTACAATGTGGTTTGAATCAGCTTCCTCATTGTTCTGTATTACCACTTGTATTTCTCCTTCTTCCAGGTTATCACTCTTTTGATCCTCCTGATTGGTATCATTTTGACCTTTAACACCTTTACCTGTTTGGTTCATTTTACTTTTATCATTTAAAGGTATATCTGGTATATCCTTATTACAATCAATTTGTTTCTCTATTGTGTGTGGGATAATAATATTCTAGTCCTCTTTGAGACTTCTCTCTTTTTAAATATTCTCCATTTGCTTAATAGGGTTTCTAGCTTTCCACTGTAACGTCCTCTCTTCCTTTTCTTTCACTATGGCTAACTACAGAGGGCATTTCCTTTCTATATGTCCTAATTTTTTACAATGGAATCAGGCGAAGGGGATGCTTTCATATTCCAGAGGTTGATTCTATTTTCCCAATCAAGAGTTGATTTCAATAGATAGAGGCATGTTTGTTCCTTGTGTAACTCCAATTTAGATTCTGGCAAAAGTAAGTCTTCTTCTGGTCGCAGTTATGGGGTCCATAGAAAGGAGTTCACCAAATAATTTATCAATTCCTTTAAACACATCTTCCACCCAAAGTTATAAGGGAAGCCCTAGAAATCTAACCTAGACCGGCGCCTGGACAAAAAATGATTCATTGAGTGCCATCTTAGGTGCCCATTTTTGTAGAGCTAGCATAGCTTTATGAATCAACCAAGGACCATCACAACGCACCCTTGACATATCTTCCTTGCATTAGATTGTCAAAGACAACACCCCTTTTGGCATAGTTGTAATCTCCATTTGTCCTTTCAATGACCATTTACATTTAGCAAAAGCCCCTAACAATATCAATATTCGGCCTAGGCCCCAAAAATTTTCCTACCAATATCATTGCCATAAGGTTAATGTTATGGTCAATAACAAGGTCTAGGATTTCAATTGCAAATATCCCCTTTTTTGGGTTTGAGATATTGCGAACATGGGGGAGTGAGGATTTTCCACTCGGTTTGACCCTAAATAGAGAAGTCCAAGACCTTCCACTATCCCTCCGCACTGAGTCCAAACCAAGAGTGCCTTCCTCACGTGATTCATCATTTTTTCCACCAGGATAGATGTGTTTGTCGCCTGCTTGTGGGTCCCCATCCGTTGGGTCCTTTCCGCTTGGTTCAGGGGAATCTGGGCAGTCCTGAGAGTCATCCTTACCTTGCTCCCCCTAGTTATAGGGATTCCCGCCTTGTCTCTAATTCAAATTTGCCTCCGCTCTATTTTCTCACTGCTCACCCATGGTTTTCTTCAATTGTATTCATGATGGCAAGTTATTTTCGGATGAATTTCTTGATTGGATCATGGAGATGAAAAATTATTTTGATTTTGAAGGCATAGCTAAAGATAAGAAGGTGAAATATTCTTGCACTAAGTTGAAAGGACACACATCTCTTTGGTGGGAATATTTGTAGGTAGATAGACAAAGAAGAGGTAAAGAGAATATTAAATCTTGGGAGTGGATGGTTACCAAGTTGAAACTAAAATTCATGCTCCCTGATTATAAAGTGAATTTGTTTCGGAAGTTGCAGAACCTGAAGCAGAAGGAGTCTAGTGTGAAGGACTATACTAAAGCATTCTATAAGTTGAATATCAATTCCAGACATCTTGATGATAAAATTGAACAAGTTTCTAGATACTTGAATGGGTTGCATATGTCTATACCAAATGAACATAGTCTACTCAAGTTAGAGAGTGTTGAGGAAGCTTATCAATATGCCTTGAAATCAAAAGAGAATCTGAACAAAAGACATGGGAAAATGAAAAGAGGAAGAGGAAAAAGATTTCAGGGAGGAAGATTTTAAGGAGGAAGGACCTTTACCAGAGGAAGAGGACCCTATGTGGATCAGACAAAAGATAAGGAAGCTAGTAGAGATAGTAGTTTGTATCAGACGGATGACAAAAATTTCTACTGGAGAAGAGAACCTAATGGTTATCCGAATGAGGGTTATGGAAAAAAATATAGAAGACAAGATAAGAGTATGTTTAAAGGAACCTACTTTAAGTGCTGAGGAGAAGGAAATCATGCTTTTGAATGTAGGAAGATAGAAAATAGAGGAAGAGCAACATTAGTGGAAGAAGAACCTATGATATCAGTTAATAGACCAGAAGATGGAGATCTTTTGGTGATGAGGAGACCTTTGTACCATATCAAAGATGGTGAGGAGCCCTTGCAGAGGACGAATTTGTTGAAGACAAGATGTAAAGTATTGGGTAAGTGTTGTAAAGTTATAACTGATAGTGGCAGTTCAGATAATCTTGTTTTGGAGGGGATGGTGAATAAGCTAAAATTGGAGAGATTTAAGAACCCTAAGCCTTATTAAATAGCATGGATTCAATATGATCATAAGATGCTAGTAAGAAAATAATGTATGATAAATTTGAGAATTGGATCTTATCATGATGAAATTTTATGTCATATTATGCTTATGGATATATGCCATATCTTTTTGGGTATACCTTGGTAGTATGATAGACAAGCAATACATGATGGAAGGAAGAGCATAGACACTATTGTTGCAAATGGAATGAAATAAACCCTATTACCCTTAGAGGAGCCTCTTAAGAGTGAAGTTTGTACGAATGCTGGAATTTTTTTTATGGATGGAAGAAAATTCTTGGATGGGACGAGGCATGTGAATATGTGTTTTTCCTTGGTTCCTAAGAAGACTAACATATAGCATGAAGGAGAACAACTGTAAGAAATAAAGGAGTTGCTGAAAAAATATGAAGACATCATTTTATATAATTTACCTAATAGATTACCACTTGTAATAAGTATCAGTCATTGCATGGACTTGATTCCCAAAGCTAGTTCACCTAACAAAGTAGCACATCGGATGACACCAGTAGAAACTAAGGAGCTAAATAGACAAGTACAAGAGTTGCTGAAGAAAGGTTTGATTAGAGAAAGTTTGAACCCTTGTGCAATTCTAGCTATAATAACACCTAAGAAGAATGGAGAATGGAGGATGTATACTGACTCTAGAGAAATCAACAAGATCATAGTGAAGTACAAATTTCCCTTGCCTAGGATGGATGTCATAATGGATTGTTTAAGTGGAGACAAATATTACACCAAGATAGACTTGAAAAGAGGATACCATCATATCCGAATAAGAGAAGGGGATGAGTTAAAGACAACATTCAAGATAAATTAATGATTGTATGAATGGTTGGTGATGCCTTTTGGACTGATGAATGTACTGATTACTTTAATAAGGTTGATCAATGAGGTATTGAAGGAATTATTGGGTAAGTTTGTTATTGTGTACTTAGATGACATTTTGATATTCAGTAAGACAAAAGAAGAACATATGTTGCATTTGGGACAAGTTTTGTAGAGGTTGAAAGAAGAGATCTTGTTGATAAACATTAAAAAGTGTAGTTTCAGAAAGGAAGAGCTGGTCTATTTGTGATTTGTGATGTCTGTGGATGGATTGAAGATGGATCCATAAAAGGTAAGATAAATTGTTGAATGGCCTACACCAAAAAGCATTGGGGAGGTAAGATTATTTCATGGACTGGGTAGTTTTTATCAAAATTTCATCCTAAATTTTAGTTCAGTTTGTAGCCCTATGACAGAAGCAATGAGAGGAGATAGGAAGGATTTCAAGTGGACATCTGGAGAAAATAGGAGTTTTGAGTTGTTGAAGCAAAACATGGAAAAGAATCCTATGTTGGCTTTACCAGATTTTAGGAAAGTAGTTCAAGTGGATTGTGATGCAAGTGGGAATGCAATTGGTGCAGTGTTAAGTTAGGAAGGAAGACCAGTAGCTTATTTCAGTGAGAAACTGAATGATGCGAAAAGAGATATTTTATGTATGATTAGGAGTTTTATGCCATAATTTAAGCATTGAAGAAGTGAAGACATTATTTATTACCTAAGGAGTTTGTGTTGTATACTAACCATCAAGCTTTACAATATTTGAATGGTCAGAGTAAGATGAATCAGAGACATATGAGACAGGTGGAGTTCTTGTAGAGTTATACCTTTGTTTTGAAGCATAAAAGTGGGATGTCAAATAAAGTTGCAAATGCCTTAAGTAGAAGGAGGAACTTGTTGACATAGATGAGAGTGGAAGTATTGGGTTTTGAGGAATTGAAGAACTTGTATGAGGATGACCTTAATTTTGCATAACCTTGAGAAGCTTGTAAAGAACTTGTTGTGGTGGATAGGACTAAGTGGCTAGATTATTTCATTCAAGATGGGATGTTGTTTAGAGGAGTTTAGGTGTGTATACTTAGAGCTCTATGAGCGAGCATCTAATAAAAGAGAAGCATAGTGGAGGATTAGTAGGACACTTTGGTGTTGATAAGACACTAGCCTTGGTTAGTGAGAATTACTTTTGGCCTTAGATTTATAAGGATGTCAAGAAATTTGTGTAGAGCTGTAGATTCTGTCAACTTGAAAAAGGTAGCAGTCAGAATATTGGATTGTATAAGTCTTTGGTTGTTCCAAAGATACCTTGGGAAGACATAGGAATGGATTTTATACTTGGTTTCCCTATATTTTATATTTTTGGTGGTGGATAGATTCTCAAAGATGGCACATTTCATACCTTATAAGAAGACACCAGATGGAGTGCATGTAACTGACTTATTTTTAAAGGAGGTGGTGAGATTACATGGATTACCTAAGAGCATAGTTTCTGACAAAGACACTAAATTTGTTTGATATTTTTTGAGGATACTTTGGAAGAAGATGTAGACAAATTTGTAATTTAGTTCTACTTTTCACCCATAGACTGATGGACAGACAAAAGTAGCAAATAGGAGTTTCGGAAGTTTGTTGAGATGCTTAGTTGAAGAGAATAATGGAAGTTGGGACTTAGTTCTTGCATAAGAATAATTCGCCTACAATAATTTAGTGAACAAGAGTACCGAAAGAACACCCTTTTAGATTGTTACCGGAGTACACCCTAGAGGCATATCAGAGTTAAGAGATATCAGTAATGAGGAAAAAAGGAGTGCATACTCAAGTCAAACAACATTTTGAGGACATGAACAACAAGTATAAGGAGAAATTATTTCAGAAGAGGAGACACAGGTAATTTGAAGTTAGAGATGAAGTGATGGTGTATCTGAGAAAATAAAGATTCACAGTTGGAACCTATAACAAGTTGAAGATGAGGAAGTCTTGACCTTGTTAGATCTTATATAAATTTAGTTTTGGAAATGCATATGAAGTGGATTTACCAGATACCTTGGTTATTTCACCTATTTTCACCATTGCATACCTACATCAGTATCATGAGGCAAAATTTAGTGAAGATAATGTAGAAAAATTAGACAAGTAGATACCCCAGAAGGTACCAAACCAGGTTGAAGATATTTTAGATAGTAGAATTGAACATTGCAACCGAGGCAAATAATATAAAGAATATCTTATGAAGATGAAGGGGACACTAGTTGAAGACTCATCATGGATTTTTCAGGTAGAGGTAGACCATCTTAGTTTTCCTCTGACCCTAGCAAAGTGAGGAACTCACTTTTCAATCAACCCCAGATGTCTAATGCAGGAGCATCCTTGGTTCTTGGCAATCCCGCATCAACCAAAAACATTTTCATTTCAATTTGTTTTATGTTTTGCAGTTTCAAAATTTCTTTCTGTGTTTCACTTCTTTTGCTCACTGAACCTTATGGAGATAGATTTTGTTCTTGGACATTTTCATCTACCTTACCCTAAGTCCATGGGATATTTGAATATTTTTTCAGCAAGTTATCGCTTCCGAAATGGGGGATAGTTTTCTGACCTATGTATTGGAACCGCTTGGACCTATTTGCTAAGGGAGAATATTACAGATCACTTCTATAGCTTGTGGAGCCTCATTTCATTGTTCCCAACATTCCATGGCTTATGGTCAACCTTCCCTGAGATCTGCACTTCATTCTATGAATCTTTTGGAAGAATTCCTTTGGCAGAGGCTGGCCTTGTTCTTTTACACGTTGCATCTTTCTTCATCGATATTTGTTCATCTTGGGATGACGCAAATCATTCTAGAGCTTTGTATATCATATAAATCAATGTAATTAAGCATATGGAGTCATTAGAGAGAGATATAGAAGATTATCCAAAGGGTTAGGAGATTTGGAATTGGCTCGCATTCTGGCTTGAAGCCAGATATTGTATTTGACCATGTTTGTAACCAGGTTTGTGTTGCGAATCTTGTAATCCTGCATGTTGATGGCCAATTATAATTGATTTCCATGATATAATAAAGTTTGATTCTACATTTCCTCCATCACATTGAGTTGTTTCTATTGTGTAACTCTTGCTGCACGGTCCAGACTATTCACTTTGAGGACCCTCCTATAGTGACTGCATAAGACGACCACAAATACAAAATAAAATCTTACACAAACTGGGCCATGTAGATCTATAACATCAAATTTTTTCCACTCTAGGAGATAGAAAGGACTCAAACACATCATAAAACAACCTTGGAAACCTATTCCAATGAGCCACACATGCTACCACATCCTCCAAGGTCAACATGAAGTGAAATTTATAGATAAACAATGTGGTATTCCAACTAGTCGACTCAAAAACCATTCTCTAATGCACACACCTAAATGCGAATCTACACACACCATGGTGAGACCCATATCAACATAAAAATCATCCACCAAAATATATTTTGATCAAAAAAGATTAATCCAAATAAAGCACATCACCCTAGTCAACTGGAAGCTAGACCAACTAATACAAATGAACACAGAATATCAAAACTTCACTTTTGGATCGAACCATCATAACAAAAATTAAACTAGAACATGACACAAATCAAATAAACATGTCCTGCAAGTCGTAACATGGAAAACCACATATTAGAGAAATACCAAGCATTTTGTAGAGTAGTTTTTATAGACATTCCATTATTAGAAACATCAGTAGCACAATATACACAAATTATAAATATTATATCTAGAACTGCCCTCCATAATCTTCACATACTAGAGGAAAGAAAAGAATGATTCCAATGGGATATTAAATACCATTTCTGGTATATTAAACCTTCTCCTACACCAATCTTCTAAACACACCTCATGCTTACTCGATATGATTGCTAGGCCAGTCAACAACATCAAACCGTAAATTTCCAAACTATCTACAACGTAAGGTGACATTAATGAAAACATAAGATAGATTGACATTAATGACAACATAACACAATGATTCATCTGCAACATGAGATAGGTTGATATCATTGACAACACAAGCCAAGTTGATATCAATGACAACACAATAACTCAAGTTTCCAATATTTTGGTGGAAAATATTTGGATAAAAAATTAATCTGTATGGTTTACTATTGGCAATATATGGAAAATTATTCTTTTACCTTTTTCAAACAATTTCCTCAATATCAACAACATAAAAATTTGATCCATGATCCTACCCAACAACATCAAGCCCAAGTAGGTCCTTGGCTAGCTTCCATTTCAGGTTTGATTCAAAAATAAATGTCCTACTTTTTCTCAAGGATGTACCTTTATTATTATAGCTATTTACTACTTCATGAAATGGGTCGAAGAAAAGTTTCACTTTGTTCCACTACTATTGAAGTAATTTATCATTTTTTTCCTTATAGTACAATTTCTTAATTTGATATCTATCTTTTCTTTGGTTTTTGATAATGGTAACCTAAATATGTGAGAAATTTCCTTGATAAATTTAATATTCAACACTACTTCTTTACACCATGTTATCTTTATTCAAATGGAAAAGAAAAAGCTTGTAAAAAAAAAAAAGTAAATCCTTGGGAAAGCTATTAACAAACATGTAAGGATTGGAATACTCAATTTTCCTATGCATTATGTCTTATTGAATGAGCATTCATATGGTTATGGGTACTATCCCCATAAAACCACATCTATTGTGTTGACACAATTATCCACTTGGAGCTAGAGATTACTTCATTTTGATTTTCTAATAATGGCATTGTTGATGGTAATTATTATAGATAAAAATCAATTCAACAAATTGAAATGCTTGAAGAATAATGCATAAGAACTCTTGCACATTCAAATATGGTTATCTAGTTTAGAAACAAAAACAATTTTTGAGATTCAAGGAGAGTAGTCGATAGGGTAGATAAAACCACCTTCTAGGAGATCCTCAATTTTAGCCTTATTTAGGAGTGCAACCTTGGGATTTATTTTATAAAACCTTTTATTTAACATACTTAGCATCAAGATCTAACACAATATTATGGGTCCCAATTTCAAGTTTAATATCATGCATATCTAAATAGGTCCAAGAAAGCAGATAGAGAAAATTATATAGAATAAAAGAGTGTTCACATTGTTGAATAGTATGTAGACATTTTAAAAATTTAATTACCAATTCAAGATTACTTAGATATATTAAGAAATCAATACTACCTCCTATTATAAGATTACTATATTTTGGTGTTAGGGCAGAAATGTAAATGAAATGACAAAAATAAAATGAAACACTTTTCGATTAGTATTCAAGAAGTACTTGCTACATAATAAAGGCAGCGAACAGTTTGCACAGTTACACAAAAACTGTCGGATGGAACAAATAAGTTATAATTGTACAAAAACTAATAAAATCAAACAAAACTAAAATTAACCTAAAATTACTAAGTTTTAACCTAAAGATTAATACATTAACATCTCCCCCTTAATCTGAAGGAGTTAAACCAATCATTTCACGAAATTTTTCAAACTTAACATGACCCAATGCTTTGGTAAGTATATCTGCAGGTTGGTCTATAGTAGCACAATATTGAAGGGAGATACTGCCATCTTTCACATAGTGCCGAATAAAATGAAACTTGGTGTTGATATGTTTGGTACGATCATGAAACACTGGGTTCTTAGCCATTTTTATAGTAGATTGATTGTCAATAAAGAGTGGTGTGGAAGAAGCTTGTGGTGCCTGCAAATCTGCAAGAATTCTTCGAAGCCATAAGATTTCTCTAGTTGCCTCAGATGCTGCTATATATTCTGCTTCTGCAGAAGAGAGAGTTGGGACTGGTTGTTTTTTAGATTTCCAAGAGATTACAGCAGAACCAAGAGACATTAAGTAACTAGATGTAGATTTTCCATCATCCATATCACCTGCATAATCTGAATCTGAATAACTAAGCAAAGAAAATTTTGATATCTTGGAGTATTTAAGCCCATAGTTTTGAGTGCCCTGTAGATATCGAAGAACCCGTTTGGTTGCTAACCAATGAGTTTCTCTAGGTTGTTGCATAAATCGTGACAGAACTCCAATAGAAAAAGAAATATCAGGTCGAGTAGTTGTAGCATAAATCAAACTGCCAACTAGTTGCCTATAAGAAGTTGCATCAACCAAATCAGAGGAATCATTAGATCAAAGTTTGAGATTTTGCTCCATAGGAGTACTGAGAGGCTTGCAATCAGCCATACCAAACTTTTTGAGAAGATCACCAATATATTTTTGTTGACTGATGAAGATAGATTGGGGGTTTTGAATCACCTCAATTCCCAAATAGTAATGAAGATGACCCAAATCAGTCATATCAAAACCTTGCTGCAATCCTTCTTTTACATTTTGAATATTAGCCTCACTAGTTCCAGTGATAAATAAATCATCCACATAAACAATAAGATAGACAATAGTACCATCAATCTGTTTAACAAAAAGAGTTGCATCATCAAATTCAAAGTGATGAAAATTCAACTGCAAGAGATGCTCAGTAAGTTTTTCATACCAGGCTCGTGGGGCTTGTTTTAAACCATACAATGATTTTATAAGCTTGCATACCTTGTCCTCTTTACCAGGAACTTCAAAGCCTTCAGGTTGAGTCATATATACTATTTCTTTAAGATCACCATTCAAGAATGCAATTTTAACATCCATGTGATGGATGTTCCAACCATTTTGGGCGGCTAAAGCCAACAAAACACGAATAGTAGTCCATTTTGCTGTAGGGGCAAATGTTTCATCATAGTCTATGCCCTCTTTTTGAGCATAAACTTTGGCAACAAGGCATGCTTTGTGTTTATCAAGTGAACCATCAGCGTTATATTTATTTCTAAAAATCCACTTACAACCGATAGGTTTACAATAAAGAGGAGGATCAACCAACTCCCATGTGCCATTATTCAAAAGTGCATTATACTCATGTTGCATAGCTTGCCTCCAAAATGAAATATGATGAGCTTCTTTATAGGAATTTGGTGTTGAGTCGATTGTGAGATTGAGCTCATCAATAGACTCAAGGTTATCTGAAATATTAGATTGAGCTTGTAGCCTTGCTTTATAAGAACTTCTTGTACCTGTTTTACCTATTTCATCAGGTCGCAAATCTTTCAAAGTTTGTTGAACTTGTTTGGTCCACCTATGAGAGGATTTTTGTGGGACAATAGATGTTTCTATTTGTAAATTAGAATCTTCATTGGGAGGTAATGAGTCAGGCTCATCATTAGTGAGAACATCACTATGAGAAGGGGCTTCTTCTGGTACATGAAGAGGTGGAGCATCATGAGTTGAGGTAGCTTGAGATGCAGGTTCTACACATGTATTCATTCCTCCAGAATGTAAAATCTCACAAGAATTTTCTATCCAAGGAGAAGATGTGGCAAATTTATCAAGCTGTTTTAACTCATTTTCAATATGTGTATCACTTTTGAAAGATTCACAAAATACAACATCACGAGCAATAAAAAAGTTTTTATGAACTTCATCATATAATCTATAGGCTTTTGAAGTTTCAAAATAGCCCAAAAAAATGCACTTATAACTATGATGATGCAACTTATTCCTTTTTTCTTTAGGAATCAAAGCATAGCAAATAGAACCAAAAATTTGAAGGTGTCGAATAGTTGGAGGATAACCAAACCAAACCTCATATGGAGTTGTTTGGTGAACAGCAGATGATGGAGATCTATTGCGAAGATAGACTGCTGTTCTTGCTGCTTCAGCCCAAAAATATAACTTGATGCCTTTGAAATATAACATTGCTCGAACCATGTTCATGATAGTTCTATTCATTCTTTCAACAACACCGTTTTGTTGAGGAGTGCCTGGAATAGTGAGATGATGCTGAATACCATTTTGACAAAGATAATCCTCAAAAATTAGAGAAGTAAATTCTCCACCATTATCTGTTCGAAGAGTACCAATTTGAGATTGAGCCTGATTTTCAATCATAACACGAAAGCTTTTAAAAGTGTCAAAAGCCTCTGATTTTTGCTGGAAAAAATAAATCCAAGTCATGTGACTATAATCATCAATAAACAACATAAAGTACTTAGATCCTCCAATAGAAGTTACTGGTAAAGGCCCACACAAATCTAAATGAATGAGTTGCAATTTTCTATGTGCTCTCCAGGTGGAATGAGGAAAAGAATTTTTATGTTGTTTGGCAAGAATACATGCTTCACATTTTTCAATTGATTTAGAAAAAAATGGTAAACTATCAACACCATTCTTTTGCATGGTATGAATGCTATCATAACTAATATGCCCCAATCTTGCATGCCATAAAAGGCTTGGTGATATACTCTCTTCTTCAGTAAGATATGCAAAATTTTTAGAAGTAGATGCACCATTTAATTTTAATAATCTTCCATCTTCACACCCAGTGAAAACAATTTGATTGTTAGATGTTTTTCTTACAACAACCTACCCATCTTTTATGAAAATAGAATAGCCTTTTTGTCGAATCAATACTAATGATAGCAAATTTCGTTGTAATTCTGGAATAAATAATACATCATGAAGCACAAGGTCTTGAAGATTAGACAACTTAAATCGAATAGTTCCTTTTCCAAGAGGTTTCAAACTAGATTTATCTGCTAAATAAATTGGACCATAGGCACCTTCATGAAATTCTTCAAAACAATCACGCCGAAATGTCATATGTTATGTGGCTCCAGTATCTAAGATCCAAGAATCATACCATGAGGAATTAGATGTAAAATCTGAAACAGAAAGCACATATTGATCACTATCACTGTCACAAGAAAATTGGGCTACTCCTGAAATTTTATCCTCTGAAATTTTATCATCACTGTGCATTTTTGTTTTATCTTTCTGTTTAAATGAATTTTCTCTAAAACTTTCTATCTTGTCCCATGAGAGTTTACATTCATGTGCTTCATGACTACCTTTTCTACCACATCTTTTACAATATAAATACTGCCTATCATTTTGATTATCATGTTGCCTCCATTGACCTCTAGTTTTTCCTTTATCATTATAACTATACTTTGAAGAGATTTTATTGATAGATTTTTCTTTTTGATGAGCAAAACAAACATTTTCAGTAGTATTATCTATTTTCCTTCCAAAAGCTTTTTCACGTTCTGCTAACTTTTCAACCAATTTATCAAATGAAATGGTTTTCAATTGATTACTTTCTTGAAGAGACTCTAGATAAGTGGACTGTGTTGGAAGAAGTGCCTTGATGAAAGTAGTGAGATAGATATCAACTTTTCCACCTGCAGCATCAACATCATGTTTTATAGCTCTGATTTCAGAAGCCAAACTCATAACATCACCATTTTTCAATTCAAGATTAAACAATTTTAATTGTAACTGAATAAACTCTAATTCTGAATGAGAATCAAATAAATCTTTTAATTTGTGAAGGGCTTCCCATGCAAATGTGCATCCTTGTATATGTCGATACACATCTCCATTAACAGAAGCTCTTATCAAAGCCAAAGCTTTGGAATTTTTATATTGCCAAATTTCTTTTTCTTTAGCCTCAATTGGTGTTGTAGGTTGGGCATTTCCATCACAAATTTTAGACCATAAATCATTAAAAATGAGAGTGTTTTCAATTTTTCTATGCCATTCCATCCAATTATCTTTTCCTGTTAAAGTTTCTCCAATCAATGAAACAATAGACTGCATTCTGAATTTAAAATAAATAAACACAATTTGCAAGGCTTGCAACTTTAAAATAACTTCTCAATCCTTTAAAAATAGAGAATAAATAAATTGACATCACCTGAATCAATTTATTGTTTCTGTAGAATTCTCTGCTCTTATTTCTCCGCTCTGATACCACTGTTAGGGCAAAAATGTAAATGAAATGACAAAAATAAAATGAAACACTTTTTGATTAGTATTCAAGAAGTACTTGCTGCATAATAAAGGCAGCGAACAGTTTGCACAGTTACACAAAAACTGTCGGATGGAACAAATAAGTTATAACTGTACAAAAACTAATAAAATCAAACAAAACTAAAATTAACCTAAAATTAATAAGTTTTAACCTAAAGATTAATACATTAACATTTTGGAACATGTAATGGATGAAGGAGCTCTTATGTCATTTCTAAGGTATCATTCAATAATTCAACTTTTTTCTCAAAGTATGCTTACATATTTAAACAATAGGGAAATTCATAATTATTATAATATTGAAGAAGGTTCTTGTAAGCTCTCTTGAATTCAGCCAAGGACTCATTTGGTGAAAGGATGTAAAATCAAGGTTTGCTAGAAGTAGAACTGATGTCAATTAAGTAGGGATTGATTAAAGGAAGAGACTTAGAAGAAGTAGATATCACATTCACATTTAGAGATGGTTGGTGGGCAGATTTTGTGGGTTTTAATTCATTGTAATGAAGACCAAATGAATATTCACACATGTGAGGTTCTATGGGAGCTTGAATTCAGTGTTCACTTATACCACAACCACTATCTAGAGTATATCTACTCTTAGATAAGAAATGGAAGCCATGATAATAATGAGATGCCATTTTTGATAGAGATGGTGGAGCCTCATGATTCTTAATGTCATATAAAGAAGAATAATTAGAAGAATATGTTGAAGTGGAAGGACCTATGAAAATGATCTTGGATTATCTAGAATAAATTGAATATTTCATGGATACCACTAAAGCCACCTTTTGAGTCCTAGGTTCTGATGTTGGGACTTTAAACTCTTCAACAAAGGAAGGTGTAAAGTCTAATGAACCCCAATCACAATCTAAGAGTACCTCCTCAATTTAAGGAGTGTTATCAATAGGAGATGGTGTTTCCACTTTGGTTGAGGATGGGCTTGTAGAATATACAAGATATTTAGATCCTATTTCTATTTGAAAATAATTTGTAAATTTTTATCAAAATCCATTGTGTATAATTTGTTATTGTATATGAGCTTTATTATGTGGAGAAGAGTAAATGGGGTTACTTGTGTAGGTCCTACCATAATAGTTTATATGATTGTACCCAGGAACTGTCTACCAACATTATCAATATCATGAATAGAGAGAGAAAATCCAGTTAAATGAGATAGCTATCCGCCTTGATTTGATGTAACAAGTTTAAGCTAGAAATATTAAGACCCAATCTATAATCAATTATGATATACTTTATTCCATGTTTATTAATGGGAATAATAATCATAAGGGGATGATATAGATTTTGAACTTCTAAAGGTAACTCATGATGTAATAAGTTTATGCTAGAAACATTGAGACCCAATTCCTTATCAATTAACATATAATTTATCCCTCGTTTATTAATAAAAACAATAATCATGATGGGATAATATTAATTTTAAACTTCTAAATATGGTAAATCACATTGTAAAAGTATTTTGTCTGACTTTATTGTATTGATATACTCTAACAAGGTTGCTACATAATTTTATATCACAAGTGATGGTACAACTATCTCCAGCAAGGCCTCTTGGAGAATATTGTGGTATTTGTTGTCACATGAAATTGTACCCTAATGGATTTGATCTAGCATTCCAATGACCAATGGAAACAATTTTGAAGTGTGGGACCGTGCATGAGGGGATTGAATCTCTGGGACCTTGCATGAAGGGATTGGATATGCAAAGAAGGACGACTTCCTTTCTGATCTAGGTGCAAGTGTTAATACAACCCAGCACTTCAAAATACTATTCAATGAATTTTAGAAGGAAAAGGGAGAAGATAAAGTGCATAAATGAAGGAAAAGTGATATACCAAGATGACACATGTCTCTTTCTCTACCCCAAAATGGTACAATGAATCAAACAAAACACCAAAGAGATGAATAATTCTCAATTTCATTAGATCTCAAGTATGATCATGGAGGTTAGGGTTCATGCACATTGTAAGGAAAGGAGATTTTCCATAATAAATTCTATAAAATGCATTTAACACAACATACATGTAAGATAAATAGTAGAACACACATCCAAAATGTGTGAGATTTTGCCAAGATCAAGAGGCAATGGAAAGCACAAATAAGAGAGACAAAATATATGATAGAAATAAACTATATTCTATCAAGATGGAAATATGATCAACGGGATCATTAATCATTGTTACATACAATGTAGATGAGCTTGCTTATATAGGCAAGGCTATATGGATATGTGAGCACACAAACATGACATGTGGCTCAATAAGAAACAAGGGTAGGTAGGAGAAACAATATAATATTCCGCATGAGGTGGATCACCCACTGAATGTGGAATGTAACAACAAAATAAGTCCACAAAAGGTGGAAATTATCCTACACACACTATCCCAATGTGGAACAAACACCCAAGTGTCTCATACCCAAACTACTATGAAATGCATTTCCTAAGTAAACTTAAGTAAGGTGTAATAATATCCGTGATGAATAATTATTTACACCAACAAAATGAAGGTAAGATACATGAACAACATTAAAAAGTCAAATAAAGGAAATAATGATGATCTTAATTCATTCAAAGGTTGAACGCCCAACTTAAATTTGCATAGATACAAGGAAAATTATAAGTGTATAAGAGAAATATCTAAAAAAGAGAAGAAGAGACAACATCAACTCAAAACAATGAGAATAAAAAGATTTCTCCAAGAGAGAATGAAACCCTATAAAATTAGTTTAAGTTGCCTAAAAAAAACAAATCTCATTGCCAAAGAGACCATGTGAAGGAAAACAAAACTCTATATCCACACCAAGAATGCATGTGTAGAGAATGTTAGCTAGATTAGATATGAAATAGATGAGTCTAACAAAATACGTTGAGAGTCATAACCATGTGTTAGCAGGGATTTCTTATCAAAAGACATCCATTTGGAAGCAAACCATCCTTAAAGCATATGGGCAAAGCATAAATATTTGACATGGAGGCCATCCATTAGCTATAAATGAGCATGTGGGAATGACATCCATTTGATAGCCCTCAAAAAATGCATTGAATATACCTTGTATATCAATGAATCAAAATGCAGTGTTTGGGAGAGTTAGTGGAACATTAACATAATTCAGAGTTCATCACACTGAATTAAAGGAGAATCATACCTAAGGAATTTGTGGTTACGAAATTCCAAGCAAAGAGAGGACCCCCAAAGTCCAAAGGCCAATAGGGTGAAGTTAGGAAAGGATTGGTGATTAGGCCTTTGTCTTCACCTATAACCTTCCCAAAATAGGAATGTTATAGGGGAAGCTTGATCCCCAACCCTCAAAATAGCTTGTTGAAGGGTAAAATAAGTCAACCATCAGGCATTAAGGATACACTTTAACCCATTCCAAACTAGAAGGGTTAATGTATATCCTTGACTCTTGAGGTCTAAATGGGAAAGGTGTGCTAAAGAAATGTAATTAGGTTTCAATAATTTCCTTAACTCTTCCCAAAGTGAAAAGTGTTATTGTAACCCCTGGTCCCTGAATGGAAGGGTGAAAGAAAGAAGGGGCATCAATAATTTAGGGTTGGAGTCTAGGTTTAACATTTTTTAGAGAAAGGTTAAACCTAACATCTAATCCCCGATGTCCAAAAAGAGGGAAAAAAAAGTGGGAAAGGGATTAGACTTCAGGGATCAAGGGATCATAGTAATATTTCCCCTATAGAAGGAAAATCTTACAAGGAACCCTTGATCCCTAAATTGTGAAGGATTTAGGCAAAACCAAAAGGGGAAAGTGTGGAGTGGACTTCGGGTTTATGATGAGAAAAATATAAAGATGAAAGGAGGAGACTCGACATCTAATATCCTTGACAAAGGGAACACTTAGGCATATTTTTAGATTTTTTCCTTAGGCAAGTGATCAATAGGTGAGAAAAATTCTCCATTGATCTTGTATCTTATTAGTTATCACTGATTTACCAAGGTTTTCTTGAAATGACAACAATATGTAGGAAAGGTTTGAATCAATTTCCTAAGGGATATCTTAGTTGAAGTGGTATAAATTTTCTCAACAAGATGATGCTCCTTACTAAAGTATTAAATATGACAAGGTGTGAAAGGAAGCACAAGCTGAGAAGGTGGAAGAGTATAAGTAGAAATAAATGATATAGGGTGAGGTTTCTTATTTTTTATAGTTTTATATGTGTGAACAATTACATTATATTAAGATTGTTCTGACACTGTTGACTAATTCTACCAATTGGAGTGAGATTTTTTACAAAGTTTAAGTAGTAACTAGGATGTCTACTTGGAATTAACACTTAGAACAAGCTTAGAATACAAATCTCAGAAGAAGATGTGAGATTTATGGTCAGCACTTCTCTTCAAGAGGACTGTAGTGTCCTCCGATTTCAACAATTTGTTGAGGTATATCAATCCATTCTTAACAATAAAGATGATAAAGCGAGAGATGAATTAGAAGATTTGATGGAAGCATTTGGTGTATTTGATGAGAATAAAGATGGATACATAACTTCAGAGGAGCTGCAACATGTCTTGTCCACCATGGGATTGATTCCATGGAGCCAAGACATATGTCGATTTGATTTGGACCGCAATGGAGTTTTGGACTTCGCTGAATTCAAAAATATGATGTCTTCGACTTAGGCTTCCACATGACAAATGGATTTAAGTTCTTTGTCATGTTTGTGTGCACTTTGTAAGCAAATGGAATGCACATTGCTTTCAATTTCTATCGTGGGTAATATTTCCATTTCATCCTTTTCTTGATTGTACTAGAACCTAAGAAATTTTCTATGATTCTATAGCAATTCTAATGGTTTGTATTTATTTCCACATTTCATTCCAAAGAATACCTCATTACTTTTATGTGGAAAAATTTGGACAATTGTCACTTGGAACCACATTTTTGGTGTATCTTGATGATGAATATTCACAATTCATCCTAAAGTAATAATTGATCTTTTATTATAATACTATTCAAATATTCTAAACAAAATAAATAAAATTTAATAAGTAATAATAGTTATTATTTTTTATATTTGGGAATGAGATGGTTAATTTGCATTTGTTTATATTAAAGTGTTTAATTTATAAAATAAAAAACTATTCATTAAAAAAAATTGGTGAAAAAGAATCAAAATTTATTAATCAAGAGATCTAAAGAAAATACAAGACTTTCATATAGTCATAGCTATCACATAAAGAAAAAAAAGGACTAGCCAAAAAGGTCTCGCACAAATCCAACAACTCTGACAATCCATGATCCTAGAAGAAATTTAGAAAGAAGTAAAAAGTTTAGCTCACATCTTTTAAATATAGATGTTAAAATTGAGCAACCTAATCAGGAGAAAGAGAACCCCAATCACAAAGATTCCTTCATCTAAATTCAATTTAGCTAAAGAATTAACAACCACATTCCATTCTCGAGGGATATCAACAAAAGATATGGAGTTGAAGTACTGAGATAGATTAAAAACTTGAGCACTAAGAGAAGCCAAATGCCAACAAGAACTCAAAAAATCTTTGTTATTTAAAAGAGAAACTAATTTGATAAAATTCGTCTCACATATGACATGCTTCCAATCCAACCCACAAACTTTTTGCATAACAAGAAGGACACGAGCTTCTATTGATTATTGGTATGAAGAGTAGTAGCCATGTAACAAAAAGAACTACACAAAACCATAACTATCATGACCAACCTCTCCAATCCCAACTAGACTAGGATTACCACTGTAAGAACCCCTAGAGTTAATTTTGAAAATAACATTAGGAATAGGATTCCAATGACCATCTCTATTAACTTTTTGAGAAGGAAATTGAGAAGCATGAATCAAAGAGTTTTTTTGTCATAAGTTAAAAGCTACTATGATATATCAACCTTTTTATTGATATCTGGAATTAAAATTCGCATCTTCTACTTCTTGATGCCTATCTACACTACTACTAAAGGCATAACCTTGAATTGCTATAATGATATTGGCAGTCCCATCCTAGGGTATAAACACCAGTATATATTATATTGCAGTTAATGGGAACACTACAAAAATGAAATAAAATTGAGGGTCCTCATGGCATCTTTGTCTTCCTCCTTTCCTTAGCATACACTTTGACCAATAATTCTAGTCCATAGTCTTTATGGGCTAGCAACTTCATAATTAGAAAGGGGTCTTCCTCCTCACTGTCATCCACCTTCTCCTCTTATATCATAGTGTTGAATTCAGTCTCCTCCTTATTTCTCTCCAAGCTCTCACTTCATGGATAATTCTTCACCCAATTTTTCCCCTCATTTAGCATTATTCCCATTAATTTCTTTAGAAATAGAATATTTATGGAAATGGTTAACTTCCTCCCTTCAGAAAACATAGGATCCATGGTATTGACCAACCTAACAATTTTGACACCTCTTTCCCCCACCTACAAACCACATAGTCATCTTCTAGGAGAGGGATCTATTAAACACTATTAGATACTTAAAAGGGGGGGGTGAATCAGCACACACTTTATAAAATTGATTATTTTAAGTGTTAACCACAACATATATTCCATTAACCCCATGCATGAAAGTAAACAATTGAAATAAGAAGACAAGCATAGAAGAAAACCAAAATTGTTACGTGGAAAAATCAAATTGGGAAAAATCATAGGGAGAATCACACACAATATATGTATGATTGTTTATCGGATGTAGGCCATAGGCCAACGAGCTCATTGTTGTTGAGAGGAATTGCACAAGTAAGCCATAGTACGATAGGGCAAGATACAATGAGGATTTGTGTAATTGAAGATCACTTCTCTAGGACATGATACATAAACAGAAATAATGACAACAAAAGATAGAACCCCAAGAGTACTGCATATACAAAAATGCTTATTGAGTTCACAAATCAAAATACATCTAAAGCAGCCTTCATCTTTGTACTTCTATGCATCTAAATGTTTATATTCTTTCATAATTGCTTTGGTCCACACACACACACACACACTTCACAACACAATTATTCGATCCTATAAATTTTATTGACAACCTTAACAATATTCTTTAGGTTAGTCTAAAAAGAGAGAATATGTATATTGTGTAACCATCAACCTCAAAACAATCTCCAAAGAAAATTCAAAAGAAAAATGAAGTATTTGATGGGCTACACCATGTTAGCACAACTTCTAGATATATCCAAGATAGAACTCATGCAACCACACATTACCACATAGAGAAAAACCATACGAGTCAGTCTCAAGAGATGAAACAAATAACTCCAAACCAATGTAATAGATATAACCACCAATCAAAACCAAAAAAAACAACTTGTGGATGATCAAGGAAGCAACATAAAACATTAGGTAACTTGAAGAAACCATCCACAATACATGTATCATCAATCAATCTAAGGAATGTAGTTTATTCCTTCATATCACTTCGTAGTATAGAGCTGACTAAAACAAGACATACATAACTTCAATTGTAGATCACTTGAATGCTAAAAAGTTGAGAAATGGCAAAATATTATATCTACTAGCATTGTATAGTCATCATACATAGATCCACCACAAATCAGATCCAAAAGGCTTCTCCATAATCTTACTATTATTACAATATCCACGATGTAGACCATCTTCACCTATACAATATTTTGACATCTCAAAATTGAAGAGTATGGCCACACAAATAGAATGAAGCAATCACTAGTTAGGAGGGACATCAAAGAGATCAATATGAACCAGTTAGCAAGAGTAAACACAAGGACATGATGGAGGCAATGCAGAACAGATTGTTTTATTTCATGAAAACTGATTACAACCAACTGGTAACAACTGGGCTATAGAAACTGACTCACAGGCCTACTAAAACATGCTCAAAGTACAGAAAAGGTCACAACCAAGACCTTCAATATTAAGATCTATCTTCTATGGTCAGTCTAACTAATTGATTGTTATGTTCTAATTCTCAATAACAATGATTTATACGATCCAAGGGGATCCAGTCAGGCCAAAAAGGGATCAAAACCTGAAGAACAAGACGTAACGTGTAAAACCAACAAGGTCTTCCTCTGCCAGGAGATTCCTCCAGAAAATCCAAAGGATGAAATATAGATCATGGGAAAAGGTTGGCCACACGCCAAGAAACATTGGAATCATTGCTCAGGGCTCTGCAAGCTACGGAAAGGGTCCAGTAGATCAAAAATGCAAATAGGTCCAGGCAACCAGGTAAAACAAAACTGTCATGGTTTGGGAAAAAGGAAGATGATAAAGTATTCAAGTAGAATCCAACTCCACAAGATCCGATGACCCAAATTTGGGACACACAGAAAGAAATGCTGAAACTGCAAACAAAAAAGAAAATAAAAAGGAAATATTTTTGGTTGATGCAAGATTTCTATGAATCGGGGATGCTCCTACATCATAGAATATTTCAATTGCATAAACATTTGATACATATTTTTGATAGCCTAGAGAAAAGGCCAAATATATAGACTATTCACTGAGACAATTACAGTTCTCTAAAGCATAACTTTAAATTATCAAGATCACCAATAGAGCATTGGAAAATTTATATAACATCACTCTTTGTTGTCACTAGAATTAATACACATACTTCATACACTTTCATGACATATACATCAACATATATCAATTGCCCCTAGATAAACCACACACCATAGAACAACTTTCAGATGTAAAGAATTGTTAAGTATCTCTATTAGACCAATCAAGTCTAACAACACCAAACTACAAGACAGAATCATTCTTTACACATCTACATGATAACAAAATGATACAAATTACCTTTCATTAACCTATAGATAAACACCATATCAAACCATATCTTGACTAGTCGGACCACTTTCATACAAACAAGTTTGACGTCAATGACAATATAATCTTGTATTTTGCAACAAGATCATCTTCTTGTTGTCCACATTTTATAGGACATAATCAATTTCACTTAAGTATGGGTTCTTGAAAACCTTCTGACATAACATCCTTGCCCCCACCTTCATTTCCCCTATTTGTAGGACGACCACTAGAAGCATGGCAAAGATATCAGTATTTACATGGTGCCTATGACACACTCTCAAAAAATCACCCCCAACAATTATCTTCACTACATGGATGTCCTAACAGTGAGAGGAGTTGAGCATGGTTTTAAGCCTCTCCTAGAAGACCTTTCCCTAAAATGACATCTGATACTTATTGCATATTAGCTTAATGGGTGTGTCCATTATTGATGGTAGACACTATAGCTCTCTAACCAATATGCAAGAATCAACAATATTTGTTCAGGCATATAAATAATATGAAGCATCTATCATTAAATATTGAAATATGTCTTCACCATAACATCACCTTTCTCTAGTCATGATATTACAAATCTACTCATATTTGTAAATGAAATGGGTAATTAATGCCTAGATAGTATGTCACATGATTAAGCTAGAACTCTATGTGCGGTGGTGATTATTGCATCCCAAAAGTTGAATTGGCCACTACTACATCATATCTAGTCTCTGGGGAAACCTTCTATTATATTTAGTATACTCAAAAGAATGTGATGCCACTACCACTTTAGTACATTGTTCCATATGTGAAAATGAGACACTTTTTCCTCTATCTCTTCTAGTGTACAATTAGTTATGATGTGGAGTTGAATTTCAAGTCCAACTGTTGTATCTCTTCTGAATTATTCACAATCTCAATGCCATGTCATCTAGGAAGCTCTATCCATGACATGTTTCACTAGCTCATCTATGAGTTTGTTCCCTTCATGTTAAACATGTGATAGCTTAAAATATAAAAATCTATTGATGAGGTCATAGATTGGCCCATTAACCATTAACTCAACTTTTTCTTTGGAATTGAGCTATGAATTATGCGAGATTATTTGTGGCTTTCCCCCAAGTGTTATAATATTTCCTCTAAAATGTTTCAATTATGGTCAGGTGCAAAGAATCCAATGCCCCTAGGTCATAGCTTTCCCTTCGTAGCTCCATCAAAATTAACCTTGTTCCATCCTTACTTTGGATCCATCCATGTCACCCCAATTTGGGAAGGATGGATTTGAGACTTGAAAATAGAAGAAACAAGAAAATTACACATACCCAAATGTTTGACAACCATGAGTCAATGGGACAAAGGTTCTAATCAAAAGAACATTTAGTAGCAAGAGTCTCATGAACTAAAATTGACATCTTATACCAAACATACTCTATGAGGTTTTAATGTCCCTAAAAAATATGATAGTTCCTCTCTAATAACCAAGTTTATAATAGAAGAAAAATAGGACCAATATCACACCTCAGCATGAGAAAAGAGGTAGTAGTAGGAGGCTGTCCCAAATGAGCCCAAAAATTAGACAAGGAAGTAGCATGAACAAAATGATGACTCCAACACCACAACCATTGAAACCAAAGACCCAAAGAAAAGGGACATTGAAAGAAAAGGTGAAAATAATGTTCCTCATGAAGCCCACAAGAAACACACTTTGAAGGTCCTTGGAAACCCCTTTTAATGATATTATGCAAAGAGAGATACTAATTTGGCTAAGAAGAAAAATGAAGAAATTACAATCAGGCCGACAAGATTTATTCCAAATATTTTTACATTAATTTAAATTTGTCAATCTACTATTTTCAAGAACTAACAATTGATAACCATTCTTAATAGAATAAAATATTTTAGGATCAAAACCCCAAGCCAACATATCATCCTTATGCAAGGAAGAACAATGTCGATCAACCAAAATAGAAGCAAGAGTTTCATGAGATTCACTATCCCCACCAAGAGGCCAACTACTCATATCCTTCCATAAAAAATTGGGAAATATTTACCATCTAATGACTTTCCTTGAAGTCAGCAACTTTCCACCATCCTATCTCCATAAAATAATTACTCAAATGGTGGATCAAAGAGAGGAGAACATAATAGGAGAATGAATGTCCTAGGAATTTGTCTAAAAGAGAGCTTGATCACCAAAATGTGCAATCATAAAAGACATTGTTTAACAAGGGAAGCACCTATCCCTATACTATTCCATATCATATATAGAACCTTTACCTATCAAGTCAAATCTTGGAGATTCATGAGAGCCTAATCTAAGAAGCTATTTATGATTAATAATCTTTTCCCAGGGTTAGCTTTGTTGAGTATGTGCCATCTCCAAGAAATTTTAGAAGCTAAAGCTTAACTATTCATCTCATCTTGCCTAAGGCCTAGACCGCCATCCTTTTTAGGTGTATAAATTCTAGCCAAGCTAACAAGATTCCATTTTTTAATATCCAAACTTCTAGCCCATAAAATACTATGGGACACATCTCCTAGATTTGGGGAGGTAAAATCAAGGTTTGAAGTGGTCCTAAAATGATTCATGGAAATAGAAATTAAAGTAAGTTACAAGGGGAGTGTAAAATTAGGCTCACAATTAAGGAATACAATTTACGAGACTACAAAAGGATCATCAAAAGTGTTTTTCAATATATGCTCCACATTATCATTGCTCCATCGTATGACTAATTTTTTTATCCAACTATGGCTCATCAAACATTGAAACAACTTCCACATAAGGTAGATTAATTTAATCCCTTTATTTAAAAAATAAAAAATAGATTTAAGTATATTAATGTATTTAATATTAAAAGTTAATTTTAGTAAATACATTTCTTAACATTGTGTTAGTGACAAAATTGAATCCCACAATCAAAATTAGGCTACAGATTAGGCAAAAGACAATGATAACATTAATGCTTATGTCAAATATTTCATTTTAGCATAATGTTGAGCCTAATTAACTTTAGTATCACTATTTTCCTATTGAAACCGCTAAAGTGAGAGAGAATGGGCCTCAGGTTGCTGATTTTGGTGGACTATCAATTATAGTGGCTTTTCTAATATGGTCGTGTCTGCAATACAAATGAAATCTTTGAGACAGTGGTTGCAGGTATTCATTCTTAGAACAATGGTGCATTGGTTTGGCATGACAAGGCAACACAAGTCGAAGAGGGTTGGATTTTTGTTAAGGGCAAGAAAGAAAAGTTTTCTAAGCCTTATTTTGACATGACTCTCTCTGCCCACAAGAGCATCTCTAAATGTAAATCTTGATGGTTCTTGATTGGGGGCTGGTTTTAGGCTGGCTGCAAGTTGTTCTTTTTGCAGCTTTGTTTTAGGTAGGCTCGCTGCAAGCTATTCTTTTTTCAGTTTTTATTCCATGGTTGTCTGTGCTTTCATGTTCCTATGTTTGGACAACTTTCTGGTTGAGGGTTTCGGATCCTTTCAAAATCTTATTGTAAAGGGTTTTGGGTCCCTTCAAAACCAGTTTTTGCTGTAATAAAAAACCTTAGTATCACTGCGTTATGCAAATTGTGAATTTAATGTTAGACCATCTTGAACACAAAAAAGAAAAAATTGAAACAAATTTGTACTCACCATAAACATGATGATTATTTTTAAACATAACAAATTCAATAATAAATACAAGTTGAATGGAAGAAGATGGTGGATCTAGCTGCGCAAGATGTGAGAGATATGAAGAAGTTGTCCATGAACCTTTCACAGCTTGAAGTGGAGGCAGTGCAAGCTTTAAAGAATTTGAATTAGCTACTTTTTCTTATTCTTGTTGTGTTGTGTTTTGCTTTGTTTTTGTGTAGGCTGGCTACCCGTTTATAGATGGTTTGCTAATGGTTGTCTGATGAGAGCTTCTTGTAATTATGATTTCGGATCCTTTCAAAACCTACTTGATCCTTTAATCAAAATCAAATTTGATAATAAATACAATAAATATTACCACATTTAAATTTGAAAAAAAAAGCAATCAAAATACTCCAAAATACCACTTTTAAAATTAATATTTACTCACATTGAACCGTTTTATGTTTACGTTTTCGTTTTTTCTTTAAAAAAATTCTACTCGGTATCAGATAAATTATATCTTTATGCGTCATCTATATTAAAAGCAATAAATAAATTTCTATTCTTGCCATTATAAATATAGAAAGATGGGTTCTTTCGATAAAACCTGGTAAGAACGTTTTGGAAACGCGTTGAAAATATTCGAAACTTCAAACATTTTTCCCAATGGAATCCAACACTAGGTTATCCATTATGCCCGATTTGTCCCATTTGAGATCATGCAAATCAGCCATTCATTTAATTTTGCCATGTCACGTAACTGCAAGAACAGTTAACGTTGGGCATTTCTTCCTTCTTCCTTCCAAATTTCAATCCAAACTCTTAACGCGCAGAGGATCTCGTTGCCTTTTATTTCCTAACTATGCGTAGAGGATAATCAATGGGATGAGACCTGCGTTTTCGTATTCTTACTTCCTTGAGATCTCTGTATCGTTTTCCCCATTAGTTGCTCTTTTGATCTCCAGGTCCCTTAATATTAATTTTGAAGCTCAATTGCACGGAGTCCACAACGTTAAAAGAAACGGCTGATCTTAATGAAATTCGTCGAGTCTATGAGATTGTGGATGAAAATGCAGATGGAGAGGTGAGCGTGAGTGAGATATGTGGCTTCATGAACAAGCTCAGAATACCAATCTCAGAAGAAGATGTGAGATTTATGCTCAGCACTTCTTTTCAAAAGGACTGCAGTGGCCTGCGATTTGAACAATTTTGTTGAGGTATATCAATCCATTCTAAACAATAAAGACGATATAGACCAAGATGAATCAAAGGATTTGATGGAAGCATTCGGTGTATTTGATGAGAATAAAGATGGATACATAACTTCAGAGGAGCTGCAACATGTCTTGTCCACCATGGGATTGATTCCGTTGAGCAACAGTGCAAGCAAATTATATGGCGATTTGATTTGGACCGCAATGGAGTGTTGGACTTCGCTGAATTCAAAAGTATGATGTCTTCTGAGCATTCTCCATGACAGACGGATTTTGGTTGTTTGTCGTGTTTGTGTGCACTTTGTGAGCAAATGCAATCCACATGGCTTTCAACATCTATCGTGGGTAATATTTCTGTTTTATCCTTTTCTTGATTGTACTGAGAACCTACGAAATTTTCTACGATTCTTGACACTTCAAATGGTCTGTATTTATTTACACATTTCGTTGCAAAGATTGCATCATTACCTTGTTTTGGAAAAATTTGAACAATTGTCTCTTGGAACAACATTTTTGGTGTATGTTGTTGATGAATATTCCCAATTAAATACTAAAGTAATGAGTGATCTTCTATTATGACACCATTCAAATATTCTAAATAAAATAACTAATTGTTATTTTTATTTTTATTAATATTTGAAGATGAGGATTGTTAATGTGAATCTTTTTATATGTGAAGATTAGCGCACATTATTGTGAATTAGATGTAAAAACCAGGCAACCTGGATCAAGAGAAAGAGAACCCCAATCACAAGCAATCCATCCTTTGGGAATGTTTGAAGCCCATTTAGCTAAAGAATCAACAACCACATTCAATTTTAGAGGGATATGAAAACACGATATGGAACTGACGTTCAGATATGAAACTGACATACATGACTGCACATAGTCATTTATACAATCATGTTCAGATATGAAACCAAGAGTTCAGAGAATGTGAATGGTCATGTGATTGTTGGGCTTCACATTCCCAACAACTATCATGACCAACCTCTCCAATCCCAATCAGACTAGGATTACCACTAGAAGAATCATTAGTGTTAATTTTGATAACATCGTTAGGGGAGGATTCCAATGACCATCTCTATTAACTTTTTGAGAAGAAAACTGAGAACAATGAATCTAGATGACTTTTAATTTTGGTAATTTAATTGTTAATATACCAGAGAGTTTCAAACAAAAAGCTCATTAAATATTGACTATCTCATTCCAGGTCATAAGCACCAATATATATCCTATTGCAGTTAATAGAACAACTACAAAAAGGAAAGAAAAATAAAGGTCCTCATGGAATCTTATTCTTTCTCTTTTCCTTGGCACAAGCTTTGACTAGGCATTCTGGTCCATAGTCTTTGTGGGTTAGCAAATTCGCAACTTCAAAGGGTTCTTCCTCCTCCTCGTCATCCACCTTCTCCTCTTTTATCATAGTGCCAAATTTAGTGGCCTCCTCCTCATCACTCTCGAAGCCCTTTCTTAATTTCAAGATAATTCTTAACCAGGTCTCTTGCCTCATTCAACATTATTCCCATTAATTTCTTCAGGAACACAATATTTCTCACAATAGTTGGCTTCCTCCCTTCAAACAACATACGCTACATGGTATTGACAAGGGGAAATTTTGATACCTCTTTCCCATGCCTATGAGCCACATAGTAGTCTTGAGGGAGAGCGATCCTCTTCTCCTCATCCACATATTCTAGGACATCGTCAATTTCACCTAAGTATGGGTTCTTAAAGACCTTCTAGCATAAGATCCTTTCCCCAACCTCTGTTTCCTCCATATCCAGGACTACTACAAAGAACATGGTGGAGATATCAATACTTACATAGAACATGTGACAGGCTCTAAAAATTTCATCCTGAAGAATTCTCTCCATCGAATGGTTAGCCAAGCAGTGAGAGGAATTGAGGATGGTTTTGAGCATCTTCTCAGAGACCTTTCCCAAAAAAGACATCTGATAATTATTGCAGACTAGCCTAATGGGTATTCTATTATCAATGGTAGAAACTAAAACTCTCTAACCAATCTGAATGAGTCATCAATAGCCACAAAGGGGTATAAATAATATTGAGCTATCTTTCAAGGAATATTGAAAGCCACATTATCATATGTCCTCACAATAATGTCATCTTTGTCTAGCCATGGTATTATAAATTTGCTCATATCTATAGATGAGACGGGTAATTAGTTCCTAGATAATATGTCACACACTTGAGTTGGTGCTCTGTGCCTGGTAATGTTGCTTGTAGTGCAAAGGTTGTGTTGGCCACTACCACATCATACTCTATATATTAGGAAACCTTTCATTATACAAAGTATCCTCAAAGAATGCAATGGCACTGCCACTTCAATTCCTTGGCCTACACATGTGAAAATGGGATCCTCTATCATCTCTCTCTACCATTATAATTAGTAATGATATGGTATTAACTTCTAGGTCCCACCATCCTATCTCTTTAAAACCATTCACATTCTTAATGCCATGCCAACTAGGAAGCTCTATTCATAGCATGTTTGGCTAGCTCATCTAGTAGTTCATGCCCTTCACGATAAAGATGTGATAGCATAAAATCTATAATTTATTTACTAAGGTCATGGTTTGGCCTCAACCATTGACCCAAATTCTAGTTTGGAGTAATTTTTTTCTTTATGATACTGACAGTGATCAGGGAATTTCCTTCAAGAAGTAGCTGTCTCACATTTAGTTTTTGCAATGTAGAAAAATAGGGTTCACTAGTTTAGGCATGCAAACTAGGAAACTAGGCCTATTTCCACTTTGATTACATTTATAATTAAAAGATACCAAGAGATAAGTATGATTGAATAACACATTAAAACAAAGAGTCACTTCAATATCATACTCTTATGGCTTCTATTCCTTTTTTTATGTATAAGTGACTGATTGAAAGATTCGATAAACTATGTGATTAAGGTATAAGTCTAGACAAATAATATTGACTAATCTAGAAAGTGTAACCTTAATCTTCATAAATAAAAGGAAAATTATGTGGTGCACCTATAATTGAGCCAAAATAGGATGATCTATGTTATCTTGAACTTTTTGGACCTTCCAAATGACTTCTAGCCCGCGGGACTGAATCTAGGCTCTAGAGGGTCTGTCCCTATTCATTGCTAAATTTCAGCAGATTCTAGGTGGACTATGGTTCCCTAGGTACCAAATGGATATCTTAGTTGAAGAAGAATGAATTTTCTCAAAAATTTCATACTTCTTAACAAACTATTGGGTAAAATGAGGTGTGAAATGAATGCGAAATTAAGAAGGTGGAAGAGAAGAAGTAGGAAGAAATGTTATAGGATGAGTTTTATTATTGTTTAGATAATGTTATATGTGTGAAAAATTACATTATCATGAGGTTGTTGTTAGACTTTTGATTAAGTCTACTAATTTGAGAGACAATTTACAATATTTTAGTAACTAGGAGGTCTAGTTGGATTTTTAATGTACCTTGAATAATAATCACTAGTTTTGTTTAAGGTTGAGGAATATCAAGACAAAGATGCACAATAACCTAAAGTTTTTTAAGTTTGTCTTTATAACAAAAAACAAGTATCATTTTGATTAACCATAAACAAATGGATTGTTTACGAGATGAGGAGGAGGATTCAATTGAGATGAAGTTATCAAGGGCTTCATCTAACATATTAAAAACATTGTTACTAAATGTCTCATCAAATAAATGAAAATAATTGTAAAAAGAGATCCAACATGGTCGAAGAAGCAAAATTTATGCAAGATATGTGTTCACAGAAGAATGTATGAGAGAGAAGTAGAAGAAAATGATAGCAAGATAGAAGAACTTGATTAGGGGACAAAATAAATTTGTTTTAAAGTTTTGGTTTTCTAATCTAAGAAAAACAAACTTTATTTAACCAATGTCCTAAATGATGTAATCTAGTAAAATGATAAAGCATTCAATGATTTAAAAAATTAATGAAACACAATAGAAGACATAAATAATGAATGTGAATAATACTTTATGCATTTTAGAATCTAAAGGTATGTAAAGGTCGCATTTTCACCAAAAATGTTTGTTGTGGAAAAGAGATGGAATAATCTAGCTAGTGATTTGACTAGAATCAACCTCTCTTTCATAAAAAATTAAAACAAAAACTAACTAAAAGGTTTTTAGTTTATCTAACTCTTCTCAAAGAGTGCTAAACAACCTGGGTTATATTCCTTTATTGCAAAGAAGAAATATTGATTAATTTAGATGTTAACTAATTACATCTAAAAGAATGCATAAATGATAATATAAACTAATAAAATAAAATTGCGAACACACAGAAAACCACAAATAGCTACCAAAAGAGAAAAAAGTTACAGAGTTGCACCTATGATTGAAAGTAGAGAATTAGTGTGTCAGACTGAAGTGTTGGGTTCCTTAGTTTTTAAGTTTCACAAGTTGTAGAAATCATTTAGACCTAGGAATAGTAGACACAAAATTCCTATCACCAAAAAAGCCATCCAAAATAGATAGGACTAGATCTTTTTGAGCCCTTCTCTAGGCCAATTATTCTAAATTTATAATGAATATCTCTCAATCTGTAAGATAAATCTTGTTGTATCTTCACACTATCACAAAATTTTGTATTTATACCTACAGAAATAGAAAGAGAGAAAAAATGGTTGTCATTATATAGGATCTTGCCTCTATCAAGCTCTTGTTTTAATATTCCTACCTCCATAAATAGCCAAATTGGAACTAAAATAAAGTATGTGATCTAAAACTTAAGTGTATCTGAGATTGTATCAAGCAATGACATGCATAAAAATAAAAGGAAACCCTAATGAAATGTGTTTTACTCAATCCCTAGATGAATTGATGAAAGGTGGTTTACAAACCAACTCATGAGTGTTTAAATGCATAAAAGGAATCAAGTAAATGATAAATTTTAAATCTAAAGATTAAATATTAAAAATGTGAGAATGAAAAATGATCATAACAAACCATTAGGAGAGGCATAAACCAATATTCAGTTAGTAGATTCTATTATAATCCAAAATTTGTTGAAGCTTTAATCATCCAAAAATAATGGCGAATGAAGAATGTTGAAAACTTGATCTTTTAGATTATACTACAAATTTTCTGACCTAGTGATGAATTTTTTAGATGTTCGCTATCATTTTAATCATTATTTAAAATGAGAAAACCTAGTAGTTTGTATATAAGTTCTAAGATTGATTTTTGATAAAATATTCACATAAAATGGTTAAAAAAAAATAAGACCAGATTTCACAATGCTAAGGCCAACACTAAAAGTATTTGAACTTTCAAACAATTTTAGTGTGAAATGTGTGTTGGGTACCCAATTCCCACAAAATAGGCTCTTTCCAAGGAAATGTGAGATTCTAGGCCTGTGATGTTAGATCTTTTTCTAAATTTTGGTTTTGGTGACAATTTAAGTGTACAACAAAATGATGAAGATTTAATGTAGGGACACAACTTTTAGAGATCAGGAGGTAAAATAAAGGCTAGAAGTGGTCCTAAAATGATCTAGGGGAATGAAAACTAAAGTAAGTTACAATGAGAGTGTAAATTTGAGCTCACAGTTAAGGAGTATAATTTACACCATAAAAGGATCATGAAAAATATTTTTGGTTTAGGAGCATGTAGACTTATTGATGATTAGCATTGATAAAAAATATTATGTTTGTCTTCTTTAGCTCTAGTTTTTTTATGTTTTGATTATCATCTCTCGATGTTGACATTTGTAGTTTGATTGTTGGCTCCAACTCACAAGAGTAAGCTTTGATAATAACATTGAACATGATCTTTTGATATGAGTCATTCCAACAGTTATAGCTATAGCGTTTAATTAATGGGAACTTTCACCTAGTCACAATAATGTTCTAATGGAGGCTTGGCTCAAGCTACATCTTTTACCATTTGAGCATGTAATGCCCCGCCTAAAAACTAAGGCATTCCATTACAAGTGAATACATCTGGTGGCTATTTATTTCTCTTATTGTGCCTTTGCCATATCTTCCTATTTTGATATTAGTTCTAAACATTGGGGTTAATCATCATTCAAAATAAAATAGTGAGATTATTTACACTAGTGATATTATTTCTGTTACAAGTTTGGTTGCTATTGCACCAAAAGATTGACCTGTTAATGCTTGATACAACCACTCGACTTATAAAATCCATAGAAGGTGGTTAATCCATTTCACAAACCCGAGTGTTGCATTGCAGAACACAAGGAGACCAAGGGTGCACACCTTGCAACAACCCCCCTCCCCCAATGCAAGTGAGGGGTTTGAACTTGTGACCAAGATCTGATACTACTTATTATAAGTGTGGTTGTTGTTACACCAAAAGATCAACCTATTAATGCCCGATACAACCACTAGACTTATAGAATCCACATGAGGCAGTTAAGCCATGTCATAAACCTAAGTGTTGCACTGCACAACATAAGGAGACCAATGGCGCACACCTTGCAACAATTTCAAATATATTAAGGAAACATTTTGTGAGTAGGAAACAATGTAAGGACATAAATTTGAGGTTGGAGTAGTCAGGCTGCTATTTTCATAAGTGCTTCATTATATTTCAGTGTCTTGGTGTGAATACTCAAGTTTGGCATACAATAGATCTTATTAAACCTTTTAAGGAACTAAGATGTGCCCCTATAATCATTATTGGGATTATTTAAAATCATAATAGGTGACAAGAATTATTGTAGATCATAATATGTGGGTGTTTAATTATTCCTTCTTTTTGCTCAACTTCTTTCTCTATCAGTTAGGTTTCAAAGCAAAAATAGTTGTATCACAAGTAGTTGGATAAGTGAGAAATTTAAACGTCTGGTTTCATGACTGATAAATCAATATACCAATATTTTCTTGAAAAAACAAAGGCTACATAAACAAATATAGAGTCTAAAGATAGATGCAGATCTATGAATAAGAACACAAGGATAAACTAAGGGTACAAGAATAAATAATTTTTATTCATAATTAAAAAATGAGTGCAAAATATAGAAAGAGGTGTATCGATTAAAGATATAAAAGAGTTGAAGGACAGATGAAACATTGGGATGTAAGCAAGTGTAGAGGGTAAAATGTTATATAAGGAATCCGAAAGAGGGAGTAGAGAGGTGAAGTGACCCAAGAAAGGTATGAGGGAGTACAGGAGAATAAACTAGCTATAGGTGTTAAAAAAGGTCCAAAATATAAGTATAAACTAAAATAGCAACACAAAATAGGGTAAAAGAGAGCACTAAATCAAAGAGAAGTGATTGAATAATCTATCTTTTATTATATTCAATCTTACAACATACACCCACAATACATTGTATTGCATAGTTTCATATTTATAATTGAAATTAGAAACTTCTAGAATTCTAAAGAATTCTAAAACTCTAAAGTTCTTTTTCCCAAACAACTTCTAGCTATTTCTTGTTTCTAGAAATTTTTGCCTCTCTAGAAAAATCCTGTGTGACAGCTTTTTCTATGAGAAAGATAAAATGCCACTTTTGGCCAAACCTTGGCACTCTGATTTTAACCCCCTTTATGAGAAGTTCAATAAAATTATAGTTTGGGTTAGGCTTCCTTACCTTCCTCTCCATTTGTGGGCTGATTCTCTTTTTGAGGAAGTTGGTGATGCTATTGGGAGCTTCATTATGGTGGATAATGGCTCCTATGGGCTTTACCATACTAATTTTTCTCACATTTTGGTTGAACTAGATGTTTCTAAGGGACTGCCAGCTAACATTTCCATTAATTCCTCTTTTGGAAGCTAGGTCCAATCTTTGGATTACAAAGGTATTCCTTTCAGATATCGTAGATGCTTTAAAACCAGCCATGTGGCTGGGAATTGTGGGCTTGACAAGAAAAATCATGTAGCCTCATGATGGTCAAGGGCTTCTTACTGACATTACACGATTAAAAAATCTTTGGATTCTTCTAAAGAGTCATTGGGTGTTGGGGTTTCCACTTTGACTGGATTGGATTCTTTATTGGCAATGAATTCTTCAGAGCCACTACAAATGTTCCTGTGATTAAAGATACTATTATATAGGTTGTTGTTGTCTCTTCTACTTAAAATGGTTTGTTGTCTCTTACCCTATTGGATGCTTCACAATGTGTTGGCACAACTTCTGCCCCATCTACAGGTTGTGATCTCATGTCCATGATGGTTGTTTCTCCCTCTTCTATCACTCTTTTTCTAGTCCAGAAAGATCGGTGTTGGGCCCTTCGGATTGGTGAGTTGTGGCAGCTAAAGTTGAAGTTGGATGGATTATTGTAAAGGGGAAGCATTCAAAGACATCCAAGCCTTCTTTTTATATGACTCTCCATTCCCACAAGGCCAGTTGCAAATATTGAGGGCCCTTGTAGTTGGTTGTTTGGGCTAGTTTTACTGGCCCTTTCTTTGTATGGGTTGCCTGCTGTCTTTAGGGATAGTCCCTATTGTTTTGGTTGTTCTATCTAGCTAGGCTTTCAATGCTTTATCTATTTTTTAATTTTATGTAAAGGGTTCGGGGCCCCCTTCAAAACCTGATTTTCAATTAATCAAAAACATCCCCCCTTAAGATTGGCTAGAGCATTACAAAGAATATACAAAAGAGATACAGAGAAGAGGGGAACATTATAACACTATCCCCCCTTAATGTTTACCTCAAGCATACCAAACATTCATCTTATTTTAAAAAATATGGCCTTAGTTATAATCTTAGTAAATATATCAGTTGTTTGTTCTTTGGTTGGACACAATTGTAGATTGACTGTAGCTACTTGGACCAAATCTTGAATGTAGTGTACATCAAGGTCAAGATGCTTTTTTTTGCATGAAAAACTAGATTGTTGGTAACTTGGATGGTGCTTTGATTGTCACAATAAATAGTAGTACTTGAACTTTGGAAAAAACCAAGATCAAATAAATTATTTCAAATACAAATTGCTTCCTTTCCCACTTCTTTTGCTTCTCTATATTCAACTTCACATGAAGACAATGATGTACTTGTTTTTGTTTTGCTGCTCCATGTAATTGGACCCATACAAAGTTAAAAAACATCACCCATAGATTTTCTATCATCAATATCAACTTCCTAATCAGAATCTATATATCCAACCAAATAAATTGAAGACTTATAGCCATAGTGGATGCCATAGTGTAGTGTTCCATGAATTTATCTCAAACTTTTCTTAGCAACAAACCAATGACTTTCTTTAGGTGCGTGCATAAATATTGATACTAGATTAATTGTAAAAGAAAGATCTAAATGAGTCAAATAAACCAAGCTACCAACAAGATGTCTATATAAAGTGGCATCTACACTTTTAGAAGTACTTTCATTAGTAAGCTTGAGTCCCAATTTAAAAGGAGTAGCAACTAGCTTGCATTTATGCATGTGAATTTTTTCTAAGAGATCCAAAGCATCCTTTGATTGTAAAATGAATAAACCATCATGTGGATTTTCTAGACTTGTAGACTAAGAAGATAATTGAGTTCTCCCAAATCACTCTTATGAAATGCCTTCTTAAAGTCAGATTTTAAATCATTTATTAACCCAATATTTGGTGTAGCAATAAGTAAATCATCTACATAAACTGCAACAATAAGAGTTTGTTCTTGTACTTTCTTCACATAAAGATTCGGATAAGATTTAAAATTTTGAAATGCATGAAGTACAAAGTACCTGTCAGTCTTCTCATTCCATTCTCATTGTGCTTGATTTAGACCATAAGTTGTTTCTTTAATGTACAAACATGATTATGATTTTCGTAATCTATAAAACCTTGTGGTTGATCCATATATATTTCTTCATATGAATCTATTTAAGAAAGCATTTTTAACATTCATTTCATGATTATTTCACCCAATACTTGCAGCCAAAGAAAGAATAATTCTATCTGTATTTAATTTAACAATATGAGGAAAGGTTTCTTCCTAATCAACACGCTCTTTTTTATTAAACACTTTAGTAACTAATCTAGCTTTGAATTTTTCAATAGTGCCATTAGATTCTAATTTTATTTTGTAAACCCATTTGCAACCAATAACATTCTTACATGTGGGATGTGGCACAGGTACCCAAGCATTGTTCCTTAGTAATGCATCATATTCCTCTTTCATAGCTTGCTCCCATTCTTTCTTCCCTCTAGCTTCTTCATATGAGATTGGATCATGTACTTGTAACACTTTGGCCATGAGAGAACTACCTTTCCTTCCTTGGTTCTTAGGGCCTTGCATATAGATTTCTTCAACACTCCTTGTCTTTTGTATAGCTGAAATGTCATCTTCTTTATCATCACTTCCTACAAAAAATATCTGATCACAAGCATTAGTTATTTCATTTGTGCGTACTTCATTCTTATATCTATAGGGAAGAAGTGGCTATAAGTTGTGAATGTTCATGAAACTTTACATCTCTACTATAAAATATTTTTTTTTTGTTAAATCATATAACCTGTAAGTCTTTGATTCTTCACTATAACCCATAAATAAACACTTATGACTCTTTATTTCTAGCTTATTCCTCTATTAATCAGGAATGTGTGCCCTAGCAATACACCTAGAAATACTTTGAAATACCCAATGTGAGATTTCCTAACACTCCATGCTTCTCCAGGAATGATTTTTGGGAGTGCTTTGGTTGGGATTCTATTCACAGTATGTGTAGAACAAGAAACAGGAAAACTCCAAAATTTATTATGCAAAATTTTGGAATGCAAAATACAACGAGTCATTTCTAAAAGAGTTCTACTCATTTGTTTGGTGACCTCATTCTATTGAGGGGTATAAGGCACTATTTTTTTCATCTTAATACCATACTTTACACAAAGTGATTCAAATGCATGATTACAGTATTCACCCCAATTATCTGAACTTAAGCATTTAATTCTTTTTCCACTTTGGTTTTTAACTAATGCTTTAAGCTTTTGAAAAACTTCAATCACTTCATATTTCCTTTCAAGAAAATAAATAGATTCTTTTCCTCCCAATACTTGCATACTATAATCATCAATAAAGGTAAGAATGTGTTGGGCACCTAGAAGTGATGGATAACCTACTTGAAAAAAATCAATATGAATGAGTTGTAGTGGATGATTAACTCTCCATGCTTTTCTTGATTCAAAAGGATCTCGACTGTGTTTACCTAATACACATCCTTAACACACGCCTTTAGAAGCTCAAATTTTTTTTAGTCCTCTAACCATATCCTTTCTAACCATATCTTGTAAGTTTCTATAATTTTTATGTGTCCAAGTCTAGCATGCCAAAGTTTTGACACGTAATCAATTTGAGCAATAAAACCATGGTAGAGTGTCTGTTCATCATCAACAAACCCAACAAATTTAAAGAGACCTCTTTATGATCATGTCTTTCAATAACAATTATATTTCTTGGCTCTTTTCTATGTCTACAATAACTTGATTATTAGTGACAACAACCTCATATCCAACTTGTGTAATTTTAAAAACTAAAATAAGATTCACCCCTTATTCTTCAAATAATAAAATATTTTTCAAAGACACATTTGTCGCATTACTGTCCCTAATCCTAATATAGGAAGTTTTATTTTTTTTCAAATAGTAATTCTTGATCTAAATTCTTCCCCTCATGAAAATCAATAAACAAAGATCTATATATAGTCATATGAAATGATGATCCTAAATATTAAACCCACTTTATTATTTTATAAAGTAAAGTATCCCACCTTAACATTACATTCACTTTTGGGTGTAGCACTTACCTCCACGTTTGGTTGTTCTTTCTTTTCAAGAGAGATAGCTACAAAGCTATGTCTATCCACTTTGCCATCCATAAAATTTTCATCCTCGGACTTATATTAGTGTCTTTCATTGTCCCTCTTCTTCAAACAATTTTTTTCCAAATGATTCTCACCACCACAATACTTGCAAATAATGGGTTTTCTTCTCACTTCCTTTTCTATACAATCATTTATAGAGAAGTGATTAGAACCATCATTATTTTGAAATTTATTCTTTCTTTTCTAATTCCTATTTTCACCAACATTTCTATAAAATAATTTTCCCTTAGTTGTATGTGCATGATTCTTATTAATATAACCTTATTTAACAAGTTGAACTTGTTGATACAAAACTGACTTGCAAAATTGATCAAAAGTTTGTTGTGGGGCACTAGGATTTAATTTAATAACTCTTTTCCTTGATTTTTTAAATATCTTGTATGGTTGGGGAAGATTACTTTCAACCATTACAATCAACTACAAATATTTTTCCACATATTCAACTCCTATTTTCTTCAGTTGAGCATTTAAATAAGTAACTTCATTAAAGTAATCACTCATATTTTTAAAATCAACTGGATCCAAGTTCACCAATTTTTCTCCTATAATAAACATACTGGAAATATCTTCCTCTTTATATTCTTTTTCTGGGTTTTTCCACAGCTCTATTGGATCAATAATATCAACAAATATTATATTAATATTGGGGCTCAAGGCATTACCAATGTTGCCTCTAGCTTGCTCCAACTTGCATTTCCATATATCTCCTTTTCTTTTCTAGATTGAGGTTCTCCAATTTATTTGTTTACTATCCTCCACGAAGCTTTTTCTCTTAAAGCATTCTTGACTGCAATTTTCCATTATACAAGACCACTTCCATCAAAGATAGGCAAACCTTCATTCAAAGAGCCCATGTTAGTAGAAAAAAATTATCTTTCAAAAAAAATTCAATTCAACAATATTTCAGCCCTATCAAATAAATTCTAAATTAACTTTAGCTCTAATACCATGTAAAAAAGGCCCAAAACATGACTATAAACTAAAATAACAACACAAAATAGGGAAAACCATAACACTAAATAAAAGAGAATTGATTGAATAATTTATCTTTTATTATAATCAATCAAACAACATACAACTAGAATGCATTGTATTACATTGCAATGCACAACTTCATATTTATAGCTGAGCTTAAAAACTTCTAAAATTCTAGAAAATTCTAAAACTATAAAGTTCTTTTTCTTGGACAACTTCTAGCTATTTCTTGTTTCTAGAAATTTCTCTCCCTTGGGAAAATTCTAGATAATCTTATATCTTGAAAATAGGGAGGAAGGATGGCCATTGTTAGGCCAAAGTTTGTAATTAAATAGTTATTGATATATAGTTATTGAGAAGAAAATTGAGTAAATAAGTAGTTTTTCTTGCAATTGTTGTACCTTTGTTATTTGGTTTCGTAAGGAGTAGATTGATGTTGCATGAATGTGAGTTTTAAAAGAATGGATTTCTTTTTGTTTTTCTTTTTCTTTCATCAAATTTTCAATATATGCTCCACATTAACATTGTTGCATAGTGTGACTAATTTTTTTAATCCATTTATAGATCATTTAACATTGAAACCACTTGCATGAGAGGTAGAAAAGTTGAATTTCTTTATTTAAAAATAAAAGTAAATAATAAGTATATACATGTACTTTATATTTAAAATATTATTTTTTATAAATACATTTCTTAACAACGTGTTAGTGACAAAAGTGAATCCTACATTCACAACTAGACTACAAATTAGGCAAATAGAAATTATAACATTAATGCTTATATAAAATCTTTAATTTTAACATGGTGTTGAGTCTAGTTAGCTTTGGCATCACTACATTGTGTGATTTGTGAATTTAATATTAGACTATCGTGAACACAAATGAAAACATTGACTCAAATGTTAAATACAATGATTATTTTTAAATAAAATCAATCTAATAATACATATAATAATTATTAAAACATTTAAATTTGAATAAGATACAAAAATATTCACAAAACCATCTTCTAAAAATGTGAGATTTCAAAATACCACTTCAAAAATTAATATTTACTCCTTACACATTGAACTACTTAATATTTCAATAGAATGCATTTTATGTATTGTACTCTACTCGGTATTAAAAATAAATAACATATTTATACGTCATATTATAGAAGACGGGATTTGTCACCCTCAAGGTGATGAACCTCAAGGGACAAACCTACCTTCGCTCTACCTCACTTATACTAGCGCTAAAGGAGAGAGAGGGGATGCTAAGCATAGAACGAGATAAATCACCAACAAACAAAGTTCCCAAAAAACCCTGCTAAGCCTTTATCCTGAGGACTAGTGGACGAAACTGAAACACCAGCGTGATGCATTTTCATCTTGTACGAATGGAGTATATAGACTGTACAAAAATGGCAGATGCAACTACACTATTAAATAAACAAAGTAAATGAAAACTAAGTTAAGAGTACGGAATGGATGACACTCAAATAAAATAAGAAAATGGTAGAGAGAGCTTACAAGCGATCCATGATTGAAGCCTCTAGCAAGATAAGTTCACTCCTTTAACTACAAACGTGGACACAAAAAAATAGAGGAACATGTTTGGGGTTGTGTTTAGAGGTCTACTTTAGTCAAACCCTCATTTTAGTGTTTCCACCTCTATGGACAATGTAACTAATAGCAACAATGAAACACAAAATGATAAAGATAAAGAGACACGGGTAAGATAATAGATAAATTGAAATGAGAGATTATAGATGTGCAAATAGACCAAGAAGAGTAAGTAAAATCCCTCCAACACTTGTGAAGATGACACCATGAGTTATTCAAGAGACCACAATAATGGTGGTCCTCAAGATGTTGGAAAACCTATATATGATTAAGAGAATGGATGCCAAAAGAACAACATATCTTTGAATAATCTAGAATTCCCTAGAAAGACCAAAAATGTTAGAGATATAGCCTCCCAAAAGAATCCCCACATGAGTGGCCATAGACAAAGGCATTACAAAATCTTTTGGGTGCATGCATAATGCTCAAATGGTCACCTATGGGCTACCATATTTTTGAGACACGAGCATGGTACGCAGACATCTCCATAACATGGTAGAGTCCCATGCTCAATTGGTCAACATGATCGCTAGAAGACAATTTTAATGTTGATAAAGCGATCTATGTTGACTAAAGGATAAATATAACGGTGCATGATCTCCATTGAAACTTTGAGAGAAGATGCCTATGTGATGTAGAATTGCATGAGATGCAATTTATATTACATTTTACCCCCACTTTAGGAAACATATATTTTGTTGATAAATACAAAGCTAAAGTAAAGATATGATATTGGGATTTGTGAAAAGGAATCAACATGTGTTTCCCCCCAGCTAGATACACTGGAAATAGAGTAAGATTTTACTGAGCTATTTCATGACAAACACGTCGGTTGTAATCCCATGCTTTAGAATAAAAAGTGATTTGAATAGACAAGATAGATAAGATAGCATAATAGAAACAAGCCCCTCTTAATAGAGGAAAACCCCTATTATGAAAGATAAGGAAAATAAGTTACCATGATAAAAGAGATAGTGTCAGTATGGGTAGAAAAATGTGTTATGCTACATAGCCATACAATAGGACAGCAATTTACAAGATTTCATTAGTATGGGTAGCAAGTTGTGTTATGCTAGATAGTTATATGATAGGGTGAGACTTTTTTGACATGAATAGAAAAATGCTAGATATTCATGTGATTGAGTGATCGTAGATTGATTTAATAAGTAGTGGATTGGCACCAAGAAATGACAACAAGATATAAATAGATTGAGTGGTTTGGCCCCCATTGAGGAAAACATGATAGATAAAAGCAGGATCAAGAATGTTAAGCTAAACAGATACAAAATCTAAATCTAGATGATGCAGATATGATAGCCCCCGCTTAGAATGGTATGCATGGTAGGCATGTCATTCTAACTAGAATAAATGTTGTGGCATGTCAATATATTGAGATGTTTTTGTGGGATGTCATCTTCGACGGATGACACATAAGACCCACAACATAAAAAAGATGGAAGAGCACAAGGGGATCCGACTATTTGGCATGAAAACTCATAGTAGGGAGAGAAAATACGTAATAGAAATACAAATGGGTGTTTCATCATAATGCCAAAGTTCTCAAATCTAAAGAAGAGCACATGAATAAGTCAACATGGAAGAAGGCCTCAATGCCTCCAACACTTTGCCTCATCCCTGAATGTCAAAAAGAAAGATATAACAGATAGAAGAAGTTTTACGATAGAAAATATCCTATATCCGAGCACCTATAGAGTAACTTGAGTCATCTAGGATAGCACAATAGAGAAAGACAATCAACCTCTCGTTGCCAAGCACCAAAAAAGTAACTTGGGTCCTCTTGGAGGGAACAAACATGTAAAGAAAGCATGGGGGAACACAATCATTCATATATGCTATCCTACCAGATAGAGGAAGGTAATACCCTAGAAGCCCTCAATGACCAGGTCATCGTCCTCTCAATCTTGATCATATGGGTAAGGAGGGCGAGACCAAAGCAGGACAATTGCAAGGGCAACACCAAGCACCTCACTAGTAGCGAGGGAAAGGAACAAGGCTATGGAAATATTCACATCCACAATCTTGGAAGAGGCAAGGGTCAACAACTACACGAAGATCATAGATATTGATAAGATATCCTTTAAAGAGTTGAAAAAAATGCCTTTATAGGAGAGGCAAGTGACTCAGTTTGAGGAGATAAAATAGGAGCTAGATTGTCAGCCTCAGTGAGAGGGGTAGTGATGAACTCATGAGAAGGAAGAACTTTCTTAATAACACAAAAAAAAATAAGGACACAATCAAGAATTAAAGAAGGCAAAGAGATAGGGGAGGAGCATACCTAAGCTGATTTCCATCGTTGAAACTCTAGAATGGGGCCTTGCTCAAACTTTCACTTAGGCTATGTGGGAGGCACATGATGCCCATCACTGTAGCAAGTTGATGGATCCCAAGAAAGCTCTAATGAAGAAGCATCTACGAAATAGGAGTGTTAGACAAAGTTGTGTTAGACATCACCTATGTGTACAACATATCCAAAGGTTACAAAAATGAAGGGACATCTGACATAGCGAAGTAATATAGGGCAGATCCAAGGAATGAGAAATGAAAACCTGAACCCATTTAGGGGGACGTTCATTGATAGGCCCTGAAACAACCAGAAACAATACAGAAGATGATGCAAAAGCTGGAATATCTAAAGAGATAGGATTTAATATGATAGGAACATGTGTCGAAGGTGCACCACTAGACTACAAAGTAGCATCATGTTCCTGAGTCGAGGCCCGTCGATAATGCTTACACTCATGCTCACATTGATTACGATGAATATGAGGACTAGGAGCTGAGGCCCATGAAGAGTTGGGAGAATCATGCTCCATAGGAGATTCCTCTGAATCCATGTTAGAGGTAGGAGAGGGAACAACTAATGGAACAAAAGGTGCACTTGAGATAGGCACAATATTCATAGCCACAGGCACCCTACCCTACTTCACTCTAGTAGCTGGAGGAATAAAGTGTGTCAACATGGGTTGGGAAGTAAGAGAAAGTGGTGACAAATGATGAAAAGAAGAATGATTCCCCTTTTTATATTGAGAAGGTCGAGGGATATTGACAATTATCAGAAGCTCAAAAGGAAGGAAAGCTGCAGACTTTGACAATGTGGGTGCCTTTCCCTTGTTTGCATTAGGTCTAGTCATAGGAACAAATGACACCACCAAATTTTGCATAGTCCTAGGAAAATGAGGAGGTCTATTTGGAGGAACATGCTTAGCCTCAACCCCTGATGATGACGAGGGGACATAAGGCACTACCTTATCAAATAGAGGGATAGATAGAGTAGAGGTCGATGCAGGAAGAGGCAGCAAATAACTAGGCTGAACCAATTTAGGGGCCAACTCCCGCTTCTTGTATTGATAATATGCATGCTACATCAATTCACCATGGGGAAACATGGGCCCCACCAAAGCAGGAAAAAAATGATCTAGTGAAAAATCCCTATGGGCTATTAGGGGTCGATATCTGGTATCCTACACAACATACATCAAACCCTCATAAGGAAAATTTAGGCATTTATGAAACACTGAAGGGACCACATCCATAGCAATCATCAAGGGAATAACTAGTTTTACTTGAAAAAGGTTTGATTTAGGAATTATCACAAATGTAGATGACACAACCTTGGGTCCCATAAGGACTATCAAGGTGATACTTCCCAAAGGAGAAAGACATCCCATTATGTGTTCTGAAAGTTGCAAGACACTCATCATATTTTGGCCTATGCCATCCATTAAAAAAAAAGGTTTCCTCTATGATGATATCTGATGATATAATGAATCAATAAGGATCCGGACAACTATTGAGAGGGGGGGGTGAATCAGTAGATAAAAAACTAACTATACTTTCACCAGCCTCTAAAACAATCTCACAAGCCAATCTTTGAACTAACTAGTTCAAACACTGAGCTACAAACTTCAATAGCATTGACAATTTACCGGTTTGAATGCCATATCAAAATAATAGTATAATAGATCTGAAACTCTCAAACAATTTAACCAAAACATCAAAATACTTTACTGACAATAGTAAAATCACATTTCAAATTACTATTGGTCATCTTATCATATCTAAGTGGATTTAATAGCTAAGCAAATTAACCATATCAAACATAACCACAAAAACCATTCACCACTTGACACAATGGTTTTTGATGTGGAAACCCAAATGGGAAAGACCATGGTGGGAATGAATACTTACAAGTATTCTAAACTCTTCTGAAGTTCATCCTGTTAGGAGCCAAGCCTGTTAAAGCTTTACAAAAATTCCTGTTAGGAACAGATCCTATTAGGGACCACCTGGTTAAGGGATTGACTATAATGCCCTGTCAGAAGCAATACCCTATTAGAAGTAACCTTAGTAGATGATTTAAAATCCAAGCTAATGGATCACCTAGTTACAAGATTTAGAAAGCACTAAGCCTATTAAAGCTTACCCGGCTAAGGGATTTGATTGTTGTAATTGTTAGAGAACAACAGGGGTTTGTTGATCTAGTAAATAGCACTACATTGTTTGATCAGATCCTTTTCATGCTCCTATCTTCCTTCACATATATTGCAAATACTCCTTCTAGTTCGGCAACCAATCACATTGATATTTAACCAAAACTGCCAACTCTACAACAATTCAACTCATTGACCTTATAAAAAAAAATAGGTCCGTAAATTGTCGTGACCTTTACAAACAATCCAGTTCAAATATGACCATTGGATTACATAGAAATCATTGCACATTGTTCAAGACAACCTCGAGCACTCCTTGATCACTGCTTCATCGATTCCTATAACTCATCACACATTTTCCTCTTCATGCAATGTACTCGCTCATTCCCAAGATAAAACCATTATCTCTATGTGCTAAAAACCACTTGAAACTCATCACATACAACATGCATATGTGGCATAATCATTTCCATTCATCATTTGATCATACCACAATACACCCGATTCATCAAGCTCCATTGGTTAGGGTTTGGCACATCAACAGGTAGGGTTACCAGTTGATCTCACCGCTTCTTAAGTAATACCACTTTCCTCCACTTTCTCACCTACCAGTTGCAAAACAACATCATAACAACTCATCACCAGTGACAATTGACAACAATGTCCATACAATAGTTCATCAATTCAATCTTCAATCAAATACCAATAATATCCCCCTTTGGCATTGATGGTAATACAAATATCAATACCCTTGATTGTGAGGATTGAGAGTAATGCACATACACAGGTATAGGAATCTTGGTTTACATTTAACCGTGTACTCTCCTTCAACTGAGTCTTCTATTGGTAAGGCTATAGTTCTTCTCTCTATCAATCATACAATTCTTCTACATAATCATATAGTTCTTCTCCCCCTTTGACAACAATGCCAAACTGAAAGTAAAACATGAAATATCATACTTCATTATTCTGCATCAACAATTTGCAACTTGATTCTCCCCCTGTGGAGTAACTCCACTCTACACCAATCCTGCTTCATGATTCTTCAATTAGCTCCAACACTTATGTATACCACATCTTCTCAATTAACCTCATGTAGGGGCACAACCCCTAATTGGCCTCTAAGATACTCAAAAGTAGTCTTAGGGAAAGGTTTAGTAAAGATATCTGCTAGCTACTCCTTGGTAGAGACATGCTCTAATAGCACATCTTTACTCTGCACTTTCTCCCTCAAGAAATGATATTTCAGATCAATATGCTTGGTTCTAGCATGCAACAATGGGTTCCTTGAAATATTTATTGCAATGGTGTTATCACATAAAATCTTTACAGGTTTTGTGATCTTCAACTTGAATCCTTCCAGAATGTGTTTGATCCAGATTGCCTGGGTACAATTCATATACGCTACAAAATATTCAGCTTCAGTAGTGGACTGTGATATACAACTCTGCTTCTTGCTACTCCAAGATACAAGTCTCCCACCAAGAAAGAATGCACCACCAGTTGTGCTCTTCCTATCATCAATATTTCCTACAAAGTGTACATCTATATAAAAGTCCAAATCATAGCTACCTGCATATGGATACCATAATCCATAACTAGTAGTACCTTTCAATTATTTAAATATCCTTTTAGTTGCAATCATGTGCTTTTCCTTTGGGTTCTCCTGAAATCAACTAAACCAACAGCATGAGCAATATCCGGTCTGCTATGAACAACATAATGCACTTTCCCTATCATTGATGTGTACTCTTTTTCATCAATAGAAGAGACATCATCCTCCTTAGACAGTTTACAACCTGTAACCATAGGTGTCCCAACTGGTTTACAGTCTCTCATTCAAAATGTCTTCAATACCTCTTTCACATATTTGGACTATGTGATAAAAATACCACTTTTCATCTTCTGAATTTGCAAACCTATGAATAATTTTATCTCTCCTACTAGAGACATTTCAAATTCACTTTTCATCTCATTTGCAAAGTCATCACTCATGTCATCATTGCCTCCAAATATGATATCATCCACAAAGACTTCACTAACTAGTAACTTATCTCCTTCAGTCTTGAGATATATATTGATGTCTTCATTGGTTCTCTGAAAACCTATCTTCATCAAGTGTGAATGTAGTCTTTCATACCATGCTCTTGGTACTTTCTTCAAACCATATAGTGCCTTGTGAAGTTTACCCACCATATCCTTTGCATCAGTCAAAGCATAACCATCTGGCTGCTCAATGTATACTTCCTCTTCCAATATTCCATTAAAAAATGTTGACTTCACATCCATCTGATATATTTTAAATCCCCTATATGCTGCAAATCCAAGTAGAGTCATAACACCTTCCAATATAGCAACTGGTGCAAATGTCTCGCCATAGTCTTCTCCTTCTTCTTGTGCATAACCTTTGTATACCAGTCTAGCTTTGTTTCTGACTACTACTCCATCTCCATTCAGTTTATTCCTGAATACCCATTTAGTACCTATCACATTTTTGTTCACCGATCTGGGTATTAGGGTCCATGTATTGTTCTTCTCAATTTGGTCAAGCTCCTCTTCCATAACTTTGATCCAATGATCATCTCCAAAGGCTTTCTTAGCAGTTCTAGGCTCAATAGTGGATATCATGCAAGAATTCTCTCTAGTTCTTCTTCTTGTCAACACACTAGCATCTTTATCTCAACACTCAACAAATTGTGCTCTAATCCTTCAACCCAGTAGACATCATCTGGACTTCTCTTTCCATTAAGAGAAATGGTTCCATTTCCTTTCACCATGCAGGGTGAGTCATTTCCAAATCTCACAACTCCTCCAACAAATTCCTCAAGGTAAGAAATTTACTCCAGTCATGTGGTGTGAACAACCACTATCTATGATCAAATCATCTAAACTATCCATGTGAGAATCTAATGCCTTCTGATCAAATGTCTCCTCTTTAATGGAACAAAGACAATGTCTTCATTAGCATCTCCCTCAGATAACTCATCAATGATACCACCATCAACTTCAATGAGGAAGTCTATTTTTCCTTTTCTTTTGTACTTCTTGTACTTATCACATTTATGCTCATTGTCACGATTAGGACAGTTAGCTGCAATGTGTCCAATCTAATTACATGCAAAACATTTCAAAGGTAATTTACCTCTAGTTAACCGCTTGGCTAAGAATGCTTCAAACTCGATTAAACTGTCTTCATCATCAACTTCTCTGCTGGATCTATGCTCATAACTATGACTAACATCTCTTCTTTTTCTCATAGGTGGGTTAGAAACTAAAGGTTTAAATGCAGATTCATATTTCTAAGCACTACCATCATAAGCATTTAATTCAAATGCAATAAGTTTACCAATGATGGAGTCAAGAGTTACCTTTGTTTTATCAATAGACTTTAGCTCCTGAATGGCTACAACTCAGATAGCGTAGACCAGTAGAAGGGTTCTCAACACCTTACTGACCACTGTGGCATCCTTCACTTTACCACCAACACTCTTGATCTCACTGACTATCTCCTTTATCCTCTGACCATACTGTTGAATATTCTTACCTTCAGCCATCCACATGTCATCAAATTTACCTCTCAGATTCTCCTCTTTGGCAATCTTCACATGTTCATCATTGCTATATATTTCCTCAAGTTTCTTCTACACATCATAAGAAGTTTCTAGACCATGGACATCAACATACTCTGAATCAAACAAAGAACTGATAATGGCCTCCAATGCTTGATTATTCTCTTGTTTCTCTTTCTTTTGATCATTAGACATAGTCCCACTAGGTGCAACATATTGTGTAACAACATGTTCCCAGAATTGACTTCCTAGACTCTTGATATAGATTTTCATCCTATCACTCCATATTCTCTAGTTTTCCCTAACTAAATTCAGACCTTCTTTCTTCATCATGTTCTTCTAGATATTTACCTCAAGCTATTAGGATTAGACACTAGAGGACCTGAAATGAGCTGATACCAATTGATGATATGATAAATCAATAAGGATCTGGACAACTACTGAGAGGGGGGAGGGGTGAATCAGTAGATAGAAAACTGACTACAAATTCACCAACCTCTAAAACAATCTCACAAGCCAATCTCTGAACTAACTGGTTCAAACACTGAGCTACAAACTTCAATAGCATTGACAGTTTACCGATTTGACTGGCATATCAAAATAACAGTATAAAAAATCTGAAACTCTTAAACCTTATAACCAAAACATCAAAATACTTTACTGACAATAGTAAAAGCACATTTTAGATCACTACCGGTCATATTATCATATCTAAGTGGATTTAACAGTCAAGCAAATTAACCATATCAAACATAACCACCAAAACCATTCACCACTTGACACAATGATTTTTGATGTGGAAACCCAAATGGGAAAAAACACAGTGGGAATGAATACCCACAAGTATTATGAACCCTTCTGAAGTTCACCTTGTTAGGAGCCAAGCCTGTTAAAGCTTTACATAAAGTCTTGTTAGGGACCACCCGGTTAAGGGATTGACTATAATGCCCTGTTAGAAGCAATACCTTGTTAGGAGTAACCTCGGTAGAGGATTTGAAATCCAAGCTAATGGATCACCTGGTTAGAGGATTTAGAAAGCACTAAGCCTATTAAAGCTTACCTGATTAAGTGATTTGAGTGTTGTAATTGGTATAGAACAACAGGGGTTTGTTGATCTGGTAAATAGCACTATACTTCTTGCTCACATCCTTTACATGCTCCTATCTACCTTCACACATACTGCAAATAATCCTTCTGGTTCAAGAACCAATCACACTAACATTTAACCAAAATTGCCAAATCTACAACAAAACAACTCATCGACCTTATAAGCAAAATAATAGGTCAGTAACATATCACAAACCTAAGATCTCATAGAGATTACAAATAAATGGATTCAAATATCACAGTTGGATTACATAGCAATCATTGCACATTGTTCAAGACAACCTTGACCGCTCCTTGATCACCGCTTCATCGATTCCTGTAACTCATCACACATTTTCCTCTTCATGCAATGTACTCACTCATTCCCAAGATAAAACCGCTATCTCTACGCACCAAAAACCACTTGAAACTTATCACATACAACATGCATATGTCGCATAATCATTATCGTTCATCATTTGATCATAAACCAATACAACTGATTCACCAAGCTCCATTGGTTAGGGTTTGGCACTTCAACAGGTAGGGTTACCAGTTGATCTCACTACTTCTTAAGTAATACCGGTTTCCTTCACTTGCTCACCTACCAGTTGCAAAACAACATCATAACAACATCATCACTAGTTACAATTACTATCAATGACAACACAATAGTTCATCAGTGCAATCTTCAATCAAATACCAAAAGATATGGACTTTGCATGAAGGGTCAACCAACACCCCTATAACAATTTGAGCATTGAGATTCACAGGGACATATAAAGGAGCAGGTTCTCCACAATATGGGGCATCCAAAAGGGTGAATAATATATTAGATACTTGTGCCTTCTGACTAGGAGGTTAGATCGGAGTGATAGTAACTATATTAACATAAGGACCATCATCCAGCTTTGAATCAAATGAAGAGATAAAATTAGAGGAATGCGGAGGGAACAAATCTATGTATATCTACAACTCACTTTTTATTTTTGTCAATGGACTAATTATTGTTATTCTTTTTTATCACAAACCTTTACAGCTCCACTCTCAATATGGTCTTGGACTGTGTGTCTAAGAGGATAACATCTCTAAGTATCCTGACCAAGCACATGGTGATACTGACAAAATTTGGGAACATCATACCAACGAGGGTATGGTCTATTGTCAGACAAAGGTTTGATCTCAGGAAGGGTAATGTGATTGTCTTTCAACAATATTTATACTCAGATAAGTGTCATTCAATTCAGTGAAGAACATATTGTGTTTTTGTTCCTATGTAGTAGCTATCGAAGGAGTAGCTACGTCATTGGCCATAACTTTTTCCTTTTGAGATACATCCGAGGAAATGCCTGTGAAAGTACCAATACAAGGGTTCGAAGAGGACTCTCTGAACTGAGTCAACGTATGCTAGTAGTATGTAAGCGCAAAACATAGATCGACAAAATTTTGATATCGATTGGGAGATAACTTTTCTCTCAATGTTGGCTGTAGATTTCTGATTAAAATCTTTTGTAAATTGTTGTCTAGCAAGGCAAAGGGGATCCTAGTAGAGATATATTGGTACCACGAGCTAAATTTTGTAATCTTCTCATTTGGCCTTTGCTTACAATGAACAAGGTAGGTGATGGTTGCCCTGCTGCTAATGTTAGCTTCAAACTATCTAGGGAAAAGATCCATAAACTAATCAAATTTCTAGATAGACTGATTAGGTAATGAACTATACCATTCTAATGTGGTCCCCTTAATAAAATGTGAATAGTTTAAGCAAGATAAAATCCAAATGGTGGCAGTCAATACACATGGTCATAAATGAATCGATATGCACATTGGGATCTCTATCACCATTGAATCGATCAAACTTTAGCGAGTTAGCCCACTAAGGAAGGATGGTATTTAGGATTGTGATGTCAAGAAGGCTCTTAGGATAATAGGCAAGCATCAAAGACTAGTCAAAGGTGGATGTCAGGTTCGTGAACTTGACTTTCAACTATCCCATGTTTTATAGAATGGTGTTCCAGATAGGATTAGAAAGAAGTAGAGGAGGAGGAGTACCATGTGCACCAATTCATTCACCAGCACTGACTTGAGGACTAGTACTACCACTAGGGATAACACCAACACCTGGACCAAAACTGATAGAGGTAGTGTGCACTATAGCGGAAGTGGTGGTGGAGCTACCAACCATACCAATATAACCCAGGGTAGTGGTAGAAGCTTTGATGTTGGGGATGGTGGACCTAGGATCAACCGTGTGTACCATCAAACTAGGTATGCCAACACCAAGCTTAGAACCACAAGTGTCAAACTGTCTATCATGAGGAGAGGCACCAGCGAAAAGCACTTGACTCTTGACAATCATAGATAATGCCCTCAACATCTCTAGGCCTCTTCCATTTAAGATCAACATGTCTCTCAGAGTGCTTACAATATTTCCAACCTAGGGGAGGATACTCTCCCAATTCAGGAAACCTTCAAAGTCTCTCATATTTTTTTCTAGCATGTTAATTTGTTCAAAATCAATGGTAACATCAGCAAAATCATGATCAACAATAGGATGGGAAGATGGAGGAGAATTCCTTGGAGTGTTGTTCTGAGAATTGGATTGTGAATCAAGTGGAGAGGTTCCCCCTATCAAAATGGTGTTGATAGGGTGAGAGGCCATAAAGTCATTAGGATCAGGAAGTGGATCGTTAAACATTGGACCCCGCCTGGGAGGACTATAATGATTTGTAAGAATTCTCTTCCTAGCAGTCCTTCTTAGAATAACTCCTATGGTAGTCTAGGTCATAGAGCTCATGGACAAGCTTCACAACACTTCGACCACACTATGAGGATGCCACAAGCCTATGACACTCAGTGATAAAGAAAGTTGTTTTGAGGTTTGTTTCAAAGTTGGGATGTGATTATGTTTCTCTTTTTTTATATTTTCTTTTTTTTGTTTTCTCTTGTTACTTTACTTTTAAATTCTAAATGAAATTATGCAACAAAGAAACTATAGAAATAATAATGCAACTTGTTCACATCGGGTTCACTAAAATGTAGAAGATGGGATTTGTCACCCTCAAGGTGATGAACCTCAAGGGATAAACCTACCTTCATTCTACCTCACTTTTACTAGCGCTAAAGGTGAGCTAGCGGATGCTAAGCACATAATGAGATAAATAAACAACAAACAAAGTTCTCAAATGCGCTTGCTAAGCCTTTGTCCCAAGGACAAGCATGTGGAACTAGGACACCAGTGCGACGCATTGTCATCTGATATGGATGGAGTACACAGACTATATGGAAAGGATGGGTGCAACTACACTATTCAGTAAACAAAGTAAATGACAATCTAAGCTAAAAGTATAAAATGCATGACACTAAAATAATATAAGAAAATGGTAGGGAGAGCTTACAACTTATGCATGATTGAAGCCTCCAGGAAGATAGGTTCATTCATTTAACCACAAACCTACAGATAGACAAACAAAGGAAAATGTTGGGGGTTGTGTTTAGAGGTCTGCCTTAGTCAAACCTCTATTTCGGTGTTTCCACCGCCATGGACAACCCAGATAATAGCAACAATGAAAGATAAAATGATAAACATAAAGAGACACGATTAAGATAATAGATAAATTGAAATGAGAAATTATGGATGTGCAATTAGACCAAGAAGAATAAGTAAACTCCCTCCAACACTTGTGAAAACAACACCATGAGTTCTTCAAGAGATCGAAACAATGGTGGTCCTCAAGATGCTAGAAAACCTATATACGATTAAGAGAATGGATGCTAAGAGTTCTGAATGTTTTCGAATAATCTAGAAGTCCCCAAAAAGACTAGAAATGTGAGAGATATAGCCTCCCAAATGAATCCCGACATTGATGACCCTGGACAAAGGCATTACAAACTCTTCGGAGTGCAGGTGTAACGTGTGAAGACAAAAAATACATTACGTATTCTGCTATTTGAGAACATTGGGTCGAGGTTTTAAATAACCATCATTACAAAGAATAGAAATAGATGAGAATAGAATGCAGAAAATAGAAACAGCTCCGAGGAACATAGCGATCTACAGAAAATAGAAACAACTCCGGAGAATCAGGGATTTCTGTGATCAGTGCTAGATGTTTCCATATGCGCCCAAAAGGTGAGCGTGGATGGTTGAACGGTCAACTTGTCCTGAAGTAATGCAAATTGAGCAGAGCTCAACCCCTTAGTGAAGACATCTACAACCTGATCTTGTGTAGAGATGAATCGAACAGCAAGACCTTTGTTAGCAACTTTCACACGAACGAAATGATAATCAATCTCAATGTGCTTAGTCCGTGCATGAAAGACTGGATTAGCTGTGAGGTACGTAGCACCAAGATTGTCACACCATAGAATAGGGGGAGTAGGGGGAGAATATCCAAGTTTAGAGAGGAGGGATTGAATCCAAATTAGCTCAGCAGTGGCTATGGCAACTCCTCTATATTCAGCTTCAGTACTAGACCTTGAGACAGTCTTTTGTTTTCGAGCACTCCATGAAATCAGATTTGGGCCAAGGAAGATGCAGTAACTACTAGTAGAATGGCGGTCATCGGGGCAGCCAACCCAATCTAAGTCAGAAAAGGCATTAAGAGTGAGAGGGCTAGACTTGCTGAGTTGCAGTCCATACGAGAGAGTTTCCTTTAGGTACCGCAGGATACACTTGATAGCATTCCAATGATCATCAGTGGGCTGTTGCATAAATTGGCATACCTTATTGACAGCGAAGGCAATATCTGGTCTTGTAAGGGTGAGATACTAAAGAGCACCAACAACACTCCTATATAGAGTTGGATCGTTGAAGGCACAGCCGGTGAATTTAGACAACTTTTCTTGGCTGCAAATAGGAGTGCAAACCAGTTTTGCACCGTCCATCTTTGTCTTCTTGAGAAGATCAAGTGTATACTTTCGTTGAGATAAGAGAAGCCCTGTAGGAGTTGAAAGTGCTTCGATGCCCAAAACATAATGGAGAGAGCCCAAGTCCTTTATGGAAAAAGCTGATTGAAGTTGAGATATTAGATCCTGAACACAAGCCATAGTAGACCCAGTAATTATAATATCGTCGACATAAACAAGCATAAAAACAGTGGAGTGGGTGGTTCGCTTAATGAATAGCGAAGTGTCAGCTTTGGAACCCACAAACCAACCTATTGGAGAAAGGTGTTTAGGTGGTGGTACTAGGCCCGTGGAGCTTGTTTGAGACCATAGAGAGATTTGTGGAGTCTACACACGAGTAGGAAAGTGGGGACAAATGTAGCTAGGTGGTTGCTTCATGTAAAGCTCTTCCTCAAGGACACCATGGAGGAAAGCATTTTGCACATCGAGTTGGTGAAGGGGCCAACCCATAGAGAGTGCAATAGTGAGAACTGTATGAATGGTGCAGGGTTTGACTACAGGACTAAAAGTCTCCCCATAGTCAATTCCTTCTTGCTGATTGAACCCCTTGGCAACTAGCCGTGCTTTGTAGCGATCAATTAAGCCATTTGCTTTCTTTTTCAATTTAAAAACCCATTTGCACCCATGTTTGGACCTTGTGACCATGGGATCCACATTCGTATGAGGAACCATCGAGCATGGCGAAGGTAACGGCAAAGGGGAGGAAGGGGGGTCACAGCTAGGAGACGGTGGGGCTGAAATCACTGGGGTGGGGGGAGCAGACTCAACTCGGGTAGGGGGGTCATGACTAGGAGAAGGTGAGGCATCTAGGGGAATAGAGAGACCATGGCGAGGTCCTTGCAAGGGAGGTGAAGACACATGAGGTGCAGGGGAGTGATAAAGTGGGAGAGTGGATACCTAAGATGGTGCAGAGATCGAGCCCGGTGATGATGCATTCTAGTGAGCAGCAAATGGATAGGTCCCTTCATCAAACACAACATGCCGAGAGATATACATCCTATTGGTGGGAAGATGGAGGCATTTATAGCCTTTGTGAACCAAGCTGTAACCCAAGAAGACACAAGGGAGAGAATGTGACTCTAGCTTATTAGAGCTATAGGGACGAAGGTAGGGAAAATAGAGGCAACCAAAGACACGCATCGCTCGATAGTCAGGACTCATGTTAAATAGACACTGAAGGGGGGACCGATTGTTGAGGATGGGGGTGGGTAACCGGTTCACCAAGTAGAAGGCCGTGAGGAATGCATCGGTCCAATAGGTGAAGGGAACTAAGGCCGTATGAAGGAGGGTAAGACCAGTGTCCACAATGTGCTTGTGTCGGCGCTCACCTAAACCATTTTGTTGGGGGGTGTAGGGACAGGAAAAGCGTTGGGTGATTCCCTGGGAGGCCAAAAAGGGTTTAAATTTAATAAATTCCCCCCCATTGTCAGATTGGAAGGTTTTGATGTTATGGCCAAGCAGATTCTCAATTTTAGTCTTGAAATTAATGAATGTGGGTAGTGCATCTGATTTATGAGATAATGGAAAGAGCCACATATATCTACTGTAAATATCCATAAAAATTAAATAAAAACAAAATCCATCGTAAGAGACATAGGGAGAAGGACCCCAAATATCAGCAACAATTAATTCCAAAGGATGTGTGCAAGTAGTAAAACTAAAATTAAATGACAATTGGTGACTCTTACTAAATTGACATGGACTACAAAGACCCAATTTATTCTGACTAATAGGAAGTGACTCGACTCCAACAATATGCCTAACAGTCCGTGGCATAGGGTGACCTAAACGCTGATGCCATCTCTCAAGAGAAGTCCATTCACCAACAAAGGCTGTAGAAGGGGTCTAAGAGGGTGGAGAAACACTTGAAGATAGGTGATAGAGACCATCCTTATGCTGCCCGCGAAGAACTACCAGCCCCGTGCACCGATCCTTTACAAGGAAAAAGTGTGGATGAAATTCAAAAAAGACATCATTGTCAGAGGCAAATTTAGAAACAGAGAGAAGGTTAGCCATGACATTAGGGACATGCAAAATATCATTGAGATGAAATAAACGCGAGGAATGATAAATTTGTGATCTACCAATGTGAGATATAGAGAGATTAGAGCCATTAACAACACGAAGCTTGTCAGGGCCATCATACTCATGGTGAATCTATAGGTTACTCAAGTCCGGGGTGACATGATTAGTAGCTCCACTATTAGGATACCAGTTAGGATCAACCAATATTTGAGACGGCGCATAGGAAGAAGACTACTGAGGAGGGACACCATAGTGATGATAGGGTGCTGCCACGTATGCAAAGGGGGGGGGGCAGCCGATTGAGGCATCTCCTGATAGGTTTTATCAAATCTGAACCAACAAGTGTTGGTCGTGTGGCTCTTACGCCCACAAAGCTTGCACGGTCCTGTCGCCTGAATAGGCATGGGTGGAGGGTGTTGACCACGATTGTTGTTCCCATGGCCTCGATTATGGTGGTTCCTTTTGCAATTATTGAGAGCACGATTATGGGTGGCAACATTGGCTACTGGGTGCTGCTAAAGGAGGGCCTGTTGGACATCGATGCGCATCTCAAAAGTGAGCAAATGGGCTTGAAAATCATCCATATCAATGGTGTCAAGCATGGCTGTCAGAGAAGTGACGACAGCATCATAGGCGGACTCGAGACCGCTCAAGATAATCTGCTGCAGATCCGAATCGCAGACGGTTTGTCCTGAAGCTGTAAGGGTGTCAGCCAATTGTTTGGCGCGCTGGAGGTAGTCAGCCATGGAGAGAGCGCCCTTATGGATGGTCTGTAGTTCGCGACGAAGTTGCATGAGTCGTGCTTTGGAGCAGGAAGCAAAGCGCTTCTCTAGAGAGAGCCAAACAGCACGCGAGGTGTCAAGGCCAACAACAGTCGCCAGAGTACCATGAGCAAGTGCAGAGAGCAACCATCCAAGAAGGATATTGTCCTGCTTGCGCCAGGCAAGATAGGCAGGATTCGGCGTCGGATCTGTCTCAGAGAGAGTACGAGGGGGACAAGCAATGGTCCCATCAACATAGCCTTCCAGGTCATAGCCTTGGAGAAGTGGGAGGAACTGCATGCGCCAGAGAAGGTAGTTTTCACGATCCAGTTTGACAGAGATCGCATGGTGAAGGGGAACCGGTTGGAGAGCAAAGGACGGTGGAGGTGGGGAGAGTGGGGAGCGTGGGGAGGTAGGTGTGTGGGCGGCACTGGTGGTAGAGCTGGCCATGACAAAGAAAGAACAGAGTGTGTAGGCTCTGATACCATGTGAAGACAGAAAATACTTTACGTATTTTGCTATTTGAGAACATTGGGTCGAGGTTTTAAATAACCATCGTTATAAAGAATAGAAACAGATGAAAATAGAATCTGTTCTAGAAACAGCTCCGGAGAACGGAGCGATCTGCAGAAAATAGAAACACCTCCAGAGAATCAGGGATTTCTGTGATCAGCGCTGGATGTTTCCATATAACGCTCAAACAGCCACCTGCGGGCTGACAGATTCGACGGGCACAAGTGCGGCGGGCTAGAGTCCCATGCTCAATTGGTCAACATGGTCACTAGAAGCCAAGTTCCGGGCTAAGTGTTCCATGTGGACAAAAAGACAAATATAGCTTTGACTTTACTCGGGATCCGTTTGATGTTTATGAATGTAGCGACATAAAGATGGATTCTTTCGCTAAAACCTGGCAAAAGCGTTTTGGAAACGCGTTGAAATATTCGAAACTTCCACTATTTTTCCCAATGGAATCCTACACTCGGTTATACATTATGTCCGATTTATCCCATTTTTTAAATTACTCTCCTGCATTAAGTTACGAACTAGGAATCTCGTGCTATCTCTCCTAGATTTATTTGTTGCCTATGGTTCCGTGATTTGGGTTCACTATTTGTGATCCTTTAAATCAATCATTCATTTAATTTGGCCACGTCACGAAACTGCAGGAAGAACTAACGTTGGGCATTTCTTCCTCATTTCTATCGTTCCTCCTTCCATTAAATCCAAACTCTTACGCGCAAAGGATCTTATTACCTTCTATTTCCCCGTATAAATAATTAATTATGCCTAGACGATAATCAATGGGATGAGACCTGCCTCATCGTATTCTGAGTTCCTTGAGATATCTGTCTCGTTTTACCCATTACTTGTTCTGTTGATCTGCAGGACCCCATATATTAATTTTGAAGCCCAATCGAATGGAGTCGACAACGTTGCAAGAAATGGCTGATCTTAATGAAATTCGTAGAATGTATGAGATGGTGGATGAAAATGCAGATGGAGAAGTGAGCGTGAGTGAGATATGTGGCTTCATGAACAAGCTCAGAATACCAATCTCAGAAGAAGATGTGAGATTTATGCTCAGCACTTCTCTTCAAAAGGACTGTAGTGGCCTGCGATTTGAACAATTTGTTGAGGTATATCAATCCATTCTAAACAATAAAGACCATAAAGCGAGAGATGATTCAGAAGATTTGATGGAAGCATTCGGTGTATTTGATGAGAATAAAGATGGATACTTAACTTCAGAGGAGCTGCAACATGTCTTGTCCACCATGGGATTGATTCCATGGAGCCAAGACCTGCAACAGTGCGAACAAATGATATGTCGATTTGATTTGGACGGCAATGGAGTGTTGGACTTCGCTGAATTCAAGATTATGATGTCTTCTGAACCTTCTCCATGACCAATGGATTTTGGTTCTTTGTCATGTTTGTGTGCACTTTGTAAGCAAATACAATGCACATGGCTTTCAACATCTATCGTTGGTAATATTTCCATTTTATCATTTTCGTGAGTGTACTGAGAACCTACGAAATTCTTTATGAATCTCTAGCAATTCTAATGGTCTGTATTTATTTGCATTTTTCATTGCAAAGATTGCCTCATGGAAAAATTTTGACAGTTGTCGCTCGGAATCACATTTTTGGTGTATCTTGTTGATGAATATTCACAATTAAATCCTAAAGTAATGGTTGATCTTTTATTAACTATACAAATATATTAAATATAATAACTAGAATTTTAAAATAATAGTTGTTATTATTTTAAATAATTGAAGATAATTTATTAAGTTGAAAATATTTATGAAGATTTTTTTTTGGGGAAGCAGAATTAAAATTTATTAGTCAAGAGAGATTTTCATATAGTCATAGCTATCACATCAAGAAAAATAAGGAGGAGTAAAAAAGGTCTCCCACAAATCCATCAACTCGAAGCATACATGACCCTAGAAGAAATCAAGAAAGAAGTATAAAAATTAGTCCACATCTTTTTGGAATGGATGGAAAAACTTAGCAACCCGATTAGGAGAAAGAGAACGCCAATCACAAGAATTCAATCATTTGGCAATGTTCGAAGCCCATTTGCTTAAAGAATTAATGACATTCCATTCTCGAGGAATATGAACAAAAGATATAGAGCTAAACTACTAATATAAATTAAAAATTTCAGTAGCAAGAGAAGCCAAATGCAAAGAAGAACTCTCAAAATCCTTGTTATTCAAAAAAGAAACTAAAATCATAGAATACATCTCACATATGACATGCATCCAACCTAACCCACAAGCTTGTTGCATATCAAGAAGGGCAGGAGCTACACAAAACTATAATTATCATGATCAACCCTTTCAATCCCAACTAGACTAGGATTACCACTAGAGGAACTATTAGTGTTAATTTCAAAAACAACATTAGGAGGAGGATTCCCATGACCATCTCTATTAACTTTTTGACAAGGAAATTGAGAAAGATAAATCTAAGAATTTTTTTTGTAGTAATTTAAAATTTACTATGGGACAAGACCCTTTGTATTGATACTAGAAATTAATTTTTTTATTTTCTTAACATTGCCTATCTACCCCACTACTAAAAGTAGAGCCCTGAATCACTATAATGACCAAAATTGGCACCCATGGTGTGGCTATTGTCCTATCTACCCTTCCATTAGCCAAGGACAAAGCCTTCTTGCATTAATAAATTTGTAGATGATGTAAACTAGTATATATATATTATTTCAATTAATGGAAATGCTACAAAGAGGAAAGAAAACCTAAGATCCTCATGGCATCTTTTTCTTCCTCCTTTCCTTAGTACAGGTTTTGACCATGCATTCTGGTCCATAGTATTCATGGGCTAGCAAATCTACAATTTGAAAAGAGTCTTCCTCCTCATTGTCATCCACATTCTCCCCTTTTTTCATATGCCAAATTTAGTCTCCTCGTCACTCTTTAAGACCTCACTTCATAGTTAATTCTTCACTCAGTCTCTGCCTTTATTTTGTAGTGTGAGCCCACAATAGTGGGTTACACTTTACTGGATGAAAAAATTCTACTTTTTTGTCCAAAACCAAAATTTTATCACTTTCGATCGAATATAATGTTGGATCAAACAAAAAAATATTTCGATCGAATATATTTTGAAATACTTTCGTCGAACATTATGTTTGGTCGAAAGTGTTCTTCGTTTAATTTTTTTAATATTTAAAGAGGTTCGATTGAACCTATGTTCTATCGAACATAAATGATACAATCTTTTTAAAATTTATTTGAGAGTTATATATTAAAGAAAAACCTATTTAAAGGGGTTCTATCTACGTTATATCAAACCCTTTTAAATAATTTTTTTTTAAAATGCATAGCTGTCAAAATTTTATAAAAAGATTGTGCCATTTATGTTCGATAGAAGATGGGTTCCATCCAACCCCTTTCGATAGAACATATATTCTATCAAACCTATTTTTGAGACATCTCCCCCCCCCTAATCTCCCCAATTTTCTATAAATTTATGGCCTTTGAAGCTCGGATTGAAGGCTAAAATGGAACAAAAACACAAATTCATGATAGTAATACTCAAACTGAGCTTTCCATTGATTATAATTTTTATGTATATTGATTTAATTGTTATTTTTATTGTTTATTTTAACTAAATTTAGGTTTTTCACAAAACATCAACTTCTCTATTCAACAATTATGGAAAAATAGTAAACTAATGAAAAAAAATCTGAAAATATCTACATAATAGGTATTTAATTCTTCTTTCCAACAAACAAATAATAATTAAATTTTGATATATAAACAAGAAGTTACGAGTTACCACATTAACCTATGTAAAAATTATAGTTAACTCAACTTTAAAACTTTATAAAATATGAAATATTGATCATAATGTTACGAGACCAATTGCAAAAATTATATATATATGTTACAAACCTAAATTTGAAAGAATCACATTGTTATCTATTTTAGAAAAGAATTTATATAAATTACCAATTGAGTACACTCTTTAAAAATATTGCTTTTAGTTAAAAACTAGTTTTCAAGGGAGATAGAAAAAATGATACAAACTGATTCCAAAAAATTTCAAAAAAATATGTTTAGAATCTACATACAAAATGACACAAATCACTAGTTTACATCATCTACAAATTTATTAAGGTTTAGCGGTAATAGGTGTTTGAATGTGAAGTTTCTTTTTAATTTATTTTTTAATTTTATTTTTTTGATGGAGGTCCCGACCTGTGAGCATGGTAGGCCAGCAAGGGAACGAAGTGTTCAAGCCACCAACCTAGCAAGGGCCTTCACGGAACAATTTTTTCCACTCGAAATGGAGGCACTAAAACCTCCTAGGCTCAGTGTCGAAGTTGGCTAAAAAGTGTAACCCACTATTGTCCCCATTAATTTCTCCAAGAGTAGAATATTTCTAGCACTGGCCAACTTGCTCCCTTCAAACAATATAGGATCCATCGGATTGATGAGCCTCACAATTTTGATATCTCTTTCCCCTACCTACAAACCACATAGTAATCTTCGGGGAGAGGGATCCTCTTCTCCTTGTCCACATTTTTCAAGACATCATAAATTTGACCTAAGTATGTGTACTTGAAAACCTTCTAGCATAACATTTTTTCCCCCAATTTCATTTCTCTAATTTGTAGGACTGTCGCTAGGACTATCAGTATTTATGTAGTACCTATGACACTCTCTCAAAAATTAATCCCCAATAATTATCTCCACAACATGAATGGTTAAGTAGTGGGAGGAATTGAGGATGATTTTGAGCCTCTTTTAAGATACCTTTCCTTAGAAAGACATCTAATGCTTATTGCAAACTAGCCTGCGGTGTGTCCATTATTGATGGCAGACACTATAGCTCTTTATCCAATATGCAAGAGTTACTAGTAGCCTCTAAGGGGTAAAAATAATATTGAGCTATATGTCATCAAATATTTATATCCAGATTATCACATCTCCTCACCATAATGTCACCTTTGTTCAGCCATGATATTATGAATTGTCTCATATCTATATATGAGATAGTTAATGAATGCCTAGACAAAATGCCAAACACATACGTTGGTGCTTTATTCTTAGTGTTGATACTTGCATCCCAAAGGCTACATTGGCCTACCATGTCATATCTAATCTCTCAAGAAACCTTCCATTATACTTGATATCCTTAAATATTGTGATTCCATCACCACTCTAGTGTATTGGCCCACATGTGAAATTGATATCCTTTTTCCTCTCTCTCTATTATTGTAATTAGTAATGATATAGCATTGAATTTTGTGGCCCACTATCATATCCCTTCTTAACCATTTACAATCTCCATGACATTTCAGCTAGGAAGCTCTATCCACAACATATTTGGCTGTCTCATCTATGAGTTCATTTCCTTCATGTTAAATGTGAGATAGCTTTAAACCTTAGTCTTTTTGGTCTACCGGAATGCCTTACTGGTATTAAGGATAGTGAACTGGGAATTAGGACCTTAGCCGGTAAACGAGGAAATGTGTTGATTAGATCTGGCGATTGGTGATGATTGGAGTGTTGCGGCTTGGAACGTGAGTTTGTATCATTGTAATATGTATCAATTGGATCCATGTTCACCAATTTTTCTCCTATAGTAAACATACTGGCAATATCTTCCTCTTTATATTCTTTTTCTACATTTTTCCATAACTATATTGGATTAGTAATATCAACAAATATTATATTAATATTGGGGCTAAAGACATTATCAATGATGCCTCTATCTTGCTCCAAATTGTATTTCCATATATCTCCTTTTCTTTTCTAGACTGAGGTTCTCCAATTTATTTGTTTACTATCCTCCACAAATATTTTTCTCTTAAAGCATTCTTGACTACAATTTTCCAATGTACAAGACCACTTCCATCCAAGATAGGCAAACCTTCATTTGGAGAGCCCATGTTAGTAGAAAAAAATTATCTTTCAAAAAAATTTCAGTTTAACAATATTTCAGCCCTATCAAATAAATTCTAAATTAACTTCACCTCTGATACCATGTAGAAAAGGCCCAGAACATGACTATAAACTAAAATAGCAACACAAAATAGGGAAAACTAGAACACTAAATAAAAGAGAATTTATTGAATAATATAGCTTTTATTATAATCAATCCAACAACATACAACCACAATACATTGTATTACATTGCATTGCACAACTTCATATTTATAGTTGATCTTAGAAACTTCTAGAATTCTAAAAAATTATAAAGCTATAAAGTTCTTTTTCTTGGACAACTTCTAGCTATTTTTTGTTTCTAGAAATTTCTCTCCCTTCGGAAAATTCTAGAGAATCTTATACCTTAACAATATGAAGGAAGGAAGTCCATTGTTGGGCCAAAGTTTGACATTAAATAGTTTTTGATATATAGTTGTTACGAAGAAAAATGAGAAAATAAGTAATTTTTCTTGCAATTGTTGTACCTTTGTTATTTGCTTTTGTAAGTAGTAGATTGATGTTGCATGAATGTGAGTTTTAAAAGAAAGAAAGTTTCTTTTTTCTTTTCTTTTTCTTTCATCAAATTTTCAATATATGCTCCACATTAACATTGTCACCTAGTGTGACTAATTGTTTTAATCCATTTATAGATCATTAAACATTGAAACCACCTACATGAGAGGTAGAAAAGTTGAATTCTTTATTTAAAAATAAAAATAAACAATAAGTATATACATGTACTTTATATTTAAAATGTTATTTTTTATAAATATATTTCTTAACAACGTGTTAGTGACAAAATTGAATCCTACATTCACAACTAGACTACAAAATAGGCAAATGAAAATTATAACATTAATGTGTTAGGATAACCAATGAACAACTAAGAGGGGGGGACTGAATCAATTGTTAACAGATTATATCAATTAATCCACTTAATAAGCTTTAACCGGATCAAATAAATATTAAGTATCGGAATAGAAGAACTAGATACCGATAAGCAATACAACTTACCAATAAAACACATAATCAACACAATGCAACCATACCACATAACACCATGATTTGTATGTGAAAAATCCAGAAAGGGAAAAACCATGGTGGGAAGCCTACCCATAGTTAGATGATACTTCTGCAAAAAGTATGTGATACAATGAGGGGTCTGTACATGCAGGAAGGCACACTGCCTAGAGCGTACTACTCATTACAAAAGAGTCTCACTGACTACAAAGAGGTTATAACCACATCAAGACAAATGGACAACAATCCAGAGTAATGAACTGCCAAAGATAACATCTACCATGATTGATTGCAGTCTCGGTTAAGCTCAATACCCAAGGCCTTTAACCTCTTCCTTAATCCCAATTCGATCACCTATGATCGACCAAATCTCCTTCGCATATGGTATTACGTTCCACGACCACGATCATAATCTACAATGAGATCTTACATCAATTTATACCAACCCTAAGGCCTAAACCAATTAGGTTGGCCACCTAAAATATATTATAATAAGAACATTACATATATCCATATTAAGATGATATGCCATGTCAGCTTAAGACCAAACCAAAAATAACCAATCCATAAATCATGTCAATAACGTGTAGAGAACACGTTAACAGGATACCAGTCCATAACCTAGACAGGCACTCGACCTAATCTGGGTCCACCACACCAAATCAATGTCTTTAATTAGTTAACGCATGAGCAAAGAACATCTTCAACATCCTCAAATCCATCTACAAGCTGAACCAACGCCACTTATGCATCCTATCAATATTTCTCAGTGAAAGCTCTAACGGTTAAACCTTAAACCCATGCCAGTAAGGGTTTACAAGAGTGTGTGATAGCATCCGATTACCAAATCAATACCAACTCACCAAAAGATGCTCCAGAAGCATGTAACACATAAAATCAAACATAATTCATTGATCCAAACGAGTCGGAAGTGTCCAACAGATAGTCTCTTCTGCCGATAACACTAGATCTTCTACCGGTAACCAAAAACTGTCTATAGGTAACCAACCATAACAGCTAGTGTTGACATCAATGACAAAACATCAATGCAACACATAATCAATTCATCCATATTGCCAACAATCTCCCCCTTTGGCATTGATGGCAACAAGAAATGCCAAACCAAACTCCCCCTATGGAAGATGACCAACAATCTCTTGAATTTCAATAACTCTCCCCTTGTGAATGATATCTTTGTAAATATTTTTCACATCACTATCTCTCCCCCTTTGACATCAATGCTAGAAATCTGACAAAAATATCAAAGAAAGAATATAAACCCGTAAATCTCAAAGCTAACTACTTCCCCTTAGTAGTAGCACCACTCATCAGTGCCATAATGAATGATATCTCTGATAATGCATGTTGGACTGATGACAAACTGAATCAATCAAGTCTCTGCCGGAGGGGCAGAAACCCCTAACCTATCTCTCAAATACTCAAATGATTCCTTACACAGTAGTTCAGTGAATATATCTACAATCTGCTCTTTAGTGTTCACATAAACCAATTTGACTTCCTTTTCTTCTACCTTGTCCTTCAGAAAGTTATACTTTATTGATATATGCTTAGTCTTAGAGCGAATTATTGGATTTTTAGACATGTCAATAGCTGGAGAGTTATCATAGTAGATAACTACTGGTTCACTACAATTTACCTTGATATCCTTCAACATTTGCTTCATCCAGAAGACTTGAGTGCAATTAGTTGTTGCTGCAACATACTCAGCTTCTGCAGTAGATAAAGAAATGCATGACTATTTTTTGTTCATCCATGAAACTAGTTTCTTTCCAAGAAAGAAAGCTCCACCAGAAGTGCTCTTCCTGTCATCAGTATCTCCTACCCAATATGAATCAGTATATGCACATAAAGTGAAATCATCATTTCTAGAATACCATAGGCCATATTCTATTGTTCCTTGCAAATACCGAAATATCCTCTTTACTACACATTCATGATTTTCTTTAGGATTACTTTGATATCTTGAAACAATACTTACTGCATTCATAATATCCAGTCTAGTCTATGTTAGATATAACAAGACACCAACCATAGACTTATACCTTGTTGGATTTACCGATGTAGATGTATCTTTGATAGATAATTTCTCACTTGTCACCATAGGAGTACTTACCAGTTTGGAATTATCCATACCAAACTTCTTCAACAATTCCCTCAGATACTTAGTTTGATAGATAAAAATTCCTTTATCAGTTTAAGTAATCTGCAAACCTAAGAAAAATCTCATCTCACCAATCATGGACATTTCAAATTCATTCTGCATATTATTAAAAAATTCCATGCACAATATATCTTCTCCTTCAAAAATGATATCAGAAACAAATACTTCAATAATCAGAATATCATCATCAGTGATCTTATAATATAAATTACTATTAGCACTGCCTTTAGTAAAACCAAGCTTCAAAAGATATATATCCAACCTTGCATACCTGGCTCTAGGAGCTTGTTTCAATCCATATAAAGCTTTCTTCAATCTACAAACAATATCTTTATCATCTATCAGTGAAAATCCATCAGGCTGTTCAATGTATACTTCTTCCTCAAGTTCACCATTCAAAAATGCATATTTAACATCTATTTGATAGACCTTATAGTTTTTAGAAGCAGCATAGGCAAGAAATAGTCTAACAACTTCAATTCTAGCTACAAGTGCAAATGTCTCACCATAATCAATTCCTTCCATTTGAGAATATCCTTTACAAACCAATCTAGCCTTGTTTATTACAACTTGACCATCCTCATTCAGTTTATTCCTAAAAACCCATTTAGGTCCAATAACATTGTTATTTTTAGGCCAGGGAATTAAAGTCCAACTCTCATTCTTGTCTATCTGATCTAATTCATCTTCCATAGCCTTTAACGAATTTTTATCTTTACAAGCTTCAATAATAGATGTCGGTTCAATTTGAGAAATAAGACATACCTCTTCATTTGCCAGTCTTCTTGTCATAACTCCCTTGTTCCTATCTCCAATAATTTGATCTTTAGAATTATTTAATCTTACATACCTTGGTGTCTTCTAAACTTCAGGTTCACTGCTCTGATCATCAGTTACAGTTGAATTTTTTTATTGTACTGGTGTAACTGTCTCAGTTTCCTGTACCGGTTGAGGCATTGCCGATTTAGTTATGATCATTTCCACTGTCAGTTCCATGTCATATGATATAGATTGATTTTTGTATTGCTCATCCACTTTCACATTAGTGCTCTCCACAATTTTCTGCAATCTTTTGTTATAACATCTATATGCTTTTCTTTGAATTGAATAACCAAGAAATATCCCTTCATCACATCAAGGATCAAACTTCCCAATTGAATCATCCCTTTTGATATAACATGTACTTTCAAAAAATTTGAAATATTTAACAGTAGGTGTATGTCCAAACCATAATTCATAAGGGGTCTTATCGGTTTCACCTTTGATGTGAACTCTATTGAATGTGTAGACTAATGTACTCATTGCTTCTCTCCAGTAGATGTGAGGAAATTTGGCTTCCATCATCATAGTTCTTACTGCAACCAAAATAGTTTTATTCTTCTTTCCACTACTCCATTCTACTGAGGAGTCTGAGGTGCAGATAATTGTCTCTTAATTCCATTTGTCTCACAATAACTATTAAATTCATGAGAAGTGAACTCACCACCTTGATCTGATCTTAGAAGTTTGATTTTCAATCTAGTTTCTATTTCAACCTTTGCTTTAAAGATCTTGAATTTCTCAAAGGCTTCAAACTTCTCCCTAAGAAAAGTCATCCACATCATTCTAGAATAATCATCAAACCAGTTTTGTTAATGATTTTGCATTTTATATCTTTAAAATGAAGTTGGAAACCCTTATCCACCAATTGACCAACACTAAAAATATTATGCTTTAAACCTTCTACATAATAGACATTATCAGTATTATTCTTCCCATCTAGAGAAATAATACCTCTACCTTTGATCATACATGCTTTGTCATCTCCAAATCTGACTTGGCCGCCATTGTATTCTTGCAGGGACAAAAATTTAACTTTTATCTCCAGTCATATGATGCAAGCATCCATTATCAATTACCCATTCATCCTTATCTTCAACTTTTGTTGCCAGGGCCTTTTCTTCATTTAAGATAGCTGATTCCAGTTCATCTTCCTTTAAATCATAGAACACCCATTCCTTTCCATTTTCGGATCCACTAGCAGAGTCTACTACCAGTTCATCCTCAGAGTCATCACTCACTCCTTCCTCATCCGCTATGTAGCATTGTTTACTTTTCTTGAATCTATATCTGTTTTGATTAGGCTTAAATGTTTTCTTAACTCTTTCTTCAAATCTTGCATTCCTTTTACGACATCTAGATGAAAAATGACCAATCTTATTACATGCAAAACATTTAAAAGGTGCTTTTCCTTCATACTTACTTCCTGTCGGTCCTTTAGGTACTCTTCTAGCAAATAAGGCTTCAAGTTGCTCAAATTCTTCATATTTTTTTCTCATATCTTCCAATTCTTTTGCATATAAGGCTTTCCAATCACTTTTTCCAGTAGATGATGATGATGCATGAAAAGAGGGTTCACACTTTATAGCTTCAGAAGATCCAAATTCTTCAAGCTCAAAACCAGATAATTTTCCAATCATAATGTCTCTTTTAACTGAAGTGTTTGCCATTGTTCTCAGCTCATTAATTGCAGTTGCCTTCATCTTGTAAGTCAGTGGAAGGGCTCTCAAGACTTTGGAAACTATTTCATCTTCACTCAGAGATCCTCCACAACATTGAATTCCCATAACAATCTCATTTACTCTTTCCATAAACACAACAATTATTTCATTATCTTCCATCTTCAAGTTTTCATATCTTACCCAGTAAGTATCAAGTTTAGTAATTTTGAAAGTAGGATCACCTTCATTTAGAGTTTTCAATTTATCCCACATAACCTTTGCCGATGATTTATTAGTCAACCACATGATTTTTTGATCAGTAAGTGCACACAAGAGGGCTTCTCTAGCTCTACAATCATTTTTAATATTCTTGTCCAAGTCTGCAGTCCAGCAGGATTGCTAGATGCTAGATCATAAGGTGTGTATCCTTTATCAGTGATCTCCCAAATATCCTTTCCAAGATCTCTAAGATAACTCTCCATTTGAATTTTCCATATCCCATAATTTGTTCCATCAAGCTTAGGGATTTCTCTTCTAAAAATAGTTGCTGATGGATTAGAAGTATTAGCTGCCATAGGATCTACCTCAAGCGGTTAAGCTTCTAAAAAAGAGGACCAAAGCTCTAATACCAATTGTTAGGATAACCGGTGAACAACTAAGAGGGAGGGGGGGTGGTGAATCAATTGTTAATAGATTATATCAATTAATCCACTTAATAACCTTAAACCGGATCAAATAAACATTAAGTACTAGAATAGCAGAACTAGATATCGGTAAGCAATACAACTTAACAATAAAGATGATAATCAACACAATGCAACCATATCACATAACACCATGATTTGTACATGGAAAACCTGGAAAGGGAAAAACCACGATGGGAAGCCTACCCATAGTCAGATGATACTTCTACAGAAAGTATCTGATACAATGAGGGGCCTATACATGCAGGAAGGCACACTGCCTAGAGCGTACTGCTTATTACAAACGAGTCTCACTGACGACAGAGAGGCTATTACCACGTCAAGATAAATGGAAACAATCCAGAATAATGAACTACCAGGGATAGCATCTACCATGCCCGATTATAGTCCTGATTAAGCTCAATACTAGAGGCCTTTGACCTCTTCCTTAATCCCAACTCGATCACCTATGATCGACCAAATATCATTCACATATGATATTACATCGATCACCTATGATCGACCAAATATCCTTCACATATGATATTAAATTCCACGACCATGATCATAATCTACAATGAGATCTTATATCAATTTATACCAACCCTAAGGCCTAAACAAATTAGGTCGGCCACCTAAAAGATATTATAATAAGATCATTACATATATCCATATTACAATGATATGCCATGTCGGCTTAAGACCAAAACAACAATAACTAATCCAAAAATCATCCCGGTAATGTGTAGAGAACACGTTAACATGATCCCGGTCCATAACCTAGATAGGCCCCAGACCTAATCTGGGTCCACCACGCCGAAGCAATATCTTCAATCATTTGAGGCATGATCAAAGAACATCTTTAGCATACTGAAATCCATCTAGAAGCCGCACCAAGACCACATATGCATCCTATCAAGATTTCTCAGTGAAAGCTCTACTGGTTAAACCTTAAACCCATGCCAATAAGGGTTTACATGAGTGTGTGATAGCACCCGATTACCAAATCAATACCAACTGACCAAAACATGCTCCATAAGAATGTAACACATAAAATCAAACATACTTCATTGATCCAAAGATGTCAGAAGTGCCCAATAGATAGTCTCTCCTGTCAGTAACACTAGATCTTCTACCTATAACCAAAACCTGTCTGTCGGTAACCAACCATAACAGCTAGTGTTGACATCAATGACAAAACATCAATGCAACACATAATCAACTCATCCATATTTCTAACATAATTCTTATATCAAAGCTTTAATTTTAACATGGTGTTGAGTGTAGTTAGCTTTGGCATCACTGCATTGTGTGAATTGTGAATTTAATATTAGACTATCCTGAACACAAATGAAAAAATTGAATCAAATGTTAAATACAATGATTATTTTCTAATAAAATCAATCTAATATAATAATTATGAAAATATTTATATTTGAATAAGATACAAAAATATTAACAAAACCATCTTCTAAAAATGTGGGATTTCAAAATACCACTTCGAAAATTAATATTTACTCCTTACAAATTGAACCACTTAATATTTTAATAGAATGAATTTTGTGTATTGTACTCTACTCGGTATTGAAAAAACTTAACATATTTATACGTCGTACTATAGAGGACGGGATTTCTCACCCTCAAGGTGATGAACCTCAAGGGACAAACCTACCTTTGCTCTACCTCACTTATACTAGCGCTAAAGGAGAGAAAGGGGATGCTAAGCATAGAATGAGATAAATCACCAACAAACAAAGTTTCCAAACGACCCTGCTAAGCCTTTGTTCTGAGGACGAGTGCACGAAACTGAGACACCAACGCGACGCATTTTTGTCTTGTATGAATGGAGTATACAGACCGTATAGAAAGGACATATGCAACTACACTAAAGTAAATGAAGTAAATGAAAAACTAAGATAAGAGTACGGAATGGATGATACTCAAATAAAATAAGAAAATGGTAGGGAGAGCTTACAAAGGATCCATGATTGAAGCCTCCAGCAAGATAGGTTCACTCATTTAACTACAAACCTGGACACAAACAAATAGAAGAAAATGTTGGGGGTTGTGTTAAAAGGTCTACTTTTTTCAAACCCCCGTTTCAATGTTTCCACCTCCATGGACAATGCAAGTAATAACAATAATGAAAGATAAAATGATAAAGATAAAGAGATAGAACTAAGATAATAGATAAATCAAAATGAGAGATTATGGATGTGCAAATAGACCAAGAAGAGTAATTAAAATCCCTCCAACACTTGTGAAGATGACACCATGAATTCTTCAAGAGACCACAACAATGGTGGTCCTCGAGATGTTGGAAAACTTATATATGATTAAGAGAATGGATGCCAAAAGAACATAATATCTTTGAATAATCTAGAATTCCCTAGAAAGACCAAAAATGTGAGAGATATAGCCTCCCAAATGAATCCCCACGTTAGTAGCCACATACAAAGGCATTACTAAATCTTTCGGGTGCATGCGTGATTCTCAAATGGCCACCTATGGGCTAATAGATTTTTGAGACACGAGTGTGGCACGCAAACATCTCCACAGGATGCTACAGTCCCATTCTCAATTGGTCAACATGGTCGCTAGAAGACAATTTCTATGTTGACAAAGCGATTCGTGTTGACTAAAGGACAAATATAACTGTGCATGATCTCCATCGACGTGGAGCGAAGATGCCTATGTGGACAGAGGCATTACAAACTCTTGGGGGTGCAGATTCGAGGGGCACGAGTGCGACGTGCGAACGTCTCTGCGGCGGGCTACAGTCCATGCTCAATTGGTCAACATGGTCACTAGAAGCCAAGTTCCGGGCTTACAAAGTGTTCCATGGAAACAAAAAGACAAGTATGACGGTCCATGATTTCCATCGACTTGGAGCAATGATGCCTATGTGACGCAGAATTGTATGGGATACAATTTATGATAAATAAATTTCCTATTCTTGCCATTATAAATATAGCTTTGACTTGACTCGGGATCGTTCGATGTTTATGAGTGTAGCGACATAAAGATGGATTCTTTCGCTAAAACCTGGGAAAAAAGTTTTGGAAACGCGTCGAAATATTCGTAACTTCCACTATTTTACCCAATGGAATCCTACACTCGGTTATACATTATGTCCTATTTATCCCATTTTTTAAATTACTCTCCTGCATTACGTTACTAACTAGGAATCTCGTGCTATCTCTCCTAAATTTATTTGTTGCCTATGGTTCCGTGATTTGGGTTCACCATTTGTGATCCTTTAAATCAACCATTCATGTAATTTGGCCACGTCCCGAAACTGGAGGAAGAACTAACGTTGGGCATTTCTTCTTCATTTCTATCGTTGGAGAGGGAGCGTTCCTCCTTCCATTAAATCCAAACTCTTACGCGCAAAGGATCTTATTACCTTCTATTTCCCCGTATAAATAATTAATTATGCCTAGACGATAATCAATGGGATGAGACCTGCCTCTTCGTATTCTGAGTTCCTTGAGATATCTGTCTCGTTTTACCCGTTACTTGTTCTGTTGATCTGCAGGACCCCATATATTAATTTTGAAGCCCAATCAAACGGAGTCGACAACGTTGCAAGAAATGGCTGATCTTAATGAAATTCGTAGAATGTATGAGATGGTGGATGAAAATGCAGATGGAGAAGTGAGCGTGAGTGAGATATGTGGCTTCATGAACAAGCTCAGAATACCAATCTCAGAAGAAGATGTGAGATTTATGCTCAGCACTTCTCTTCAAAAGGACTGTAGTGGCCTGCGATTTGAACAATTTGTTGAGGTATATCAATCCATTCTAAACAATAAAGACCATAAAGCGAGAGATGATTCAGAAGATTTGATGGAAGCATTCGGTGTATTTGATGAGAATAAAGATGGATACTTAACTTCAGAGGAGCTGCAACATGTCTTGTCCACCATGGGATTGATTCCATGGAGCCAAGACCTGCAACAGTGCGAACAAATGATATGTCGATTTGATTTGGACGGCAATGGAGTGTTGGACTTCGCTGAATTCAAGATTATGATGTCTTCTGAACCTTCTCCATGACCAATGGATTTTGGTTCTTTGTCATGTTAGTGTGCACTTTGTAAGCAAATACAATGCACATGGCTTTCAACATCTATCGTTGGTAATATTTCCATTTTATCATTTTCGTGAGTGTACTGAGAACCTACGAAATTCTTTATGAATCTCTAGCAATTCTAATGGTCTGTATTTATTTCCATATTTCATTGCAAAGATTGCCTCATTACATTTTTAATGGAAAAATTTGGACAATTGTCGCTCGGAATCACATTTTTGGTGTATCTTGTTGATGAATATTCACAATTAAATCCTAAAGTAATGGTTGATCTTTTATTAACTATACGAATATTTTAAATATAATAACTAGAATTTTAAAATAATATTGTTATTATTTTTAATATTTGAAGATAATTTATTAAGTTGAAAATATTTATGAAGATTTTTTTGGGGGAAGTAGAATTAAAATTTATTAATCAAGAGAGATTTTCATATAGTCATACCTATCACATCAAGAAAAATAAGGAGTCAAAAAGGTCTCCCACAAATCCATCAACTCAATGCATAAATGACCCTAGAAGAAATCAAGAAATAAGTACAAAAATTAGCCCACATCTTTTTGAAAAGGATGGAAAAACTTAGCAACCCGATTAGAAGAAAGAGAACCCCAATCACAAACATTCAGTTGTCTGGGAATGTTTGAAGCCCATTTACCTAAAGAATTAATGGCATTCCATTCTCGAGGAAAATGAACATAAGATATAGAGCTAAACTACTAATATAAATTAAAAATTTCAGTAGCAAGAGAAGCCAAATGCCAAGCAGAACTCTCAAAATCCTTGTTATTCAAAAAAGAAACTAAAATAATAGAATCCATCTCACATATGACATGCTTCCAACCTAACCCACAAGCTTGTTGCATATCAATAAGGGGATGGGTTACCCAAAACCATAATTATCATGATGAACCCTTACAATCCTAGCTAGACTAGGATTATCACTAGAGGAACTATTAGTGTTAATTTCGAAAACAACATTAGGAGGAGGATTCCCATGAGCATCTCTATTAACTTTTGACAAGGAAATTGAGAAAGATGAATCTGAGAAATTTTTTGTGGTAATTTAATAATTGCTATAGGACAAGAGCCTTTGTATTGATATTAGAAATTAAATTTTTAATTTTCTTCTTAACATTGCCTATCTACCCTACTACTAAAAGCAGAGCCCTGGATCACTATAATGACCAAATTGGCACCCATGATGTGGCTATTTTCCTATCTACCCTTCCATTAGCCAAGGACAAAGCCTTCTTGCATTACATATCCAAAATGGTGACACCAAAGAGTTTCAAAAAATATTTTGTTAGATATTGATAGTCCCAATCTATGAAATAAACACAAGTATATATATTATTTCAATTAATGGAAATGCTACAAAGAGGAAAGAAAACATAAGATCCTCATGTTATCTTTGTCTTCCTCCTTTCCTTAGCATAGGTTTTGACCAGACATTCTGGTCCATAGTATTCATGGGCTACCAACTCTACAATTTGAAAGGGATCTTCCTCCTCACTGTCATCCACCTTCTCCCCTTTTATCATATGCCTTAGTCTCTTCATCACTCTATAAGACCTAACCTCATGGATAATTCTTCACCCAGTCTCCGCCCTTATTTGCAGAGTTAACCCACAATAGTGGATTATACTTTACTGGATGAAAAAATTCTACTCTTTTGTCCAAAACCATAATTTTACCACTTTCGATCGAATATAATGTTGGATCAAACAACAAAAAGCTTTCAATCGAATATATTTTGAAATAATTTTGTCAAACATTATGATTGATCGAAAGTGTTCTTGGTTTAATTTTTTTATGGTTAAAGAGGTTCGATTGAACCCGTGTTCTATCGAACATAAATGTCACAATTTTTTAAAAAAAAAATTTTGAATTGTATATTAAAAGAAAAACCTATTTAAAGGGGTTCTATCTATGATGTTTGATTGAACGGTCGAACCCTTTTCGATAGAACATATGTTCTATCAAACCTATTTGCTTGATGTCTCCCCCTCAATCTCCCCAATTTTCTATAGGATTGTTGCCTTTAAATCTCTGATTGAAGGTTCAAATTGAACAATCTTGACAAACGCAAATTCATGATAGCAATACTCGAAGTGAACTTTCCAATGATTATAAGTTTAATGTATATAGATTTTATTATGATTTTTTTTAGTTTAACTAAATATAGGTTTTTTACAAAACATCAACTTCTTTGTTCAACATTGATGGAAAAATAGTAACCTAATGAATTTTTTTTTGAAAATATCTATGTAATAGGTATTTAATTCCTCTTTCCAATAAAAAAATAATATTTAAATTTTGATATATACACAACAAGATACAAGTTACCAAATGAACCTATGTAAAAATTATAGTTAACTCAACTTTAAAACTTAATAAAATATGAAATAGTGATCATAAAGTTACGAAGCCAATTGTAAAATTATATATCTATGTTATAAATCTAAATTTGAAAGAATCACATTGTTATCTATTTTAGAAAAGAAGTTATATGCATTACCAACTGAGTACACTCTTTAAAAAAGTTGTTTATAGTTAAAAACTAGTTTTCAAGGGAGATAGAAAAATGGATACAAATTGATTCCAAAAATTAAAAAATATATATATTTAGAATCTACATACAAAATGACACAAATCACTAGTTTACATCATCTACAAATTTATTAAGCTTTAGCAATAATAGGTGTCTAAATGTGAAGTTTCTTTTTATTTATTTTTTTAATTTTATTTTTGTGGTGGAGGACTAGACCTGTGAGCATGGTGGTCCAACAAGGGCCTTCATGAAGTAATTTTTTCCATCCGATATGGAGGCACTGAAACCTCCTAGGCTCAGTGTCGAAGTTGGCTAAAAAGTGTAACCCGCTATTGTCCCCATTAATTTCTCCAAGAGTAGAATATTTCTAGCACTGGCCAACTTGCTCCCTTCAAACAATATAGGATCCATATTATTGACGAGCCTCACAATTTTCATACCTCTTTCCCCTACCTAGAGACCACATAGTAATCTTCAGGGAGAGGGATCCTCTTCTCCTTGTCCACATTTTCTAAGGCATCGTCAATTTCACCTAAGTATGTGTACTTGAAAATCTTCTAGCATAACATCCTTTCCCCCAATTTCATTTCTCTAATTTCTAGGACTATCGCTACGACTATCTGTATTTATGCAGTACCTATGACACTCTCTCAAAAATTCATCCCCAATAATTATCTCCACAAATTTGATGGCCAAGTTGTGGGAGGAATTGAGGATGATTTTGAGCCTCTTCTAAGATACCTTTCCTTAAAAATATATCTAATGCTTATTGCAAACTAGCCTAATGGGTGTGTCCATTATTGATGGCAGACACTATATCTCTTTAACCAATATGGAAGAGTCACTAGTAGTCTCTAAGGGGTAAAAATAATATTGAGTTATATGTCATAAAATATTTATATCCACATTATCATATCTCCTCACCATAACATCACCTTTTTTCGGCCATGATATTATTAATTGGCTCATATCTATAGATGAGATAGATTATTAATGCCCAGAAAATATACCAGAAACACAAGTTGGCACTCTATTCTTTGTGGTGTTACTTGCATCCCAAAGGATACATTGGCCACTACCATGTCATATCTAATCTCTCAAGAAACCTTCCATTATACTTGATATCCTTAAATATTATGATTCTATCACCACTTTAGTGTATTGGTCCACGTGTGAAAGTGGGATCCTTTGTCCTCTCTCTCTATTATTATAATTAGTAATGATATAGAATCAAATTTTGTGGCCCACTATCATATCCCTTCCAGACCATTCACAATATCCACAACATGTTTGGCCAGCTCATCTATGAGTTCACTTCCTTCACAGTAATCATGAGATAGCTTTAAATGTACAAATCTTTTGATGAGATTGTATATTAGCCCCAAAGTGTTCTGATATTTCTCCTAGAATGTTTCCATTGTGGTCACAAGAAATGCATCCAATTCCCCTAGGCCCTAGGTTCCCCTTGGCAGCTCCATCAATATTAACCTTGATCCATCCTTCCTTCAGAGCCATCTATGTCACCTCAATTTGGGAGGATGGATCTGAAACTTAAAAATATAAGAAACAAGAAAATTTCCCAATCCAAATGTTTTCCAACCATAAAGTCGATAGGACAAAGGATCTAATCAGAAGAACATTTAGTAGCGAGAGTATCATGTACTAAACTTAACATCTTAGGCCAAAACTAGTCTTCAAGGTTTTACTGTCCCTACAAAATATGGCGGTCCCTGTCTAACCAAATTTTTCATAGAATAAAAATAGGACCAATATCATAGGCCACCACAAGAAAAGAGGTAGTAGTTGGAGGATGTCCCAAGTGAACCTAAAAATTAGACAAGTAGCATGACCAAAATAATGACTCCAACACCACCACCATTGAGCCCAAAGACCCAAAGAAACTAAACATCAAAAGAAAAGGTGAAAAGCTTCTTCGTCATGAAGCCTACAAGAAACACACTTTGAAGATGCTTGGTCCAAACCTCTTTCTATGATATTATGCAAAGGAAGATATTTAATTTTTCTAATAAGCCAAATGAAGAAATTGCAATCCAGCCAATAAAATTTATTCCAAATCTTTTTACACCGGTGGAAATTTTCCAATCTATTATTTTCTACATCTAACAACCGATAACCACTTGTAATAGAATAAACTATTTTAGGATCAAAACCCTAGGCCAAGATATCATTCTTATGCAAGGAAGAACAATATCAATCGACCAAAATTTAAGCAAGAGATTCCTAAGATTCACTGTCCCTAACAAGAGGCGATCTACTCATATCTTTCCAATAAAAATTGTGAAATATTTCCTATCTAATGACTTTCCTTGAAGTCAACAACTTTCTAGAATACTGTCTCCATGAAATAATTACTTAAATGGTGCAACCACTAAAGGAGGATAGGATAGGAGAATGAAGATCCTAGGAATTTATGTAAAAGAGAGATTCATCACCAAAATGAACAATCAAAAAATACCTTGTTTAAGAAGGGGAGTACCTTTCCCTAGATTATTCCATATCATAGAACCTATACCTATCAAGTCAAATATTGGAGCTTCATGAGATCAAAACCTAAAAAGGAATTTATGGTTAATAATCTTTCCCAAATATTAACTTTACTCAGTATGTGTCATCTCCAAAAAAAATTGAAAGCTAAATATTGACTATTCATCTTAGCTTGCCTAAGGCCTACACCACCATTCTATTTAGGTGCACAAACTCTAGCCCAGCTCACAATGACCTATTTTTTAATATCAAAATTGTTAGCCCATAAAATTTTTCTAGAGAGAATCAAACTCCTTTAAGAAACTCTTGGGGTTAGAAAGAACCATAAACTTATAAATAGGAAGGGATTTCAAAGTAGTTTTTAAAAGAATAATACGATAACCAATAAAAAACCAACTAGTTAATTTGCATCTTGAAATGATCAATAAGATTTTTCAAATGGATATAATTAAAAGATCCAATTAACAAAGGGATCCCCAAATATTGTAGAGGCAGTTGACCATTACTAGAATGGGGGATAGTTCAACATGCCTTAGTTGAATGAGAAAGACATCGAGGAGAATAAATGTTTGACTTATCTTCAATAATTTATCAACTTAATGTTTTATAATACAAATCTAATTTTATTGCGAAATAAATGGCTTCCTAGACTTTAGCAACATGCATCAGAGAATTATGATAAAAAAAATTGAAGATGGGAAATAGTAGCACAACTCATGGCCACCTACCACTCATGAAGAAAACTATTAGCCATTTGATGATTGAGCAATCTCCAAAAACATTTAGCTACCAAAATAAAAATATAAGGGGACAACGGATCACCCTAATGAATCCACCGGGAAGGCAAAAATAGAGAAGAAAAAAGTTTACTCATAAGAAAAGAGGTAGAAGAGGATTCCACACAACTCATGACCCGATTAATCCAATCATATAGACAAATCTAAAGGTAGGAATAATATTTCTCATAAAGACCATCTAACATTTTCATAAGCCTTAAACATATCCATCTTAATAGACATAGCTTTCTCCTTAGAAAAATCTATAAAATGAAGAGCTTCAACTGCAATAACAACTTTCTCTAGATAATCGAGGCCATCAACATCTCATTATTCAATGGTAATTGAGGCCATCAACGTTTCATTTAGTTTCATTGATATAAGTGAAGGAATACAGTCTAAGATAACTATTTCTTCCATCGGTAGGATAATTATTAGAAAAATGGATGAAAAAATTTTGAACAAACTCTTGATTGATTGCATCAAGTGAAGCAATGATAAAATAAATAACATTATCACATTACTTATCCTTCACAGAGTTGTGAAAGAAATAATTATTTTGGTCACCTTCCTATAGCCAAGTAATTCTATATTTGTTCTTTCCAAAAAAATTCGTCACAAAGATACCATTAATGGAGCTCTATATATATAGAGAAAATTCTTCCAAAAAATGATCCACCATACTCCCTAATATGGAAAGTAATTTAATTTATCTTATCTTGAACCTGCTTCTTTTGTCAAAAGACATTCTCAAATGCAATTTTTTTCCACTTTTTATGATAGATTTTTATAAATTGGAATCGCTTAGAAAAACACTACATAGTAGGACTAAGGGAAGGTTTTCCCATAGTCAGCCATTGTGGCATTTTGTAATATAGAGCTTGATCCTAAAGACACATTAATTAAAACTTAAAGGGAGTGTTTTCTATGTAGATAAGAGAGAATAAATTAGTTTAATAGGCCAATGATCTAAACGATTCCATTCCAAAGTTTTAGAAGATGTTATTCAGTTATTGCCAATCTAAGAATAAGAGACCAAAAATAATAATTAAACAACATATTATGAAAATATAAACCAAAACATTAATGCTTATGTTAAAGCTTTAACTTTAGCGCAACATAGAGTTTAATTAACACTAGTATTTGTAGATTTAATATTAAATTATCTTGAACACAAAATTTATTTCTCACCATTAATATGATGCTTATTTTTAAACATCAATCAATTTAATAATTTTCTCTATATACAATAATTATTTATCATATTTAAATATAAATAAGATTGTCAAAATAATGATCAAACTATCTTCCAAAAGTGTGGGGTTTAAAAATATTACTTTTGATAATGGTACCTTGGTCTATTGGTAAAGTTAAAAGGTTGTTAATGAGCCCATTAGGAATCAAGTCTTGGAGAGTGAAAGTCTCTCATGTGATAAGAGATGAGGCCATGATTGCGCCCCTCATGTTCTTATATCAAGTAGCTAAAACTACTTTGTAGATTAAAAGTCCATAGAAAAAACCACTTCTAAATTTTAATATTTACTAGTCCAACATTGAATCACTTATATTTTAATAGAATGTATTTATGTTTCGTGCTATACTTGGTATCAAATAAATACTACAAAACAAATAGAATGTATTTATGTGTGTCATCTATATAACAACAGACACTATGTGTCAAGTTATTGCCAATAGTATGCTAGTTTATAGTAAAACAATAGAAAATGTATTTACTTATATGTAGAAATATAGAATTATTATTAGTAATAAAATAATTTGAAATATATTGTTAAATTATAGACATTTGCATAAAAAGAGCTTAAGATGAACAAATAATTTGATTCTTTTGTAAATTTGTCTAACAATATTAAAGTACGACAAAATTGTTCATAATTTTGACCATGATGTTTGTACAACAAAGCTTTCAATAGATAAGCAATAACTTGAAATCAACTATGCACCCAATTATAAACATCAAAACACAACTAGAAAAAAACTTCTAAATAAAAAAGATAATCAAGCTAAGGAAGTCTAAGGGATAGAAAAGGGAGAGAGAAATAGCAATAACGGGGGGGGGGTATACAAAAGAAAGGAGGAGAGATAAAGAGATGTAAACAACACCTTGGCATGTAATGGGGATGTTGAAGAGGTGTGGTGGGTTAATTAGAAAAAAATGTTGTATATTTTTCATACATTTGCATAGTACATGAGGTCAAATGATGTTGTTTGTGGAACAAAGGTCTCAATGAAGAAGTGATAGTTTCAAATCAATTATCATCCACTAAAAAGAGAAAGTTAAAGAAAATGAAGTTAAGGATAAATAAACATAGAAAAGATAAATATATAGAAAGGGAGAGAGAGATATAATGAAATATGTATATTTTAACCATAATATTACATAAATTAATTTAATTATAATTGGTAAATAGAATATTAAATTATAAATATTATATATAATCAATTTTAAACATGTTAGTATTCAAAATTATTTGAAATTTAATTTTGGATTGAATAAATAATTTTAAAATATTTCAATCTAAAATATTTAAAATATAATTTGACTTATGAATAATTAAATTTAAAATGTTAAGCTTATAGTTTATTTTCTATTATTTGTTTTAATCATTGTTATTTATATTATAATTTATTTATTTATTTTTGTTTTTGATTAAGATAAATAGGTTTTACAAGGACCCGAAACCCAAATCCAACAAAAAGATAACCAGTAGCAAACCAAAGTCTAAACAACTACCAAACAACAATAGAAATAAGGGTTGTACCCCACAACACTAATAAAAAAGAGACGAAACCAGAGCAAAAAACAAAAGCCAGAAACAACTGACTAAGAGCTTTCAAGAACTCGGTATTCTTCTCAATCATATTATTGTTAATCTCTTCGAGCTCCTCCATAAAAAATCTCAAGCTATCTCTTTCCTATTATTTGCTTCTGGTCCCAATAGAGAGCCCTATAAAAGTTTGCATTTTGTGGTTCTTCTTGTCGAAATTGGCAGCTAAAGACAGATCAGAACTGATAGGCTGGGATTTCTATATGGTAATTTTTTTGTTAACCCTTTTAAGGCCTTATGAAATATTGAACATTGTCTCTTTGCTAATCTCCACCAGTACCTTGAGTTTTCCCTATAATTCCTCTATACCATTTTTCTAGGTAGGCAATCCTAGACTCGTGCTCGATTTTCATAACCCTGATGTCCTCCGTTATGTTTTGAGTTAACTTCGAGAGATTTTTAGTTTTATCAAGTGTCAGATTCTCAATGAAAGTGTCAATGATGTCCTTGATGCCCTGTTTAAGGAGGTCTGTTTCACTAATCACCTAGTGGAAGCATTTTTGCTAGTTGGAAGTCAAATTTACCAGGAGCGTGTCAATATCCATCTCATCATTTTTAAACTCCTTTGGGTCTACATTAAGGGGGATATCCAGTTTAATTTTGTCATCCCCTTTACTTTGAGTCTCCACCCTTTTCCTATTTTTTTGCTTTTTCAGACTTTGAGGATCCAAATTTTGGGTTGAGGAATGGGGTTTTTCAAATTTTTCGTTACCCATCTAGGTGGAGTTTTTCTTTTCCTGATGTTATTAGTCCTAGGAATGGGCTTTTAAGGGGAACCCTCATCCTCTGAAGGCCTATATTCTAAATCATCTGACAAATGGATGTCATTCCAATCCATGGCCATTCTTCCCTCCTCCTTATAATTAAATTATGTATCTAAAACCACATGGACATCCTGGTTAGCTAAGGGTTTGGGGTTTCTCAAAACAGGGGAATGTTTAACATCATGTGCTTTAGAATACTCCATAATGAGGAGGATTAAACCCTCATGAAAGACAAGATTATCATTGTGTTTAACATGATTATGAATGTCATGCTCAAGAGAAGACACTAAATAAAATGATAATGGATTTTTTTCATCATGCCTAAAGTGATTTAAGATAGTGAAGTGATTAGAAAAAATGCTTGCATAGCGGCCATCCAGAGTTATGTACCTCATAATAAATTCCGCCATGTCCGCCCAAAGCTTCAGGAGATCCTTTCAATTGTAGCCTCCATCTGGCATTTTCCTGGCTCTACTTCTCTCACTTTGTTTATCATAGAGAATAGATACGGCTTCTTTCAAGTTTTTTCTTTTTCTATAGAACATTTTGCCTTCCATACTCAACCCTATAATCTTAGCTATGAAGGGCTCATCAATCCTAAATTCAGTACCATACACACTAAGTACCCCTTTGTTCCAACCTTTCACAAACCTTTTCATTATCTTGTGCTCCTGGCCATGGAGCTTTCTTACATATGGTTCCAGACTGCCATCCACAACTTCCGTCCATAGCTCCTTGTTTTTCTTCCATAGCTCACACAATGACAGTTCCATTCTATTCTTCTCTCCCCCCATATAACTATTACCTTTGCAAATTTTAGTATTCACACTAAAACCAGGCTTAAACTAGAAGATAAAAAACTAGAGCCACAGAAACAATCTGGAAGGTCGACTTCACTTATTTCTAGGAATGCCTTTACACATGAAAAATTGACATAATTAATACTCTATCACTGAGAGATTATCGATGTCCTTCCGAGCCAACTCACACAAATGAAATGGGAAGGAATCCCCTGCCCACCACCATTTAATATCATCACTAACTACACAAAGGTTTGCCACGTGATCTGTAGGCATATTGTCTTCCCTAAAAATATGAGAAATCTGAATTTCATCCAGCTTGGCAATCATATCAAAACATTCTTGAATTAGATGTTTAATTATAGTCTAGCTAGGGGATGTCTTTTTAATCAAGCGATTAATGATGTTGAGAGTGTTGGCATTTTTGATGATTATGTTGTGATTGTCATTGATGGACACACACTTGCTATGAGATCACTTTTTGAATGTATGAATTATGGTCAACTGGTATTTGTTCCAAACCAGTATTATGTTGTAGTCTTTAGACTATCAGTGTTTTGCAGAAAGTGTTTAGCGATCTCAAGCGGCATGAAGATCTCAAGCGGCATGAAGACCTCAAGCGGTTCGAGGATCTCAAGCGGAATGGAGCAAAGGAACTAAAAGTGGCAATTATCATTTTCCCAGTCTTCATTTTTGTTAAACTAGTAATCTATTTGATAATTAAACTGGTATTACTCTAAGTTACCAACCGGTAATCGGTAAAGTTGTATAAACCGGTAATACTCTGTGATGAGTTACCAACCGGTATATTTTTGTGATGAGTTACCATCCACCAACACTTTGATGGTGATTTTGTATCGTGTTACCAAATGTGTCTAGATACAATGAACCTAGGAACTTGCAATGTAATCATATTGGACCGACATGAAATCAGATTCCTTTTTAAGGACATCATGTCTAGGGTTTTAGCAATTGTATCTGTTAAGGTTTTTGGTGGTTGATGAGTTCTTGTATGTGTGATCTTAATAGAGAAGATCAAGTTTGTGTGCTGTAATAGAGTGTGGATTTACTGAAGACTGAAGTGATGCTGAAATGCATTAGCAATGAGCTACCATGGATCTAACCAAGTAGACTGTGCCATTTGCTAGATCATTCACTTGTTGATTACTCACATCTTTGACAAGTCAGAAACCCTTAATTCGGTACGCCCAGAAAAGCCTTCGTAAATCCTCTAACAAGGTGATTCACATCCGTGGATTTCAAATCCTCTCACAAGGTAGTCTTTAATCGGACTTATCTCCTAACAGAGATTGAGATTCCTAAACGGATCTGTTCTAGTAAAGAACATTGTATGAACTTAACCGGTCTGGTTACTATTCTGCAGATAGTTACTTGTGAGTTTCATCTCACCGTGGTTTTTCCCATTTGGGTTTCCATGTCAAAATCTCTTGTGTTATGGTGATTGTGCTTCTATGGGTGAATGCCTTACTTGTTGTTTGGTTTGCATTTGTATTAACCAGTTTGTTAGTTAAACTATTATACCAGTTTACTGCTAGACTGTTAAAGTGTTTGTGTTTAGTATTTTTGGTATACTAATTCACCCTCCCTCTTAGTATTCATCAATTGGTATCAGAGAAAACCTTTCTATAAGTTTAACCACTTGGAAAGAGATATGGGGAATACACTATGAGGGAACTTACTCAACGTCTCACTCAGACTGAGAAAGCCTACAATGAAATTAAAGTCAAATATAAGGCCTCTCACGCAAAAATAAGAGAGCATGCTGAAAAATTGATGGAGCTAACTAAAAACAGTTCTTCTGATGAAGTGGACATGGAAGCCCTAGTTCAAGAAGTTGAAAAATTGAATGAGTCCAATGCCAACCTAAGAAGGGAACTTGAAGGACTAACTATTAGAATGTGTTAAGAGCTTGAGAACCAGAGGAAAGCTAAAGATCTCGTAAAAGATAAAGATCATGAGATCTCCAAGTTGAAGCAAGAGATCAGTGCACTTACCACTCATCTTCATGAAAATAAAATGAAAAAGGAAGAAATGCAAGGTGAACTACACATGGCTATTTCTGAGAATGCAACCTTAAAGGAATCCAATGCTGCTATTGCCAAAGAACTTACTAAGTCAAAGGAAATACTTGCCAAATTTAATAAGAGCATTGTCAAGCTAGAGTAGAAGCTTGAATCAGCTAAACTAGTAAAGAATACCAATGGACTTGGTTTCTCTGATTATGAGGAAGGTGAGACCCCTGGAACAAAAGATGGAGCATCAAAGAAGCAACCGACACCAAAGGATAAAGGTAAGCAAAAGTTCAAACCTATTTTCTTTAATTGTCTCAAGGAAGGACAGACTACTAATGTATGTAGAAGTAAGGCTTGCAATAATTTTCCTTATTTTCTAAATGATAAGCCTAGACCCAATAGATTCAATGGTAATTGTTATGCATGCAACAAGTTTGGGCATAGAGCATTTGAATGCAGGTTTGTCATGCACAACACCAGAAGGTATCCTTAAAGGAGTCAAGGAGTTTTTTCTGAACCCTCTGGGAATTGGAACCCAAATTGGTTTAATACCTATAATCATCAATTAGGAAGCAGTGGCTATTAAGCGGCAACTGGATGGAGTGCAACCTATTTAATCTGTCATGGTAGTGGTCACTCCGCTGCAACATGCAGAAGGAAGAATGGAAACATGAATAATGGACCATGGAGATCACCTGGAATGATTTGCTATAATTGCAACAAACTGGGTCATACATCAAGATTTTGTAGAACGAGAAATAATATATCAGATGATATAATGGTCACTCTGGAAGGAAATATCGATGTTGAAACTATTCAAGCAGATATGAAGAAAACCTGGAAGAAGAAGCCAGAAGAAGTGATTCAAGAAGGACTGGTTTCTGCACCTAGTGTGGAAGTCACTGAACTGGCAAACTAAACATTAGAAAAGCTTAGGGAGAGAAAATGGTGAAATGTTTAGAACCCCCGGTTTACACCGGTGAAAGACCTTAACTAGTATATGATACCTGTCAACTGGCAGAAGATCGGAAACGGTAAAAGGCAAATTAGGGTTTACGCCCTAATAGTGGAGCATTTATTATGGTAGGTGAAGAACTTGTTTAAAAGGATTTTTTAAGTCATTTTTCACTTATCAATTCTCAAGCGAAGAAGTTTTAAGTACTGAGCAACGAAAAGTGATTTGGATTGTGATTCAAAGAATTTTCAAAACCTTGAAGAAGAATCAGAAGCTAATATCAATCAGTCAAGTGTAGAACACAAAGTGGTATTTCAGCAACCGAAGGAGTGTGTGGCAAAGTGTAATTTCCAAGCCCTAAATTTTGATTTATGAAGGTATTTTTCAAATTTCTCTATTTATCATGGCTTCCACATCACAATCTAGCTCTAGTGCACTCGTTGATTCAGTAGACTTCATCCAACGGAAGGCAAAATATAATGCCCTATCTCAAATACTCGTTGGTGTTATAGTGGAGGAAGGTATTTTAGACTATATTGATTGTAAAATTGAAGACGTGGGATCTCTGATGATCCATTCTCAGTTAAGAGTATTCTGTGGAAAAGACAAGAAGATCAAACCAGAATTCAACATCTTGGAAAAGAAGAAGCTTCACAATGCGGTCTATTTCCTTGAAGAGTTTTTAGATGATCACATCTGCATCATTCTGAGCAGAGTGCACGATGATAAAATGTACTTAGAGGGAACGCATGACATCACACTAGAAGCGATTCATGTCATCACTCGTTTATGTAACGCCGATGAAGTGCCAGCCCTAAGGAAGATCAGCAAGATGGAAATGACCAAGCTCACTGGTTCTGTGAGCTACCAATGGGGAATGACCATCAATCCCATCAAGGATGATCTAGTCAAATATGCCTGCATGGTAATAGGTTACTGGACATTTTATGCTAGCAGGATCAACTCTATCTTTGTTGGAGTAGTAAATGCTGCCTACAAGATGATCATGGAAGATGCATCATTTGATTTATGCACCTATATGCAAAGGCAACTTCTAGTGAACCTGGAGTTAATTAAACATGACAATGCCTTGAGATTTAAGTTTGGACAACTATTGGTTGGGTTGTTCTTCTACTTCTAAGGTTATTTCCCAAGAGTCAGAGGTATTCAGTGGTCTATCGACCAACCGGTTACAAAGGAAATCAAGGAAAGCCTTCAAGTGGTTGGAACCGGTTATCCAGAAGTTCTGAACAAATACTTTGATGAGTTCAGATGCAAAATGAGCCAAAGAGTGAGAATATCAGGTGATATTGTCAAGAAATATGAAGATGACATTTGCTTCACCATCAAATTTGATGAGTGCATAATGGAGGCAGTTGAGCCTAAACAAGAAGAGGACAAGAGAAAAGAAGAGGAGAATAATAGACAAGAGGAAGAGAAGAATAAGAAGGAAGTGGAAAAGAAAGAGGAAGAGAAACAAAAGGAAGAAGAAAAGAAACAGGAAGAGGAGAAGAAAAGGATGAGGAGAAGAGAAAGGAAGAGGAGAAGCAGAAACAAGAAGAGGAGATGAACAAGGAAGAGGAGAAAAAGAAACAAGAAGAGGAGAAGAAGAAAAAGGATGAAGACGAAGAGAAGCGAAAAGAAGAGGATAAGAAGGAAGAAGAGAAAAGGAAGACAGATGAAGCGGAGAAAAAGAAGGCAGAAGAGGATAAGCTAAGGTCTAAAGAGAAGGAGGGAGCGGCACAGAGCACTCAAGTGGAGATCCCAAAGGCAACTGATAGTCAAGCCAAACTAGCTAACATTACCAGTCCCATTGACCTCCAATCTGCAAATGAATTGGAGTTGCTGCAAAGCATTAAGCTTGCTCAAGAACGCCTAGAGGTGATAAGGAGGAAGAAGGAGCAAGACGTGATCCAAGCTGCGGTGGACACTCTTACTGGTTTGATACCTGGTACCAACCTCCCTAGTACTGATTCCTCTCTGGCCCAACTGAAACTCTTATGCACAGTTGTGGAGGACCAGGTACAAAGCCTAGAAGAGGTTGCTAAAGAAAATGCCAAGAAGGAGCATCAAAAGGCTTTGAACACTGCCTTGGTGAAAAAGTTACATGAGCTCCAGTCCAATCTGCAGAAGGCACAGAAGGACATTAGAGATGCAATGGATGAGGGGAAATTACTACTTAGTAAGATATGTCAACCCCATCTATTCTGTGATGATGTGCTTGCTCAGAAAGACAAACTGCAAATTGTTTTGTAGACATTCATAAGCACCTTCAAGATGCCATATGATTCCTTTACCGCTTATGGGCAAACCATTCACCAGTTTCAACTTCAGGCTGCAAGAATTAATTTGGAGATTAGCAATCGGACCAGGGATTTGCAGGAACTACAACTCGTTCTACTACCAAGACTGCAAATACTTTAGAAATGTGATCTCAATTTGGATGCCTTGATGGTTACTCAAGAGATGAGTACCTTGGACGCCATGGAGGAACATGTATCCTAGATGAAAATGGAGAGTGAGGTTTCTACCTCATTACTTGAGTCATGGTCCTTATCCACGAAGCAATTTATGCAGGACTTTAAATCTATTTTTGACAAGTTTCACTCTTTATTGTCATAAACATTTATTCAACTAATCGAAATAGGGGTTATTCAGCTGTGTTTTGTCATTGTTGGCAAAGGGGGAGAAGTATTCTGGTATTTATTTAAAAAAATTTATGCATGCTATGTATACTATCTTGTTTATCTTTGTAAAGAAGTAGTATACATTGTATTTTATGCAAAGGGATAGTGTATATGCTTAGGGGGAGTATTTTTTATTATGGCATTTTTTTTTTTTAAAACACTTAGATGTCAAATTTTTTTTCCTAAGTGTTGCCATCAATGCCAAAGGGGGAGATTGTTGGCATTTTTAATGATTATGTTGTGATTGTCATTTATGGACACATACTTTCTATGAGATCACTTTTTGAATGTATGAATTATGCTCAACTGGTATTTATTCCAAACCAGTATTATGTTGTAGTCTTTAGACTATCAGTATTTTGCAGAATGTGTTTACCGATCTCAAGCGGCATGAATATATCAAGCGGCATGAAGACCTCAAGCAGTTCGAGGATCTCAAGCGGAATGGAGGAAAGGAACTAAAAGCAGCAGTTATCATTTTCCAGTCTTTATTTTTATTAAATTGGTAATCTGTTTGATAATTAAACCGCTATTACTCTGAGTTACCAACTGGTAATCAGTAAAGTTGTATAAACTGGTAATACTCTATGATGAGTTACCAACCGGTATATATTTTGTGATGAGTTACCATCCACTGACACTTTGACGGTGATTTTGTGTCATGTTACCAAATGTGTCTAGATACAATGAACCTAGGAACTTGCAATGTAATCATATTGGACCGACATGAAATCGGATTCCTTTTTAAGGACATCATGTCTAGGGTTTTAACAAGTGTAGCTGTTAGGGTTTTTGGTGGTTGATGAGTTCTTGTATGTGCGATCTTAATAGAGAAGATCAAGTTCGTGTGCTGTAACAAAGTGTGGATTTACTGAAGACTGAAGTAATGCTGAAATACATTAGCAATGATCTACCATGGATCTAACCAAGCAGACTGTGCCATTTGCTAGATCATTCACTTGTTGATTACTCACATCTTTGACAAGTTAGAAACCCTTAATTGTGTAGGCCCAGAAAAGCCTTCATAAATCTTCTAACAAGGTGATTCACATCTGTGGATCTGAAATCCTCTCACAAGGTAGTCTTTAATCAGACTTATCTCCTAACAGACATTGAGATTCCTAACAGGATTGGTTCTGGTAAAGAACATTGTATGACCTTAACCGGTCTAGTTACTATTCTGCAAATAGTTACTTGTGAGTTTCATCTCACCATGGTTTTTGCCATTTGGGTTCCCACGTCAAAATCTCTTGTGTTATGGTGATTGTGCTTCTGTGGGTGAAAGCCTTACTTGCAATTTGGTTTGCATTTGTGTTAACTGGTTTGTTAGTTAAATTGTTATACCGGTTTACTGCTAGACTGTTAAAGTGTTTGTGTTTAGTATTTTTTGGTATACTAATTCACCCCCCCTCTTAGTATTCATCAGAGAGAATCACTTTCCAACCAAACCTTTTGTTACCCTCCATGTATATCCATTTGAAGTCCAATGTAGGCCATGTTTGCCTCACCAAAGTTGTTTGTCTGAGTTCCCAGGGGGAGTGCCACTACTGAGACAAGCCTACCATTGTAATCACGAGTAAGTCCCTCACAACCTAGTGGCCTAGGATTTCCTTTGGCCGCCCCGTCAACATTAATTTTGATCCATCCTCTAGGATGACCAATCCAAACAATATAGGGTATGGTGTAATTTATCTTAGCAGTTGGTCTGGATATGTCCCAATCAAAGTGCCATCTATTGATTATGTTCCAATATAGATTAGAAGTTGAAATAGCAGGGTCAAGCTTACGGGAAGTACAAGATGAAATAAAATTTTCCTTAATATTGGTTTGAATATGATGGGCCACTAGAATGGTAGAAGATTTTGTCTCTGAAAATACGGTTATTCCTTTCCTTCCAAATTCCCTAATCGACATTAGTGAGCATAAAAGTCCATAAAACCATAAGAGAATTATTATCAAAGGGGCAAGACCATTGGTACTAGCACTCCAACAGACTGAGAGGGAAACATCAACTAATACCCCAAAGATTAAAGAAGTGTGCCCAAATATCTTGAACAAAGGGACAATGCATTAACAAATGAGAAACATCTTTATTAGTCTCCTTTTAAAGAAACCAACAGTTAGGGATAAACATCTCTCTTCTACACATGTTATCAATAAAAAGCACCTCATTTTGCATAAAGAGCCAGAAGAAAATATTAATTCTGGGGATCAATAATTTATTCCAGAGGCAAGACCAGAACAAGGCCAGAGAAAAAGATCTAGAGACCAGAGAAACAGTTTCCAGAAGAAGATCCCTCCCAATCAAGAGTATCCTCAACAGGGAAGGATGGAATAAGAACACTCCAGAGCCACTTCTGGAGAGGGAGGAGCAACATATTAGTACTAGAAAGGTCAATCCATCTTCCATCTTGAATATATTCAGCAACCCAGTGGCAAACCTGTTCCTTACACACCTCTATAAAGTGAGTATCCCAATGACAATCCCTCAAAGTACAATCACCTACCCACCAATTTTCCCATAATTGGATTTTTTGACCATTACCAAGGCATGATTTAGAACCTTTAATTATTAAAGATCTCATGTTGAGAAAGTTCATCCAAAGGCTAGAAGCATTTTGGGGGAGACATTGGCTTTCTAGAACATCATGAGAAAAGTGGACTGGATGAAGGTATTTGTTGTGGATGATAGAAATCCATTCATTAAACTCCGTAAGAGTTCTCCACGATTGTTTGGCCAACAAGACAAAATTGAAGTCTCGGATATGTCTAATGGCGAGACCTCCAAGCTTCTTCGGAAGGCAAACTTGATCCTAGGCAATAATATGAAGGCAATTTTTGGTTTCCGTACCTATCCACAATGAATTCTTCTGAATTTTCTCCGTCTGGTCAATAAATTTTGTAGGAATTTTAAAAAGACTCATAGCATAAATCGAGAGATTTTGCAGAGCTTTAATCAATTGGAGCTTACCAGCTTGGCTACCAGTCTTATATTTATTATATAAATATATTTTAAATATATAAATTATTTATATGTTTCTTCTTTTTAGTCAATATGTGAGTTTACAATTAAGAGGTTGGTTAGATTCGTCATTTTTTTAAAACTGTATTTAATGTAACTACCTTATCTTAAATTTAAACCTTTGAAATAATAATAAAATTTATATTAATATTCAATTAGAATCACAGTCATAATATAATTGAATAAAAATTTCATAGATATTTTACAATTATTTTAAATTTTCAAACAAGAATTATATTTTGTTTAAATATTGCAATCTTAAGATTAAGTAATTGTATACTAAAATGATTTGTATAATTCTAATTTTATTTTGAATTCTAGTTTGAAAATTTTAAATCTGAAATTAATTTAACATATTCTAATTAATTATAGTTCTAATTTTAATTGAAGTAAAAAGTTATACAATTATAATGATAATCTACATAATTATAATTTAAAAAATAAAATATAAAAATAGAACTAAATCTAAATATAATATAAGCTTATAACTCAATCTTTAATAAAATAATATAATTATGTAAACGCTTAATAAAAAATAACATAATTACACTAATTTAATATTAATTTTATTATTTTAAATAGTTCTAATAAATTTTATTCTAGAATTTACATATAATTTTTATTATAATAATACGATTTTAATGTTTAATTTGTATTTTATATATAAAGCTATTTTCATTGAAAATAAAATAAAATTTTAAAACCAATAGATCTACACGTAAAACCAATAGATCTGCATGTAAACCGAGACGTGAAAGCGTGAATATTTTTTAATATTTTTTTGTTGTGCAGATAAGGTAAAGTTTGTCGGCTGGTGATAAAGAACAAAAGTATAACTAGCACTTGTACCAGAAGGGGGTGCAAGGTTATGCTGATAGAGAAAGATTTATGTTAATATGTTAAGGGGATATTTTCTTTTTATTTGATTAGGAAATCTTCTTACAACATTTTAACTAACAAACAGGTCTTGGTAATGGCATGCATGTAGGGGAAATTAAAGTTCATGCACAATTACCCTGATAAGACAAGATAAGATTTATTGGAGAGCTAAAAGGGGAGGGCATGATTACTATGGTGGGTGATGGAGTTAATGAGGCCCTGACATTAACAACAATAGATGTGAGAATATTTATGGGTGTTGAGGGCTCTATAGTAGCTATGGAATTTGAGACATAGCTCCCATGTATTACATAATAAAGATTGTTGGTATAGTAAAAACTAGGTTGAATATCAATGAGGACAATATACATAAATGTTGCATTCTCCCTATTGAGCATAATATTTCAACTCCTAGATGTACCTTCCTAAGATGCATGCCTTCATTTAATAGATAACAACATAATTATTTTAGGATGAAATAAAACATAACAAAAAATAAGAGATAGCCACATACATATTTAAAAGAAAACTCATTGAGACCATGGCAAGTGGCTTACCTCAAGATTTTGCACAAATTGTGCCCCACTATCAAAAATGTTGATAAGAAAATAACAGAGCTTGCAAATATTTAAGAAACCCTACCACAACAAATTTTTTTTAAAATGAGACAAACCAAAACCAATCTTTGTACAATTGTTGTTTCAATATATTCACAATAAACTAAAAGTGGATTTAAAAATATCAATACCATTCCCAATGGTAATGCAAGATCATTTGGGGGAAGTTTTTCCTGTTTTCTTTGGTTGAGGATGAAGCACCATGGAACAATGTTTTTCGTTTAATATAGCTAAAAATCAAATCAGATTTAGTATTTAAAGAGATATAAAGATGGCTAGCAAAATCAAATTAGATTTAGCTTTTATATTTGTAGACTTTGAAGTAATGCTATTGATATTAAGTGTATCCTAAAAGTGCATAAATTAATACTTGATTCATATCATGACAAGTGTAAACTTTAAATAAGTATTGATTGTTTTACTCATAACATTGTCTATATAAAATCATGTATTAACTTCTTTATATTCTAGTATTTTTCTTTTGAGTATAATTTCTTTTTTTAGTTAATCTATTAAATAAAACAAAATAAATTTAAAGACTCAAAATTCCTTACATTTAGGTTTCATTTTATTTTAAGCTTTTACCAATGGACCTAACTTGAAGATAGCTTGTAAGATTACACAATATTATAAATACGAGATGTTTTTACATGCTAAACTATAGATGGCATAGGTAGTCTCTTTATATGCTATAAATCATGTAATAATTTTTTCATGTCAAAATTCACACATTTTCTTTCTTCTTATTTTTTTCATCCTTTGTTGTGGTATACATGATAATTGGTAACAATGAAAAAACGTTGTCTAATAATTGAAGTAAATAATTTTCTATCTAACCCATTCATGACCATGCAATACCCTATATTTTCCATTATTGATTCTATTACACAAGTCTTTCCAATAGAAGACAAACTAAGCATGTAATTAGAATCAATTGATTTTTGTCTCTTCTTAAAGGAATATAATAGCCCAGTTTAAAATCCATGTAATCAATCAAATAAAAAAGTGTAATAATGAAAAATATGCATAATAAAAACACTACAAAAATGCTCTATTACAATTGGATCAATTTGTACATAAAATAGAATAATACAAATAACTACATCATGAATTGCTTGAAAAAATTAATTAAAAAATTGAAAGTCAAAGTAGGGTAACATTAAGTTAAGAAATCAAGGAAGCACCCACCTCAAAAAAATTGTTCAAAATCATTTAAGAAAAATTTACAATCAACTAATTTGAGAATTAAAAACAATAATGTAACTTAGCAAACTGTAGACTATAGAAGTAACTTAGTAGACTATAGACCTACTGATAGGTAGTACTTTCCAAGCATATCACAAGGACAATAATTCACTGTATTTGGTCATATGACATTGTAGAAGAAAGAAAATAGAAGGAATGATCATGCTAAAAAGGAAAATCATTGTGCATTCATCCCCTCTCAAAAGACTTTCTTGGACATATAAGTTGGATGGTCCAATCTTAATCTATTCTCATTTTAATTGTATTCTTTTATCTTTGTATGCATTTGTAAAAATTGATATACACTCCATGATAATTATAGCATTGGAAATCATTCTTGAACTACTAAGTTCATTCAATCTTTATTCTGTTTTGATTTTTTATTCTACAATTATAGTAATATATTTTTTATATGTACTTTCTTGGAAAATAAATATATTATCACTAACATTTATGATAAATTATACCTTTTCTTTTTAATAAAAGGCATAGGCCTGTAATTGCAAATAACAATCGGTTACAACAGTGTACAAAATTCCATGTTAATAGTAGATGGAATAAGTAAAAAAAAAATTCGTGTATATCATAGGCAAATACAATTATTTGGACAAATTTGAACAAAAGTATAAAGAACAAGTGAGAAAAAAAGAGTCATTCATACAAGTCAAGCTAAGAGATCCCAAAACCAAGCAAAGGAATTGATAAATACAATTGTAATGATGCAAATATTATAATTATGACCACTTAGAAAGTTACTCATCTCCTTTTTTTCATTCATGTTATAATTTCTTTCAATTTTAATATTTGAAAATAAACAAAATAATTAGAAAAGCATTCAAATTTAGATCACTTAAATAATTTAAACATGTAAATTGACCAATAACAAAATCATTCCAAAATATAACTTTTTTAATAGATTTTTATTTACCTGAATTTTCAACAATAAAACATGATTTTATATTTACAAACTTAAACCTAAATTATAACAAGACGGATGTTACAATCCTATTTATTAAAAATATTTGAACAATATATGATTTTCTATGATACAGTTTTAAGAACATCAATTATATTATTCTATATTTATTCATAGAAATTTTGCATTAAAGTCTATTGAAGCTGGACATTATTACGCATGAATTTCATCATTAAATTCTCAAATAAAAAATTCTAATTCAATTAAGAAAGGAAACCTCGCATTTTAATTTATACCTGACAACACATCAAACAGGTGGACGCGTATATTCTATTTTAATTAATAGTTGCGATTGACTAACCTGTCACTAGCATGTTGTATGAAAGGTCTGTTTTGGAGCTAGAATAGGTTTAGTCCAAATAGACCTGACTTAACCACCACACTTTAAGTGTGGACCGCTTAGAGTGGCTCAGGTGGGGCCCAACTGTAATCCGTCAGCTTCAGGTTTGCTGTTAACAAGACCGTTTGGTAGATACATCATATGCATCGATAGTATCATGCATATGTTGAATTCACGTACATCTCGTTTTGCATCATTTTCCAGTATCAGTCCGTGTTATATTGTTTTTGAATTTGCCTCCTCCCGCCCGATGAAATAATTTGCTGTTTGGGGATAACTTGAATCTTAGTAAACAACCTTCTGCTAACCTATATAAACTCATTGTTAACAATTATGTAAACAACTCTATAAATATGCAGAACATGAAAATCCACATCATTTGATTAAAGATATATAAAAAATATGATATGAATATATAATTCTGTGCTTCCTGTAAATTTTGAAAGCTATGCATGGAAAGGTATGTGCAGTGCATTCATTTCCTTATGCAGCTAGCAAAATGCAAAGAAGTTGAGAAGGATAATTTGCTCATAGCTACACCTCCTCTCTCTATATATAATGATAAATATTTGACTCGTCAGAAATGTTTAAAAATATCCTTTAACTAATCGACTGTAATCCTAGTATGATATTCCATGCGTCCAAATATCGCATTCAAAATCATTGTTAAAAAAAATATTTTATAAAATATATTCAAGCTGATTTAATGATAGAGAATTTGTATTCATCAAAGAGAGTTCACAAGTTCAAAATTTGAAAGGAATGGGACATGTATGTCTTCAATTAAAAGCATTATAAATACTAGGAAAATGGAGTAGACAATAAAACGGTTCTATTTCCATTATTAGTCATGATTTTTTTATTTAATTTGTTGAATTTTATTTGTTTGTGTGTGTGTGTGAGAGAGTGTGAGATAGAGAAAATTATATATCTACATCTTTTTTCAATTTTTTGGATTTGTAGGGATTAGGGTGACTTAAAATGTATTGATTAATATGTAAAATGATATTTTTTTCAATGAAGTGGATAAATAGTATTTTCCACTCTTAATCCCCACATTGCTTTTTTTGTATATTCATTTCACTCATTGAATTTATCATGCATTGCCTTAGTTCAAGCTTGCAAGTGTGAAAATGATCTAGATTACCAATGACTATGGATTTTAACTGTACATTTTGAAAATTCATATTTAAATTCAACACCTTTGTTATCTTTTGCACTAGATGTTATGAACCAACTAAAGTGTGATTATACAAAATTATTCACTAGGGCAGTATATTCAAAGACTTGTTGTAATTAAGGTAATTAGCATAATACATCTTGAGTTTCATTTGCAAATAAAAAAGAAAAATTTATATTTGCATCACATCATTTTTAGACTATTGAATGCTTGATTGCTGCCCTTACTCTTTTCATTCAATCGTAAAAGCTACTCTATTAAGGATTTGGGTAATGAGAAGATGACTCTTATAATTCAATTTATTTCCCAAAAAAAAAAAAAAAAATTTCAAATTGCATGCCTTTAAGAAATTTAGGTATTAGATAATGAGACCAAATAGTTTGTAGATATGAAGATTTATTATATCATCTACATGATTTATAGGCTCACATTTGTTAATTAGGTGCAAATTTGCACACACAAAGATTAAGTTTGAACACCCAAATCTAAACCATGTACAGAATAAATAGATTTATAGGTCATCAAAGAAACATGACATGAATGTAAACTTATTTAATCTAAACTGATGTACGTGGATTCAGCACAGGCATGGAACCATCGATGCATATGATGCATCCGCCAAACGGTCTTGTTAACAGCAAGACTGAAACTGACTGGTTACGGCTGGGCCCCACCTTAGCCACTGTAAACGGTCAACGCTTAGAGTGTGCTGGTTAAGCCAGGCCCATCAGGCACTCATGTGCTTCCATATTTACTGTTCAACCTACATATGGATTATTCATAGAGCCAAATTGTTTGACAATATTCATCAATGGAATGATGTCCATTGATGTCTCCTGCAGACAATCGCTGCTGGATATGCACAAAACAGTTTGTTGAAATAGCTCGGGCGAAGAAGCACCGACGGTAGAGGAGTCAATTTCGAGTGCTGTAAACAAATGCAATTGGCAAGTTTAAAGTCAAATACGAGAATCTGTGCCAAGTTACCAACATCCTCTTAGCATGTACCAACTGGGAGTTTTTTTGGCTGAAGGATATTAGAAAATATTGATAACAGATTGTTACAAGAAGTTGTAGTTGAGCCTACTGAGATAGATTTGCAAGCAAATAGTGGAAGCATATATAATGCTTATGAATTCTTTCTCACAATATCTCTTCAAAATGAGCCATCATAGACTGCAGTCACTACTGGATATGCATAAATAAGAATTGAAAAATACTTGAAACTGTACAATAGGTGGTGGTAAAGCCCGCCTTATTGACCATTGCCAACATCCTCTCAACTTGTGCCAAACTTGGAGCGTTGGAATAGGCACGGAGATACACAAAACATAATTGCAAGCAACTTATTGGTTTGTTGTTTTGTCTTACGGTAAAACTTTTGTTGGACCCTCTAGTTTTTAACAAATTCGTGAACTCAACCACCTCCAGAATGTTCTCCTTCAGCACTGGAAGTTCCAGACATTGCTGGTAAAGATGAATGCATTCCTGTGGTGCTGGTTACTAGAGATGTTAGTATAAGGATTAGAATCAGCAGAGGAAACAAAAACAGAAACAGAAAAAGTAAACAACACACGATTTATTGTGGTTCGGTAAATATGTCTACATCCACACTCAAAGCAGGGAATAACATCTATTAATCAACTCTCTGAATACATGGGCTGCACACAACCATTATATATTCATAATCAGCTATGAAATGAACAGTTGTGAGAATGTGAATGGTCATGTGACCGTTGTACTTCACATTCCCAACAATCTCCCCCGTGAAGTCCAAATGGTACAGCCATGCAGAACATCCCTTCTTCCATTGTCAAATTCATATTACAACCAGACCCAGCAAAGATTTAAGCTTCACAAAACTCTGTTCACGGACACTGCGAATAAGTCGTCTCCAAAACAAATCCCAATCAAAAGCATCTTCTCTTCTGCTCCCCTTCACACTGAACAAAGTATTGGAAAGATCATTAACTTGTTCGAAAATGAACCCTCCATCTTGAAATAAATCATTAAGCACAAACATGCTATGATCATTTGTGCTCCCCCGTGACAGAACATCGGAAAACCTGTCATTGTCGAAAACTCCACAATAAATCCCTAGAGGCACCAACTCCACCAAATCATTGCACTGATTAAGTAACTCCTTGGATAGATAATGCAACGAAAGATCAGTAACGCTATATGTGGCATGTAATAACACCTTCACTGAATCATGTGTCCTGTACGCACCAGGCCTACCACTGTCAGCGCTCGCCTTATCAAAAACCTTCGAAATGGTTGGAGCACCGAAATAGCTAAAATGCATTATATGCAAAACGGTTACATTTTGAAAAATCCTATCAACATCATCCGTTACTATTCTGCCGCCCATGTCCACAACTATTCCTGCCAAGTAACACCATGGTACCACAAGAAACGAGGCATCTGCACTGCCAATGGCCACATCAATGTATTCTTCTAGGTGAGCGTTTGGATTCCTGCTCTTCCACTGTAACACCTCCTCCAAAACCGCACATGAAAACTCTCTATTATTTTTAGTAGCCAACAGGAAAACCTTGGCGGCGAAATACTCTGAAATGACATCCATATTGACCGCATCATTATATTTGGCTAGCTGGTCACCTGGGTCCTCTGCAATGATGACTGTGACAGTTGCCAGCTTAGCTTAAGCCAGACGGATTTCTATCTTTCGTACAGGCGTTACTTCATTCCCTGTCTCAAACACTAGCTTTACTTCTTCCTCCGTATAGCCATGCAAAGCAAACTCTTGATTCGCCAAGTTTCTTAATTATACCTTCATTAATCGTCATGTTTTCTTGGCAAACCACGACGACATTTATCTCTTCGCCGTATTGTTCATCGGGAATTCTACAAGCCACGGCTTGGGCAACCGCCAAGAGGGATAACAGGTCTACATCTACCTCCGATGGTGATATTTTCTCCTCTCTGCGGTGAATGGACTCTTTGATTCTACCGATCAAAAAAGGATAACGTTCCTTGTCAAGATAACTGATATGGTCGGTGTGAAACAATCCGAATGGGAAAGCGGTTTTATAGGCTTCGAGATTGTTCTGATATCCCTTGCTAACGTTCAAACCACGTATGCAGACCTGACCGCTAGTGCCCTGTGGTTGGGGCGCACCACTTTCGTCCAGAATACCGACTTCTAAACCGGTGAGTTTGCCAGCAGACCCAGGTTTCCATTGCCCACGATGAGGCAAAGAGTTCGATGCCATCTGATGTGACGCTTCCGTCATTGCATATGCTTCTAGAACCAGTGCCCCAAAAGCTCTCTCGAGGTGCTCCAAGATCACCGGAGCCAACGAAGCGCTGCAACTTCTTATAAATCGGAGCTTCAGGTAAGCAGCCTCTGGTTTCGCAGGGTGTCGTTCCAGAAGAATCTGATGAATCGTGGCACCATCGTGTACCACGTGGCGTCGTAGCTCTTCATGTCGTTCCAAAAGGTGGAGGCACTGAACCTACCCTTCGCCGGTAGCACAAACGTACCCGAAGATGTCTCCGATCTGAGTGCTCTCCATCATTTGTTGGTTTGGATGCATACCAAAAGCAGAGACTATCTCTGTATTAAACAAATTTTGAACTGAATGGACTGTTTCATTACCCAATGGCTGTGGGGAATCATGAATGTGGTGAGTGTGCATTCGGAAATCTACATCATGAACGCGTCCCTTCTCTGTAATGGAATCAGACTGTGAAAATTGAAGGGGGTAAGAAATAGTCGCTTCCCCTCTGTTACCAAAGCGAGAAGTGGAAACAACCGCTTCCATGACATGACTAAGCGACTCCCCTATAGGTCGTGAGAGGATCGAAGGAGTAACCAGAGAGAGACGTGAGGTTGCCAAGTTGCCAAACTTGGAAATGTTGACATGCTCTGTTCTTGTCGCGTCAAACCAAGAATCCTCCTTAGCACCGAGCGATGAAGATTGGGAGCAAATGTGGGAAGCAACCGAGTCACCTTTACCGTGAGCACAGAGGGAATCAACAACAACGAAGGCCTTGGGTCGAGTTCTTTGCCCTGCCCTCGTTTGCTTTTGCACTTCGGGAGCAGGGGGAATCTCCATCTCGACATTACTCTCAACGGTTGATACAAGTTGCTCCTTCACACAACTCTTCTCAACCTCAAGCTGCTCATCATCCACGTCCATCCAAACGGGTTGGTGAACCATATCTCCTCTCTCTGTCTGTGATTCTTTAAATCGCTTGTAGCAATGCCCACTATCCTCGACTCCTGTCAATGGACGCTTTTGCTTCAAGCCAGAAAATTGTCTTTTATCTTGTACTTCTTCATCCAAGTCCATAGGCTTATCTGTGCAAAGGTTACCATCATCATGGGAGTGCCTCTTTATTTTTGCCAAGGCCATGCCATCTGTAGAGCTCTGCTCTGCTACCCCACTCCAATCTGCACCCTCCTCATCCCGAGAGTCCACAGCAGATTCAACTTGGGTCTCCGACGACATACACTCTTCCTCCTAGAAGCCCTTGAGTTCATCCTCTTCAACAACCTCCTCTTTTTCAGCATCTTTCTGCTAAAAAATTCTAGCGTCTATATATGGACTATCACGACGTTCAACCTTCACCACACGAATGCCAATAACTTCCCGGCCATTAACTGTTTGGCCAATAAGTGCCAAGGCTGGCTCAAGGGGAGAGCAAATGAGAATCCCAACATCCTTCTCTTTTGTTGGATTCTTCTCTTCAACTGAGTCCCCCTCTTTCTTCCAGCCATCCCACCAATGTACACAACACTTGAAGCATAGTTTTACATGGAACGTAAAACTGCCATAGAAGTTATAAGTTTTACCTTCTCCTTCTTCCTCCATCTCTGCTCAAGCCAACATGGCTCTGATACCAATTGTAAGGATTAGAGTGAGCAGAGAAAACAAAAACAAAAACAGAAAAAGTAAACAACACACGATTTATCGTGGTTCGGCAAATATGCCTACATCCACACTCAAAGCAGGGAATAACATCTATTAATCAACTCTCTCAATACATGGGCTGCACACAACCATTATATAATCATAATCAGCTATGAAATGAACAGTTGTGAAAACGTGAATGGTCATGTTACCATTGGGCTTCACATTCCCAACAGTTAGTCTATTATTTTATCAGTCACAGTCTAATAAACACATTCGAAGTAAGTGTTTACATGTTCGTGAGATGTTAGTCTATTATTTTACTACTCATTTACAATTTTGGTGCCAATTATCAAAGGATGAAAGCAATAGAGCAAAGAGTAGGCAGCGGTCTGGAGAAATGGCAGACAATAAGCTGCGACCAGGCAAGGTGGAGGATTTTACACAGAAAAATGATCCAACCACGCAAAGAAGCACTCACTAAAACCATAGTTAGTGACTTACCTCAAGATTCTGCACAAATCCTTTCATCTGTCGACGATGTAGACTAACCAAACTAATCTCCCTACAGCTACCGCTTCAATCTATTTATAACAAGCTTAAAGCAAATCTAAAATATTAGATTCTTGAGCTGGAGACAATATTTTGCCATGAGCTGCAAAAGGATTTGATTTGATCGCATATAGAAAATCTGATTTGAGTTGGATGTGATTTTGCCGGTATGATTTGGATTTGATTTGGAGATCTGATTTGATCTGCATACTATTTCCCGATGAAGTTTACCAGCAGCAGATAGGTTTTGTGATTCAGTATCGCTATTTCCGAGATGTTTTCTTGGCCAGTTTACAAGCTAGAAGACGGATTCCGGCGTGAGACAGGTATCGTGTGAAACCTCACACCATATAGCCTATCGGCTAACTAATAAATTTTTATTTAACATGATTTGACATTTGATGATGTAATGTATTAAATGAATTGAAATTTGTAATTAAAAAAAATAGAAAATTGAATTTTATATCTACTGTTTGCAATATAGATCAATAGAGAAAAGGAAAAATGAGAATTAAATAATCCAGTAAAATAGAAGATGTGAGATTTCTGCTCAGTACTTCTGTTCAAGTGGGCTGTAGCGGCCTGCGATTTGAAGAATTTGTTGAGTTATATCAGTCGATTCTAAACAATAAAGACGACAAAGAGAAAGATGAATCAGAGGATTTTATGGAAGCATTCGGTGTTTTTTATCAGAATAAAGATGGATACATATCGTGCAACATGTCCTGTCCACCATGGGATTGATTCCGTCGAGTTAAGACCTGCAACAGTGCGAGCAAATGATATGCCGATTTGATTTGGAGTGTTGGAATTCGCTGAATTAAAAAATATGATGTCTTCTGAACCTTCTGCATGACGAATGGATTTTAATTCTTTGTTAGTTTTACATCTATCGTTGGTAATGTTTTTGATATTTAAGAGCAAAAAAACAACCAACAAATATTTCGGTTTTATCCTTTTCTTGATTGTACTGAGAACCTACCAAATTTTCTATGATTCTCTGACAATTTGAATAGTCTGCGTTTACTTCCACGTTTAGTTGCTAAGACGGCTTCATTTGTCGAAAAAATTGGACAATTTATCGCTAGGAACAGCAATTTTTTTTCTACCGTACATTCACAGTTAAATCCCAATAACTAATGATTTGTTATAATATGTAAGGCCCCTCCTTTCAGGCGATAGGTGTAACTTCTTGTGTGTTGGTGATCGTTTCTTGATCTAGGGTGGACCATGCGACGCATGTTTGTTGGTTTTTTTTTCTTTCTTCTATACTTCGATAATGTGTTAATATGAGGACAAGATCTTAAGGTGTTGCAATTGAAACCTACTGTCATAATCACATACTTTGTGACTTTATTATGCATGGTGATAGTAAAGATTTGTAGGTTTTATCAACAAGTCTTGTGTCCTTGTATCGTAGCAAGCTAGCTACTTATTTGTTGTCACAATTCTATATAAAAAATAGTGTCAGCATTGATTTTGTGTGTAGTAATTAAATATTAATTTAAATTAATTATTATGGTTCGTTATGCTATTTATTTCTGTAAAAGGGTTGAAACAAATTTTGTCTTTGTTATTGTCATTTATTGTTGACAAGATGGTATTATCACAATGGATGGTTTATCATGGTTTGAATATTTTTTATGATATTATTGTAAGTTTAATAAATTGTTACCTTGGGAATAAGTGTTTAAGCAATCACATTGATTCCTCTATAATTAGTATTCTAAGCATGTAATTAAGTCATCACTATTTGAATTTGTATAAAAAGGAAGATGTAGTTTGAAATTGGTATATGTTGTTACATTATTCTAAATAGGGAATTATAGCAAGATTTTTTTTTTATTATGTTGATCTATAGATAATTATTGATTTGTTTCAAGAATGTTACTAATTTGTCTCATTCTGAGGAATAAAAGTGTAATTGTTAAGGTAGAGTATTAAATTGAATACTTGCATTACTTTTGAACATGACCATTGGGAGATACAAATACAATTAAATTTAAATAAACAAGCCTACAATTATAACAAATAGAAGTATAAATGCCTAATGGTAAGTGGCAATGGTTTACATATTCAAACATAAAAGCTCGAGCTACGAGGAATCAAATGGTACATAAAAAAAAGTGTTTTGAATAATAAAAGTAGGATTGGCCTCTACTATTACATATCCGCAAGTCGACACCAAGAGCACAAGAGAGATTCACAACTAGAAATAAAGAAACCTCCTACAACACAGTAAAAACCCAGTAGGGCAACCCGAAAACCAACAATATAACTAAAAAAACAATAAATAAGAGACCGGACAACAAAAAACAATAATAGCCACCCAGTAAAGGCATAAAGAAATGACCAACTACATGTGGGAATCATTTCCTGCCTATCCTGGCACAAACTTGAAACTTTAAAGGACACTTTTTTCCTTGAATCAATCCTAGAGCCAAAGGAAATCAATGTGGAGTTAGGGGTGGCTTTAACTAAGGACGTCATGGGGCCTGAACCCATACCCAAGGCCTCTATGTGTTTAAATTTATTCAGCCTTTTCTTGTCCATCTCAACCTAGATAGCATGCAAGGAGGCATTGTGCATACTGGTTGCATTCCTACATTTAATATTATCCTTGATTTTCTTCTTGAGGGCCTCCTATGATTTCTGAACCTCTTCTAGCTCGATTTGGATCCTTGCCATTTTGATCTTGGTCTCGAAGTCTTGAATCTTCCTACCCACCTTATACCACTACCCCATAAGGCCAACAAGTTCATTGGTATATTTCCACACTTTATCTTCATCAAGATCATCCAACTAGGTGTTACCCCTAGTTCAACCTCTACTGCTGCCTCGAACCGATTAATTTTTTTTCTAACAACATTCATCTACCCTAATAGCCACTTTAATAGGGCATCCTATCTTTGCACATCATCATACAAGTCCTTCACAATTTTAGTAAGGACCAAAATAGAACTTGACGGCTTAGTATTTGGAGAGGGAGGAGGGTTTGTGGGGGAGATGTTAGGGTTAGCATCAATATTTACAGTATTGGTAGGGGACCAATCGAACCCCATGGTTTTCAACTCATATGATGAAATAGATTAGAACCTGAATCCTCAATAATACCAACAATCTTATGCATATAAAGATGGGTTTCCACATCTTGGTCCTTTTTAGTGGTGGTAATGGCTTTAAATTTGGCCATATGTGTAAGGTTTTTTTTAGTGGGCATTTTTGAACCCGAGTGTGACACTTTACCAAAATTGGAGGGATTGACAATGAGATCAACAGATAAGTTGGGGTCATAAGTTGACCCAATCTTAACATTGGGGATCCCACTAGAGGGAGTTAAGGGAAAACATAAATTATATAACCTATGGATAAGGCCCTATTGAAGAGGGGGTTTACCCTTAGTAATAGATCTATACATAGATTGTGACAAAGAGGATAAAATCTAGTACAAAAAATTCATTCTTACCTCATGGAGAAGGTGATTTAGCATGGGGAAAATCTTTAGGTGGAAACGCCTTTTCCTTCCATCTAGAGTGAAGTACTTAATGAGAAAAGGACCACCTCGTCCCAAATACTAGGAAGCTCTTCCTTGTTATAGCCACTTTGAAGCCTGGAAACCCCTTCCTCCATTTCAAATAAATGCTCAAAATCCTCCTTGTAACCTCCATTGAGATTTTTAGGAAAGGAAACACCATTGAGGGCCAACCCAATCACTTTTGCTATTGTCTCCTCAGAAACCACAAAGGCAATGCTCCCAATCTTAATGACGTCATTATCGTAGGCCTAAAAAATATAAGTAGAAAGATTAGGGTCATGGTTGGTCATCCCTTCCACATAGGAGTCTAAATTTCCTTGAATCACCTTATTCCAAAGCTCCCCATTATTTTTGAATCCAGAGCATTCATCTAGTTCAAATCATCACCCATCTTCAAATATGTAGAAGCCAGGTTGAGAAAGCAAGAAATCTAATAGATACAGTGGTAGGTACCAACAAAATTGAAATTTTGCCACCTTATCCAGTAGGGAAAGGAAAAGGCGAGAATGGAAAGTACCAAAAAGGTAATCTTGGGATTATGCATCATGAATAGGTAAGTCATTCAAGATCATGGCATGAGCCACAATCAATATTTTGTGCATATGAGACCATATTTAAAAATTATTAACATGTCGAACCTTGCCAACTTGTTCACCAAACAGTTACCCTCCCACCACACGTGGCAAATGAAGAGGTTGGCAATAGTAGGAAGGAGAGAATGACACTTGGCAATGAGAGAGGTAGTATTCCAGTCCAGTTTAACCACCCCATTAATAATTATTATTGTATTTTAGGAGTCTCCTTCGAAAATGATTTGTATCAGACCCTTCACCCTAGCAGCAACTAACCTATGAAAAACCACAACCACTTTAGCCGTGCTGGAGGTTTGGACACTAAAGTTTGCTACATAGGCAAGGATGAGGCCACCATGTGATTCTTTAATCATTCCACCCCTCCCGCCTGACCTAGATTACCATGAGAAAACCCGTCAAAATTTAGCTTAAGCCAATAGGTGTTTGGGGCATCGATTTAAAAACATTTTGGAAGCCAATAGGAGGGATAGAAAAGATAGATAGGGTTGACTCCAAATCCCCAGATCTAGTGATCACCTAATCTAAAGGAAGGGGAGGGTGAGAATGTTTCCACTTAACAAAACAAATCATATTCTCCTTAACATTAAAAATAATTGTCTTGGATAACTCCTCCTATCTGCACTTTCTTTCCCTAAAGATTATACTACTCTAATCTTTCTGAAAGCTCAATTCAGTGTGAAAAAAAACATTGCCTCCATAGCTCAAGAGATAGGGGATGATTGGAAGGTATAAACCCACCCATAAGATTATCCTTAGCAGCATAGTTCCACACCTAATCCATAAAAAACATGTCAATATTCTTCTGCCTAACATTCCAAAAGAAGGATAGTAAAACAAAATATGTTCAATACTTTCCTCATCACTTTCACAGAGCACACATCTATTGGCCAATTGGAAGCCATTCCTCTTTAGGTTATCTATAGTTAAAATTCTACCATGATAGATAGTCCACTAGAAGAAATAGATTTTGGGCGTAATATTCATTCTCTAGGTAAAGTCCCACTTGAAAAGGGGTGTTGGAGAGGGTGTGACAATCTCAAAATCTAGATTTAACTATGATATTACCATCTTTTGAGGAAGACCATAATAACATGTCATCATCATATCTCCTATAAAATCTGATAGTATTGAGAATTCAAAGAAGCTCTTCCATAGCACACGTCTTCATCTATACTCCACTAGTGATGAATGAGGAACTCAATAATCACAAAGATAGGTTCTGAGACTAGTAGACAAATTTGCTTCAACCACCGCACAAATAGGATGGAATTCAAAGAGAATGGAGGAGATCCATAGGTTCTTCCTAGATCTAATGTTACAACCATTTCCAGGTTTCCAGATCAAACCTTTAGAGCATAGATCATAGCTCTTGATAAATTTGTTCTAGATATGACGTCCTCTAGTAACCACATTCAAATCCAAGAAGGTCAGGGCTCTCCCTTTAAGATACTTATTAGCCATAACTGAGGTCCACTTTGCAACTTCAAATAAGAGTATCCAATGAATCTTGGTTAACAAGGCTTCATTGAAGGGCCTAGAACCTCTAATACTAAATACCCTAGTATGTTTCATATAGAAAACTTTTTCCCACTCCACGAGGGACATTCTGTTACATTGTTTCACACCCACTCCAAGGAATATCCTTTGGATTTGATCTAATTTTTTAGCCCAAGAGACATGGAAGTGAAAAAGAGAGAGTAGGTAAACTGAAGTACTCTACAAAGAATCTTTTAAAAGCTGGAGCTTCCGAGCACTTCTAAGGATAACACCTTTTCAGCCAACTAGTTTTCTCTGATTTTTTTCTAGCAAGCCCGCCTAGATAGAGTTATCCACCTTACTAAGAGTGAGAGGGAGGCCTAGATACATAGACAACAGAATATCAATTTTGCAATTAAGGATATTTCCAATCCTATTTTGAAGAGGTTAATTGGTGTTCATAAAGTAGAGAGTGATTTTATCCAGATTGATTTTTTGGCTGGAAGCAATAGCATAATTAGTAAGGATGGTCATCCATCTCTTATCTTATGCAATAAAAGCCTCTCCCAAAAGAAGGGTGTCATCCACAAATTGCTGGTGAGAAATCACAAAGGGAGCCGAGGAAGGTTTAACACCCTTGATAACACAATTTTGTAGAGCCAGCATAAAATTCCTCCCTAAAGCCTCCACCATAAGAATGGAGAGGTAGGGGGATAAAGGATCCCCCTATCTCAACATGCTAGTATAATTAAAGGAACCATGTTGTGCTCCATTGATTAAAATTGAGCACTTGGGTGAAAGAGGGTGACATTCCACCATTGATGTCACAATCGTACCAGTGATGTTGACATTCCACCATTGGGCCGCCAAGGCTTTAAAAATAGGAGCAAGGGTCCACATGATTTCAAAATAAAAAGGGAATCCCATTTTAGGGCACAACATTTTCCAAAAGATTGAGATGGGACAATGATCAAAGCCTCTTTGAATAAAGGAGGAGAGGTGGTAGTCCTAGGAGATATTCTATGGGGAGGAAATGTCACATCTATCCAGTCAAACTTGGATGAGGTTCCTACCCATTCATTAGTTACACCAAGTAAAACTCCTACCTTCAAGATCCAAGACAATAAGTGTAACTCTAGTTAGAAACTCCTGAAGATCTAGCATACTCTTAGAGAAGTCAGATGCCGCTCCCAATTTCTCTGAAGGAAAAAGAGGAGTATTGAAATACCCCATAACAAGATAGAAAGGACCACAATTAGAATTCTAATGGGAGATCAAAACGTTCCACAGATCCTTCCTTTGGATAAAATTCTTGGATTGTGCATAAATGTTAGTAAGCCTCCAAGTATCAGTAGGAGGGTTAGTGTCAAAGTCAATATATTGAAAATGTTTATCCTATACAGCCAAGGTGCCTATAAGACAATTCTACCTATAGAGCACAGAAAGACCACTACAGGCACGATCAACACTCATAGCAATCAAGTGGGAGAAAGGCCAGATGAAATTACACACCTTCAAATAGAACTCATCACTCATTTCAGTTTCCTATAGAAGTAAAATATCCAGTTTCAATTCTTTCACAATATTCTTCACCAAAATCTATTTATTTGACCCATTTAGCCCCCTTATATTCCAAGAGAGAATAATCATTTCTTATTCTTCTGGGAGTAGAACTGTACCAACATACCTTGACACCAATTAGCCACATCCCTAGCAACACTATTATGTCTCACATCCTTAGAGGATTTCATGTCTGTATGAGAATCTTTTCCCACATCCATAATCTTTCTTCTACCAAAAGAGACAAATGAGTAGTTGAACACGAGGGACCAAGAGGTGATAGTGGCAGAATCCATTAATAGACCCATATAATCAAATAGGGGATGCCCCAAAGAGGAGATGCAAAAAAAAGAGTCACAGAGCCCATTGACCCATCAGAAGGAAAAGAAGCCTTCAAGAAAGAAGGGTGAAAGAGGACCATAGTCCTCCTCTTAGAAGGAGAAGAATAGGTCACCAGATCAATGGGAGGTGACTCCTCCACCACTTGTTCTCCCATGGGGAGAGGGAGACAAACTTCCAAAGTAAGCTCTTGCGGGGAGAGAATGTCATCCACCAAGGAAGTAGACATGGTTGTCAGAGCCAGTACCTCCAAAATCACCTGTGAATCAGTAGTAGGGAAACCACGTCCATGCCCAAAAATCCAGTAGCTAATGGAACCAACATAAAGGTAGAATTGAATGGGGGAGAGAGCTTACCTTTCCCTTTAGCCTCACGGTTAAGCTTGCTACCATGATGACATGCATTAGAAAGGTGACCAGTAGACAGACAATGTTGATAGTAGAGACTTGAGTTCTCATAATCCAGAGGTTGAGTCTAGGAGCTAAAATGAGACTTCAAAATAACTGAGTTCGATAGGAGAGTACCAAGACCAACTCCAATGTAGAAACATGCAATAACCATTCTCAACATTTGACAGGTGACTGAGTCGACTGCAATAAATTGGCCAAATGAGTTGGTGATACCATAAATAATCTTCTCATCCTAGTATTCAAGGGGAAGATCGAGAAGGTGAACCTAAGTTGGGATCATGCTAGAAATAAAAAATCAGGTTTAAGAATACGGTAGCATTTTGTCAATGTAAGATTTTGTTTCCCATAGAGCCAAGGACCCGAAGAGAGAATTATCACACAATCCTTCGGCAAGGAGAATAAAAATTAAAAAAGGCGTTTAGGAAGAGCTGAAATAGAGAGGCTACCTTTGATAGCAACCCATTTCCAAACAACTATAATATCTAGGTGCCTACCCACAAATTTTCCAACCAAAGCATTGGCTATTTTCACTAGAGGCAAGTTCAGAGAATCATCCTTAATATTGATGCATGTACCAAGATCAGATTTTTCAATAGACACTTCACCCATAGGTGGTGACAAATCATTGCAAAAAGGATCCTTCCAAATACCCTTAGAGGTAGTCATGCCCAATCCAACCAACAGATAATGGGGGCCCATAGAAACATAGACCTTTGGGCATAGAGCACCAGAATTAGGGAGAGAATCCATGATCTCATATATTGTGGGAGAAATCACACCCTAGAGAGGGTTGACCATCGAAATCGATGGAGCAAGGGTATCAGCATGAGGATCCAAGCTACCTCCCACAATGTTCAAGAAGAAAAGCGTTTTATCCACCAAAACATCCTTCCCCACTACATCTTCCAAATAAACCGCACCATGTCTGAACACTTTCGCCCTTCCTAAACAGACCCAAAACATATTAGGTGGTTCTCGCCCACCACCACTTGTAGAGATCATTTTTTAAAAAGTTGCTTTTCGAAAAAATGGTATATAAAAAGAGTGTTAAAGGTATGTAATTTTGTCATTATTAAGATTTAATATGGTTTTAAATATCTTGCTTTGTTTATTTATATTATTGAGCATTAACAATGACAAAAGTGTACAGGTATATAAACCATTAATGGGAGGATGAGAGAATCACAAAGATACTAACTACCCCACTTCATGGGTTTGATGTATCATTCTTGTTGGAATGTAGGATAAATTTTATTTTCTTGTGTCAATCATATAGTTTTAGTGTAAAAGTGTATGGTTTTATGAATTTGTTGGAGTGTTTAGTGGCTATGATTAATATGTTGGAAAATGTGTAACCTATAAGAAACTTTGTATGATATTTTTGAGGGGAATAAAAATTTAAAAATTGTGTCCTTAGGGTGTATTTAAGGTTAGGGCACCTAGGGAGTAGGTTTAAAAGTGCATTGAGGTTCTGTGCTGTGGATTCTAGTGGGTTGGTTTGGAGGGACTAGAAGAGAAGAATGGATAAAGAATACAGTTTATCACATCCCTTATGAGTGGTTGGTGGTTGGGAGTTGAATAGCTAGCTAAAGTGACAAAATAAAAAAGTAATGTGCATTAAAAATATCAAAATGACAACAAGAAGAGATTTAGTTATCACTGACAAAGCTGAGTATATTCATAGGCATTCTCCAAGTAGCTTCTTCACATATACTTAAACACATAAGACCCATAGAAATGGGTTGGGTGGTTGTATATTAGTTTTACTCAATCAAACCCTTATTTCTATGTTCCCACCTCCATAGCCAACCTGCGACAAGATATGAAGAAATGATATAAAGAAATTAAAGAACAATATGATATTGAAATAAAGACAATATGATAAACAAACTCAAAGTGTTTACCAGACTCAAGCACAAGATCCCAATAGATTGCAAGTGAAAAGAAGAAGCACGTGATTTCTCAAGTGACACTAATATCTTCAAGAAATAACATGTAGAAAAACATATCACTACTACAATAGTAATTGTTGAATAATAGAGTAGGAAATGTTGGCAAATGCACACTCCAATGAGACAATGTAGGTGATTGAAGGTTTTGTCATTGATGGCAACCTTACAATCATATGACACTGGAAAGGAAATCCACTGGAACCAACAAAGTTAGATTCTACACCGACACATAGACCACCAGCACCAGTAGTGAAAGAAAGCATACCGACACAGAAGCCGACAAGAATTTTATTGTTAATATATTTTGTTTATTATTGAAAAATCATTGTAAGCCGACTTGGCAAGTTGTAAAATGACTCTTATATAAGAGAGATCATTGTAGAACATTTTGATATATAAAGAGGAATGTAATTAGGTGAAATAAGGTAGACCTATCATGCGAATTATAGGTTAAGGGTTTATGTAAGAAGCAGAGCAGAAACCAGTACTGGATCTGGCATTATAGATGCTATTTTGAAGCAGTACAAGACACTGGATTTATATAATCCATTTTGTAAGTCAGTGAGACTGCCCATTTTGTATTTGAGCAGTGAGCTCTAGGCATTTGGCCTTCCTGCATGTGCAGGCCCCTCTTGTAGCAATAATATTCTCTTATTGGCCAGTATGTGAATATTGTGGGTCACAAATCCCATCGAGGTTTTTCCCACACTGGGTTTCCTCATTAAAATATTGTGTTATGGTGTTTTTTTCATGTGGTTTCTTTTGTCTCTATTTATTGCATTACTTTCTGTTTACCAGTACACAGTATTAATATGCTCTACATGTTTTAAGTTAAGAAAATCTTACAACCGGTTAGATACTGATTCACCCCCCCCTATTAGTATCTATGGCAATCCTAACAATTGGTATCAGAGCCTGGTCCTCTATTTTCAGAAGCCTAACAGCTTGAGGAAGATCTTGACACCGGTAGAGATGGAAAACTTGATGAAGCAACTTGAAGGAGCTCTCTCAGACTATGATGCAAAAAAATTGAAAAATATCAAACTTGAAGATGATCTAAAAGCTGCTCAGGATATCATTCAAGCACTTCAATAAAATCTTACTATTTCAAGAAACAAGAGAAGAGATTTTGAATAAGTTGAAACAAGAAAGCATGACAACAAAGAATGAGATGTTGGATATGACTATGAGATTTTGTAACGAAATTGAAGATAGAAAGAAGAATGAAGAAGACTTGACTAGAAGATTGAATGATGCTGCAAATGAAAACACAAGACTTAGTTATGAAAATGATATGTTGAAGGAAGCTCTGATGCATACACAGAATGACTCAAATGAACTCATGAGACAAAAAGGTATCTTGGAAGGAGAACTGGCTACTGCAAATCAACATAAAGAGAAATTCAAGAAAAGCGCAGAAGAACTTGGCGACTTGTTGAAGAATCAAAAACCTAATGGTGACACTAATGGTCTTGGCTTTGAAACTGGTGAAAGCTCTGGTACTGCAAACACACAGGATCATAGCAAACTGGTAAGACAACCTACTACTTATAAATTCAATGGCAAATGCTTTAACTATAACAAGTATGGTCATAGAGCAAACCAATGTAGATCTATAAATTATCGAAATACTAGTACACCCACCGGTCAATGTTCTAAATGCAACAAAGTTGGTCATAACTCTGAGAATTGCAGAATGAATGTGAGATGTTATGTTTGTGGAAGATTTGGACATTTATCTAATCAATGCAGAACACAAACCGACATAGGTTATGGAAAGGCTATTTAGAGAAATAATGTGACTTGTTATGCATGTAACAAAACTGGGCATATTGCTAAGTTTTGTAGAAGAAAGTCCTCACCGGTAGACAACAAAGGTCCTAGTTTGAAAGGTAAAGAAAAAGTTGAAGAAGTAAAGTAGGAATTCTCAAAACAATGGATTAGAAAATCAAAACTAAATGGTGTTAGGAATACTCCTCCACCGGTAGAACCAAGCAACACTCCACCGATAGAACAGAGTAGCACTCCACCGGCAAGAGTCTCTTCATCTAATTGAAGAAAATTCTTTTGAGGGTTTGGCAATCAATGTGAAATATGCTTTTATTCCCTCGGTTGATGGTAAGAAGTTGAAATTACTTCTATACCGGCAGATATGTTAAGTAAGTACTTAATCGGCAAGCATTAAATGTGGTAATTAGCAAAATTGACATTATAAATTAATGTTTTTGGCTCCATTTTACTTCACCGAGCATTCAAACATTCAAAGAGCACGAAATTTCCAGAGCTAAGGCATTTTGAGCAAAGAGGCAAAGCATTTCAGCAATCAATCTTTCCAAAGGCAGAAAAAGGTATTTATCATGGCATCCTCTTCTGTACTAGAATTCATAGCAAACCCTACTGTAGTGGAAGTAATCAAGCACCCTAGGCCCATTCTTTAGTTAGTTCCTGAGATAGCTAAAAAGGATGATAATGTTGGTGCATTTTCCCAAATTCCCAAAGGAGTTGTTTTTGTAGAAGACCCTAGAATGTACATCCATTGCCATATAGAAGATTTAGGTGATGAGGAAATCAAGAACATGTACAAGACTGTCATATGTGATGATTCTGGTAATGTGAAACCTGAACACAAAATTATTGAAACCCTAGGATTCACTGAAATTCTCTACATTCTGGAATTCCCCAAGGAAGTGATAAGGATAGTGTTGAGTAGGGTACATGGTGAATTTTTCTGGCTAGATTCAATTCATAAAATTACCAAGGAAGCTATGAAATTTGTAACAGGGTTACCTTCCACCGGTAACAGACCTGACAAAACAAAAAAGGTCTCAAATGACCTGGTAATGAACCTAACAGGTGCAACATCCGACAAAAGGTCCTTAAGGGTGAATGATGTAACCGACATAAATGTGAGATTCATTAACATGGTTTTAAGTTACAAAACAACTCATGCAAACAGACTTAACTCATTTTCCAGCTTATGCATAAAAAGTACTCATGCTATGGTTAAAAATAATGTGAAAATTGATGTATGTGAATGGTTAAAGGATGAATTGATTGACAATTTGGGAAAAATCAAGAAGGATAAGAAAGGGACATTCAGATTTGGTAACTTACTTGTATGCTTAATGCTACATATAACCAAACAGGTGCCCGGTATAGGTAATAAGAACCTTGGATTTGACATACTGGTAGGGAAACAGTTATCTGACTTATTGAACAACATGGGTGAAAATAGAGAAAAGAATATTAATGAATACTTTCAAGCATTAAAGGCCAAAATGAACACTAGAGTAAGATTATCACAAACAATTGTAGATAAATATAAGGATGACATATGCTTTGTGATTAAGAAGGATGAAATTTGGATGGAAGTAGTTATCCCAAGAACAATTTGGGTTACTAAAATGGGTTATGAGACCGATGACCACATCATTGAAATATATGCTAAAGCCCTTCTGGAAGCACCCAATGAACCTAAGGAAGAGGTATTTGGTAGTGCTAAAACCATTGAGAATCAAATTCAATCCAAGAAGAGAGTGAAGAAAGTAGAAGCAATAGTGAGGAGAGGTTCAAGGCAAGCTAAGGCTATTAAAGAAGATGTACTAAAACAAACCGGTATCACTGAAGATGAGTTACAGGCACAACAACTAGAAACTCACCTTTCATTGGTAGCAACTTCTTCAGAGAGTGACATGCCAGCTGCATTTAAAAGAGTTGTGAGGAAAAGACAACCTTCACCGATATCCACACCTTTGCCTAGAAGAACCAGACAAAAATAACAGGCAATGAGGCCCTTGGTAAAGAAGTCTACTCCTAAGAAGAAATAGTTGACACCAAAGAAAAGGACTCAACAAAATATTGCTCCGATTGACAAACTGCTAGATGAAATAACAAAGGAAGGACAACTGAAAAACATCAACAAGCTATATGACTCACTATCAGTTGATGATAAAGAAAAGGTTGAAAATAGTGTAATTCTACACTTGGATATCTAAAAGAAATTTTTGATGCGAATTGTAGATGAAGTACCAGATGAACTATTCAAGAGATTGGAAGCAAGAAGACAATCTGTTGTAGAGCTTGACAAGAAAATAAAAATTGAAAAATTACTTGCTGTTTACCCAGTTAACTCTCCAAAAGAAATAGATGATCTAATTGCAGAGACTAACCGGTCAGTATTCTCTACTGCACACTGGCATATTGCACTAATGGCTGGAAGAGTAAATGATGTTGCCGAAGAAACTGAAAATGCATGGGATATATTCCTTGTTGAGAAGGAAAAATGGGAAGAGTATAGAAACCCTAAACCAATCGAGGTATATTAGAAAGACAAGGATAAGGGAAAAGGAAAGGTTGGTGGACCTCCAAGCATCAAAATAAGAGATAATTTATACCCACCACCTCTGGTTACTCCACCGGTAACAACAACTGAAGATCAACTGGCTGATGAGAGTATGGATATATCACAGGAGGATACAAATCCTAATTCTGAGGTACTATACACAGTTGATGTTGATACTAAGAAGGTCAACATTGTGGTAGATAAGGACACAACCGGTAAGACAGATAAGGCTAGTGAGCCACTGGTAATTGAGAACATAGATAACACAGAAGGTAAACTAACAGATGGGAAAATAGAACAACAAACAGAGCAACAAGCAGAGCAATAGGCTCCAGAACAGGAACAGGTTAATACAAAATTAGTGCCACTGGCAACTACTGAGCAAGACAAACCCTTTTTTAAAGAAATGGAAACACAGACTGACCTACCAGAGGTCACTGCAAGCAAGGATATTGCTCCCACCGGTGGAATTCAGAGTGTTGGCTCTTCAACTGCAGGATTTAAATCAACAAATGTAACTGAAGTTCTTTTAGATTCTTTAGAGAAAATAATAGATTGTAGTTCACAGGCATATAAAGCTATAGATGACACAATTCCAATTTTGAAGATGATAGCTCCAAAATGCAATGTAGATAATAAGGATTCTTTGAGTCAACTTGACACTTTTTCTAAGTATATTACTGACAACACAGTGACAAATGAACAAATAAAGGAGGAAGCATTCAAAGAGATGTTAGAAAAAGAAAAACATAAATTCTTTAAGGAACAAATAAAGAAGTGTACAAGGTAGTTTGACACACTTCTACCAGAACTATGCAACACACTTAAGGAGTTCAAAACTTTGTACAGAGACACTTGTAAGACAAATTTTTTGACAGTTGACATAGACAAGAAAATGAGCAAGATACAAGAGGAAATTAATAAGCTAGTTGACTTTTTTATTAATTCATCTGATTCATTATCAATTGTTGAGCAAAAGATAATAGGTCTTGAGGAAGAGTTACTAAAACTAGAAAGAGAAAAGGAGAAAATAAAAAGTAAGGCTAAGGATCTGAAATGGAGATTAAGTCCAAAGTTGGACTACCTCGCATGTTTAAGGAAATAAATATCTGATGCATTAGTACAAGAACAGAAAACACCGGCAGAGAAAATGCAACACCTCACCAGTATAGTTCAAAGGACAGGGGCTGCAATAAAAGACAGTAAAAAGTTCATTGAGAACTTGAATTTGGGTCTGGCAGAACTTTTTCAAATTGTAACCAACCGGTTACAAGTTTGAGACAGGAAACCATACTCTATTGACACTTTGACAACCTTTGTCATTGATGCCAAAGGGGGAATAGTGGTATGAGAAAAATACAATAACTTAGGGATCATCTGCTCAGGGGGAGCACACATTTTTGGTAACAATTTTTGGACTTCAATTTTTGGACTACACTTTTTGAATTTTCTCATGAGTGTTGCCATCAATGCCAAAGGGGGAGATTGTTGGCAAATGCACACTCCAATGACACATTGTAGGTGATTGAAGGTTTTGTCATTGATGGCAACCTTACAATCCTATGAAACTGACAAGGCAATCCACCGACACCAACAAAGTTAGATTCTACACCGGCACATAGACCACCAGCATCGGCAGTGAAAGGAAGCATACTGGCACAGAAGCCGACGGGAATTTAATTGTTAATATATTTTGTTTATTATTGAAAAATCATTGTAAGCCGACTTGGCAAGTTGTAAAATGACTCTTATATAAGAGAGATCATTGTAGAACATTTTGATATAGAAAGAGGAATGTAATTAGGCGAAATAAGGCAGACCTATTATACAAATTATAGGTTAAGGGTTTATGTAAGAAGTAGAGCAGAAACCGGTACTGGATCTGGCATTATAGATGCTATTTTGAAATAGTACAAGACACTGGATTTATATAATCCATTTTGTAAGTTAGTGAGGCTTCCCATTTTGTATTTGAGTAGTGAGCTCTAGGCACTTGGCCTTCCTGCATGTGTAGGCCCCTCTTGTAGCAGTAATATTCTCTTATTGGCCAGTAAGTGAATATTGTGGGTCACAAATCCCACTGAGGTTTTTCCCACACCGGCTTTCCATAGACATAAGATGACACTATTATGTATGAGTAGAAAGTTGTGTTATGCTAGGGACATATGATAATCCAATTGGTCTGAGACATAGATGACATATAAGATAGTTGGATGAAAACATGTTTTGAAAAAATATAAAAGAAATATGCAATAAGAAAGCTATATATGATATGATAGCTCCATCTTAGAGTCATACATTCTACTCAAAAAATCACAATTTATTCAAATTAAAAGATATTTTATGTCACAAAAATATAATAGGATATATCCATAGAATGCTCCCCTACAACATATGGCCCATAAAACTCACAACATAAAAAAAAAACATAAGAGACAAGGAGATTCTATTATTTTGGATCAGTAGGATTCATATCAATAGCATCTATATATAAATATGCATGAATTATCATCATATTCTAGAGTTGTTTAGATCGTGAAGAATGAGCACGTCAAAATAAATGAAAAATAATAATTTGGTTCAACATGAAAGAGGTCTAAATTCCTTGACAATTTGCATCATCCCTGAACTTCACAAATAAAATATATGACAAAGAGAAAAATGATGACACAAATAGAAGATGTGTGTAAGAAAAAATCCTGTATATTGGAATACCTATGAGGTGATGTTGGGACCTCCCAAAGAGATCACAAACATATACAAACAAGTACGAGGGAACATAAAAAACTAGACAAATACTAATATAAAGATATAAAGAGGCACTTCTCTAGTCAATCACCCCTAACAAATCATCGACATCCTCCCAATATTGGTCATAGGGAAAAGGAGGTCAAGCTTGCAAAGAGACAACATGTAAAGTAGTGATAGGAATCTCACCTACATCAAGAGCTAGGAGTGATGCTATCTCAACATTCTCATGCACCAGTTCTTGTGAGTCAAGGCTTAATATAGTTGACAACATTATAATATCCTCTAGATACTCAAACATATAATTCGGAAGAGAGGAGTGAGGTGACTCTATTGAAGGCTATGAAATAGGAGCCACACTATTGACCTTGGTAGTGACAAGATTTTGAGAGAGAAGAGCCTCCTCAACTACTAGAACAAAAGAGGAAAAATAATACAAAGGATTATAATTATTATATTATAACTTACGGATTGTGCCTTGCTCAAACTTCGTATGAATAATTATGATGAGAAGTAGGAGGAGTAGATAGAGCCATGATTAGAACAAGCTTCGTATGAGGCATATCTATGTGCTATACAAATGGAGGAATATTATGCAATGAAGTAATAAAATGAGGCTCTAGGAATGGATCAATGAATACTTCCACCATTTTGGGGTGAGATTCATTGACATCTCTTAAAGTAACTAGAAGCAAGAGATAAGTAGGAGCAGAAATAGGACCAAAGATAATAGGAGTAGTATAAATTGGAATAGAAATCAAAGACTCATCCTCAAGAGTTGAATTGGAAGACCCATCCTTAGTCTTCAATATGGCCTCGCATTTCCAAGTCATTATCCATCATCAATTCTTGTCGTCATGCACAATCATTGTCTTACTTTATGCATGAATGACCATGGAGCTAAATTATACTTGAAAAATGACAACTATGCAACTAGATTGAGACATTAAGGATGATCAATTCTTTAGCCCACAAAGTATTCCTTGTTACTAAATCACATGTTTGGATCAAAATCATACACAAGGATCCCAAACTAGACATGAGACTTTGAGACATGAATTCACAAACATAGAATGACATTTTCACACAACAAACACAATGAGAATTCTATCTTAGATACAAACTATAATAAATTAATATAATCACAAGTCAAACACATAATAACCATCCATAAAATATTATTTCACTAATTTCTATGGTAAATTACTATGGTATGAAAATTTATCTAGAAATTAAATATGTATTTACATTTTGCCTACCTATCTATTAGAACATTTGCAACTACCTTTGAGAAAATTTATACATCCTTTATGCATTAATGGATGTTCATACCCTATTCAAAATCTCCCATTTGACATAGGCTAGGAGAATGCTAGAAAAGGTTGTAGAGTCAAGCTTTACACTTGTCAATTGCATTTGATTGGAATTTTCTATTCTTTTGAATAAATATATTTTCTTAATATCCTTCAATTAAGGGATGGATTCTCTTTGACGTATCCTATCAAATAATTTAGGTTTCTGATATATGCTACCACATTTTTCATATTTTACAATCATGCCATTTTTTCAAATAATTCACATGTTTTTTCCATCCTTACACATTTTTCATACATTTCTACTAGGCCAGTTGCAACTACATGTGTCCAGTGTAGTTTCTAGCCTCGATTGTGTGATAGTTTTTTGCAATATTTTTTTATATCACATTATGTGATCCATCATCAAGATGAAGAATAATTCTAGGTGAAAAGGATCACATAGTTCGATTCAGCAAAAACAATGTTAATGGAAAAAAATGTCACACAATCAAACCTAGAAACTACATTGAACAATGATGAACTGCAAACCTAATATCATTAACTACAACATCTAATAAATTCTTGCGATGAATTTCCACAACCTATTCTAAAGATCCCATTATACCACAAGCTGGGAGGATGCTAGCAATATTTCAAAAGTGTGGTACTACACCAGCCAATTGCATTTTGGTAAAAGAAGAGTCTAAAAAACTTTTCGACTCTTCTTTTCTATATTTTATATTTCATGGAAAAATATTTTCTTTTCTATACGCATTCTCAACTAGAGTAAGGAAAGTATCAAAATCAATAATATTAAAATGATTGTATAAGATAAGCCTTTAATTTCAAAACTGTCCCATTTGAGTGAATAGGAAGGCACAAAGAGGAAAGGCAAAATAAAATGTCTATGGAGAAGAAAGGGAGGTAGTTTCTGATTAATTCTAACAAATGCTAGAAATAATATGTCCCTTAATTCCCTTTTCAAGTGTCAAAAATTGTAGCTTTCATGGTATTCCTTTCATTTCCTTTTGATTCCTATAAAAGTGTAGCCATTGGCACTAATGGTATTGGCTGAAGGACATCAACTTTTTTGAGAAGATGGTTTTTTATTTACATACATTGATGTATTCCTCTACATGTGATAAATTTCTCTTAATGTAATTATTTGTAATTCATATATAGAGTATTGGTATTTATCTTGATAATATTATATCATGAAGGCCCCCTTCTTAATTCTAACATTTTTGGTAATTTTAAGTATGCATTTGATGGTTCTCTACATATTAGACCTAACCAAAACAAAGGGTTTTAGATAATTGTGACAAGAATTTGAATACATCCTAGTACAAAGTATAACATTCTTTCCTTCTAATAGAATTCATATTATATATCTCTTTCAAAAGTAACTAAATTTTAAAATTTTGAAAAGAATTTAGGAACTCTTTCTTTGAACTTTCATACTAGACCAAGTATCTCTAACCCATTTCCCATATTGACATAGAGAAATCAATTTTAAAATTATCAATTTCCTAGACATATGATTGAAACAATGACATATATTATATAAATCATTTCATCTTATTTCTTCTGTTAAATTATCTATAATGCTGCAAAAAAAAAAAATATGCCTATAAATATTATGTAACTTATAAACCATTTATTAACATCTAAATATAAATTATTTACATGGTTTAAAACTATCATAACACAACTTATCAAACATGCAAAAGAGAAAAAGGAAAGACAATGAACATAAAAATGTCTCTTCAACCAATAATGGTCCTGGCTTGTGTGACACACAAATGACATTTTCTATAAAAGAAAATAAAGGTTGCCAACAATAGAGGTCTATCTCTCATTTAGAAGTTTGGAAGACATCATATTTTTGAATTTAGAAAAATCTTGTTGGGATTAGGTGTCTCAACCTTGGAGTCCTAACATTGGCTATTTAATAATTGATTTATTCTAATTTGAAAATTTCCTAAGTTGCCATTCACTTTGTGGGTCCTCTTGGTGAGGTAGAATCCTACATGGCAGTGATGAGATGGCATAATCCTTTCTTAGGAAATTGGTCCACTTGGAATATTCTAAATTTTGGGAAGGTGTTGTCATATATTTCTAGTTTGGAGTGGAAATTGATTTGGCAATTTCCTATGTTGACTAAAGAGTCTTGGCTTGTATTTTCTATTATGGATTGGAGTTGTATTTGAGAAGTTAATATTTATGGTGGGGTTCACTTTTGACAAGTGATGTGAGGTAAGGAAAGTGCCTATTCCTAGTAATGGGAGTTGCTATGTTGAACTTGCATTACATTGGGGAAGATAACCATTTTGGATGAGATAGGTTTTAGTGCTTTGGAAGGTTGTTATGTGTAACATGTCATGATAATGGTAATTATATTATTTATGACATAACTTACCTCTTAGGATTTGAAGTTACTTTTGGGAAAAATGGAAGCCTACTACTTTGTGTTGAGATCTATAAATATGTGATGCCTTGGCTTATTATTGATGAGAGGTTGAAGATTTTGTGAGACAAGTTAAAGGAGTTGTTATGCTGCTGGGATTGTTCTCGAAATCCCTATTGTAACTACTCCTGAAGAGCATTGGCTTTGTACATTGTATTGTAACTATTTTCTTTCCGATAATACAATTCAATCTAGCTTTTGGAGTGTGGGTTTTTTCCTGGAAGGGTTTTCCCAGTTAAATCTGGTGTTGTTGTTTTATTTGTGAAATCTGATTTTATATGTGTTTATCTAATTCTCAATTGTTTAAAAGTTTATAATAAATTATTGCATCACCTCTCCTATTATATTAGCATTTGGAAGCATTATTCCACACTTAGGCTTCCTTTCAATTGGTATCAAAGTCTAATCACCTTTGATCTTAGTTGTGGGGATTTTGGGGATTGTTGTACTGATCCAATTTTAGTAGGAGTTTTGTAGAATTGATTTTATTGATATCATATTGCAAAAGAAGATGGCAAGAACATTTGGCAAGATTGAGATCGAGAATGATTACTTTGGTGAAGCATTGGTTGCATCTTTGGCAATGCAAGCATCTAAAGATGTGTGGTTAATAGATTCTGGGGCATCTTTTCACATGATGTCACATAGAGATTGGTTATCGAAATAAAAATAATTTGATGGTGGAAAGGTGTATCTTAGTGCTGATACTCATATGGAAATAGTTGGTCATGGAAGAGTCTGAATTAAATTCCTCGATGACAAAGTGAAGGGAATTGATGATGTATTGCATATCCCCGGTTTGGCATGAAACCTCCTTTTGGTGAGTAAATTGAATGATGTGGGTGTGAAAGTTGTCTTATCGAGTGGAGGATGTAACATGACTAGAGGAGCTATGGTTTTGGCTAGAGGAGTTTAGATAGGATCCTTATTCAAGATAGATGCATGCACTATTCAATGCAATAGTTCTTCTGATAAGTGGAAGAATAGAAAATCTTTATATTCTTCATCCTCACCATCAGATAAAGGAGTGAAGAAATCTATTGCATCTACTTTTGATGGTCATTCTTTCTAGGTACCTAAGCGTGCTCATTTTTTGGAAATTAAGCTTCCTGCCGAGAAGACAATGTTATGGGACTAGAGACTCGGCCATATTTGTGAGAAGGGTCTCTGAACCTTAAAATATATAGGAGTCTTGTAGAAGGCCTTGAAGATTGCAATCTCGATTTTTACTTATGTGAACATTGTATCTTTGGTAAACAAAATCATGTACAATTTTATGAAAATTCTCATAAGTCTTTTGGGGTGTTGGACTACATTCATGTGGATGTGTTTGGTCCTATAAATGTTCCTTCTTTATCAAAACCTATGTACTTTGTATCTTTTATGGATGATTACAGTAGGAGGACATTTGTTTATTTCCTCAGGAGTAAAGTTGAAGTCTTTAGTCGGTTTAAGGAGTTTAAACCCTTGGTTGAAAATCAAACGGATAGAAAGATAAAATGTTTGAGAACTGACAATGGTGGTGAGTTTTTTCTATAGAGTTTGATATGTTTTGTAAAGAGAATGGGATTGAAATAAATAAGACAACTCCATACACCCCTCAGTAGAATGGAGTTGTGGAGAGAATGAACAAGGCATTGATGGAGAGGGATAGGAGTATGCTGAGTGGAGATGGCGTTGAGTAGAAGTTTTGGGCTGAATATATAGCCACTATATGTTTTCTGATCAATAGATCTCCTACATCGGCTCTTGTTGATAAGGCACCCATGGAGGTGTAGTCTAGTATAAAGCCTTCTTTAAGGCATATCAAAGTATTTGGTTGTGAGGCATATGCACATGTGCCAAGTGAGAAGAGGTCTAAGTTGGAAAACAAAGTGGTTAAATGTATCTTTATTGGCTATGGTTTAAGTGTGATAGGGTACAAGTTTTGGGATCTAGTGGCCCATAAGGTTCTCTATAGCAGAAGTTTAATTTTCAAATAGATGAAACTTCCACTGTATTATTGCAACTAGAGAAAAAGGACAAAAATAAGGAGGTAGTTCAAGTTCCACTTACTCCGGAAAGAAATGAACTACACACTCCTAATGGACTTGATGATGAGGAGGGTTTTAGAAGCTCTAGTAATATTGAAGAAGATGAAGAACCTCAACCTCAACTATTGAGGAGGTCTATGCGTGATAGGCAACAACCGGATAGATTTGGTTACTCACCAAAAAGGTTAGTTATTCATTACTGAGTTCAATTTCTTTTTGCCTTGATTTCTAACACTGATGAGCCTAGGACTGCTAGAGAGGCTATGGGTATGGATGATGCAGATTCCTAGAGGAAATCCATGGACGAAGAGATGGCTTCTTTGAAGAAAAAATATACTTTGGATTTGGTACCTTTACCTAATGGACGTAAACCTGTTGTTTGAAAATGGGTGTTCAAGAAGAAGTTGGGTCCTGATAGTAGTGTTGAAAAGCATAAGGCACGGTTGGTTGCAAAGGGGTATTCACAGAAGGAGGGAATTGACTTTAGTGAGATTTTCTCTCCTGTAGCAAAGCTGACATCTATTCATTTTTTGTTATCACTTATAGCAGTGTATGATTTTGAAATTAAGCAAATGGATGTGAAGATAACATTCCTTCATGGTGATTTGAAGGAAGAGATTTATATGTCATAGCTTGAGCATTTTGTGGTTGAAGGTAAAGAACATCTGGTATGTAAGATGAAGACATATTTGTATGGTTTGAAACAATCTCCTGGGATGTGGTACCAAAAAGTTGACACCTATGTGTTGAGTTTGGGATTTCTAAGATCTTAAACTTACCATTTTTTTAATTTTTAAATTGAAAAATGGTTGCATTCTAATTATTGCATTGTATGTAGATGATATGTTATTTTTTGGGAATGGTAAAATGATTTCAGATTTGAAGTTTCAGTTGTCAACATAGTTTGATATGAAAGATTTAGGTACAGCGAGGTATATCTTTGGGATGAAGATTAGAAGAGATAGAGCTAGAAAAAAACTTGGGTTAAGCCAGAGAAAGTATGTGAACTCGATGTTGGAGAGATTCAACATGCAACTTGCAAATCCTTGGTATAAGTTCCTTTTTGCAAGGAATGAAGTTATCAGTTGACAATTGTCCAAAATCTCCTGATGAAATACAGGACATGACCAAAGTACTATATGCAATTGTTGTAGGTAGTTTAATGTATGCTATGGTCTGTACTTGGCTAGACATTGCCCAAGCAGTGGGAGTCTTAAGTCAGTTTATGGCTAATCCTAGACGAGTACATTAGGATGTAGTGAAGAGAGTGTTCAGATAGTTGTGAGGTACTTCTGAGTTTTCCCTATGTTTTCATGGTTATCCTAGTGGACCTCGGCATTCAGTTTATATTCATGGGTTTGTGGATTTGGATTGGGTAGGTGACATTGATAGCAGGAGATCCACTAGTGGATATGTTTTCACGATGTTTGGTATTTCTATCAGTTGGATGAGTAAGCGACAAGGTGTAGTCACTTTGTCCACGACAGAAGCAGAGTACATGGCAGCTACTCATGCTTGTAAGGAAGCCATTTGGCTTAAAAGGTTGTTTTTTTGATATTGGTTTTGATGCAACACAGATTACAATTTGTTGTGATAGTAAAAGTACCATTATCCTAGCTCAGAATCCTACTTTCCATGCCAAAACAAAGCATATTGATGTACAGTTTCATTTTCTTCATGATATGGTAGAAAATGGAAAGGTGAAGATGGAGAAGGTTGATACTTTGGCAAATGTTGCAGATGCATTGACAAAGCCAGTGAGCACTAAGAAAGTCAAATGGTGTGCCAGTTCGATGGTGTCTCAACCTTGGAGTCTTAACCTTGGTTATTTAATAATTGATTTATTCTAGTTTGTTAACTTCTTAAGCTACCATTCACTTTGTAGGTCCTCTTGGTGAGGTGGCATCCTACATGGCAGTGATGACATTGCATAATCCTTTGTTAGGAAATTGGTTTCCACTTGGAAGATTTTACATTTTGGGAACCTGCTATCATATATTTCCACTTTGGAGTGGAAATTGATTTGGCAATTTCCTATGTTGACTAAAGAGTCTTGGCTCGTGTTTTCTATTATGGATTGGAGTTTGTGAGAATTTGTTGAAAATAGCCAAGATCAAGAGCACATTGAATAGCACAAAAGAGAGACAAAATATTTAATAAAAATAAATTGTATTCTAATCAAGATGCAAAATACTGATTAATTGGATCATCAAGAATTATATATAATGTAGATGAGCCTTCTTATAAATGCAAGGCTAAGAGACAAGAGAGAACACAATGATGACATGTGTCTCAATGAGATACAAGGGTAGGTAGGGGTAGGTAGGAGAAATGGTAAAATATTCCACATGAGGTGGATCACCCACCAAAGCTAGAATTATCACTACACAATAAGTGGATATGATAAAGTAATTCCAATATCAAACCATAAAAGGTGGAAATTCTCCTACATACACACTCTCAATGTATGTACATCTCCCTATGTGTCTCATATGCAAACTACTATGTTATGCATGTACCTAAGTAAAGTGTAATTATATCCAACATGAATAAATAATTACACCAACACCCCCCCTTAAGTGCAACATAGGGGAATGCACTTAAGTCTACAATGCAACTAAGAAATGCAAGAAGGGTCTCGGCTACAAGGCCATGTTTGGTACCCATGCACAAAAACAAATGCAATCTGCCATAAAGCGAGGAAAGAGAGAAAAAACCAATGGGAAAGAACTCTCAAAGAAGTATGAGAAGGACAAAACCCCATGTGAGGGAAAATTCCCCCCCATATGAGAGAAGAAGAGAGACCAAGTAGCTCCCCCTCAATGTATAATTTGTACCAATGGTAGAAGCTCAAAGCTGAATAAATAAATTGCTTCACAAACGTCGAACAACATTCCTCCCCTTAGAAGAAACAAAACCAGAGGTCTTTCCATGAAGTCTCCCCAATCATGAATGGAAGATGTAGGAAAAAAACTCATGATGAATGGAGTCTTTGAAAACTTCTCAAGTGTCCCTATGTCGATGTTGAAAGTTTCCCCCTCCAAAGGTGGTGAACTGATCCACACTGCTGAAAAAGGCACTCCAAGATCTAGTGGAGATGAATGTAGAACAATATCCAAAGACTCACATGTCTCCTCTAAAGATAAAGAGACCTCCCACAAATGTTGTACATAAGAATCCACACTCATGTCAAGCTCAAAAGAAAGATCATATAGAGAATACAAAAGAGAGATTTCCCTCACAATAATCGAAGAAGGATCATCTTCATCAAAGAGAAGATGAATATCATCAATGATGTCTCTCAAATCTGCATTGTAGGACTCCACAGACAAACCTGCAATGTCTGTCAAGTATTCATCCCAGTGAACTAAAGCTGGAAGACAAAGAATATACTATTGCACTGAATCACAAGAAAGCAAAATTATCGCAACATCTGCATCATCGGCTGCAATAGGTGGTGTGATATCAATAGGAGGAGATGAAATGAAAGGCTCAAGAATGGGGTCACATTTGAGAATCCCCAAGTTCAGGTACCCAAAGTTCTTCTCAAAAATATGAATTATCATGTGAAGAATCAAACTCATCAATAGGACCAAAATGGGAAAATGAGCACAACCGAGATGCATGATCAACCACCCCAATCATAATGATAGCTCTACTCTCCAAATCTCTAATGATAACTAAATCAGGTGTGAACTCCACAGTTTTCCTCATTGCCCCATGTGTGATTTGATAGATGGAAATAAGATTGTTTGTCAAGTGGGGTACACACAACACATCATTGAAAGAGTTATCCCCAATGGCAATAGATCCTTTCCCAATCACATCCATGTATGTATGATCGCCCATCAAAATTTGTGGCATGGTGCAAGGTTCAAATGAAGAGAACATAAACTATGAAGATGCCATATGATGAGAAGACCCTGAATCTAGAAGCCATCTTCTTGAATCATGACTTGTAGTAGTACAAAGAGCTTGCCCTTTTATTTTGACTCAAAAGTGTGATCCTTTCCTTTATCCTTTTATTTGGAAGAAGAAGCTGAAGTAGACATTCTAGAAGGAAACTTGATTTTTCTCTTCTTAAGAAGATGTGTCAATGCATCAATATCCTTCTTATAACAACGTTGTTCATCATGTCCTGACTTCTTGCAGTATGCACAAAAAGTTGTCCTTATAGGATTTCCTCTTAGGTGAGGATGTAGAATCACCTTGTTGTGGCTTAGGCTTAGGTTTCTTTTGGTTCTTACATTTTCCTTGATTTCTTTGATTTCCTTTATTAGCCACAAAAGCTTGCAAGTTTGAAGATTTGAGAATCCCCATCTTGGTCAACTTATATTTCTCAAGTATCAATATATCCGTGAATACATCAAATGATGGTGGATTGTAGGAGGCACCTTGAGCCAATCAATGGGTGGGAAAGCTAGAGACAAAGGTTGCATACTCTGATGGAAGCTTGTCCAAGAAGTTGTAAACCAATTGGGAATCCTTTTTGTGAATGCCACAATCCTTTAGCTTTGCTCTTAGCTCATTTACTTTCGTGACATAATCTTGGATTGTATAAAAATCCTTGGGATCCAATGTTGTGAGTTCACTATCAAGCTTGTAGCCCTTAATCTGATCAAATTGACCATACAATTTGGCATAAATATCCCAAGCCTCTTTAATTGTTGTACACTTCTCAATGTGAAAAATGAGGTCATCTGATACATACTTTCTCAATGTCCCAAGTTCCATAGAAGTTTTAGTAATCCATTCAACTTGAGCATTAGGATCATCCTTAGGATTAGGTGGTGTTGTTATCATTCCATTTACATAATGAATGAGTCATTTTTCTATTAGTTTACTCCATGCCTTAATCTTCCATGATGCATAATAATGTGGAGTTAAAAGTAGAAGTTTAGGAGAACCCATAGCACCAAAATGAAAAAACACAAGATAGAGAGAGGCATAATCACCGAAGACACCCCCCACCCCCAAATTACTCAATCAATAAACCCCCCCAAAATGATAATTTCACACTTTATACTTAGTGCATGTACAATGGCCCACTTGCAAAAAATGGCAAAGTGGACTTCTAATTTCAACTTTATAACTACCTCAAATAGGCTATAAGAAACCCCAAGAAATACTGCAAGTAATCTAAACTGATATCAAAGCAAAATACAAGTACCAAATAGGCCAAAAATCACCAAATACTAAAAGTATAATTTATACTCAAAATCATTGCAAATGAATGGCAAATTATGAAAGTAGATGAAAAATAATGCACTTAAAAAAAAAACACCTAGAAAGGAGGTCGTATGACTCCAAACGAAGCCTTCGAAGTTGCAAAATTGAGGATTATATATGTACAGTCATCAAAAACTACAAATTGTAAAAAATTTGTCCATCAAATCAGAAAATTCCTCCACCACTATGAAGAGCACAGAAAATTAGCCCAAATAGAAAAACATTGCACCCAAAAAGGAGCTAAAGTGAGCAAAATATGGCCTCTTGAAGTCAGACTGCAAAATCAAAAAGCCAAATGAGAGGGGGCTCCAAATTTTCAAAAAAGAAAATGTTGATGTAGGTTGATGTCAGTAATTCATGAGGTTAAATTTGCCGGTTGTATGACCATCGGAAAAACTTCACCTCCTCGCCCGTGTTGATATTGACGTGTCTGACAGTGCGGTGGGATCTCGTCGGAAACTCAGGTCAGTGCAGGTTGCCAGAGTTGGGATCCGAAACCTAGAGAGAAAGAAGTCGATAGGGATGAGAGGTACATCGATGTCGGGAGTGGAATTGACCTGTAGTAGGTGTACGTTGGCATTGGGAGGTGCTAAACAATGAAGTTGCAACGGTGAGAGTTGTGGATGTCGGAAGAAACCAAGGCAGGGGCCAAAAAATGGTTGGCGGTGGCAGGGCCCACCACTAATAGTCACTTGCATAAATTAAATATTGCAGTGTACCCATAAGAACCCCCCACCCGCCAAACATATATAATTTTTTTTATTTTTTTTTAATATAAAAACTTTACAATGTCGTGAATAATAAAAAAACTGCAAATTTATGAAATGAATTAAATTAAAAAAATTCACAGAAAAAAAGTTTAATTTTTTTTTAACAAAAAATATGTACTGTATAGCCTTATAGGCTATAAATTTTTCTCCAAGGCCTCGAAATAACTTTTCTCCAAATATAGGCGAATTTACAGTTGATTTTTATGGAAATGGCCTCCCGGATGCAATGGTGAGGTCAAAATCGCTTTATTATGCTTCCAAAATGAGAAGAACCCCAAATCCAAAAAAAGATGTCTTCTAAAATGTCTCCCAAAGACCAATCAATGAAGCCCCAATGGCTCTAATACCATGTGAGAATATGTTGAAAAGAGCCAAGATCAAGAGCACCTTGAATAACACAAAAGAGAGACAAAATATTTGATAAGAATAAACTATATTCTAATCAAGATGCAAAATACTAATCAACTAGATCATCAAGAATTACATACAATGTAGATGAATCTACTTATATAGGCAAGGCTAAGAGACAAGAGAGCACACAATGATGACATGTGGCTCAATGAGATGAAAGGGTAAGTAGAGGTAGATAAGAGAAATAGTAAAATATTTCACATGAGGTGGATCATCCACCAAAGGTGGAATTATCACTCCACAATAAGTGGATATGATAAACTAATAACAATATCACACCATAAAAGGTGGAAATTCTCCTACATACACACTCCCAATGTATGCACATCTCCCTAAGTGTCTCATATGCAAACTACTATGTTATGCATGTACCTAAGTAAACTTAAGTAAAGTGTAATTATATCCAACATGAATAAATAATTACACCAACAAAGTTGTATTTGAGCAATTAATATTTATGGTGGAGTTTACTTTTGACAAGTGGTGTGAGGTATTAAGAAAAATGCCTATTCCTAGTTATGGGAGTTGCTATGTTGAACTTGCATTACATTGGGCAAGATAACTATTTTGGATGAGATAGGTTTTAGTGCTTTGGAAGGTTGCTATGTGCAACATGTCATGATAATCATAATTATATTATTTATGACACAACTTACCTCTTAGGCTTTGAGCTTGGTTTTGAAAACCATGGAAGCCTACTATTTTGTGTTGAGCTCTATAAATATGTGATGCCTTGGCTTATTATTGATGAGAGGTTGCAAGATTTTGTGAGACAAGTTAAAGGAGTTGTTATGCTGCTAGAATTATTCTCGAAATCTCTATTGTAACTACTCCTAAAGAGCATTGGCTATGTACATTGTATTGTAACTGTTCTGTTTTTGATAATACAATTGAGTCTGGCTTTTGAAGTGTGGGTTTTTTTCTAAAAGGGTTTTTGCACGTAAATCTGGTGTTGTGGTTTTATTTGTGAAATCTGATTTTATATCTGTTTATCTAATTTACAATAGTTTAAAAGTTTGTAAGAAATTCCTGCGTCACTTCTCCTATTAGATTTAGCATTTAGAAGTGTTATTCCACACTTAAGGTTCCTTTCAAATCTAAAACACCACTGCCGTCTGAATCAAATCTACATATCATTTCCTGGCACTGCTGATGGTGTTGGCCCTGCGTGATCAGTCCTAACCTGGAGAGTACTTGTTGCAGCTCAATAGAACAGATGTATCCATCATTATTCAGATCAAAAACTCTGAATGCTTCAACAAAATCCTTAGATTCATCTTCTAACTCTTCATCAACGTTGCTGAAGATAGATTGATATAAATGCACAAACTCTTCGAATTCAAGGGTATCACTACCATCGTGACCTTTGGAGAGATGGGCACTGAGCATACATCTCACATAATCTTCTGACATTTGTATTTCTAGCTCGTTCATGAAGCGGCAGATTTCACCCACACTCACCCTTCCATCTACATTTTCATCGATAAGATTATATGCTTTCTGAATTTTATTCTGATCTGCCATTACTTTTAAGAAAGGAGCAAACTGGATGGATATCAAAATTAAGAATTAGTAGCAATACAAGGAGAAGGATGTCAAAGGGCAAAGAACACAAGTAAACGAGGAATGGAGTAAGTTGTGATTTAAAGGAGCTGTGAAACAATCTCAAATTTATGAGGGGTGAATGCACTAGTAGAAACCGCGTAAGGAGATGAGTCGCGTTGGGATTTGAATACTACAAATGTGAACACGTAAAAAACATGCTGAGTTTGACTTTCAAGGGACGTATCCAGTATGAAACTATAATTCTAACAGGCACATGATGCACGCGTTTTGTGTCGGCCATGGGAACTAATTGATTCTCTGCACTTTTTACACCATCAGTAAAGTGTATAATGTTGGAACAGCTAAACCCAGCTATCGTACTAATTTTTCTTCTCTCTTCATCCTACAACTAAGGAGATAAAGACGCCGCAGTTTCAGTAGATGTAGACTTTTGTTAGAAAGTGCTCGTCGTCCCATATGTCCTGTCCTCCCTTACAAAACTTTGTATTAACATAGTCCTAAATTATAGCAACAGCAAATGCTCTAAAGTGGAGGCCTTTATTTATGAAATAATTTATGTTTATAGAGTAATGTTATATTATCATGTGTTGAGAGTATAGAAAAGAAAAAGGGAATTCTTTATTTATGTGTAAGAGCAACAACATTATTATTATTTTTTTATTATTTTTTAAGGAGGCAGCTCTATTTTAAGTAAAAAAAATATGTAATAGGTTTGAAGTGGAAGAATATTAGTTCTAGTTTGTTTTTTATAATTTTATTTGTTTAATTTATTATTTGTATCACATTTTGGGATTTCTCTCGGTTTGTTATCAAAAAAGCTAAAACTCTATGTTTTTTTTTTTGGTAACCCAGAGGTATCCCTGCGTCTTGTCCCAACGACCAACCCCGCCTTACCTTGGGCTTATGGGAGCCAAGTTGGGGTCAAGGGAGAGGTGAGATGAGGCAAGACTAGTCCTCTGGAGGCAGATGAGTCTGCCCATAGTCCCCAACCGCCAGGATAACCTGGCAGGGAATCGAACCCGAGACCAATGGGGAGCAAACCCACGGCCCAAGACAATTCACCTACCATGCGGGACTAGCTAAAACTCTATGTTGATAAGCTGAATTTGTATTAGAGTTATTTTGATATAGTATGTCTATTTTTTTTCCTTCATTTAATTTCATAGTCAAATAATAGCATATTTATCTAGCACTATTCTTACAAATCCCAAATTTTTTTAATTTAATGGCAAGAATTATAAATATTGGTCAATAACAATGAAGGCTATGTATAGCACTCAAATTATATAGGGGCTTGTGGAGAATGACTTCTCTAATCTATAGATGCAACAACGTTCAGTACATTATGCCAAGCAAAGAAGTATTTGATCAAGGATAACGGGGAAGAGAAATTTGAAGCTCTCTTTTAGATCTTTCAAGCATTGATGAGAACACCTTTCCAAGGGTTACAACAAAAAAAGGAGTCAAAGAAACCATGGGACAACCTTCAAACTAAATATGAAGGAATGTCTAAGGTAAAACTATAAAGTTACAAATGTTTATAAAAGATTTGATATTCATGGATTCATTTTTTATCATTATTACCAGATTAGTTGATCAAACTAAATCTAACATGGTGAGATTTTTAAAGATAGGAGAGTAATAAAAAAATGATTCTTAGGAGCCTACCTTCAATGTTTGACTTGTTATACAAGAAATGAAAAAAACCTTTCATACTAGTTTTCTATAGATGAACTTCATGCTTCTCTAGTTTCTCATGAGCTTAGGCTTAGCCATTCTCACAATTACTCTTTGGAGCAAGCTTATAAGTTACAAATTTTAATTAGTCATATTAGAAGTAGTGAGAAATATAACATTATAGGTACATAAAGAAATTCATAAAATTGTGTAAGAACCAATTCAACTAACTCAATAAAAAGAGTAAGTAAAAAAAATTCAAGTCAAAATAAATCTCATGGATAAAAGTATAAAAAAATTGATATTGAATATCATTTCTGTAATTTTAAGTACATTCATTATGTAGATGAATATATAAAAATGTTTTTTTTTCAACAAACAAAGTGTAAAATTTTTAAAATATAAATTGAATTAGGGTAGTGTATTTCTAGCATGCATTATTACTCTTGAGAGAGACTAAAAGATATTTCAAGTTTAGATTTAGGTTGTAGTAATATAATGATAAGGATTTTTGAAATAGTTTGGATAAGATTGTAAATTCATATGTTAGTCTTAGAAATGATATTAGGGTGTCAATCATGGCAAAAGACAATATGAATATTACAGAGAGAGAAAAATATTATTTCAAATCTATATTTTATTCTTGGTTTCATCATACCATGATGAGCATTTCATTTTTTCTTCAAAAGGAATATAAATTATCTTTTCAAACTAAAGAATGTGTAATTCGACATGAAATTGTAAGAAATTAACTAATCTAGTAAAATGACCAACAACATCACGTTTTCCTTAAACTTAACACTAGAATTTAGAGTTAAATTCTCTTAAAAAGTCTCACAATCAATCCAACAAAATATCATTTTAGGGTTAAATTCTCTTTAAAAGCCTCACAATCAATCCAACAAAATATCCTTCAAGGTCTCAATCATAATTAAAACATGATAATTCACTTGGGATTTACGAGTTGGACACTTGAATTTTGAAGGCCTCATTGTTTTTACTAAAGAAAGACATAGTAAAAGGTTTTTCATTAATATAAAACCTAAAAACTATACATGAAGGGCCATTTTTCAGAATTGAAATAGAGAGTCATTATTAATTGGTAATTTAGTTATAGAAAATAAACCATTACAAATTCTTCATTCTAATTTGTGTGGATCAATGTAAACACCTCTCATTGGTGGATGTCTTTGTCTTTTTGTTGCTCATTAACAACCATGCAAAGAAATAAAGTGGTATATAGATTAATTTTTAGTTGAGAAGCAAAGTGAATATTACAATAGAATTCTAAGAATAGATAGAGGTATTGAATGGATCTCAGATATATTTCTAAATTTGTATCATGAAAAACATGAACGATTTATTATTGGGTATAATCCACAATAGAATGGTATGCAAGAAATAAACAATAATGGATGTATCCAAGAAGAGTTTGAAGGATATTTTTTTCCAAATGAGTACTATGTATATGTTGTAACATGTAAATCTACATGATAAATAGATGTCCCAAAAAAACTATCAAGAATATAATTTTTGAGGAATTGTAGAGTCAAAGAAAGTTTTGTGTTTCTCAACTAAGACTATTTTGTGTGTGAAATATACACATATTCTAAATGAATTGACAATGAAGTTAGATAGAAAGGGAGAAAAATCTATATTTGGAGATATATTAAGGATCATAAAGGTTACAAGTTGTGTAATTCTAAAATAGAAAAAATCATAATAAAAAAAATGTCTAATTCATAAATGAAGAAGCAAGGGATGGGTGTTTCAATAAAATAATGATTATTTCAACAATGTTTACTATGGCTATAATAAAAGATAAATGTTGGAACGAAAGATACAAAACAAATAGAATGGATGATAATGCTAATAAATGCAATGCGTTACAAAATGAAAACCACTCATTAGGGAGATGGGAAGGACATAAAAATACATCCATTGAAAAATGGTATATTTTCAAGAGTCAACATGGTATATTCTCTGTATATATGTAATGGTACAGGGCTATCCCACTTTTATTAATCAAAAAATGGTATATTCATGCATGCAAATGCATTCTATGTGTTTTAAATAAATAGAAACCTTAATTTGTTGAAACTTGTTCCTATTCAATTTATTTTATTTCAATTTATGGTTAAAGTCTAGTGTATAGCAATAAACCCGATTCATTTGGAGGTGTTCATATTAGAATGCAAAATACTAAACTTGTTTCATGTCAAGAGTATTGATATATATGCTGATAATATTCTAACACTAAGGTTCTATCAAAGGGGTCATAGTATTAGAGTAGCTAATAATAATAATATTGGTAAATATGTTTAAGAAAACATGTATAGGGATTATATTCAAAGTAAATGGATTTCTTTGCCTAACCCATAAAGTTCAAAATTCAATCATTACACATTTACACATATAAATCTATGATAGAAACATTGTCCTCTCAAACTATCTTTCAAACCATTGGTTTTATGGAGTGATATTTTTCATTGGTCAAATGAGGCTAAGAAATATATTAACATTTCACCACATCCAAGTCAAGCCAATTTCAGACCCTTGTTGAATTGTTTAACATGGAAGTTGAAGAAGGGGAAGATGAAAAAATATTAGAACCTATTCAAGAAAAGAATCAACAACAACAACAACATGGATGTGATGACCTCTTCACCCCATTTCAAATAGCTAGGATCCATTAGGTCAGTTGTGGGATTAGATTCCTATACCACCATATGTGAAACTCATATGTATCTCTTTTTGTTTTAAATTAATATAAGGAGCTACCTACCTACAATACTATTTTCCTAAAATAAAATATGTTAATATTTCGAAAAAGGAATGGATGTGTTCACTTTACTTCTTATTTTAGATGATTTGTGCTAGATCTATATTGGGTTGAGGCCCTTTCTCACTTAGTTTAATAAAAAACATTTACATGTTAAAGATATTCTAAATTTATAATTTAAAAATATTAGATTATGTATTAATTGATCAAAGTAAAATGATCAAATGAATATTTAGAAATACTAATTGAAACAATGACTATTAGAATCAAAACTAACAAATCTATAAAATATTGAAAATGACCAATAAACACAAATATTTTTTTAGAATATTAACTAAAAAAAGAAATAAAATAATCATGCCAATAAATAATAAATATATAGCATCCCATAAAAATAACTATAAATATTAATACTGATCAATCATTTACTAACACCTAAAACTCATAACATCACTTATCAAATATAGAAAAGATAAAATGGAATGACAACGAACATACACAAAAATGTCTTTATAACCAAATTTACTTGTGACTGGTGTGATCAGTTCTTTTTGTGACTGTTGCGACAAAAGAAGTTCATATTTTCTACGAAAAAATAAAATACGACAGCAACATTACTAGACAATAAATACTGTTGCGAGTAAGTTGACATAAAACCTGCCAACAATGGAGGCCCATCTGTCAGGGAGAAAGTTTAGACGACATCATATCTTTGAATTCAGAAAAATCCAACAGTCCATTGCAGTCTGAATCAAATCTACATACCATTTCCTGGCACCGCTGAGGGTGTTCATTCTCAGAGATTAATCCTAATGTGGACAGGACTTGTTGCAGCTCGGTAGAAGAGATATATCCATCATTATTCAGATCAAAAACCCTAAAAGCCTCCTCCAAATCTTTCGATTCATTTTCTATTTCTTCATCTTCAATGCTGAAGATCGATTGATATAAATGAACAAATTCTTCAAATTTAAGGCCATCATTATCATCAAGCTCTTTTGAAAGAGTGGTGTTGAGGATACAGCGAACATCTTCTTCTGACATTTGTATTCCGAGCTTTTTTATGAATCGACTGATTTCACCAACACTCACTCTTCCATCTGCATTTTCATCGATGAGTTCATATGCTTTCTGAATTTCATTCAGATCGGCCATTGCTTTTCAGAAATGGAGAATCTCGAAGGATGGTGAAAACTAAGAATCCAATGTGAGTAAATGAGGAATTGAATGTGCCACTGTTTCAAGGTCGGGAGAAGTGGGAGGCTTCAACGGAGTAGTGGAAGCTGCGTGTGGAAAAATGTGGAATAAATCGTTCCAAAAAAACGGTTTCCTGTTCGCGTTTAGATTTGAAACCAGCAAATCCAAATATGAAACGTCCTACTAACCTTTGACTTTTAATGGACATATACAACACTGTCGGTATAATCGTTCTTTTCCGCGTTGTTTTTTTGTCGGCTGTGGGACACAATGCGTTGTTTTAGTACTAGTGAACTATATTATATTGAGCACTGTTTAAAGGAGATTGTCATCTTAAAGTGATCAATTATTTATTAATATAAATATATCGATTTTTACAAATTTTGAGTTTTATATGTAATTTTATATAGTTTTGTGTTTTTGTTGATGTATTATTAGAAACTGCTTGTCATTCTATATTATCTCTTTCTTGGGGTGAATCTGCTATACAAAAAAATCAAGAATATTTTTATTTAGCCACTCTTTTATGACTATCCACCATAAGCTCTTGCATAATCAAAATGAAATAGAATTTCCAAAATAATGTACAATATAAGGTGCACAATACCAATTCTGACTAAAAAGATCCAAGCTACACCATACATAAAAGAGATTTATAAAAGGCTATATCACTAAACTAAAAATGACCTTGGATATATTAGCAGACTATGAAAAGATACAAAGAGGTATTAATTAGATCATCAATCTAGACAGTAACACTAAATCCAAGTAATACATCATATTCCAAAAAATAATTTTGATTGCTTTGATCAGTATAAAACTCAAATTCAAATGTGCTAATGATAGGATCAACTTCATCTTGTGGGGCCAAGTCTCTCATAATAGGTTAATACCTTACAATTTTGTTTGAATTCTTCATCATATCCAAGTAAACGTAGAAAGATGGGGAATCAAAAAGTGGCCATACAACTTTCTTGTCTCATCCAAAACATAACACAAGCACATTATAAACATGCTTCCATTATGGCATGGTACTAACCTAGCCTCATTGCCATGCCATAATGCACTCATATTATAACACAAAAAAAATATAATGCACTAACATTATGGCTTGGTAATGGGTGATCCTCGACTTGGTGACTACCAACTCATAATGCAAGAACAATATAATGTGCTCACATTTTGAAGAAGAAAAATTCATCTCCATTTGCATATTTGTCTACTTATATCTCATACTCACTCTCTTAATGAGAGAATATATATATAGAATATAACTTTAAGTATTAGGAACTAACAAAATATATTAAAATATTATAGTTCATGTATATATTTGCAAGATGTTGAAGACTGGTTTGTTGGAATCAAGGAAAATTGAGAAAGTGGGGGGGGGGGGTGAATCAGTCTTGTGTAATTTTTATCATTCTTAATCTAATTCTTTATCCACTTAATGCAACTAAATGAAAGAAAGATGCAAACACATAAAGCAAATAACACTAACACCATAACAACAGGATTTTTACATGGAAACCCGATTAAGGAAAAAACCACGGTGGGATTCAAACCCACAATATTAATATACTCTATTAGTAGTATAAAAATATTACATGAGTGGAATGCACAATCATTCAAGCACACTGCCCAAAGCTCACTTTTTAATTACAATAAGGGCTACAACCTCGGAAGGCTCACTACCTTGCAAAATGATTACATATAATAATTGGAATGTCTAAACTGACAAACAACATTTACATATGCCAAAAATAGTTCTGGTTAAGCACAAAACATTGTATCTTACTCAACTCTACTACACTACTCTGTTCTAATATTTTGCATTTTATCGAAGCACAAATATTTACCTTTTGTACGTAAAACTAAGCATAATCAATCATACAAATTTTGCACACAACCACTGATATCAAAAGTGATCAAATCAATCGGTCTAAAATATCTTCAACACCAATTTAGGTCTTCATCAAGTCGGCTTCAAGAATATGACACAAAAGATGAAACGTGTACACAAATCAACTCAAATCGATTAAAATAATCATGTGGACCAAAATAAATTGAACACACACTTCCCATATGTCGGCTCATCATCCTTGAACATGTAAAAAATCACCAAAATCAATCCGCATGAAGAATTTCCACATGTTATTGCTGATAAACATTGTTCTCACCAAAAACATGTCTACCAGATCTTCCAACTAACACAAAACTCAACACCAAAGGCCACAAACCTGGAATAAGGTAAATTACACATCCACAATGCTTCTCCAAGATACGCAATGCAAAATACTCAACCAAAATGATCTACCTACTGAAATACTGTACACTCTATCGGATACATTGTTCTTCTAATCGGACCTCACCGGACCTCAATCAACCTTCTGGTATGAATGAAAATATGAGTTGTAGATTGGATATTTGACTCTAATTGTCATCAATGACAATATCTAAACATACACAGAGTGACGCTTGCCAACAATCTCCCCCTTTCCCATTGATGGAAACACTTAGAGAAAAATGACTAGGTGTCAAACCAAACGAAAATATTGTACAATGCGACCAAAAATCTAATCTCTGAATTCCAAATAATTAAAAGATCAACTAAATATCCCTAAGATCAATATTTTTTACTCCTATACACCCCACCTTTGACATCAATGGAAAAGGTAGGGTTATAGAAACCAAAAATTGAAGCCAAAAATACAAACTAAATTCACAAAAACTTGAAGATATCTGGATAGGAATACTTTAATGCATTTAGGTAATTGTCCCAATCCTTCTGCGAATTCTCAAAAGAAATTATAAGACTGCTAAAAAGATAAGCTTTTGCTTTTGTAGTCTTGTGATCATTCGGTTCACTTGCAGTCAGAGCATTTTGTGCATCTTGCAAGGCCCTAAGCATTATTTCCAACATAGGAACAATGTGGCTCCTAAGCTCTCCAACTCTGCCAATTATCCTTTTTGAATCATGGCTAAAACTCAAGATCTTCTCAAGCAATGATATTACCTTACTTTCATGATTGCCCAAAGAAATTATTAAAGGATCAACCGATTGAGATATGCTTTCTAACTAGTCCTTAGTCTCCTAAGACTTCTTCTCAATATCTACAGTGAATTTGATCGAGGATAGACATGATTTATAAAAAAATTCACCTTCGAACAATGCATCCTACATGCTCTTCACATAGGATTCTAATGTGGCCCTATATTTCACAATTATTTTCTTCAATGCACGGAGCCTTTTAGCACTAAACTCATTTTGAGCCTTCTCCTCAGCAAATTTCTCAAAGGACTCAAAATGATTGTCCATTAAGTTGATCAGACTCTTCAACTACCTAGATGGTATATCTGATGTATTTTTAAATGAGGGCATCAACTTCTCCAAAATACTAGATGACAAGGTTAGCAACATTTTGTTTTCAGTGTGAGACCTCAAGAGATCTTCACTGGCCTTTTCTTGTGCGAATGGTGCTAACTGAAGCTTCTAGATTGGTGATAGAGAGTCAAGGTTAATCGGTCCTTGCACGAATTCTAGATCATCAACAACCTGTTTACCCTTCACTTCTTTTGCAGTGTCTCTTACTTCCAGAATTGTTTCCTACTTGACCTATACCTGTACCTTCTCTGCATTCTTCTCTATTTCAGCTTCCTTTACAATTACTTTAATGACCAAAGGATTATCGTCCTTATTCTTATCATTTGCTTTCCCTGCATCCTTTTCATTCTTATCTGCAACATCCTCAAATCTAACCTCTTTCAAAGCATTATCGTTTCCTTTTTTTGTTGTTTGCACATCCAGAATAGAGGTAGTATCACCCAGTGACTGCTTTACCAAAACACTTGCATCATCTAGATCACCAACTTGTACTTTCAGAATGGAAGTATCACCCTGTGTTTTGTCAACTAACTACACTTATGGAATGGGAGGTGTATCAACCTTGGTCTTCTCTTCTGGATTATCCTGAATTTTATTTAAGCACAACTTCATATTGGTTCTCAATCAGAACTTTTCTCAAAATTGTCTTTGTATCCTTTCCAACTTTTTCACCTTTTTTGATCATTATCTTATTTACTCGAGTCTTACTGTGGAACTCATATTTAGCTAGCTTAAGGATCCTAGCTAACTCTACCTTAGCTATTACCAGACAAAGTTCTACCAATACATATTCTCTCAATCTTTCTTCTTCTTTAGCTGTCTCTCTTCTCATATCAAAACCTCTATATAGTCTTTTATGAATTAAAGTCATGAATTCAATCAAAGAATAACTATATACATTCATATACTCTATAGATGCTTCCTCTAATATTCTCTTCCCATTTTCATCAAAAATTTAATACCACTCAGACAGTGGTTTCAAATTGCTATTCTTTACAACTTCAATAACAATCTAATCTAAAGTTATAGGAGATTTAACTTCAATTTTTCATTTCTTTAATGCCTCATCAAGCTTAGATTTAGATTTCTTACTGGTTATAGGTCTATCAGATGACTTCTCCTTTGAGACCTTAGCAGAATTTTCCTTCACCTCTTTAATAGCCTCATCCGATTTAGTCTCCTCATCATCAATAGTCACAAATCTGACTGACTTCCTTTTCTTTTCACCACCAGGTGTCTTGATTGATGGTTTAGGTTGGCTTGCTAGTTTTGCAAGACTGGAGGAGGGAGCAACACTTCTGATCTGTCTAGCCTTTGGCTTAGGTGCTTCTAGTTTGTCCTCCTCCATAGTTTTCTCCTTAGAGAGAATGTTCCTCTCTCTAACTTTCCAGACAGCTACCTTGGTTATCCCTATGCTCACTGCAAGAGCCTCTACTTCTTTCCATGCCTTTTTCTAAATATTGTTGATACAACTTCAATCTCTTCTCCTTGTATGTGCCAAATATTTCCTCATTTGGGTCCACTAGTTCATTCAACAAATGTTGTGCATATAATTCAAAAAAATTATCTTCTACCTCATAGCCCATTAGAAAAATCCATACTATTCGTGGTTCTACTACTTCCATTAAACACTAATTGGTGTCAACCATAAAGCTGATAATATCCTAGTATTTTTCCACCACAGACTTTGGGATTCTTTCCCTATCATGCATCTCCTACTAGAATTTCTTGAAGTAATCCCATAGATTTGCATTCTTGGCTTTTGAGTCACTGGAGCTATATAAGTATTCTCAGATCTGCACTCCTATAGGTCTATCAAATGAGCATTGTATGGGACCAACTCCTGGAATCTCATTCATAAAGTAGAAAAATATACACCAAAGTAGGGTGACATACTTGAAGGGATTGTTCTTTTTTTACTTAATCTTATTCAAAATTTTAATGAGCTTACTCCATAGCAACTCACAAAGATCATATTTCTTATTCTCTCTCAACATTTCATAGGCATCATATACTGTAGTATTGAAGATAGAGTTCATTTTGCTAGAATAGTAGATCTTATAGCCAATCACCATGGATGTAAACTAGATGTCATCCTCCAGGATTTCGTTGATAGTCATCGCTTGTTTATCAAATTTTGACTCAGATACGTAAAAATCTAATTCTTTTCCAAATTCAATGATGATAATTGTTTGAATGCACATAGACCTGTTGCGGCTTGAATCACACCCTTTATGGTCTTGTGGGGCTTATATAACCATATAAATTTGTCATGCACATGGCTCAATATATATTGGATCCATTACTGTTCATACATCATTGGAAACTTCACAAAATGTGCAAAACCCTTGCTTTTCAAATCCTAAAATTCAGGTTTCACCTTCGAGCTTCCATCAGACAACTGACTATTGTATAGATTTAGAATTTGAGATCTTCCTAGTTTTTCAATCGAACAATGAGTATAAACCCTAATATCTTCAATATGTAAAACTCCATAGGGTACCAAAGAAAATTCACTCTTAGTGTCATCCTCTATGGAAATGTAGGGATTATTCTTGAAACTTGGACAAGCATGCTCTGTGATGTTCACAACAAGAGGAGTAGTGGTACTAGATGCAACCATTTTAGCAAATTTCAAGTTTCGAGCTTGGAGAGTTCTTTCGATAAATACCTTTGTTATAGGATTAGGGTTTCTAGCCAAATCACCTAAGAACGATTTGAAAATCAGTTTAACACTTGATCTCACCTATTAGTCTACTTGTAGAGCTCTCCAATCTTATTCTCTTCAATTGCAAAGTGAGAAATGAAGTGGTAAAATTACTTTTTATCCCTCACATACCAAATTGTTCTTTGTAATAAATGCACTTTGCCCTAATACTTTTGGATACTTTGCATCATTAAGAATTCTTCTTCAGATCTTAATATGTGATTGAATTCTTCTGGAGATCCATCTAAAACATTTACAATCATCATATACAGTTCTGCAACCTATCAGATTTAGGCACAAATCTCAATAAGGAATAAATGCACTTTACCCTAATACTTTTGGATACTTTGAATCATTAAGAATTATTCTTCATATCTTCATATGTGATTGAATTCTTTTGGAGATCCATCTAAAACATCAGCAATCATCATATACAATTTTGCAACCTATCAGATTTAGGCACAAATTTCAATAAGGGGTTTGTAGGATTTGCATGATATCTCCCACAAGGTCAGATGCCTTAGGTCTAGTTACCAGATGTAGTTCCAGCACCGAAATCAGGTGTAGACCCACTTCCTTCCTTTGAATCACTCTTCTTGACCCATGTCTTCTTCATTTGATCTCTGATCTCATCAACTTTTTATTTTCCCTTCTCATCTACCTTCGCATTCTTGTTCTTGTCTTCTAGACCTCTCCTATTTACATTTTTGCTTTTGCAATACTTTTCAATGTGACCAGATTTGTTGCAAGCATAGCAAACAACATTTCCTTGCATAGGTCTAAAATTAATCTGATTTCTTCTTATTCTACATTGATTAGAAACATGTTCCAAACATGCCACATGCATAACATCTAACATTTATTCTATTTGGAAAGTTATTCATCACAAATCTACACCCATTTGACTTATGACAATATTTGTTACATTTGAAACATTGACTAGTAAAAGATGGACCATTATTGTTCATCCTATTTCCGCATTGACTAGCCATATGACCAAATTTATTGCAAAAAAAATAGTTACCATTGAATTTATGAGCATTAGGTTTCCTTATAGAATTCCTTCTTGAGTTTCTCTTCTAATGTGTTGATTTGGAGCTTTCACCTTTCTCATAACCAAGACCTTGTGTATCATTTGGATCCTTTTGTCTTTCAAGCATTTCATCAAGTTTGGTTGAATTGACTCTGAACTTCTCCCTATACTCGTTTGCAACACCAAGATCAAATTTGAGAAGTAGGAACTTCTTTCCAAGATCTTCCTCATTCTCTCTAGCATCTTGCAGGTCATTCTTCAAGTGTCCATTCTCATTCTCAAGTTTGCAACATTCTTCAGATTTGCCTTTCAGGGATTGAGCAAGATTTTCATCATTTTTCCTCTTTTCTTGAATCTATTTTGTCAATCTCATCACAATAGCTTCCATCTTATTCATCTAGACTATATTAGCTCTATCAATTCTTTCACATTCTTCTGACTTTTCATTTAATTCTTTTTCATCAATTCTTTGAATTTCTTTCTCCTTTAGCTTATCAACAAGTTCTTTTCTCTTTTGTCTTGACTTGTGCAACTGGTCTTTTAATGTTTCAATGTATTCCTCAACATCTTCAAGATTTTCTTTCACTTTCTAGTTCTCATCTTGTGCATGATCAAGATCCTTGAGAGAAACAACCAGCTGCTGTCTAAGATTACCTAAATCCATTGATTCACTTTCTCGGATCCATCTCAAGTTTTTAGGCTACTTCTGAGGAACTAGGCGTTGATACCAATTGTTGGAATCAAGGAACACTGAGAGGGGGGGTGAATTAGTGTTTTGCAATTTTTAACATTCTTAATTTGATTCTTTATCCACTTAATGCAACTAAATAAAAGAAAGATGCAAACACTTAAATAAAATAACACTAATACCATAAAACCATGACTTTTATGTGGAAACCCGAGTAAGGGAAAAACCATGGTGGGATCACAACCCACAACTCTTTGAAAACTCTTCAACAACTAACAATCTAACCTTCTTGTTAACCTCATCTTCTCATAGCTGCAAGCTCCATTTCAATGACTACAAGATTTGATACTATGAAAAAGAATAGAACACAAAGACACTTAGGCACAATAAAGGATTTCACCAAAATTCATCACTACAAAACCTAGGCCCAAAGATTCAATTTATAAGAAAATATCTCATAAATGTTAATACACTCTAGGGCATAGAATTAGTTATAGTATTTATTATGGATGGTGGTGAGATGGCTATATAGTCAACAAAATATTGCTACATGTGAAATATATGGAAGTCTAGAAACTTCCTTTAGTTTGTGCTGATCAGATTTGATGTCTCTATAAAAGATTATGACCCAAGCATGGCTCCATAGGTTTTTTATCAACAATACTTGATCTAGGAAACTTGTTAATTAGGTAGCAAGCAGTGGAAGTAAGTCCAGCACAAATTTTTTTGATGCCAAATCCACTCAACATACTCCTAGCCTCTTCATCAGTGTCCTATTAATTATTTCTATAACTCTATTTGTTGTTGAGGATATAAAGTTGTATTTTATCTATAAATATCACTCTTTACATAATCTATCAAAATAATTAGATAAGAATTCACTGTCATTATCAATGATCAAACATTTTATTTTGTTTCAACTATTGCTTTAAATTATTTAAATCATCTAGAAAATATATATTTACTCTTTAAAAAATATACACATGTCCTCCTGCTATAATCATCAATAAATGAAACATGAGTTGTGGATTTTCTAATGGAAAGAACATTTATAAGACCAAACACATCAAAATGAATAAGATCCAATGCACCAAAAGATTTATGAAAACTTGAGTAAAATTGAACATAGTTCTATTTTCTATAAATGCAATCGCCACAAAGATCAAAATTAATATTGCAAACATTCAAACCTTTTACAAGTTTTTTATTTTTCAAGCTCCTTGGATCCTTTTCTCCAATGTGGCCAAGTCATTGGTGCTATAAACATAGTCTTCTCTTCACCCTTAGGTACCCAAAAGGCATGACCATGTTCTAAAGGTGAAACCCTCACCTCATCCACTAAATTATCCCAAGATTTTCTTTTCATAGAGGTACTATTATACTCAATAATGTATGCATCCAACTTGTTAAATGTGCCAGATATGGTACCTATAGCAATTACCATAGCACCTCTCACCATTTTGCATCCTGCATCAAAAAATAATAACTACATACCCACATTTACTAGTTTGATCACAAATAACAAATTTCATACTAGTCTAGGGATATACAAAACACCATGAATCCTTTTTATCGAGGATTGGGAAACCTAATTCTAACTTTACCACAACCAACAATATCTAAATGAGAATCATCACCTAATTTAACCTTACATTCATCAAATTATTCATATTTAGAAAACCAATCCCTATTGAAATCATATGAAAAGATTCACTTGAAATAATTTACCATGCATCATGAGCTAAATGAGTGGCCCAAGCTTTAATGAATACATCACCATCATTGTTATAGAAAACAAAATTATAATCAAATTTCTTTTTTCTCTTGCTCTTTTCTTTGTAATACTTATAGAAGTGTCCTAATTTACCTCAATTACAACAAATTGTTAGACGTGTGAATGTTGTCATTGATGTCAATTACAACAAATTGTTGCTAAGCACAAAGTGTTGAAGAGGATCCATATGATAAGCCATACTGAAAAAAGATCTGAAGTTGTTGGTTGAACACTAGGGTTGTAACATTTCACATGTGACTTTCTCCTATTGCCAATTATTTCTTCTATACACCTAGGTCCTATTTGGTAAGTCAATTCATCTTTTGAAAGATTTCCCTTACATTCCAATTGGCTTGTTTGGAAAGTGGTTTGCATCACTCAAAGGATTTCCTTTTCTCTTCCCTATGATCTATTTCTAAAAGGTGATTTGTATTAAGAAGGGTGCAAGTTTCTTAAACCTTTTTGGTGTAACATTAAGTTGGGCTTTTCTTCTTGTTTTAACTAAAACATTGATGAGTGACAATCCTTTAGTTTGATTGTAAGTTGAATACTGTTAATTATGGAAGTGTTCATGTCAATAAGGAAGAGATTGGAAGATGAAATTGTGATGATTGATAAATTATGAGGAAGGAGGCAATTGAAATTGTTAATTGGTTGTTAAAGTGAAGTGTTTGAGGAAAAGCGGTTGGTTGTTTGGTTCATAAGAAAGCCAACATCAAGACATAATAATATAAAAGAAAAAATATATTGTGCATTTGGTGGTAGAGGCTTCTTTTTCAAGCCTCAACGTTTGTGTATATGAATGATTTTTATTGTGTTCTTTTTCATAATATCAGAGCTAGGTTCCAATCCTGAGACCTATAATGTATTCATTTGTTTCCTCCACCACCATACTATATCCATCCCACAAATATACTACCAATATTAATTAAAATAATATAATTTTATGTCTAATCTTTTTTTTTTCAGTTCTTCTAACATTAATTATTTAATTCCTCAATGCTTATTTAATTAATCTAAGTTTTGTAATATTACCGAGATTAATTTTGGTTATTTATTTAATTAATAAATTTCGAATTGTGGGGAGGGTGTGTTTGATACGCTGAAATTCCACGTCTGATAGACGACAATTATTCAAAGTAATTATGTTGTTGATGAAAGCAAGGACTACGTAAGCGAAAGTCTCATCGATGATGAAAGAGGAATATCATGGTCAATAAAAACGGTAGCAAGCATTGTTCAAGTCTTTTACAATTTTCTTTGGTGGTAGGCTGCCAACAACCTTTTCTCTTTTTCCTTGTCATGATCCTGAAGCACTTCAATTGTGGGCCATATTCACATATGTTAGTTTCTTTATCATAACATAATCTTCATCATATCTGCTTTAATAAATGTATAGGTTATCCCTGCATTTTCCTGTTAAAATGGCCGATCTAAACGAGATTCGAAAAGTATATGAAATGCTGGACCAAAATGGTGTTGGAGCCCTTACAGTAGATGAAATCGGTGGCTTCGTTAACAAGCTCGTAATAGCAATGTCAGGAGAAGATTTGAGATTTATAGTGAGAAGCAAAGGTCAAGATGATTGTAGTGATAGTCTTCAATTTGAAGAGTTTGTTGATTTATATCAGTTCGTCTTCAACCGCGAAGAAAATTAAGGAGAACAAGAAACAGACGATTTGATCAGAATGGCGACGGAGTGTTGGATTTCTCTGAATTCAAAACTATGATGTCTTCTCAACATTCTGCGTGAGTTGGTTCGTAAGTAAATTTGGAGAAGGAAGAGTTTAATGGGGACACTATATTTGGAGAAGGAAGAGTTTAATGGGGACACTATATTTGTTACTTGAATATTGTTTAAAATATTGTACGGACCAGCCATTGGATATAAATGTCCTACTAACGCTATGGAATGCAGTCGAAGCTCTCTGGAATATCTGTACGGTCAACCTTATTAGATATTTCCGCCACTTTTCTATGTAGAAGGAATTGGAACTTCAATTTAGTTTTCTAAACATATTTGAATAGTTTGTATATAGGATTATGTTGTATGCCCAGGTAGAATTCAACTATTTTAAATTTAAATTTTCTTTTTTCTTTAAAATCAGTTATAAGAATTTGAAGTTGAGTGTCTAAGCATACGTAATTAATGATTTCCTTTAAGTCTTTAGGATAGTTAATTATTAGCATCACTTATGTCTTTCTTCCTCTCTTTATGAATAGAAGTAGTCTTCATTAATAAAAATAAAGTACACTATTCAAAAAAAAAGTTTGATGAATAGAAGTAGTCTTCATTAATAAAAATAAAGTACACTATTCAAAAAAAAGGGTAGGGGGATATAAGATCACTCCACAAGAATCAAATGAGTAGTGCCCAAATAATCAAAAAACACAGTAGCATGAACTAAGCTCAAACAGAAGAAAACACAAAACAATTGCTTAAGCGGCTAAAGTAGTGGTTGAAGGAGGTGGAGATCTCTGTCATCCTTAGGAACCCATACAACAATGGGGTGAAGGTTATTGTTCGAAAGGGACCACCCTTCATTAGTAGCAACCTCCTCTTTTTCCTTGTCTTGGTCCACCTAAGAGGGTGGGATTGCCAAAGCCAAATGCAAAAAGACTTTGGAAGAATCGGGCCATCCGCTATCACCACTAGAAGTTGGCCAACCGCAACCACTATTAAAAGCTGAGCACCCAATAGCACAACCATTAGTTGGGTTCATACCCCCTAAGCCCCACCTAAAGGCGAAACACCCCCATGACAGAGAGAGTGAGTGCCACTTGTTGAAAGCATTTCCACCAATAGATTGGCAGTTGTAGACATTTATTTCTATCCACTTGATTAAATGAATTTTATATTTGTTTAATTTTAATTTATCCAGCTATTAATTAAATTCACATTTAATTAACCCTTTCCCTTTTTCCAACTATTAATTAAATTAATATTTAATTAATTCATCCCAACCCCCTTCTTCCATTAGTTAAATAAATTAATTTATTTAAATCACCTAGTCATATTAATTAAATAAATCATATTTATTTGATTAAATTCATTTTCCACATTTAATTAAATTCACATTTAATTAAATCCCTCTCACATTAATCTCTAAAATCCCACCTCTCACATTTAAATAAATTAATATATATTTAAATCCCCAAAATCCTACCTCTCACATTTAGATAAATTAATAAATCCCCAAAATCTCATCTATCACATTTAAATAAATTAATATTTATTTAAATCTCCAAAATCCCTCCCTCACATTTAAATAAATTAATATTTATTTCAAATACTAAATCTCTCATCCACTTGCACTTTGTAGAAAACACAAGTTACAAATTAACCTTTCTCCTAATCATGTCTAAACCTCTATTATTAATGTAATCACCCTTTAATGGTTTGCACATTCCTAGACCAAAGGTTAACCCAAAACCCATCAACTGAAGCCTTTAATGGTTTTCTCTAAAGTCTTCAAACCTTTAATGGTTTCATTGTAGAGAATTCTCAAGCCTTTACTAGTTTCCCTCAAAGTCTTCAAGCTTTTAATGGTTTCCTTCTAGAGTCTTCTTAAGCCTTTAATGACTTCCTTCAAGTCTTCAAGCATTTAATGCTTTATCCCCCATTTTCTCATTTAAATAAATTAATATTTATTTAAATTAAATCTACAATTCACATTCACATTTAAATAAATCAATATTTATTTAAATATCTATCCAAATGAAAGTTGCACCAATAAATTGAAATAAATTAATTTTATTTCAATTAAATTTTAAAAATCCTTTGCTCTTGTATTCTCCTACAAAATACACTTGCATACCTAAACCCCTTCTAGATTCTTCTAATCACTTCCATTGTAGCCTAATCACCCCTTAATCATTTTCACATTCCTTAAGAAGGAGTCACTTCTGAAAAATATACAAAGTCTTTATAAAGCATTAAAAGCTTTATTTCTTCAACAAGATAATCTCCAAAGTCTTCCAAACTTGTAAGGCTCTTACATAACCATTAATGGTTAATTCACCTTCTACCCTAGGTTAGAGACTTTCCTCTAACTTAACCATCATTTTAACTCATGGGTCTCTTCAATAATTCAATGCTTTGACCATGGTTATCCCTTTAACTCTTGCACAAGAGTTTATCCTTTGAATAAAAGCTTTATCCACTAACTCAACCCTAATCAAACCCTCCTAGGGTGACCACCATGTCTTCTCAAGCATTCAATACCCCTTCTCTCTCTCCTCTCAAGACTTCTCATGTTGACACTTGTCAGCATGCGATTGGGTTGAAAGTATCACATGGATTGAAGATCATACAATTCTAGCCCTTGTTTAGATAACCTAATATTAACCATCCAATTGCTCATTTCTTTTATAAATGGGCCTCATTTCTCTCATTATCCATCATCCAAGTTTTTATGCATCCAAATTATAGTCCATTTCATCAAGATTTTGCCTCTCTTTGTTGCAATTTATAATCTTTAACATTTAGAAGCATTTCATATCATTAGCATAGCATATTTGTGTTAGCATATCATGTTAGTATAGCATGTTCGTTTCTTTATCTTAACATAATCTTCCTCATAGCTAGTTTTGTTATAATCGTATAGATCTAGAATGTATTGCATATAGATCATTTTTATCCATTGTCACTTGTTCTTGGAGTTGTCATTCCAAAGGTCAGTTGCTCAATGATCTGAAAGAAACCATTGACTTGAGGAATCCTATGAGATAGTGAACAATGAGACACCTTTTGAAAGATTTTCTTGTTTAACTAGTTTACCAAGTTAGTCTTTTGATATAATGTTTCATTGGTATGCTTGTTATGTTTGCTCTTAATTAATCACTATAATCTGTTTAGGTATACATTTTTGGCACCCATCATGGGGCAAGTCCCCAAATTTTTAACTTTTTGGCATGCAGGTTGGAGGCACTTTTAAAAAAGAATATCAAAAGAGTGCATAGGTAAAAAAGTATAGTGCATCCAACGTATATTCCAATGCATCAACACTTGTTTCTAGTGCATAGAGGATCTTTCCAACTGAATTTTCTTACTTTCTCTTAGTGCTTAGAATCATCAGTATAGCACATAGCTGCCCCAGAGTAGCACATTTTGCCACTTTTGACACTGAGATGAACAATTTTAAAATAATCTTCAACTTCTGACAACTATAACTTTTAAACTATTAAGAATTTGAAGATGATGTAAATTAGTGATTTATAGCATTTTGTCTGCAGACTCTATATATTTTTTTCAAATTTCTTTGAAGGATTGTTTTTTAATTTTTCCTTCTCTCTTGAAAAGTAGTTTTTTAAAACAAACTACATTTTTTAAAAGTGACGTGTCTCTCGAAATGCATAACTTTTTATCTATAAATGATAAAAACTCAATTCTTTCAAATTTTGGTTTGTCGCATCAATATCCTGGGCTTGCCATTGGTTTGATAGTGATATGTTGAATATTTTTCATTTTATTAAGTTTTGAAGTCTGACTAGTTATATTTTAGACATAAGTGTATGTTTGAACACATAACTTGTTCTATATATATCAAAATTCAATTTTATTTTTTTTGTTAGAAAGAAGACATCAATACGTAGGACATAGATATTTTTGAGAATTTTTTTAATTAGTTTACTATTTTTCCCAGTGCATTGAATAGAGAATTTCATGTTCGGTGAAAAACCTGTGTTTGGTAAAATAAAAAGACAAGTTCATATTAAACTCAATATGTAATAAAATTATAGTCATTGGAAAGCTTGCTTCGAGGACTACCATACTACATTTTGGGTTGTCAAGATCATTCCATTTGAGTAATCTGCAAAAAAATGTAGAAAGCTTCAAAGAAGTGTTAAAAAAGGGGTTCGAACAAAGGGGGTTTCGAGTGAACCCTCCCTTTTTAGGGGGGTTTGAATGAAGGGGGATTCGAGCAAACTCCCCCAATATAATTAAAAAATAATATAAACAAGCATTGAAGGTGCTTCGCTCGAACCCCCTCTGATTTTGTTTTCCTACCACCTCATTTCTCCTTTGTGGGTGAAAGTGGGAACCATTATTGTGAACTTACCCTGGTATGCTTGTTATGTTTTCTCTTAATTGATCACCATCATCTTTTTAGGTATACATTTTTGGCACCCATCATGGGTCAAGTCCCCAAATTTTTAATTGTTTTGCATTTAGGTTGGAGGCACTTTTAAAAAAGAATATCAAAACAGTGCATAGGTGAAAAAGTATAGTGCAACCAACATATATTCCAATGCATCGACACTTGTTTCCAGTGCATAGAGGATCTTTCTAGCCTAATATGTCTTACTTTCTCTTAGTGCATAGAATCATCAGTATAGCACATAGCTACCCCAAACTAGCACATTTAATCCCTCTTATGGCACATGTGGTCTATTTTCCAACGCACCAATTACAAACAAAACAATTTTTTGTAACATCAAGAAAAATATTACGCTTGTAAGCCCACCATCTTAGCTAACTTCTTGAAAGGTTTTGCAGGTGCTAAGATTGTGTGTGGGTTCTAAACGAGGTAGAATAGATTTTTTTACTTTACTTTTTCAAGTTGGTAAAAATAATTCACTTTTCCTTTCTCTCAAAGCTAAAAAAGAACTCCAAATTTTGTTTTGGTACAAGTAACAAGAATCGCATTCTCTTTTTGGGCTTTAAAAAGGACCTCACTTTACTTTCTTGCAAAATTAAAAAGAACAACAAATCAGTAATTTACTTTTTTTTGCAAGTTAGATCACACTTACTTTGGTATATTCTAAAATGAACAAAACAAATTAATATTTTTCAAAGGAATAAAACAAGACAAGCCACACTTCCTTTACAAAGTAAAAAATATCAATCCATATCAAGTTGTGAATTTTATTTTCTTGAAAAGATTTCAAAATTTTCTCAAACGTTCATCATCGCAATTTATCAGTTATGATTTTTTTTGTTGACGAGGTTTTCTTTCCACAAAATTTCAAAAATTACGATCTTTTCATCATTGCTATCTTGGGTAAAATGAACACCATGATAATTGGAACAAAATTTCCAAGTAGCAATTAGATCATTTAGCAATATTTGGGATAAAAATAACAAGTGTTCATTGTGACTCGAAAGTGATAAGAATATGCTCTCCCCTTAATTGCATGATCAAAAATCCAAACTCACTCTTTTTGGATTTCTTTCACTTCTTGCAAATAGGATACAACCTTTAGCAAACCTACCCTCCCAAGAAGCCCATAATGATGAAGAGGGTTTGGTGTTGTACACAACTTGATTGATTTTCTCCCTTCAAAGGGTCCTCATTAGACACCATCTAATGGTGTTGTACACACCCAAAATTGTCCAGTCTAATTAAATAAATATTTTATTTATTTAATTATCTAAGCTTAATTCTTCTATTATTTAAATAAATCTTTATTTATTTAATTAATTCATTTATCCTCTTCTAGCCTTATTTCTCATTTAAATAAATACATTTATTTATTTAAATTATCCTTTTCCTAAATTAAATAAATATCTTATTTATTTAATTGATCCCACTTCTTCTATTAATTAAATAAATCTTTATTTATTTAATTAATTCATTAACCTTTTCTACCCATGACACATGTCATTCATCTCTTAATTCATACACTACCTACCCCTTTCATTATTTTATTATTTCTTTTACCTACCCTCTAATCATAGCCGACCTCCTTTTACACCTCTAAATCTTATCCCTCCATTTCATATTGTGTCTTCTATTTAAGGAGATGCTTTCTTCATTATCAAACCCTGGCTAATCAATCATTCTAATCATTCATCTTAATGACTTGACTACACTACGATCCTACTTGCAACCACATTCCATTCTTTGTTGAGCTCTTGTGCACATATAAAATCTGAGAGCAAATATATCAAGCAAGATCAATGGAGATAGGAAGAATGGAGATCCAAACCCTATTAGACATGTGATGGTATAATCTTTGTGATTTCATTTGATTTGCATTGTCTTAGGTAATCTTCATATGTTATGGTGGATCTTTGTTGTTGTTAGGCTAGGGTTTTGTGGTTGAATTCATTTAGCCTTTCAATATCGTTATTATTGTTATCCTTTTTCACCATAAACATTTTGGCATGCCCGATGGGACATGGATTTTTGTTAGATCTATGTTTTTTGCAGATTTTTCTAACCCTATATTGTTGTTTTGTAAAACAATTTGGAGAATAACCTTGTGCAGCTAGGGTTTTGGACACAAAATCAAGATCTTGGAGAGATTTGATCATATCTCACAAACGGATAATAAATTTTGCACCAAATTTTGTTTTCAATTTGAGAAAAGTATCAGGAGCTCTCAATACGAAATTCAAATTTTTTGGAGCACATTTTCATTTTCTATGAATTTTTTATGATTTTTCATAAAAATTTAATTTTGAGAGCAAATGAGAGAATTTTTTGGATTTTATTACATTTTTGGAAATCTCTCATAATTATACTTTGTGGATTTAATTTTGATGCAAAATATTTCCCTAAAAATTAGATCTTTAAAAATTAGGGTTTTTCCTTATTTTGATCAGATCTCACAAACGACTTTGAATTTTGGTATAAATTTTTTTGTACAAGTCAGGAAAACTATCAGAAGGATTTAGTTAAAATTTTAGATTTTTTGGATCGCTTTTTCAATTTATATGAATTTTTTATGATTTTTCATAAAAAATTAATTTTGAGAGCAAATTAGCGAATTTTTTAGATTTTCTTATATTTTTGGAAATTGCTCAGTATTGTACACAGGATATGTTCTTTGTGATTTTAAATTTGATGCAAAATCATTCCTCAAAAATCAGATCTTTGAAAATTAGGGTTTTGCATTATTTTACTCATATCTCACAAACTGCTTGGATTTGTTGCAGAAATTTCTTTATGAAAGTTTGGAAGACCATTAGAAATCTCTAGTAAAAAATTCATATTTTTTGGATTGATTTTGCATTTTATATGATTTTTTTATGATTTTTCATAAAAAATTAATTTTTGAGAGCAAATTAGCAAATTTTTTGGATTTTCTTACATTTCTAGAAATCTCTTGAAATTTTATAGGTGGCATTTTTAATGATGAATCGGATCTTTGAATTGGTCAACAAAATGCATTGTTGAAGGCCCCTATTTCACAAAGTCTTTTGGATCTAAAATTTACCTAACTTGTGTGCTTGCAGGAAGGGGTGATCATTTGAAACAATCCAAACTACTAATAAATCTTTGTTGCAGGTCCTTGGCAAGGGTTTTTGGATTTTTATTGTGTGCCTTGTTTTCATAGACTAGCAAAGACTTCAATTGGTGCATTAAAATTGAATCATTATCTTTTGTGTCTTGAGCAATAGGCTCTTTTTGTTTAATCTTTAGAGGGCCTGTCTTCCCGTGTGGTCATTAGGACTACTAGTGAGAAGAGAATGACCCAAGTGGTAGTGAGGAAAACCCACCTCTTCCGAACCACTATAAACAACTATATTCATGGTGAAAACTATGGATAACGTGTACTGATTAGTTCATACCGACACTATGTCTCCCCATAAACCCGTTTGATCAAATTTATTTGATCAATTGTAGGGCGTAACGCCTACCAGCTGGGAGCCTTCTATATTTAAAGAGCTGAGAGTGCCGCATGTATGGCCACACGAGCGGATGCCCTTACTAGCACCTTTTTGTTTTAGAAGCCAAAATATTTCTAGTTGTTGAGGCAGGAGGTCGGACCTCTGGTAGCTGCCCAAACACATACGGTTCTTAGTAGAGATACAAAGTTTGCCACGAGGAGTTTTCATGGGGACTGATGCTTGGCTGACCCAAGAAGTGAGTGCCAAGGGTGGAGCCAGTGAGGTCAAGCATCTAAGTATCCGCTCTGAATAGCGTAGCCTCGGGGGTAAAACCCCATGTGGGATCAACAACTATTGTCTTGGCTAGCCATAAGAATTGTGCTTGACTTATTTTAAACATTCAGAACATTCAAGACCAAACAACAAAACATTGTGTCTTTTGTGTCTTCAAGTGTATGCAAAACAATTTTACATCAACCAACACACTTTTTTTTTTTTTTTTGAGTCATTTTAGAGTCTAGACACTTACAAACATTGGGTCTTCATCAACACTATGTCCTCTTGTCATGAAAAAAAAGTCAAACAGTCAAATTTGGTCACAACAAAATGACTTCACAGATTGGAAAAAATTGCACAAATTTTGCAGAAACGTGTCTGTGTTTGACATAATAGCGTCTATGTTGTATAACCGCGTCTGTGAAGGGCAGAAACGCGTCTATGTTTCCAGAATCAATAGTGCATTTTACAAAAATCTCAAAAACGCGTCTGTGTTAAATAGAACCACGTTTGTGTCAGAAAACCACGTCTGTGAAGTATAGAGGCGCGTCTATGTTCAGAATTGAAAAACTGTTACAGTCCAGCAAACAAACATAGTCAGTTTCAAAATTATTGAGCTTCCTAGGTCATTTCTCCAGGTTTCATTTAGCATTCAACCCATCCTTGGGTCTCACACAAAGTCCATCATTGCTTCACATCTTGCATTAAATTTACATTTGTCTAAACTTGAGTCAAAAGGTCACTTGCTTGTCCTCACTATACTTTGTCAACACACTACATACAACAACATTTTGATAAGTGGTCCGTCATCAAGGTCTATCACCTTTGGGTCTCATTTGGTCTTACTTAGAGTCAAGGTCAACTTACCTCATCAAGAGAAACTATCCTCTCCTTGGAAGTCACACCTACTCTACTACATACATACTTGGTCTTACACTTTGGACACTGCAAGTACACCTCAGATTCATTTACATTCCATCCAACTCTTGGTCTTCCATACTTTTTCCATTTTTCATCTAGTCTCACACATCTCGGTCAATACCTAGTTCATGGTTGAAACCCGTCTTCAAAAATCTAGGAGAGAAACTAAAGAGGCTCAAGAGTCCGCAAACATGAGTTCTTATGAGTATGACAATGATATCTTTTTCAATTCTGATCATACTACATTACCTGACATGGATGCCTATAGAAACATTCCAAATGTTGAGAACATGGACACTACAAACAACAATGATACACACAATGACAATATGGACAACTTTTCCATACATTCAATAGATGTGGAAGAATCCATTATGGATCCCCGCTTCAATCGACTGATTAAGGAAATAATGAGGAGGGATAGACAATACTTCTTACAAATGATGGCACAAAGTGGAGCCAAGATCCCTCATGATTTTGACATGTCTCAAATAATGGAACATAGACCTTTGCAAAAAACTCACTCCAACATGTATCAAAGAAGGCCTAATAGTGGAGGAAATAGAGGACCACATATGGTACCTGAATCACCATCATCTTTGTTTCAAAAACCAGAGGTCCCACATACACATGGTCAAGCCTATGATACTCACCTTCGCAGACCATTATGGAAGTCTTATGCAGAGAAATATGCTCAATCACATACCAATGCTAAGGATCAACCACCAAAGCAATTGGATATTCAAAGGCATGCTCAAAATTGGGACATAAGGAAACCCCATGTCAAATTTGGGGGCAACACATTAGAACATGACATGCCTGTAGAGTATGGTATACATGGGCAAAATGGATATGGCATTCCTCAACATGAATCTATACCAAGTGGTCCATATACGCAACATCATTATAGACCTCCTCCATATGAACATGTGTATGATCAATATCATCCATATATGCAACATTCTCCTCCTCCAATTGGTGCCTCAAGCATGGGGTATGGTCCAAGAAGTCGATCCCCACCTAAGAGCAATTTGGAACAACAAATCAGGGACTTACAAAAGAAAATGGAGGACATAAATACACCGAAGCCAACATACACAATGAGAGACATATGTCCTTATCCATTTGACATTAGCATTCCAATGCCTCCTTTTCCTACACACTTTGTGATGCCTAAATTTGATAAGTATAGAGGAAAAGGGGATCCTAAGGCACACATAAGACAATTTTTCACAGCTTGCATTTAGGTAGCAGCAGAAGAGACATATTTGATGAGATTATTCCCACAAAGCTTAGGTGATCAAGCTATGGAATGGTTCTCCCAACTTCCACCTGGTATTAAGTCATGGGGTGACTTAGCAGAGGCATTTATTCAACATTTCTCCTACAACATAGAGACAGACATATCAGTCACTACTTTGTGCAACACCAAGAAAAAAGAGGGAGAGTATTTTGCATCATTTTCACAAAGATGGAGGAATCTAGCTAGCAGACGTTCTTGTGAAATTCCACAAAAACAAATGGTAGAGATGTTCACCTAGAATGTTAACAAAGACATTGGTTATGATTTAAGAAAAGCTTGTTTGTCCACCTTTAAGGATGTCATTGAAAAAGGCTTAGCAACAGAAAAGGTCCTAATTGAACAAGGAGTCATTAAGATATTCCAGGAAAGCAAAGATGACTTTAAAGGAAAAGACAAGCCAAGATTTTGGAACAAAAACAAGAACACAGTCAATGATGGTGTTGTTGATGCCAATACAGTGCGACCCAAAATCATTTTTTTAGGATCAAGTTCTACAAACAATCAAGTGAATACTCAAACAACTTCCAGATCATGGAGGAAGTACACTCCATTGGGAGAACCACTTGAGTCTGTTTTCAAAAAGCTAGTGGCAAACAAGGTAATCATAGTTCTAGATTTTCCTCCATATGAACCAAAGGTTAAACCAAATTGGTGGAATGATGATGAGTATTGTGAATTTCATAAGAGCAAGGGTCATAAGATAGGAAATTGCCATCGATTGAAGAACATCATACAAGATCTCATTGATAGATGTGACATTGAGATTGAGGGACACTCATCTAGTCCAGAACATGAGATGTTTAAGGAACCATTCCCAAAGCATGACAAGGGAAAAGTTGCAGCCACAGATGACCAAACCAACTATACTAGAGCATCTTATAACTATGATTCAGCCATCAATCACATCTCGATGGACAATTACATCTCTACCATTATCATCAAGGACAAAAACCCTGAGAATTCTACCCAGAGACCCAAGATTGTCTTAAAAGGGGTTGGATCTTCTTCCGAACCTACCTCTGAATGTCATGTTACAACCCATCAAGGTAAAATCACTTTGCAAGGTGCTCCAACTAAAAACACCATTTCCTCATCAACCAAGCTTGAGTATGACCTTGTAGAATAGTTGGGGAAGACACCCGCACTCATCTCCATTCTTGAGCTCCTACGCATATCCCCTGCACATAAATCCATTCTTGACAAAATATTGAGAGACACCTCTATCCCTACTGATCTGAACATGGACCAGTTTCAAGCCATGGTGGGATACCTTTCTGTTCCACACTCCCTTACATTCACAGAAGCTAATGACACCTCCGTAAATCACACACATAATGCACCTTTACACATTGAAGCCTTCATACACAAACATCGAATAAAACAAGTCCTGATAGACGGAGGAGCAGGTTTGAACATTTGTACTGTAAAGCGGAAAAATTGAACCCTAGTCGTTCTCCCCTCCCCAACTCCAAGGAGAGAGAAGGGAGAGTCACTAGGGTTGATGGTTTTCACTTAGGGGAGACTTTACATTCAAAAGAGGGGTTGAAACCCACAAGATCCAATCCCACGCAATGCAAGATTGGATTCTAAATGAGTTTCAAGGGTTAAGACATCAAGGATACCCTCTTTTGTAAAGAATGTAGATAGAAAGATTGAACTAGGAATGCATGTAGAAGCAAGAAAGATTCACTTATAAATAGAGATAGGGATATGGGATGAAGCTGCGGACCTGGAATTAGCAGTAAAATGTTGAGATGGTGTTGTTCTGCAAATTTGAGCGAAAGTTGACGGGACGATGGCGCCCGGCCTGCACACGGTCCTCTAAAAAATCCGCGAAACAAAGGGGGATTTGTTCGTCTCTGCACAAGGATTCCAGATCTTCAATTACAGCTGCGTACCTCAACTTACACACAAAAAAGAGAGGACAATTGGGGGGTTAGGGATGAGGGGTTTTCCTTTAGGTCAAACCCCGGTTTTGGAATTAACCAAGAAATGAGAATGTTGCAAATGTAAATGTTTGTAATGTAAACAAGTACTGATACCTTGTTGTAAGAATGTTTGTATCCTTACATGCGAAGGTATAATGTATGTAGTATGTTGTATGTTGTATGTGATCTCCTCTTCAATGGTTGAATCCTTGTCTTGAATGCAACACCTAGCCTTGAATGGAGACTTAGAATGCTCAATTGCTTGAAGGAATGCTTGAATGCTTGAATGTTTGAATGTTTGAATATTGCTTCCGCGTCTTGCTCTTACATATTTCCTCTTTCTTTTCTTACCTCTTGCCCTCTCAAATGGGAGGGGGAATGTAGTTTATATACTTGTCAATTAGGGTTGATAGATTGATTTTTCTGACCTTAGGCCGACCAGGAAACATTATTTCCCGAATTGCAAACTTAAAGACCCGATGCCCAAAAGAGACCAGGCCCAAAATAGGGCCAGGGACCAGGGCGCTGGGCGCCATGGTCCTAGGGGACCAGGGCACTGGGCACCCTAGTCCTAAAGGACCAGGGTACTGGGCGCCATGGTCCCACCTCCCGGGACAACAGGGTGCAAGGAGGGATCAGGCCAGGGTGCAGAAAAATGCAATTTTTGGTGTCGTAAACGGGGTTCGGGGTCTCCATTCAGGTTCAACGTTGCGCCGCCATCATGAAGACCCAAATGTAGTCAAAATTGCAAGTGTCGCAATTTTAGGATGCTACATTTAGCCCCCACTTTAGCGGGAGTATAAGCATACGCTCATACTTCTTGTAAAGTACAAGGAAACAACATTGAAAAACTTTCACCACGTCAAGGAGGCAAGATACACCAAGCCCCCAGTGGACTAAGGATCTTATGACTTCGATTGATAAAGTAAAAGGGAAGATCATGAGGGAGAACCATGACTGTCAGTAGTAAGGTTCCCTCACTATGAGTCATGCAAGAAAGATATCAAAAATTTTCAAGGCAGAGCTAAATTTGTCAAGAAATTTTCAAGTATCTTGAAAAGATATGAACGGGATGTATGCCCCCCTACGTTAAAGCAATCGCACACGCCTCACCGGGGGTGATTGCTTTAAGGTAGTGATACATATAAGAAATGAGAAAGGAGCAAATTATCACAAGGATTTAGCCCCCAAGTGTGAGATAAGCGCAAGGATAATAGACACAGAACACAAAGCACGAGGTGACTTCGCTTTCCTCGGGGTCAGTATGCTGTATGATAATTCATGTATATCATATGTATGTATGCATAATTTTTCTTCATTCCCCAATCAAGGAAGGTCACCTAGAAGAAGGGAACACATGTTTCTTTTGAGTCAACATGAGAGAGACCAAAAGAGATCTCAATGTTTTGCATCATCCTCAAGTAGACAACACTAAGGACAACAAATAGAAGAATGAGAATAACACATAGAAGAAGTAACAAAAGAGATCAAGAGAGGAGGAGAGAGTCTGCTATGCTAATGAACTAGTCTAACACGTCATCTACCCCCCGATCTTGCTGATCAATATTTCGGGAAGGTAGGAAACACGCTAGAGGAGGAACATCCAACACCGCAGATGGAGCTATCATAAGATCCAAATAAGGGCTATGTTCATACCCCAAGCCACGTTGTTCTTGTCTAGGAGCTAGGATAAGTTCTTTAGAAAATTCGTTAGATAAATGGTTATCAACATCAACATATTCATACTCACTATCAGAATGAACAGGAGCAACATTTTCATCATGAATAACATTTTCATCTATATCATCATCAAGATTTATAAAAATAGGATCTTTAACTCGCACAGGATCAAGACCATCATGCATCTTATGTTTAGGAGATTTCGGCTCAATCGTTGGCAGAGGAGAAAATGGAATAATATTGGCTGAAGGTGTTTTTGGGGATTGCAAAGCTTGAGAAGCAGCTGCCTGAGCTCTAAGATGACGCTTTCGTCGGCGTTTACATGCAGAATGATTTCGTCTAGTCTTAGTAGGAAGTTGCGAAGATTGAGGAGGAGTAATGTTCTCATCCTTATCACTTGGGTGTTTAGGTTGTGGTCTCTTAGGTTGAACAATAGGAGAAGAGGAAGGTCTCTACTCTCCATAAGAGGAAGGAGGAGGAACTGCTCCATATAAGGGAGGAATACTTGGTTTAGGAAGGAGACCAAGTCCATCATGACGAGGAGGTATAGGTATACTTTTAGAAAGTTTATTAGATATAGGCATAGTCACATTCATAGGGATGGGTTGGGAATCTTCTTGAGGAAAGACATTAGTTTTATCTTTCAAAGGAAGAACTTCCTTCTCAAGAACGATAGGAATGTCAAGTTTGGGTGTTCTAGGTTCACTTAGAGATAGGATCATATCTTTTTTCCACTTTTGATAAGATTTGAAGAGATGATCACTTCGCGGAGGAAGAGATTGGAATTGTTTAGGCCAAAAGTAATCCATAGGAACGCTAGAAGTTCTTTCAGCTGGTTTAAAGAGACTATGATTGATAGTAACAACTTCACCATTATGGGGAAATTTCAAACACTTATGAATAGGAGAAGCAATAGCTTTCATGGAAGATAGCCAAGAATAGCCTAGCTTCACACGAAATTGTTTAGATGATGGAATAATAGAAAAGTCCACATCAAGGGATTTGTTATGGACCTCAATAGGTAATGTAATAGAACCAATTGTAGGAGAAGAAAATGCATCAAATAGTTTCACAACCACATTTGTTTCATCATAGATCACTTGATTCAATTGCAAAGTAAAAAGAAATTCTTCAGTAATGATATTAACCATACAAGAAGGATCAATAAGCACTCCATGGCAAGGTGTATTCTTGACTTTTGCAACTATATATAAAGGACCATCAGGTGCCCTGATAGTTACACTAGAATCAAAGGTGATGGAAGGTTCTTTAGGGATTTTCTGCTGCTCTACAAAGTTAATCACATTCGGAGTCATAGACACAAGATCATCAGGTGAGATAGAGGAATCATTAGTATCAATCGCATTAGAGGTATGAGAAGGAAATGGATCAGTAAAAATCTTAAGATTTTGGTTAGGAGGAGCTACAAATGTGTTGCCTTTATCATTCACACCAGAAACAGAGATAGTATTATTATTAATCAAATCTTGAATTTTACCCTTTAAAGAAAAACATTTTTCAGTACCATGCCCAAGTTGACGATGAAATTGACAAAAAGATTTGTTATCAAAATAGGGTGAATTAATCTTTGCAGGATCTATTTGCCTTATAGGAGGAAGAGTAAGCACATTTTGTTCCAATAACTTATTCATAATACTATGCAATGATTCATTCAAAGGAGTAAACTTTCTTTCTTTCTTGAAAAAATTAGAAATAGGAGGCACACCTGATGCTGCATTCACATTGTTGTTGATGATGTTTTCATTGAATTTAATGTACTCTTTGTTCAGTTTAAACTTCCCAAATGGTTGTTGACTACTATCACCCTTATCACTCGGAGCCATAGGATTTGCTTGTTCCATTTGACTCACAGTCAGTTGATAATTGTGAAGAGTTGCGCACAACTATTGGAAAGAAGTAAACTCAGAAAACAGAAGTTTTTCTCTAATGTCTTTTTGTAAATTAGAAATAAAGATTCTTTGGATATCATTGTCAGGCACTGGAAAAGAAATTTGAGCATACAAATGCTTATATCTACCAATGAAATCAGTCACTTTTTCTTTAACACCTTGTTTACAATGCATTAAATCAATCAAAGTAACTTTAGGACTTATATTGTTTTGAAATTGTTGAATAAAAGCATTTGCAAGTTGTTCGAAAGAAGTAATAGAATAGGAAGGCAATGAGCAATACCATTGTAGGGCTTTATCTCTTAATGTTCTAGTAAATAGTTTTGCAAGCAACCTTTGGTCATAAGCAAAATTGGTACATATTGTTTGAAAGGTCTTAACATGTGTTAGAGGATCACCCTTACCATTATAAAGCTCCAAATGCAGAATTTCAATATGTTTAGGGGGGATAGCTCGAACAATGTCAAGAGAAAGTGGGCTCGCAACATCAAATGTGGGCACACTAAACTTAGATTGATTCATAGAGGCAATTTGTTGCTGTAAAGAAGAGACAGTGTGTGCAAGATTGTTAATGGTCGCTTCAGTCTAAGAGTTCATATTAGACGTGTTAGATTGTGATGGAGGTGTTATGTTATTGAAAGAAGGTAGAGAGTAAGGTGGTGGGACACTATGATAGTTAGTCATAGGAGATGATTGGAAAGGAGGAACACTACAAGGAGGAATGGAATGGTTAAATGAATTGCTCCCTTGTGTCATGTTTATTTGTGGAGATATAATAGGAACACTCATTGAAGGAATGAATGAAGAAGTTGGATTGAATGAAGGAAGAGGGTTGATTGAAGAAGAAGGATTGCCCCCATGATTAGTGATCATAGGAGGAATGTCTTGTATTGAAGTAGTCATTATATTTGATGTAAAAGTAGGTATACTAGCAATAGGAGTTGCCAAAGGAATAGAATGATTAACTTGAGTAGGAGGTTGTGTATAACCTAAGGTTTCAGCACAACTTTTCATAGGCATCACATTCGAATCCACAATGTGTGCAATACCACGCAAAATATCAATTCCATTCTTATCACTTTGAACCATATGTTTTAGACCCTCAATTAATGAAAGAGCTTCACTATCGGGGTATTCTTGAGACATCCATTGTCGAAAATCATCAAATTGGTTATCCAATTTTGAAAGTTGTTCTACAGAAACCTCATGGAGAGCTTCTTCATCATTAAGAGGATTAGAGGAATTACCCATGTCCTCGTTAAAAAGGCCATTCAAATTAGGTTCCATCTCCTCGGTAATTACACCTTGGAAAGACTTAATTCTAAGGCTTCGTCTAACGAGAATAGTGTAAGTAGGACTTATTGTTGTAAAAATCATGCACTAAAGAAAGAGAGAAGATTTTGAATTTTAGAGGTAGCAAATTTCAATAAAACCAGCCAATCTCCTAGATTTAAGCTGTTAGATACAATCAAGACAATCTCCCAAAATTTCAGAAAAAATGTCCAGGACCGTGGCGAACGGAGTGCACATGGTCCTCGCAACTTTTTCTGAAATTTTCAGGGATGAAAGTTATGATGATTTTAAAGCTAATCTAAAAAAATTGAGTGATTTTAAGATTTGTAGATAGGCCAAATTAAAGTTGCAATCTCAAAATTGAACCCTACCAAGATTGTTGAAAAATGTAAAATTTGAATTTTGGAAAAGAGGGGGAAACTAAAATTTTGAATTTTATGATTTTAGAGGGAATGTTGAAAGCAATGCAGGCTTTGAAATTTAAAAGTTGACTCGATTTCATGCAAAATTCAAATTTGAAAGTGGAAATAAAAGTTGTTGCAATTAAACACTTAATTTCAAAAGTCACAAACTGCAAAAATTTGAATAAAACACTGAAATTTTGAATGAATGCCAACACACTTTTCAGATTTAGGACTGTAAGAAACACAATTTTGATATGAATTTTAATTTCAACAATTTTTTGAATGATTAGAAGCCTCAATCCAAGCAATCGCTAGACCAACTTTGACTTTAATTTTGAAAGTGTTAAAATTGATAAAATCAGCCAAAATTCTGGATTTTAGCAGAAAAATACAGTAAGATCTAGCTCCTGAAATTTCGGAAAAAATGTCGGAGACGATGGCGCTCGATGTGCACATGGTCCTCGCAACTTTTTTCCAAATTTTCAGGGATGAGAGATATTGTGATTTTATTGCGGAATCCAAAGTTACAGCCGATTTGAAAGTGTTTTGATTAGTGAAATTATTAGTCAAAGGTTGAATCAAGAAGGTTTTAAAAATTAGGGTTTTGACATTTAACCACTTAATTTTCAGAATTAAAGCACAAATATGAATTGATAATTTGCAATAGAAGGGTAGATCTGAAACAAGCATTAACAATTAAACATTTCACAAGTTTAATTACTAAAAAGAAAATTTTAGGGTTTTTATGCAATTAGCCTCTAAAATTTGCAAAAGATCAAACATGGAAATGTAATTAAGGGAGCAAATTTTTCAGATCTAACCATGAATAATCAGAATTAGGATGTTCACATCGGGTTCACCAAAATGTAAAGCGGAAAAATCGAACCCTAGTCGTTCTCCCCTCCCCAACTCCAAGGAGAGAGAAGGGAGAGTCACTAGGGTTGATGGTTTTCACTTAGGGGAGACTTTACATTCAAAAGAGAGGTTGAAACCTGCAAGATCCAATTCCATGCAATGCAAGATTGGATTCTAAGTGAGTTTCAAGGGTTAAGACATCAAGGATACCCTCTTTTGTAAAGAATGTAGATAGAAAGATTGAACTAGGAATGCATGTAGAAGCAAGAAAGATTCACTTATAAACAGAGATAGGGATATGGGATGAAGCCATGGACCTGGAATTAGCAGTAAAATGTCGAGACAGTGTTGTTCTACAAATTTGAGTGAAAGTTGATGGGACGATGGCGGCCGGCATGCACACGGTCCTCCGAAAAATCCGCGAAACAAAGGGGGATCTGTTCGTTTCTGCACAAGGATTCCAGATCTTCAATTACAGCCGCATACCTACAACCTACACACATAAAAGAGAGGACAATTGGGGGGTTAGGGATGAGGGGTTTGCCTTTAGGTCAAACCCCAGTTTTGGAATTAACCAAGAAATGAGAATGCTGCAAATGTAAATGTTTGTAATGTAAACAAGTACTGATACCTTGTTGTAAGAATGTTTGTATCCTTACATGCGAAGGTGTAATGTATGTAGTATGTTGTATGTTGTATGTGATCTCCTCTTCAATGGTTGAATCCTTGTCTTGAATGCAACACCTAGCCTTGAATGGAGACTTAGAATGCTCAATTGCTTGAAGGAATGCTTGAATGCTTGAATGTTTGAATGTTTGAATATTGCTTCCGCGTCTTGCTCTTACTTATTTCCTCTTTCTTTTCTTACCTCTTGCCCTCTCAAATGGGAGGGGGAATGTAGTTTATATACTTGTCAATTAGGGTTGATAGACTGATTTTTCTGACCTTAGGCCGACTAGGAAACATTATTTCTCGAATTGCAAACTTAAAGACCTGATGCCCAAAAGAGACCGGGCCCAAAATAGGGCCAGGGACCAGGGTGCTGGGCACCATGGTCCTGGGGGACTAGGGCACTGGGCGCCCTAGTCCTTAAGGACCAGGGTGCTGGGCGCCATGGTCCCACCTCCCGGGACAGCAGGGTGCAAGGAGGGATCAGGCCAAGGTGCAGAAAAATGCAGTTTTTTGTGTCGTAAATAGGTTTTGGGGTCTCCATTCAGGTTCAACATTGCACCGCCATCGTGAAGACCCAAATGCAGTCGAAATTGCAAGTGTCGCAATTTTAGGACGCTACATGTACATTGAGCACTATTAAACAATTGGGATATTCTAAAAAAGTTGTGAATGCTACAAATAAAATTACCATCAAGGCATATGATGATGAAGAGCGTTCGTCCAAGGGCATAGTCACCTTACCTCTCAGAGTTGGGCTAGTTACGAAGGATGTGGTTTGTCAAGTCCTAGATCTAGATCTCACCTATAACATATTGCTAGGACGTCCTTGGATTCATGAAATGAGGGTAGTCCCATCTACATATCACCAATGCATTAAGTTTCCTCACAATGGATTAGAAGTAATAGTTAACGGTGATCCTAATCTATTCATATACTGCAATAACCTAAGATCAAAAACTGAGACCATCATTCCCAATAATCATGAAGTTGTTCCTTCCTCGGCATACATTGATCCTGAGTCATTAAAACCTTCGACATCAAAACAAGGTGAGCTTAAAGGCAAGTTTCAGGACAAGGGCATGGGGGAATACACTTTAAATCAGACCATGTACTTACGACAAGTCTTGAGTTCACCAAAAAAATATGGAAGACCACATCCTAACAAGCAAGTATCCATCATGGTACTCAAATGGGACCCTACTACCTTTCAAATATGGGGTGAACTGGAAGAGGAAGACTTATACAAAATGCTTTACAAAGACATTGAAGATGATACACAAGATCACATCAGTCTACCATGTGAGAAATATTGCAAAGGCTTCAAGATTCTACAAAAATTCGGGTGTGATGGAAAAATCCCTCTGGGGTTACAAAAGGAAGGCATCATTGAACCTTTACAACCTGAATTGACTTTCAAAAAGGAGCGCTTGAAAGGACTTGGTTTCTTGACTTCCAAGGTCCACACTCAAAGGACAGAAGAAGCCTTACAAATCAAAGCTGCCAAAATTCACCAAGAGTGTCGCTATTCCACAGACTCCAATGAATGGGAATGGGGTTCAGACAAATCTTTCAGTGACTACGAGCTCACCGAGACATTCAGAGAGCCAGATGAACCCACAAAAGAAGAGGAATTTTATAAAAGATTCAAAGTTGGTCAAGAAACAACCCATGAGGATTCCACACAGTCCTTGTCTCAAGGTCCTAGGTTGAAATCACATAGGATGAGAACCCCTGTCCCAGAATGCGCTACTAGTGCTGATAATTTGGATTCATTCGCGATCGAGACTGATGAGGAGAGTGCCATCGATGACCTCGATAATTACCTTGACATACCCGAATATAACTGTATCTTCACTCTTAGCCCCACTAACTTTGAAGACATTAAAGGCCTTCCCCTTGTTCACCACCAACTCATTGACTAGGATCATGAAGGACCCAGACAATTTGACACATTCCGAAATGATGAAGCTTTTATTGACAATCTTGGCATACGAGATGATCTTCCCCATGGGGACCATAAAGCGAGATACACTATAGAACTCAATAGTGTGGCATATTTTGGTGAGGGTGTCAGACCTTCTAGTCGCAAAAAATATGAAAATAAGAACAAACCAAGGGTCTTATGGCAAAAACCACACTGTGGCGCTGTCTGACCCCAAAAAAGTAAAAAGAAAGGATGTATCTGAGGGTGAAAACCTCTCTGAGGCACCCGAAGATGGAAGGCTTGACATTCTCCCAGCATCATATGAGGAAAAGTCATCCATGTTGGTAGAAGAGACTATCAAAACAAACATTGGTACAGAAGAGGTTCCACAGAACATATCCCTGGCTCTATCGTTGACGGAGTCAGAAAGGTCAAAATTCATAAGTTTCTTCAAAGAATAAGAAATAAACTTTGCATGGTCATATGCTGATATGCCTGGATTAGATCCAGATTTGGTAATGCATCATTTGATAGTTAAACCAGGGGCAAAACCAGTGAAACAAAAATTAAGAAAGATGCATCCACAAGTGGCATTACTAGTCAAAGTAGAACTTGAGAAATTATTGGATGTCGGATTCATACACCCAATTGATTATCCTAAATGGATCTCCAACTTAGTGCCTGTCAGTAAACTAGATCGCAGCATCTGAATATGTACAAATTTCAAAGACATCAACAAAGCTTGTCCAAAGGATGACTTCCCATTACCAAATATTGACTTGATTGTTGATCTCACAGCAGGTCATGAAATGTTATCATTGATGGATGGATTCTCTGGTTAAAATCAAATAAGGATAGCGCCCGAGAATCAACACAAAACATCATTCACTTGTCCTTGGGGAACTTTCTGTTGGAATGTCATGCCCTTTGGGCTAAAAAATGCAGGCGCTACATATCAAAGAGCCATGACTACTATCTTTCATGATCTCATGCATGTAACCATGGAAGATTATGTCGATGACCTCTTGGGAAAGTCAATAGACAGAAATACACATTTGGACATACTTTCAGTTGTCTTTGATCGGTTGGAAAAATACAAAGTAAGATTAAACCCCAAGAAATGTGTCTTTGGAGTAACCTCCGGGAAGCTCCTAGGATTCATTGTATCCAAAAGAGGAATCGAAGTTGATCCAGAAAAAGTCAAGGCCATCTTGGAGATGCAACCACCAAGACATATCAGTCAACTTCGATCTTTACAAGGCAGACTCAAATCCATACGAAGATTCATAGCGCAACTGGCAGATAAGTGTAATCCTTTTCAGCATTTGCTACAGAAAAACATCAAATTCAAATGGGATGATAACTGTCAACAGGCTTTCCAGACACTCAAAAATTATCTTCTGAATCCGCCAGTTTTGATGCCACCAGTTCTAGATCAGCCTCTGTTACTATACATATGAGCTACTCCAACAGCACTGGGAGCACTCTTAGCACAACAAATTGCTGAGGGCAAAGAAAAAGTAGTATACTATATCAATCACACATTGGTGGGATATGAGCTAAAATACACACCAATTGAGCATGCATGTCTTGCTATGGTCTTTGCTTCACAAAAATTACGACATTACATGCTCACTCACAAGACTAAGTTGGTTGCAAGGATAGATCCGTTGAAATACCTTCTCAATAAAGCAACACTTACTGGGTGACTAGCCAAATGGGCAATGATCTTGAGTGAATTCGACATCGAGTATGTGGACAGAAAAGTGATAAAAGGACAAGCCATCACAGATCAATTAGTAGATGCTCCCATGATAGATGATGTTCTTCTAAGTTCAGAATTTCTAGATGAATCCATTTTAACAATGTCACATGCGAAGCCATGGCAACTGTACTTCGACAGCTCATACGCACAGCATGGGGTAGGAGCTGGCATCCTCTTTATAACTCCTCAAGGGGATTCTATACCAAAATCATACCACTTATCATTCCTTGCACTAACAATATAGTGGAATATGAGGCATTAACAACTGGATTACGGATTGCAGTTCAGTGGAAGATCTAGGAACTTCGTGTTTTTGGGGACTCTCAACTTGTAATCCATCAAGAAACTGATGATAACCAAACAAAAGATGAAAAATTAATGCCTTACAAACAAATGGTGGATGACCTAAAACAACACTTCACAAAGATAGATTTTGAGCAGATACCAAGAGAGCAGAATCGAGCCATAGATGCCATGGCTACAATTGCTTCACTGATCGATCTACCTCCAAATGAGACCTGCTATGAGTTCTTGGTGGTTAACCTTTTGCTTCCTTCATATGAAATCATTCCTACTGAGATGATATGTGTTGTCGGTCCCGAGTCCCATTTATATGGTTCCATTTTCACATACCTTCGTGACAATACCCTACCTCCTGATCTATCAAATAACCAATGTCACACTTTCATTCGCCAATCTTCTCGATACGTCATTTTAGTTGATATCCTATACCGGCGAGGTCCATATGGCACTCTTCTTAGATGTTTAGAAAGCGATGAAGCTCAAATTACGTTACGTGAAGTACATGAAGGGATATGTGGTCCACATGCTAGTGGTCCTACCTTGGCCAACAAACTCATCAAGACTGGAATTTACTGGCCCAATATGGAAAAGGACTCATATCAGTTTGTCAAGAAATGTAAGCAATGTCAAATTCATGGAGACCTCATACATGTGCCGGCACAAGAACTTCAACCAATTGCATCTCCTTGGCCCTTTTGTCAGTGGGGACTCGATCTCATAGGCAAGATTCATCCTCCTTCTTCCAATGGTCATAAATTCATTATCACTGCCACAAAGTATTTCACAAAATGGATTGAAACTATGCCTCTCACACAAGTCACTGGAAAACAGATTATTATGTTCATCCTCAACTATATCATTTGCCACTACGGTATTCCTGTTTCCATTATCACTGATAATGGGCGTCCCTTCAAAAATTAGGATGTTCGTGAACTCTGTGACCGCTTCCATATTTCCCATTGTTTCTCCACACCATATTACCCCCAAGGTAATGGCCAAGCTAAGGCATCTAATAAAACAATCCTTAAAATCCTAAAGAAGACAGTCGACGACGCTGGCCGTAATTGGCATATCCAGGTTAATCCTGCACTTTGGGCCTACCGCACAAGTGTCCGCACACCTATAGGAGCTACACCCTATTCACTTGTCTATGGCACTGAAGCCATCCTTCCTATTGAGGTCGAGCTGCCCTCTTTACGAGTCTCTTTGCAAAACATCATCAGTGATGAAGACTATAGGGTCTCTCGCTTACAAAAGATTGAACTATTGGATGAACGAAGACAAATTGCTTTTAATCATCTCAAGGCTTACCAACAACGAATGAGTCGCAGCTACAATCACAAGGTCAAGCCTTGTACATTTGAGGTAGGTGACTTGGTTCTCAGAGAAAACCCCAAAAATCAGCAAGACAAAGAGAAGAAGGGCAAGTTCGAACCAAATTGGCTTGGTCCTTACATCATTACAGCAACATATGGATCTAGGGCATATCAGCTCTCAACTATAGAAGGTGAACCTTTGGAAGATCCTATCAACAGAATGCACCTTTGCAGGTTTTACACATAGCTCTTCAGAGTATCCTAATTCAAAAATACAAAAAAATAAAAAATTTCAAAAATACAAAAAAAAATCAAAAAATTCAAAAATACAAAAAAAATTATAAAACAACAAAAATGTTACTTGGTGAAAACTTGGCAAATAGGCGCCTTGTGACACAAAAAACATTGAAAAATCGAAAAAAGTAAAGAGAGATAATTTCGTTCAACGGTGGAAACCACTTCAGTGGCGCCTTGGGCAAGTACCATGGTGAAAACTGGGTCACCAGCGCCATGCGTAGAGACATTGTTCCTCCCTCCTTCAGGATTCTCTTTCATCCTTTCACTTTGCACACACTCACAACCTATTCGCTCAATAATAAACTTACCCATTCCCATCATGGCTTGTTATTGATCTACCCAAGATTGGTTAGCCATTCATAATAAACCTCCTTTTTCACCTCCCTTTCCATCCATTATAAATGAGCTCCTATCTATGGCTAAGGAAAATCCTACGTCTAGTGATGGGTGTGGAACTGAGAACATCACATGTTTCGAATAGTATAGTTTCTTCCAACTTCCTTCAGTCTATCCGCGCACAATCCGCAATAAAGCAACATTTGCATCATAGATCCGCAATAAAGTTTCATCTTCTCCACAATAAAGTATCAGTTGCATGGATTCAGTCAGTTTCAGATGAGACACAGCAACAACAATGGGCTTCAACAAAATCAAATCTTTCAACAGACTCAGACAAAATATGGTTCAGTTTTATTTATCCATTTTGTGAAAGTAAACATTGTGACCACAATCAAATAAGACTTATACAAGTGACAAGAGACACTAAAATTGAGGACTACAATGGATGTTGGTAATGAGTCTTGGTTTTCTTTTGATTTTATCTTTTGGTGACATGTCTTTTAGCGTTTCAAGGATGTCTCTGACTAGAGATTTTATCTCCAGGATGTCTTTGACTAGAAAGGCGAGGATGGGGTATCGTCACCTATTTTTCTTTGTTGTTTGTGGAGTGTCTCTTAGTAATGCTATGACTTGTCCAAAGATATGAGGACATTGTGAGTCTAGTATGAACTAGGGCATTCCTTGTTTATGACTGTCTTATCTCCATGCAAACAGGTACAATGACTTTTTGGGTCGAACATATGCCTCAATTGTCATAACCTACTTGCCATAATAAAGCTCAATGATGATAATGCACAAGAAGCTCTTTCACTTTCATATCTTCTATCTTCCATCCCCTTTCTTGATTGACCTCCGTCGTCCTTCTTGAGTCCACGTAGCCTGCTATCACATGACTGGGTATAATGACACACCAAAAATATTCGCATTTCATGTAGTTGCATCTGCATTACCACATATAAGCATTTCATACATACATATAGATATCACAATTGCATCACATCCTGCACACAACACATATTAGCACATTTTACATTTGCATTATCATATTCATCTGCATTTCATACATTCACATTTGCATTGGCATAACATATAAAAATATAAAAGAACAAAAATATTGCATTGCATCATATACATATTTGCATCCATATCATAAGCATCACATAAGAACATCTCATCACATAGGTACACATGCATATAGCTGCCACAAAGATGAATCATCTCATATATATATATATAAAGTGTCATAATACAATGATGTCAAAATCATATGGCTACAATCACCCACAGGTCTCTACATCATCATAAAAAAATGGTACAAAACTGATACAGAGGAACCCACTGATAACTCCTGCCAACACTATTGGTAGTGCTAATCCTGTCCATGTTATGGTATCCCATGCCACATGTCCCACCCTCATCTCCAGTATTGGATCCTAGAACACTCATCTAAGGGCATTCCTGTCTCCGTCTCGATCATAGGGTACTAACTCCCCATCGATCGGTATCCTCAGTATCCTGTATACATCCTCTAAGGTGACTGTCATCTCACCCATCAAAAAATGAAAAGTGCAAATCTCTGAGTGTCATCTCTCAACCAGTGCAGTCAGCAAACCCATGTTCACTCAAAACTCAGGCACATACAAAATATGTCTCAGACCCATAGCCTCAATAGCCGCTCGGCCCTCGAATGTCAGCTCAGGTCGCAATCTCTGAGTCGATGGGAATCTCTCCTATGACTCCAACATAGGCAAATACTCCTGCAGTCAAGCAAATCAATCATGTCAGTCATAGTGGCATTCACTATTCATCACAAAATGCTACTTTTTATCTAAGTGCATAAGGTATTCTATCCTAGTGACACTCACTGTTCATCACAAAGTGTTTCTTCTATCCTAGTGGTACTCCCTGTTCATCACAAAGTACTACGTGTTTTGCACTCCCTGTTCATCACAAAGTGCTCCTCACATTTGCACTCACTGTTCATCACAAAATGCTGCTCATATTTTAGTACTCCCTGTTCATCACAAAGTACTATATCTTGGTACTCACTGTTCATCACAAAGTGCCTTGATCTATTCTAGTCTTCCCTAGAGGACCTGCTTGAGTGTATCCTCTTAGCAGCTTATCCAATCGACAACGTATGTTCATCACAGAACTGCCGATTTGACCTAGAAGACACAAATTCACATTTTTGGACACAAACGTGCTTTCATGACATAAACGCTCTTTTAGACCACATAAACGCGCCTGGCACCAACGTAGACGCGCCTACACATTTTTGACATTTTTTGGACCCTATTGTAAGCGCATTTATTAAATTACCTAGCATGCATTAATGACAACAATAAATACATCAAAGTACGAGGAGGTTTTGTGGTACTTATCGGCTCTCTTGCTTCTGCTGGCCTCTAGAATCGGCAAACGCGGTCGAATCTATGAACAAAGGCCATCACTACTGACTGCTACTGCTCTATTTTCGCTCTGCACTCTGCTCTCGTGGATGTGTAGATGACAATGAGGATGTATTTCCCTCGTGGTCTATCTTATAGACTACCCTAGTCCTCGCCCTCATCTCCCAAGTCAGTCTTCATTATCCCATGACTCTGTCACTTTATCCGGTTAGTCCATTCTATCCCGTCTTTCTTATCGAGATATTGTCTGCAATCTTTTCAGACATTTTCATCCAATCTCTCGAAGGGGAATATCATTCCCATCTTGGGGCAACTCTATATCAGTTCATCTTATCTTCTTTGAAACAATGCGACAAGCCGCATTGTCCCAAAGAGGGGCAAAATGTAGACACCCAAAATTGTCCAGTCTAATTTATTTATTTAATTATCTAAGCTTAATTCTTCTATTAATTAAATAAATCTTTATTTATTTAATTAATTCATTTATCCTCTTCTAGCCTTATTTCTCATTTAAATAAATACATTTATTTATTTAAATTATCCTTTTCCTAAATTAAACAAATATCTTATTTATTTAATTGATCCCACTTCTTCTATTAATTAAATAAATCTTTATTTATTTAATTAATTCATTAACCTTTTCTACCCATGACACATGTCATTCATTTCTTAATTCATACACTACCTACCCCTTTCATTATTTTATTATTTCATTTACCTACCCTCTAATCATAGCTGACCTCCTTTTACACCTCTAAATCTTATCCCTCCATTTCATATTGTGTCTTCTATTTAAGGAGATGCTTTCTTCATTATCAAATCCTGGCTAATCAATCATTCTAATCATTTATCTTAATGACTTGACTACACTACAATCCTACTTGCAACCACATTCCGTTCTTTGTTGAGCTCTTGTGCACATATAAAATCTGAGAAAAAATATATTAAGCAAGATCAATGGAGATAGGAAGAATGGAGATCCAAACCCTATTGGACATGTGATGGTATAATCTTTGTGATTTCATTTGATTTGCATTGTCTTAGGTAATCTTCATATGTTATGGTGGATCTTTGTTGTTGTTAGGCTAGCGTTTTGTGGTTGAATTCATTTAGCCTTTCAATATCGTTATTATTGTTATCCATTTTCACCATATATAGGTGTATTGTCTTCAGCCTTCCCAAGGATTGGTATCCTTCCCAAGTATCTCTCTCAAAAAGACAATTCAGAAGTGACAAGGAGTCTTCTACTCCTATTAACTCAAACCTTCCAACCAAGAACACCTAACAACCCCAAACCTTTAGCATATAGGATCTTTTTCTCAAATGGTGGAGTATGACATTTGTGGATGAAACATCATGTGAGAAAAGGAATTTTAACTAATTTTGACCTCTTGTATAGGTTCTACAAGATCCTCAATATTGTTTACCCTTAGAGACCTATTAAGGGCTACAAGCAATTAGTCCTCCTATTTGGGTTTTTACACAATCTCTTCCAATATCACTTAACAAACCATAGAATAAATCATATATTTGGATACCCTTTTGGATTCCCTTAGGAAATTCACACTTTGGCATCTGGGTTTTGTGTTTAAGAGGCCTTTCCACATAACCCCTAATTATGCCTCTCCAGCCAGTATTGGAGGTTTGACACTAAACTTCTTTAGAAGTCATATTAGAAAGAAGATTGGGAACTTTTATGAGGTTTTTACATGTTCAAGGATCCCTTCCATGCCAATTTATCTCACCTTTCAATCCATTGTCCAAGGTTTTCATCCACTTCATTTGTTGCACAGGCTTGCCACATAAGAGATGTCAAGCCTAGGACATCATCTTAAAAATTGTAAATGACACTTCCTGCCTCCCAAACCACTTGGAACATTTAATATACAAGACAATTAAACATTCCCCAAGGTTTTGAGACCATTCCCACAATGTAATGTTGAATTGTGACCCCTTTTGCATCAAAACCCTGGTTTTAAGGGTTTCTCGGGCTAGCGATAAAGAAAATGCTCTAACTTTCAAAACAAAGAGTTTCAAGACCTTACACCAACACAAAATAAAAGATGATTCATATCTTTAACTTTTACTTCTCTTAATTCATGCCATTCATCTGTACAAATCTGTACAAAGTGTAGAAAACTCAAGGAAAATGGACTAAAATGCAGTTTTTAAATTTATTTGCGAACAAGAATTTCATCGCCAACTTCTCCTAACCTGTTGGCATCATTTCTCAATATTATATCATTCCAAGGAACTCCTCCAACCACCCCCAACATGTACATTCAACCAACTAACCATTGGGTAACCAAAAATGTAAAAACTTGTCAAAGTTGCTCATGACAACATTGCAACTTTTGACCATTATGAAAATTTGGCTCTTCCCTTCACACCAAAAGGACAAGAATGAACACAAAACATATATAAGACTCCTAAACACCAAAAAAAAATAAAAAATACCCATATAAGGCTTTGGACCAAATTTATGCATCTGGGATCCTTATGGCTTATTACATTGTCTTGGGATGACTATGGACATCACCATGGAACAAAACACATACAAATGACGCAAACATGTATCCTAGTGCCCCTGCACCACATAAGGACGGTGAGAGGGGAATGACCTAAGTGAGGAAAGGCTAATGCCAAGTATTCCACCCCACTATAATCAAATGCGGATATGATGAAAATCATGTTCAATAGTTTTTATCATTGATTAGCCTTCCCCTAGTATCCTTGAGATACGTAAAGCCTTTGTACTAAAGATTGGGAAGCCTCTCAAGGGATTTTATCACTGAATGCCAAATGAAAGCCTTATTAAAAGTTTTAAGAGTAGAAGCCTCATCGAGTCAGCTATCCAAACATTTCTAATATCATAGTCCAAGGGTGGGGAAGAATCCACCTCCAAGACATTCACCATATATCTCCCAACGAAATGATCCAATTGAGAAGAAATTCTCATTGGTTCAACTTCTGAAAAAAGGCAAAAAAATTGGCACACCTTAGGGTGTGACATGGTTGTTTGAGCTGAAGGAGTATCAAGTATGAGCTATGATATTATTGATGACCCTTGAGATTAGAGAGTTTGCTTGATGTCTCTTTCTTGTTCAAACCAGTGAAAACAAACATGGATTTGGAAAGATCCTATTGAACATACACTCATTGTTTAGACTATAGACAAATACAAACTATCTTATTACTTTATGTTGTATTTTCAAATCATTTTTAGAAGATAATCCATCGAACAGAAAAAATTATTATGAAAAAACAAGTCAGGTTAGTCAAAATTTTCAACCTCAAGGCAACTTAGCACATCAATAGTTTACAGTAGCATTTAGAATCATCAATATAGCACATATTACTCATTTAGCAGCACTTTGGAAGAAAACATTAGTGCATTTAGGGCACATAATAGTGCATTGGTCCACAATCAAATTTTTAAAATATCAATCTAAAAAAGGCCAGATAGCACATTATCAAAAAAATTTAACGCTTTCACAGGATAGCTTATCACATAGAAGGATCAGAGTAGTGTATTTGACACATACTTTAGCACATACTCTGCCTATTTTAGCGCATACTGAAAAAATTACCTCAAACAAAGAGCAGGTTATCAACTTTTTCAAAAAATTAAAACCATCTTCGGATACCCTTTTAGGCTCTTTGTTGTTTTCAATCACCAGAAACATCAGTCTTCAGCTTAGGAAAATCAAGATATCACCAAGGATTCTTAAAAAAAGATCAATCAAAATAGTGCAATTATCATTCTTCTTTTTAGCTGAGTTTCTTTTATCAGGAAACAAGGCTACAAATCATATTACCTTAGTCTTATCAAATAGGAAGGATCTTTCCTATTTTGACATAGGTATCTCATATCAAATTAACACTTGCAACTATAATCGAAGTTTAGAACAATCCCCAATCACTCATATGAACATTTCTCATCAATCAAGGAAAAGACAACTTAGTCAAAAGGAAATTCTCAAAATGAGAAGATTTCTCTATATAAACTGTAAAATTTTGCTAAAATATCGCACATTCCTACACTGATTCCAGCATTATTCACATGGCCAGGGAACTAAATTTGATGAAGTCTCTAAAAACTCATTCTTTTGAACAAAGATCTGCATTATCATGTCTAAATAAAGGAGGAAGGATCAACTTGACTTATTTGCCTCAACAAATAATCACTTGTTGGGTTGCAAACCAATCATTCACATTCTAATTGTAACTCGAGCTCAAAATCATAGAGAACAAGAAATACATTCAAAACTGATCATGAGATATAGAGGAACAAACCTCTTTAACACATATCTAGATGCTAGTGAAGATGAAATAACTAAGGACCTAATTCAAGAAGCCCAACAAAACCTTGGTTTCCAAAAACTCATGCAGAAACTCATAGAATCCGATAAGGAAAAATACTTTTTCATACTAGCAAGAAAAGGCATTAAAATTCCTGTGAATTTAATATGGACCAGCTAACACAACAACACCATGAAACAAAAAATGCAGCCTACATTGGATTTAGAATGGCGAGTCATGTGGGATTTAAGAAGGTGTGGTTGGAGAGTCATTCGTTAAATATAATAAACTATTTGAACAAAAAATCTTCACCAAGCTGGAAGATCAACCATTTAATGGAGGAGTGCTTTGAAATGATGAATAAATTTGAGGATATTAAAATATCACGTGTTTTGAGGGAGGGTAATAGGTTGGCTGGCCACGTGGCTAATCTAGGTGTGGTTAGAGATGATGAAACATGGTGGAAGGAAGGGGATTCCTTCCCATTCTCGCTGTGTGAGTTGGCGAGGAAGGATATCAAAAATCTTTCATCACTTGATCATTAATGATGACTAATCAAATGCATAGGGATTTTTATAGAATAGAGCGAAGATGAGTTTCCAGATTATTCTTGTGGCTCTATTTGTTTTACGTTAGCCTAAAGTTTTGATTTCTAGTGTTGTACAAAAAAATCACAGAAGCAGTATCATAATGGGTGGAGACAAAAACAAAATGGAGCCATCCTCATGTGAGATTTGGGAGAAGAATGAGGAGGTCTGGAGGGAAATTGTGGATGGGGGAATAGAGCCCTTTGTTTGGAAACTTTATGGACAAAATCATCATCTTGTAGACTTATTTGTGAGAAATTGGGATAATGAGGTGATGCGTGTGTATGGGGCAGAGTTCAAAATCAATGAACCATTCATCATCGATATTTATGGGCTCAATATGGAAGGTAGAAAATTATTCAAGGAAAGGAAGAATTCAGAAGAAGCCCTTTCTATTTTCTATGATAAACAAAGTGAAAGGAGGAGGGTTAAGAAGAACCCAGATGGTGGTTATAACCGCTTGGACCTTCAAAGTCTTTGGGCGGACTTGGCATAATTCATTATGAGGTACATTACCCTTGATAGTCACTTTTCTAGTATTTTCTGTTACCATTTCATAATTCTAAACCATTTTAGACATGACAGAAGATTTTCTATTTCGTTTTACTTTTTATCTTCCCTGGAGCTATCTATTAGTAAGAATGCTAAGAATGATGATAACCCGATTCCCCATGAGGGTTTAATTCTCTTAATCATGGAATATGTGAAGGCCAATGAGGTCAAACCCTCCCTTGTTCAGGTAAACCCTAAGTCTTTAGCCAGCCAGGAGGTGCATGATGTATCAGATACAGAGATTGATGATACTGAGGATGGGAAAACTATTGATTGGAATGATATCCAGGTGTTAGATGACTCGGATTATAAACCCTCGGAGGATGAGGGTCTTCTGAAAAAGACTCCTGGTACTAGTAGCAACAGAAAAAACCCTCCTAGATGGGTTGCTAAAAAGAAAACCCCTATTTTATAGACCCACATTTTGGGCTCGCAAAATCTGAAGAAACAGAAGACTGGAAATAAGGTGGTGAACCTTGACAAGGAGGATAAAAAATAAAACTTGACATCCCTGGTGGACCCCAACGACACCAAAGATGATGAAAAGGATGTTGAAATGCTTCTAGGGAAATTGCTGATGTATCAAGAAATGTGTTTTCAATGGTTTTTTGGGAAAATAAATATTCTACAATAGGGGATTAAAGATCTCATTACCACTTTCACTAAGATTCTTTCTCCAGATAAGACTGATGAACTCCTAAAGTTATCCCAAGAAATTGTGAAAGATATCAAGATCATGAAGATTGGGCATGAGGCGAAAATTGATAGGCTAGAGAAAGAGATACAAAAATAGAAGAGTAAACTAAAGGGTTTGGTGGAGGTCAGTAAGGAAATGATGTACATCAGTGTCGAGGTTATTAAGAGAGTCAATGAGGAAATTGCTTTGCAAAAGGAGCAAATGGCCAGAGTAGAGACACCCCTAGATATCAACTTGACTAAGTTGAATGAGGAGGTGTAAGCATCCACGAGACCATGTACCAGGACCAGGAGAAAACATCAGGTTACTGGTAGCTTGAGGTTTATTATGGAGGAACTCTAGGAGATTAATAACAAAGCCATCTAGAAAAATGCAGAGCTTATGAAAGCTCTATATTAGTTCTTTATGTTGTTGCATCCTGTTTAGTTCTATTTTTTGTGGTTTCTAACTAGGGTGATTCCCCTATTTTTGTAGCTGGTTAGCAGCTGGTTAGACTTTGATTTCTGTGTCTTATTTTTTGTTGGATTTGGGTTAGGGTCCCTGTAAAACCCATTTATCTTAATATAATAAAAAACAACACCATGAAATAAGAGAAGAGCCAAGAAAACACAACTATAATACCAACGACCATGATAATAATGATAACGAGCCCTCGAATGAATTAACATAATAAATCCAAGCTCTTCAACAACAGATACAAGACATGCAGTAGGGAACAACAAGGAGATATTCCTTAGATGATATTTGCCCCTATCCTTTTGATCGAAGCTTAAATATGATACTATTTCCACTGAACTGCAAAAGTCCCAAGTATGACAAATATAACGATAAAATTGACCCCTGGGATCATGTAAGAGAGTTTTGCACAATGAGTTTGGAATTTGCACACAATGACACCTATCTAATGAGACTATTTCCAAGAAGGTTGGGGGGACAAACCATGGAGTGGTGATAAAAACTTACATTAGGAATTAGATCATTTGAGGAGTTAGTAAGGAAATTTATATCACAATACTATTACAATATCCAACATGAGATAACCATGCTCAATCTCTACAATACAAAATAGAAAATAATGAGACATTCATGACATTTATACAAAGATGGAGATGATATTTTCTAGATACCCATGTCTGCTACCTGAAAAGGAAAAGATGGATATCTTTATTGACAATATAAGTAGCAAGATGAGTTATCAACTCCAATTACAATGTCCACCTAGCTTCCAAAAAATGATTGATAATGGCATCAAAATTGAAGAAGCCTTGATTAAAAGAAGAATCTCAAAATTCTCTAAGGAAGGTACCAGTTTTTCAAACAACTACAACAATAATAACAAAAACGCCAAAAACAACACGCACAAGTCTAAATTCTGGATGAGAAACAAGAATATCATCAATGATGGTGTAGTCAAAATTCATAACGTAAAAATCAAAACAACCAGTGTTGAACTTATTAGCGACTACACCAGCAAATAATCCAAAAAACAACCCCTCAAAACCAGCCCCTACACCATATCGAAGGAAGTTAACACCATTGGGGCAATCACTTGAATTGACATTAAAGGAACTTTTGGCAAATAAACTCATAACCTTGCCAAATAAGAGATTTTGAACCACAAGTCAAACCATCATGGTGGAATGATGCACATTGTTGTGAGTATCATCGAAGCAAAGGTCACTAGACTAATGATTGCCAAAGATTGAAGAACTTGGTTCAAGATCTACTAGACAAAGGTGACATAATGGTGGACAAACAGTAAACCAACGATGATCTTGAAGCATTCAAAAATTCCCTTCCTAATTATGACAAGGGAGCATCATCTTCAGATAAAGGGGCCAGTATCAATCACATTTACGACAACATTATCAATCACATCTCGACATATGACAACCAAATCAATGTCATTAATATCAAGGATAAACAAGAGCATGTCCCAATAAATTTAACCACATGATCTCAATTAAAGTATGTGTTGAAAGGAAATGCATCTAATACACCTATTCCTCCTAAAACTCAATATAATTTGGTAGATCAATTACAGAAAACACTGGCCCAAATATCAATATTCGAGCTTCTCAAAATCTCACAAGTGCACAAAATCATTCTAGAGAGAGCTCTTGTAGACACTACAGTTCTAAAAAACTTGGATATTGATCGATTCCAAGCCATGGTGAGACATTTAGCCATGCCTCATAATCTATCCTTTTCAGAACATCATTATGACATCTCTTTGAGTCATCTGCATAACACCCCACTCCATACTGAAGTTCTAGTCTGTAAACTTGGGTAGGTAAAATGTCTACTAGTAGATAGAGGAGCCCGCCTAAATATTTGTACTCTAAAACTTATCCATGCATTGGGTTTATCAAAAATTACCATTGATCTTAAGAAAATGATAACAATAAAAGCATATGATGATGAAGAAAGATAATCAAAAGAGTTGGTGGTACTACCCATTCAAGTAGGACTAGTTCAGAGGGACACCATCTGTTAATTCTTGGACATAGACTTGTCTTACAAAATAATCTTGGGTCATCCTTGGATCCATAAAATATAGGCGGTACCATCTACATACCACCAGTGCCTAAAATTTCCTTATAATAGACATGAAATTTCCATATCAGTGGACACTAATCCTTTCCAGTACTACAATACTCTCAAGGCAACTCAAAATGTCGTTGTACAACACAACAAGGAAGCTCTCACTTCCACATCATCTAACAGTAAAGACTAGCTCAAATCTTTATCCATAGATTTTGAGAAAAATATGTAGTTAAAAGGAAGAGGCATGGGAGAATACTCTTTTGAACCATCCTTATGTCTATCAAAGTTGTCAGTTTCACCAAGGTCTCATGGACAACCATCAACATCCAAGATAAAATCTTCACAACCCATCAAACTCTTTGATGGTGCATTTATTCAAGAAAGAACATTAGAAGATGAAATAAAGGATAAGGATGTCTTGAACTGGTTATACAAGGACAAAGAGGACATAAGAGGAAATATTAAGTATCACAATCCCAACAAAACAATATGGAAATGGGTTCAGAATCATGTAAAGTAAGGGATACATAGGAAATGGTCCTATTGGAAAAAAAAAGAGGGTATTATAGTACCCATACACCTTCCTACTCAAAGTGATAAAGACAAATCAAGAATAGGCTTTAGTCATAATATCCCAGTTCACAGACAACACTTAAATCAGCAACAACATCAACAACAAGAATCCGCATGGCAACAAAATCAACAACAAGAATCTGCATGAGGACCCCAAAAGAAAAGAAATAGCACAACATCGAGAAGAAGAAGAAACAATCTGAAAGCGAAAAGAAGAGGAATGTGTACAACAAGAAGAAGAAATTACCATTAGGAAGGTAGAAGTGACTCAAAATTTATGTGAGCAATTCCGTAAACTATAGGCTAGTTCTAAAACAGACTCAAATGAGTGGGAATGGGGTTCTTATTCTGAGGAAACCTATTAATTGATATAGATGTGGTTCATACATATACACCAACACTCTACGAAGGAGAAATCTCAGGGTCTCAATCATTTGAATTTGGACTAGAACATATCTATGATGCTAGTAAGGATAAGCAGATTCGATCGAGACAGGCAATCCCAAGGACAGTATAATCACAAGCCTCGATCTTGTTATTAACAACCTTGAAAATGTTTCCATCATGACTCTTATAGCATCAAACACTAACCCACCTAATGATTTCTTATCGCCTGTATATTGCGAACTCATTGATTGGGAAAAAACTGAACCTTTCACTACACCCATCTTTCAAGACGATGATGTCATTATCCATTACCTCTATGTAGTAAGCTCAAAAACATGATCCACTAATGAATCCCATAAATATATCTTCAACTAGGGGAGTGCCAAGTCTTTCAATCGCAAAACAAATAAAGTACAAAATGGATCTAACGATGAAAACCATCTAATGGCAGTGTTAGATCCCAAAAAAGTAAAGATCAAGGAAGTATCCAACAATGAAAACCTCTTTGAGGCGCTGATGGAAGAAAGACTTGACACTCTTCCTGAGCATTATTAGGAGAGATTGCCAATATTGATTGAGCCAACACAATCAATAAATATTGGCACTACAGAAATAACAAAGACATTACATCTAGCAGCATCCTTAATAGATCAAGAGAAACCAAGTTCCACAAGGTTTTTTAAAGAAAAGCAAATCAACTTTGCTTGGTAATATGCAGATATGCCAAGGATAGATCCAGATTTGATCATGCACCATTTACCCATAGCTCCAAGAGCCAAACCTATCAAATAGAAGTTGAAAAAATGAATCCACATGTGGCACTACTAGTCAAAGCAGAACTAAAGAAACTATTGGATGTCATTTTCATTTGACCAATTGACTATGCAGAATGGATTTTAAATATTGTACCTACATCCAAACTAGATAAAAGCATTAGAATATGAAAAGACTTCAGAGATTTGAATAAGGCTTGCCCTAAGGATGATTTTCCTTTACCTAGCATCGACAATATTATAGATTTAACAACAGGACATGCCATATTATCACTCATGGATGGTTTTTCAGGCTACAATCAAATAAAGATAGCACCAGAAGATCAAGACAAGATAGATTTCACCTACCCATGGGGTACATATTTTTGGAACGTCGTGCCTTTTGGCTTAAAGAATGTAGGAGCAACCTATCAAAGAGAAATGACTACTATTTTTCATGACATGGTGCACACATTCATGGAAGATTGTGTAGATGATCTATTAGCCAGAAGGACATCTGGACATTCTTGACAAAATCTTTTAGAGGCTAGAACAATTATGTTGAAATAAAGGATCACTGAGAGGGGGGTGAATTAGTGATCTACCGGTAAACAAATTTTTTGACTTAATCTCAAACCACCCGAAGCATATGCAAGAAAGTAAAATATAGATACACAAGACAATCAACCAAAAACTCATAACACCAAAAATTTTACCTGGAAACCCAAATGGGAAAAACCACGTTGGGATTTGAACCCACACTATTATTCCACTATGGCTAGTAGAAAAACAATATTATATAAAGGGAATGCACTTGCATTCAGGCATACTTCCTAGAGCTCACTGCTCAAGTACAAAAGGATACAACCCAGAGGAAGGATCACTTCTTTACAATTAATTATGAACTGGTTACTGTAGACACCTACAATTGTCTTGTCTAATTAAATAATTTTTTTTATTTATTTGATTATTTAAGCGTAATTCTTCTATTAATTAAATGAATCTTTATTTATTTAATTAATTCATTTATCCTCTTCTAGCCTTATTTCTCATTTAAATAAATACCTTTATTTATTTAAATTCCCCTTTTCCTAAATTAAATAAATATCTTATTTATTTAATTGATCCCACTTCTTCTATTAATTAAATGAATCTTTATTTATTTAATTAATTCATTAACCTTTTCTACCCATGACACATGTCATTCATCTCTTAATTCCTACACTACCTACCCTCTCATTATTTTCTTATTTCCTCTACCTACCCTCTAAATCCTAGCCGACCATTTATCTTTTACACCTCTCAATCTTATCCCTCCATTTCTTATAGTGTCTTCTATATAAGGAGATGCTTCCTTCATTATCAACCCTAATCGATCCTCCGAATCATTCTAATCACCCTCCCAACTACACTTTCGAACTTTCATATGCGATCAAGCCTACTTGCAACCACATTTCCATTCTTTATTGAGCTCTTGTGCACACATAAAATCTGAGAGAAAATATATCAAGCAAGATCAATGGAGATAGGAAGAATGGAGATCCAAACCCTTTTAGACATGTGATGGTATAATCTTTGTGATTTTATTTGATTTGCATTGTCTTATGTAATCTTCATATGTAATGGTGGATCTTTGTTGTTGTTAGGCTAGGGTTTTGTGGTTGAATTCATTTAGTCTTTCAATATTTTTGTTTCCAATTTCACCATAAACATTTTGGCACACCCCATGGGACATGGATTTTTGTTATATTTGTGTTTTTTGTAAGTTTTTCCAACCCTATATTGTTGTTTTGTAAAACAATTTGGAGAATAACCTTGTGCAACTAGGGTTTTGGACATAAAATCAAGATCTTGGAGAGATTTGATCCAATCTCACAAATGGCTTGGAAATTTCAAACTAATTTTTTTTTGCAGGTTGAAGATGGTATCAAATTCTCCCAAATAAAAATTTAGATCTATTGGAGCATATTTTAATTTTCTATTATTTTTTTATGAATTTTCATAAAAAAATAATTTTGAGAGCAAATGATTGAATTTTTTGGATTGTCTTATATTTTTGGAAATCTCTTTGATTTATTCACATGATGTGCTCTTTTTTATTTTAGTTTTGATGCAAAATATTTCCTAAAAAATCATAATTTTAAAAATTAGGGTTTTTTATTATTTTGGTCAGATCTCACAAGTTGCTTGGAATTTTTGCAGGAATTATTTAATGCACGTTTGGAAGGAAATCATAAGTGTCAACTAAAAATTGAAGATTTTTTGGATCAATTTTGCATTTTCTATTAATTTTTTATGATTTTTCATAAAAACTTAATTTTTGGAGCAAATTAGCAAATTTTTTGGATTTTCTTATATTTCTGGAAATTTCTTGAAATTTTATAGGTGGTATGTTTTTTGTGATGCAAAATCACTCATGAAAAATCAGAACATTGAATTTGTCAAAAAATGTCTTGTCAAAGGCCCCTATTTCACAAAGTCTTTTGGATCTAAAATTTACCTAACTTGTGTGCTTGCAGGAGCGGTATTATTGCAAAACTAATAAAAAATATTTGTTTCATAATTTTGGCAAGGGTTTTTTATCTTTATTTTGTGCTTTGTTTTCATAGATTACCAAACACTTCAATTGGTGCACTAAAATTGAACTAGTGTGTTTTGTGTCTTGAGCAATAGGCTCTTTTTGTTTAATCTCTAGAGGGCCTATCTCCCTGTTTGGCCATTAGGACTACTAGTGAGGAGAGAATGACCCAAGTGGTAGTGAGGAAAGCCCACCTCTTCTGAACCACTATAAAAAATTGTATCCATAGTGAAAGTCATGGGTAACGTGTGTCGATTAGTTCATACCAACACTATGTCTCCCCATAAACCCGTTTGATCAAATTTATTTGATCAGTTGTAGGGTGTAACCGCTACCAGCTAGGAGCCTTTTTGTATTTATAGAGCTGAAAGTGCCACATGTATGGCCACATGAGTGGATACCCTTAGTAGCACGTTTTTATTTTAGAAATCCAAAATCCTTCTAGTTGTTGGGGCAGGAGGTCGCACCTCTGGAGTGGCCCACACACATATGGTTCTGAGTAGAGATACAAAGTTCACCATGGGGAGTTTTTGTGGGGACTGGTGTTTGGCTGCCCCAGAGAAGTGAGTGCCAAGGGTGGAGCCAATGGGGTCAAGCATCTAAGTATCCACTCTGAATAGCATAGCCTCAGAGGAAACCCCATGTGGGATCAACAACTATTTTCCTGGCCAACCATAAGAATTGTGCTTGTCTTATTTTAAACATTCAAGATAAAACATCAAATCATTGTATCTTTTGTGTCTTCAAATGTATGCAGAACATTTTTACATCAAACAACACACTTTTCTTTGAGTCATTTTGAGTCCAGACACTTGCAAACATTGAGTCCTCACCAACATTATGTTCTCTTGTCATGAAAAAAATAGTCAAAAATTTAGACTTGGTCACAACAATAACTTCACAAATTGGAAAAAATTGCACTTAGATTTTCGAACCGCATCTGTGAAGTATATAGGCACGTTTGTGTTTAGTATTGGAAAAACTGACAATCCAGCAAACAAGAGCAATCAGTTTTAGAATACTTGAGCTTCCTAGGCTATTTCTCTAGGTTTTCATCTAAAATTCAACCTATCTTTGGGTCTCACAAAGTTCATCATTTCTTTACACCTTGCATTACATTCACATTTGTCTAAACTTGAGTCAAAAGGTCACTTGCTTGTCCTCATCTTGCTTTGTCAACACACTACATACAACAACATTTTGCTAAGTGGTCCCTCATCAAGGTCTATCACCTTTGGGTCTCATTTGGTCTTACTTACAGTCAATGTCAACTTACTCATCAAGATAAACTATCATCTCTTTGGAAGCCACACCTACTCTACTATGTACATACTTGGTCTTACACTTTGGACATTGCATGTACACCTCAGATTCATTTATATTCCATCCAACTCTTGGTCTTCCATACTCTTTCCATTTTCATCTAGTCTCACACATCTTGGTGAAGACCTAGTTCATGGTTGAAAGCCGTTCCCAAAAATCTAGGAGAGAAGATAAAGAGGCTCAAGAGTCCACAAACATGAGTGCCTATGATTATGACAATGATGATTTTTTCAATTCTGATCATTCCACATTACCTGACATGAATGCTTATAGAAACACTCAAAATATTGAGAACATGGACACTACAAATAGCAATGATACACACAATGACAATATGGACAACTTTTCCGTACATTCAGCAGAAGTGGAAGACTCCATTATGGATCTCTGTTTTAATAGACTAGTTGAGGAAATCATGAGAAGAGATAGACAATATTTTCTACAAGTGATGGCACAAAGTGGAGCCAAGATACCTCATGATTTTGATATGTCTCAAATAATTGAACATCGACCTTTGCAACAACATCACTTCAACATGGATCAAAGGATAAATATGACATTAATTTTGAGGTAAAAAGATTGGAAATGATCTTGGGGAAGAGCTAAGATGGGACAAACTAAAGTAGGAGTACAAAAGGTGCTATGAATTATGTAGGGTTATAATTTATGATGTTATAGAGAGCACAAGGATGCCCTAAACTAAATTTAGGAAAAATAAATAAAAAGCATGAGGAGCTAAATAAAGTTCAACTACAACTAAACTAAAGTGAACCTAATATTAGCCTAATTAAATAAACGCTAGAAAGAACCTAAGTATAGCTTAAGTGAATAAATTAATTAAAGGACCTAATTAATTAATAATTAGATAATTGTCCATATTACTCCAGCAATATTAAATCTACGATTTTCTAAACTTTTGTATAGATTTAGGTGCAAATTGGTAAGCTTGTAATTAGAGTCGCTTACCACTAGGTGCTATTGAATCTATGGAGAAATTCCCCTTGTACTATTTCTAGAGTCCATTTGGCTCCTAGCTCAAGTAGTTTGCACATGATAACCAAGATGCCCAATGTTAGGCCTTTGTACCTTTATTCAAAAGCAATCATTCTCAATGAGGATGGCCATACTTTACTACTATGTATTCTAATTCTCCATTAATGTTTGGACATGGGATTGCTACCTAGTTAGACTTCAATAAATTTTCCTAGTAATATCCTTTTATCTCTCATACTCATCATATTGCGGAAGATACAAACTAAAATAATGATAATGGTTTAGAGAGCCTCATGTGAACAATTTAGACCCCATCAATGTCTAGGGTAAACTGGATGACTATGACTAACCTCCTTCTAGTGCTCTTCTCTCACCATGTAGTATCTATATGTAATGTTATTATATTTTGTGCTAGTGCCTTATTTATAATTTTAGGGTATGAATCTTTTGATCCTCCTTTCTTTGTGAATATGTGCAACATTATTTTATATAATGGTATTATAAACGCTTATTTATCGATCCAATCCTAAAACCAAAGGAGACCAACGCAGAGTTAGGGGTGGCCTTCACCATCAAAGTAGTGGGGCCAAAACCTATGGCTAGGGTATCCATGCATCTTCCTTTTTTTCCCCTTCTTCTTTCCATCTCATCGTGGATATCCTGTAAGGAGGCATGTTCTTGCTAGCCACAACCCTGCAAGCATTATTGACCTTGTCAATTTTCTTTTTAAGGGCCACTTGGGTTTTCTTAATCTCTTCTAGCTCGTACTAGCTACCCGCATTCTTAATCCTAGAGTCCATGTTATTAATATTTCTGCCCAACATTTCCCACTACCCCATAATACCCATAAGGTCATTGGCAGTTTTCCATACTCTAGCCTTATCTAACTCATCAAACCAAGTGTTGGTTGTGGCCTTAGCCTCGACCACCACCTCCAATCGATTGATCTTCTTGATGGCCATATTAATTTGAGTGAAGAGCCATTTTATCAATTCTTCCTATCTTTAGGCATCTTTGTGTAGGTTCTTCACAAGTGTTGCTAGAGTCAAAGTAGTACTCTATGGGTTGGAGTTATCAAGGAAGGGAGGGTTTAGGGGTGAGGGCTAGGGTTTCCTCTAGTTTTAGCAGTGGACCAGACTAATCCCAAAGTATCTAAGAAGTCTGAATCCTCCAAGGATTGAGACTCAAAGCCAAAATCATCAACAATCTCGTTAACCATATCTTATTGTATCTTAGAATAAATGCCCACATTCGGATCCTTTTTGGTGAAAAAAATGGCCTTAAATTTGGACATTCTTGTAGGGTTTTTCCTAGTGGGCAATTTAGAGCTAGAGTGAGGCATAATTTATCCCTACAATTAAAGGGGGTAACACTAAGGTCAACAATTAGATTGGCACCATAGGTAGACCTAGCTATAATATAGGGGACTCCACTAGAGGAGGATAATGGTAAGTGGAAGTTATATAGTCTCCAAATGAGACCCTGGTAGAGTGGGGTTTACAATTTTTAATGGCTTTGAAAATAAATTGAGACAATGAAGACATAATCCATAAAGGAAAATTCACTCTAACCCCATACCAGAGATGATTTAGCATGGGAAAAATTTATGTATGGAACCTTCTTTTTTTGCCATCCAAGGTGAAGTACTTCATTATGAGTAGAGTCACATCCTTCCATATTTTAAGGTGATCCTCCCTTTTGTAGCCACTTGGAAGCTTCAAAATTCCTTCTCCTAGTTGAAAAAATGATCAAAGTCATCCTTGTAATTCAATTTTGGTTTTTAAGGAAATGTCATACCATCAAGGGCCAACTTTGTCATCTTTGCAATAGCCTCCACAAAAACCACGAAAGTAACACTACCAATTTTCACTTTCTCATTGTCCCAAGCATTAACAAAGTCAACAAAGAGCTTAGGGTCATGGTCGGGCATCCCTTCAACATAATTATCCAGGTTCCCCTTAATCACCTTGTCCCAAAGCTCCCCATTATTCTTAAATTCAGAGTATTTGTCGGGTTCAGTCTGAATCAAATCGCCTCCCATGGTCACAAAATAGAAAAAAAGGTTGAGAAAGTGACAAGCCTAGGGAATGCAGAGGTAGATAGTACCATCAATTATTTTTAAATCCCAGCAACTTAACTAGCAAGGAGAGGAAAGGTCAAGAAAGACAAGTACAAAAAAGACAACTTTTGGGATTATGCATCATTAACTAACGAGTTCTTCAAGATCAAGGCACGAGCTTCCATTGGGATTTCATGCAAGTGGAGAAAAATTTCAAAATCATTAACACATGTGCCCATCCCCGCCAGCTTGTTTGCCACATAGTTGGCTTCATGCCTCACATGGCAGAACTTGACGCCCCCTAGTAAGGGAAGGAGATCGTGGTACTTGGCAATGAGAGGGCTAGTTTTCCAATCCAATTTCACCACCCTTTTGAGCATCATAATGGTATTTCTCAAGTCACCTTCAATAATGATATGCTTGAGCCACTTTTCCTTTGGTGTGATAAGCCTATGATAAACAACTACCACTTTAGCCATGCTTGAAGTTTGTAAACCAAGATATGCCACATAGGCAAGGATGAGGCTACCACGTGAGTCTCTAATCACTCCACCCCTTCCCACCCAACCCGAGTTGCCCCTAGAAGACTTGTGGAATTTCAGCTTCAACCAACCGATGTCAATGGGGGAGGGGGGTTTGTAGCTTGCAAAATCATGCTCTTTCACTAACATTTTAGTAATAAATTTTCTAAATTGATATTAGAGTTTTTAAATTTTAAATATTTGTCAATATACAACCAACATTAAATATTTATTCCAATATTAAATAATATTAAATAATATGTAGAGTATTAAAATAATTAAACCTATTTTGAAACACAAGTCCTAGATTCTTTGCAGATGGACAACACATCTGTTTTAACTAAAGAATATGATGTCGCCTTCATTTATATTCTACAGCAGGCATCGACATGAAGCAATATTTTGATTGGAAACCTAAAGGAAAACTTTGCACAAACGCGTTGAGAAATTGGCCGATGCCTTTAACCTTTTCGACAGAGAACATGCCACCATTCTTTATCATTAATTTCGGGATGATTTGTCTCTATTAATTAGAAGGTACAGCTATGCCGTCACGGAAGGCAATTTTCTTTTGTTTCATTGGAATAACGCGCAAACATCATTGTTTATCGCTGGCTGTCCCCTTTTATTTGTCCGATACATTTTCGTGTTTTCAATGCAACCTTTTTCTAATCTTGATGCGTTTCCAGCGAGGAATTGAACGTTGTCACGCCACGTAAATGCAGGAGTAATTTTTGCCGTGTCTTCCTCATTTCCACTGTGGCCGATGGATCCTTCCCTCTTACTTCCAATCTGAAGTCTCGCAACGAGTTTTCTTTCCTTATATATATTGCATTACGCGCCTCAGGACGATACATGGGACGAGACCTATATTCAAGTCTCTATTTCATTTCTCCCATCACTTTTCCTTATGTTTTTGCATCCCTGTTTGTTGTAAATTTGAAGATCCAGCGACCTGCTTCTACAGTTTCCAGAAATAATGGCCGATCTGGATGAAATTCGTAGAGTGTATGAGATGTTGGATGAAAATGTTGACGGAGTGGTGAACGTGGGTGAACTGTGTGGCTTCATGAACAAGCTTGGAATATCAATGTCGGAAGATGATGTGAGATCTATACTGAGAAAACCACTCCAATCTGAGGATTGTTGCAGTCTTCGATTTGAAGATTTTGTTGAGTTTTATCGATACATTTTCTACTCTCAAGATAATGAAGAAAATGACGAGTCCGAAGATTTGATGGAGGCGTTCAGGGTTTTTGATCAGAACAAAGATGGCTATATTTCTTCTAATGAACTTCAGCACGTCCTGTCCACAATGGGATTGATTCCACGGGGACAAGATCCGCAAAAATGCGAGAAAATGATTTGCAGATTTGATACGGATTGTAATGGAGTCTTGGATTTTTCTGAATTCAAAAGTATGATGTCCTCTAAGATTTTACCCTAAGGAACAGTTATTCCTTCTTGTCATCGTTTATGTTTATTGTATGTGTACACCATATAATGTCTGTTCAAATTGGAGAAAAACCATTTATAGTGACATTTTTTACTTCACTAAGTACGCTATGGAAAATTTTCACGTCAAAACCCTTTGCCATTTGGTAGTTTACACAAACAATTAAAATGGAAGTTTTTGAATTGTTGAAGCAAAACAAATTAATCTGGTGTTTATTGGAATTATAATGAATGTTCAGCCTACGTTCTAAATGTAACAAATATAACGAGCAGGTCTCCAGCTGAAGTAATTTCACATCTGTCAATGTATTCCTAATGTTTTCCAAGAGAGGAGCTTTAGATCAGGTATATACATCACTCAAAGTGTATTGAAGGTGAATTTCTTCAGCTCTACGAAATGTGGAACCATAGACAAGACAAAAGAACTGAATGTCTCAAATGACACAATCAACAGAAAATGGATCTATTAAGAATGCTTTATATCAGGTTTATATGCCCTAAATAGGCATTTTCTACATTGTGGAATGATAGTTAAGTTACGTGAGTTTTTTTAAGCAAAATGCCTTAAAGAAACAAGGCCACAGATCTTTTAAAATTGTGATATTGCAAATGCTTAGGCAGACATGTTTGCTTAGGCACTTCATGCAAACTGCTTGATAGACACATCAAATAGATTTCACTCTCATGGAATGTAGCAATTGTTGCATATCTATAGAATGTCTTGAAAATGTAGATCCAGAATGCAGTAGATGATACTTGGAAGAAGCATACATATATCAATCATCTACTTTTTATGATATAAGGAGTGACGTTTCCCTTGAGAGTGAAAAATGATTGCTTGCAGAGAAAATAAAAGGTGTTACATGTAGTAGATTCAAAAAGTCCTCTCAAGGTTTAATTCTGTGGTGATCTGGTGAATCTACCTAGTTTTAAGGTTTCTAGAACTTGTAAGATATCGGTGGGTTAGTGTCGCTTATTGAGTTGTATCTCAAATTCTTGATATTAATGTGTTGGATAGTGCACGGTTAAATGAGAAATCATTTGGCATTCTTGAATAAAGCATATACGCATTTGATCAAGCAAGCTTTACATGTAGTCGACATTTAGTGCACTTGTTTCTCTTTCCCAAGTATGGTTTTCTATTAATTGTGCAATTAGCATTTGGTTTGGGTTTTTGGAAATGCTCAAGGTTATAACCGCTTACCAATATGAAATGGTAAAACAACATTTCAGTCAGTCATCAAGCTGTGAAAGGGTTCCCCTTATGATAAGGAATTAAGGACATTTTTTAGAATACGGTTCGCAATGTTACAAGTGGACCACCTTCAAAAAAGAGAAGTTTATTCAAACAATCCATTAAAATTTGACAACAACCTTCCATTTTCACGGAGATTGGAATATGGTATTTTTAACTCATTGAGAATAAATGACTGCTCTGCTTTTACTAGTAGAATAGAGGGAAGCTATTGTAATCGGATGAACTTTCATTAGCTCCACTTTCTCATAGAGACCTAAAGAAAAAATTTCCATTGGGGTAAGCCTTCTCAATCAAGTGAATAGATAACTGGTCTTTCAATCAATAGTTTCATTAATGTTTGGCTTATTATGATCACCTAAATGAGGTACCTTGGATTCTCTTTTGAATAAAGCATTGGCTATAGCACGGTGAACATGTAAAAGTATCACAAAAATGCTTCATTTTTCCCACATTCAACTTAGAAGATAAATGACTAAAATGCACATAATAGTTAGAGGAGCTCATAATTAATGCCATAGAAAGTCTAGCAAAACTGTTCAACATAAAGTCTTGATCAATAGAAAACAGTTATGCAGTTCTTAAAATGTATCAAGAAACTTATATCTTTCATATATTATTAAAACATTGTAATAGATGTTTGGTGCATCCTAAAAGTTGTGCTAACTAATCCACTTTACTTATGAGTTTTAACCTTAACATTGAATTTGGTGGAATCCATGTCATTGACTTCATGTTCCAAAACCATTGTTGGACCAATGTGCTTTGAGACTTTGTGCCCCTACTAGACTACAAGAATTATATATTTGAACTATTCATGTGATTGCAATATATACATGCTATATAGGAAGTTCCTCACTTGTGATCAAACATCCCTTGAGCTAACATAAAAATTCTTGTCACTAATTTAAAAAATAAAATGTATGTATCCATTTAATAAATACAATAATTCTAAAATAAAATAAAATAAATCTAAACTAGATAAATAAGAAGTAGATTAATATCTTTGAAAACAATTAAAGAGATATATTTAAGATGTTTTAGTACATCAAGTACATGAATTAATTTAATTTTTAATTTAAAATCATTTAATCTATCTTGATTACTCCAATTTCAAGAGTTATCTGAAGTTTATAAATAACATTTATTTTATTTTTGAAAATTTCACTATTTAATATTTAATACCTCTTTTGTTTTGTTTTTATTGTATTATACAATTCTACTTTATTTTGTACTAGTTTCATTTACAAAATTAATATATGTTTAAAAATTTAATGTCTTTCTACTTAAAATTTATAATAACTTTTCCACATAATTAGCATGTATATTCATTCTTAACAAAGTGAAATTATTATGGGGAAGAAGAATATGGCAATCCTGATGGAGATATGGACAGTGCGGGTTGTTTTGTGACCTTGTTGGACCCCTCTCTTCCCTCTTTTGTCTCTAACTTATGGATGCTATGCTGGAGCGAGCAGAAATGCGGAGCTAGGGTTTTGTCTGAAGAAGCAGAGGTTTCTGGCATTGGGGTCAATGTTGGTGAGGAGGATGGCCTTGTTTGGAGGGTTTGTGCTGACTCACACCTTGGTGTTTTTGTTTTCCTACCACAAGGTTGTGGCCTTGGTTTTATCTTCTATCAAGAGGTTGCATTTGCTGGTATGTGTGGTCCTCCGTTTGTCATGGGAGCAGATATCATTTTTTTGTTGAAAAATAATGCATGGAACTGGGTGGAGGAGCGATTCTAGGGTTTTGACAGTGGCTACAAAGGATTCTGGTGATGGGGTCAAGGCTTGTGTTGAGGTTGGCCTTGTTTGGGGGGCCATAGCTACCTCTCCCTTTGGCCTAATTTCTTTCTTTCCATGTGGCTACCTCTATTGGAGTGTCTGGTCCCCCGTTCCTACTCAATATTAGGGTAGCAGATATTTTTTTTTCTCTCTTTAATCATTGGGTGGGTTTACCCTTTTGGAGATTTGACAAAGTTTTGTTGTCTCTATTTTAGTTTTTTCATTGCAAGGGTCTTTCATTTTCATTTGACCATCTCTTGCTATGGTTGCCTTGTTAGAGCTAAGCATCTTGGTCGCTACTTAGTGGTCTCTTTGGGCCCTATGAGGGTGGGATTTTTGTGCCAGATTATAGACTTGATGCTTCTTTGGAGACCTTTTCTTGGGGTCTTTTTTGTTATTCTTTTTTGGAGGCTTTTATGTTTCTCTGTGTACATCTATTTCGTGGCTCCCAAAGCTTTGCCTTTTTTTTTGAAGATTGTAGCTCTTTATTTCCCTTATCATGTATTCACCCTTTCTTGCAGATCATTTTTCTAAGGGGATGGATGAATGTCTTTATCCCCCTATTGTTGCTTGATATGCCTTTCTTCTGGGCTGCTATGCTAGTTTCTATCTTTGTTGACCCTTTTTCTAGCTTTACCCTTCTCGCCTTCGCAGTTTTGGCCTTTTTCCTTCTCTCTCAACATCCTTGGCTTTCTTTGGTTTCTCCAATAGAGGTGGCCCTATCTTCTTTAGAGGTGAAGATGGTTGGTGTTGGAGCTGGCCTTTCTCCTATTGAGGTGGAGCTGGATGTTGCGATTGATGTTGGGAGGTGTTGCTGGAAGGTTGATGGTGCCAAATTAATTGGTAGCTTGGGAATTGAGGTTGTTCCTTTTATTTTATTGTATTCTTTCCTTTATCTCCTATTGAGGTGGAGATCTTGGAGGGTATGATGTTCTCAGTTTTGATCATTCTCAAGATTAAGGTTATGGGAGCCTTTCCAAAACCCATTGTTAAGGTTGGGGGTTCCTGGTAAACCCCTATGGTTATGTTTATCTAAGCCTCAAGGTGTTTGGCTTCAGCTTGTTTCTTTTTTTCAACAGGTCCTTCAATGATTATTCTATGTTGTTAGGTTGATGTTGGGTTGGTTGTTGCCTTTGTTGTATCTTATGGCAATGTTCTTGTCTGGGTTCCAAATTAGTGAAAATTTGAGGGTTTCAGGTTCCTTCAAAACCTGTTGTAAGGGGTTTCTCATCCCCTCAAAAACCTATTTGTTCCTTGATAAAAAACAAAGAGATAATTATATATTTATTTTGCTGTATATTATAAGAAATATCTATATATTTGATTATGTTTTCTATAGTTAGAATTATATATATTTTTATGTTTTATATTGTTAGAATATAAATCTGTCTTGGTAAAGGTTAATTATTTATTTATTTTATTTGTATTATGTTTGGGATATTCCTTTGGAATCCCTACATGTTATTTGTCTTTTGTGTCATCTCACACATGTGTGAGAATGACTCATTTTTTTAATTCCTTTACTAAGCAATGTTAGTTTTATCTTCCTTAAGAGGATTTTGCCACATTGCATAAACATGGCATGAATGGTGACATTCATAGAGATGTCAGTTACTTTGTGACTCATCTTCTCATCTCTATTTAAGAGATGCTTCTCTCATTTTTCACAAGATATTGTAATAAGACCCCCCCCCCCCTCTCTCTCTCTCTCTCTCTCTCTCTCTCTCTCTCTCTCTCTCTCTCTCTCTCTCTCTCTCTCTCTCTCTCTCTCTCTCTCTCTCTCTCTCTCTCTCTCTCTCTCTCTCTCTCTCTCTCTCTCTCTCTCTCTCTCTCTCTCTCTCTCTCTCTCTCTCTCTCTCTCTCTCTCTCTCGCGCGCCATTCATTCCTATTTTTTCTTTGTTTTTCTCTTTTCAAAAGTGCTTGTGTCTCCTTAGTTATTTTGATGTTTTCTCAACTCAAGTTGTTCTTCATCTTGGTAACATTTCTTCAATCAACAAACTACTTGGATTTATTTCATTTTTTTCTCATATAATTCCTTTCCTACATCTTGTGTATATAATCACAACATGATAAATAATGTAATATTATTACAGAATTCATCATGATATAATTTTTGATATTAAATTTAGAAATAAAATAAATTTGATGTCTAAATAATCATATTTGATTTTGATTATGTTTTTTTAGATATTAGAAACTTATATGTAATAGGTTATAAGTTATGCAAGTTACAAGTTTAACACATTTTTGTTTTATGTGATAGTGAAGGTGATCTTTATGTGTAGATTGAATTAAGTGTGTTGATCTTGACCTGCAACTTGTTCATATAATATGTATCAATTTTACATAGAATAACTTGTTTTCCTTATTCTTTCTATTTAATTTTTTCCAAGGAGTTCTAGTGTTTACAAACACCTTTATGGATTCTATTGAATTGTGAGCTTTGATTTATCCTTAATAGAAGTATGCAATAAATTTTGATAGAAATCTCTCATAATTTTCCATGGATAATTACTTTGATAATCTTGGCATGCTGCTTGATAAGTCATATATTTTTTCAAAATGAATGGGCTAATGCCTATAAATGCAATGATCAAACACACAAATTAACATAATACGTGTATAAGTCAAAATGACTAGTTTAACATCAATGAGGGAATAATTTGAATTCTAAATATATAAAATTAGGGTTTAGATTTATAAATGTAGAATCTAATACTTGCAAATATTATTTTAGGTAATACAAAAAATCAAGTGGCATGAACAAATATCTAGGAATCAATGTTAAAACTGATTGATATGTGTGATTGTCATGAGTTGAATTCATGTTTAATAATATTCCACTTCCAAAATTATAAGTACATATAGGAATCCTAATCAAAGTATATTAGGAGAAAGAGCATGGTTAATAACTTTCACCATTATGATGCTCCCCACTATTAGGTGCATGCAAACTACTAGTTGGATGCATGTTAAAGTAAACAAAGCAATCAACATGTAAATAAAAAATATTTTTCAAAAATTCATAGGATAATATTTTATTTATAAATAAATTTAATATTCTTTTAACTATTTTTCATATTAATATTTTTAAATTCAATTAGACTTAAACTATTATTTTCCATCTAAGTAGACGTAAATGCCCACATGTCTAAGCCAACCAAGCATGTTTTAATGAGTTTTTAGAGACTTGAAGGGTGATTTCCCTATTCAGGAGAAATAAATTGTTTCACCCATAATAGTATACCAAAATCCACATCAAAACTTTGTTCAATGAAAGTGGATTTTTTGGGCTTATAATTATGTTCATGAGACCTTTATCTTTCACTTATAAGGGACATGAAATTAGAAATTACTAAAATCCACCAATGAGAAGGAAATTTAGAGGGGATTCACTACCCTCAAGACAATGCAATCTCAAAGAGAAAATACCCTTCAATTACCTGAGATGGTAAATACTACACTATCAAATTCATTTATGAAATAAACTATAAATATATATACTAAATATGGTATTTTTAATAATAGCTTTATACATGAGTGGGTAAAATTACAGTCCTACATATGTCTCACATTTAAAAAAGAAATGGTTAATACAACAAAAAAAAACTTCAACTTTGATGGCCCTTATGTTTTGAATTTGAATATGATGTAAGATAATGAAAGAGAGAAATATTCATGAAGTTTATTCTTCCAAATTTTAAAGAAACTCAAAAATTCATTTGATGTGTTTTTTTGTAAATGTAAGAGAAAAATTTAAATTGCTAAATATTTTTAAAAAACTAAGGTCTAGTTGGCATCACAAAAGGAATATCAAACAGATTCTATTTTACCTTTCTTTTAATCAAATGGATAACTTCAATATCTAGTGCATGGAAAATAAACTAATTTTTTATGAATATTTTTCTTGTAATAGCATTTCAAAGTCAAACTTATTAGAATTTGGTAGTTTTCATTTAGTATCATCTTTTGTCTAATTATTTTAAAATATTTTCAAAAAAATTATGCTCTTTTCAAAAGAGTTATTCCCTCTACAGAAACATATGTGTAAAAAAAATAATGAATATTTTTTAATATTCTTTTATATATTTCTAGTTAACCTAAGCATTTATCATAGCAACCCGCTTGCAAGATCCCTCTATTCTCGTGAGATCCGCATATATTTTAAATAAATATGTTTTGATAATTTTAATTTATTTTCTAATTAGCCTCATCTTTTATCATAACCTAATCTTTTATCATGGTTTTTGTGTTATTGGTTTTCTTACTACTCATGAGATCCCACTATGCCACCTAGAAGGCCATTATGTATAAGGGTTTGGGGCCTATATCCCGATATACATATTTAGACTTACCTACTTGCAATAATTAAAGATATTAAACTAATCAAAATGTTTTAAAATATATTTTGATTGTAGACACAAAGCTCTACAAAAGGGGATTTTTATTTTTATATTTAATCTATTTTGACTAAAGAAATATTTAGTTAAAGTGGTAGTTCCATAAAATTCTAAAAAATGATGAGGTGGTTTTCAACTAGGAAGCCACTTAGATAATATTAGGCGAAAATATAAATTCCAAGTTTGCAGTTTGCACCATACCAAATTTAAAAATAGAAAAATTTTGAATTTGGGTTTTGGCCAAAATCCTTTTACCCAAAACCTTATTGGCCACATAGCTTTGAAAGAGGGAGAATTTAACTTCCCTTTATATCCTTCCTTAAAAAATAAATTTAAAAATGTATAAGTTCATATAAATACAACTCCATCTCTCATTTCAAAATTCTAAGGCTACTCAATCTTGCGAGTAAATTAAATCAAGTATTTCAAATCATTCAAGCATAGATTTGCATTCAAGGGGGAAATAGCTCAAACATAAAAAATTTAAGCAACAATCATGATCAGTTACATAATTTGTTTTCTATTATAATAATTAGGACAATCAACTAGTTATTTAATTAATTAGCTCCTTTAATTACTCCTTCACTTAAGCTAAACTAGGTGATTTTTATCTAGATTTATACTTTTATATCTTTAGTTCAATTAGTGGTACTTTAGTTTAGTTGTAGTTAATATTTATTTAGCTCCTCTTTTCTTTTCTTTAGTTCTAATTTTAGGATTAGGCTATCCCTTGCTTATAATAAAAGAAAGCCTTCATTTATTGTATCTCCAATATAATATAAAATTTGTTTGTAGTTATGGAGAATATTTTATTTGCTTGATCTCTTTTGTGTGATAGGTGTTTTACTCCTAGATGATTCTTTCTAGTTGTATTATCAACTTCCACAAGGTATCAGAGCACATTCTTTTCTGCATGGTATTAAAGCTTCAAATCTGTTAAGTTCCTATCAATATTCTTAATGGATCCAATATTGAGTGACATTTCTATTCACATTGGGCCCAAAAAGGGGTTGCTTTTCATTTTTTTTTAAAATCAATTTTCAAAAATTTTCCTTTTTTAAAAACTTTATATTTTTGGAAAGTTCCTATATTTTAGAATGTTTCCATTTTTCAAAAAAATATATTTTTGGAAATTTTCTATTTTAATAAATGTTCCATTTTTGGAAATGCTTCAAGCCTTCCAAGCATAAATTAACATGTTGGTTTTTTGGCCATAACTTGGTCTTATGGAGTTGAAATTGCACAACGCGATATTGTCAGAAAGTTGGTTCTAGGGCCAATATAGTGGTGATGGTTGTGTTGTCAAATTTTTCTCAATTTTTGGTACTAGGCATGTGAAATTTTCATATCTTCAGTTTTGTACACATCTATACTTCATTTTTTCAGAAACTAGACATCATTGGAAATCTTGTGATATACTCTCTCCACATCTACTATTATTTTTCCCAAACTTTTTCCTAGGCATATTTTATTCATTTTTTTTTATTTCCACTATGTGGTCAATTAATATCTTGCACAGCTAGACTTTTTTATTTCAAAAATTAGACATCGTTGGAAATCCTGTGATGTCTACTATCCACATCTACTATTATTTTTTCTAAATTTTTCCCCAGACTCATTTTTATTCAATTTTTTGTGTTTTCACTATTTGTTCAATTACTTGGATGTTTTGGCACTTGAAATGGATCTATTTGTTGGAGAGGGTTGTATTTGATGTTCTCTAAATGTGTACTAAGATTATTCAAGTGTAAAAATTTAATTTGAGCTGTCATGGTTTTTTCTATTCATGCTTTTGTTATTAGCCTAGCAAAGGGCAATTATGAGTCTTGGAAAAAGGGTATCTTAATAGATCTTAGCTGGCTTGAGTTTTTTCCCTATCTATATGGACTCATCCCTCAACTAACTTAAAAGAGGGGTTAGCATGCTTGGAGTATAATTAATGACCAGGTTGTAGGAGCGACTAGTTCTAGTGTTTATCTTGACACTATGTATGCTTTATTGCACATTGAATGTCCCCACACACATTGGACTCACCATTAGGAGATCTTTGGACACTTTCATATCTCTTCATTTCTAGAGGATCTTGTAATAGATTGTGTCAAACCCCTTGCACATGTATATTTTTTATACCTTATGATCATGGTACTTCAGAGATGATTGGTTATATCACGAGCCTTTAATATCATGATGAAGTAGAGGCTTGTACATCACTACTCACTCATCATATTGAGACACCATCTCAATATTCATCATCTTCTATTATTCATGATGAGATTAGCATTGGATTATTTATAGCCACCATTGATTCAGTGTAGCAAGACATTCTTCTTCTAGACATAGATACTTTGGATTCGAATCTTAGAGACATATCATCCTTATTTGTGGAATCTCATATTTTAGTTTTGGATAATCAATTATAATACATTCATCTCTTCTTTGTTCATAGAATCACCAATGTTGTTGTAGCATCCAAAATCCTACTCCGTTACAATTTTTTCCTCATTTGGGCTCCCACCTTGGTGTTTGTGTCTCAGGGTTTGATCAAAGCCCTAATTATACTCACATCATGCAATCAACTCATTTTTTCTAACATGCACACTTTCTACCCCTTGTTTCTTAGTCCCTAATTGGTCAAGACTAGGGCACTAGTACCCTGATCCTTAGGGACCAGAGTGCCCAGTGCTCTAATCCTCACAATTAGGGATTAGTTTAGGGCCTCTTAATAGTCATTCAATTTTGGCAGGAATCCTAATCTCGTGTCAGCTCATGTCAAAAAAAAAAACTTTACAAGCATATATAAAAGATGTACCCCTCTCATTTGAACAACTAACAAACATTTTGGATCAATTCATATAAGGAATCAACCATTCAAATTCGAGTAAGCAATTTGTCTTCCTTCAAGCATTGAAGCAAAAGTAAGGTCAAGATTCAAGAATTGGAGTTGACATCTATGTTCTATATTTATGAAGACTTCATGAAACCCTAACTCCCTATCGAGACAAATGAAACTTTATTAAGAGGTATATTATTAGTATCTCAGACATTATTCAACATTTCCCTTAAAACCAAATTACTTTCATTACTGTAATTCAATTATATTTCATTTTTATTTCATGGTTAATTCCAAAACTGGGGTTTGACCTAACACAAATCCCTATTCCATAATTGTTTCCCTTCTCTACTATGTCCAGTAACATGTATGAAGATGCGATATTTAGAATTAACATTATTTACAAAGATGAACAAGTTTCTCTTTGGATAGTGAAAAGTGCGGGGGACCAGAGTGATGGGCATTCTAGTCCTGACATTTAAAGAGCTCCTTTTGGGAACAGATCAAAACACTCTTACATTACTCAGATCTAGGTTCATGGCTTTTTTTGATGACTGAAGCTCACTATTAATGTGTTTTTACTTCAATTCAAACACATTAACCCCAATTTCAACATTTTTATAATTCAACTTAATAAGAGAAAAGTCAATCACTTAATCCCATTGAAACTAATAAGAATTTTCAACCCTATCCTTGCTAATTGATGGCTAGATCTATTAGATTCACTCCTCTTTTAATGTAGTTATTCCTAAGTCTAAAATTAACAGTTTTCATACATCTAATTGTGGGAACACCAAGTTTTGACCATTACATTTTTGTGAACCCAACATCTTAGAATTTCATTTTTTAATTTATGTTCTCAAATATAAGTGTTTATGCATTTTAAATTCAATTTTGCATTTGCAAGTTTAATTTATAATTGAATTTAAAAAATTTAGAGATTAAATTAAAAAAAAATCTAATTTTTCATTCTAAAATTTAGCTCGTGGGCTGTCTAATTTGGATTAATTTTTTCAGATTTGATTATTCATACAATTTTGAAGTTAATTTTTCACTCATAGATTTAAGTTCCAATTAAATTACATCAATTTAGTGGTTGAATTCACAAAAACCCTAATTCATAATTCTAAAATTTACATATGGGATGCATAATTTTCTAAATCAATTTTTAAAACTAATCTTTATGATATGCTATGCTATGATGTAAATTCATTTATATTTCAAATACACAAATCAAATTTCTTAATTAATTAGTTAATCAATCATTTTTACAAAATTTTGCATTGTTTAATCACAATTTTCAAATTTAATTTTCCCTCCTTTGTGCATGTGTTTTACCACTAGTAGTCCTACCTATAATATTCCCATGAGGAGGAAGTTTTATAATTAAGGCTTCCCAAGGTTTAATTATTAAGGATGTGGAGCCTAATTTGGATAACTTCTTTCATGAGAATATTGGTGGCTCCTCTAATCCAATAATTGATATCATTTATCCCATTCTTTACATAATTCTCACGATGAGGATGAATCACTAACTAGGGTTTCTATTGATTAGTTGGATAACTTTGAAAATAAATCAGAAAACTTCAACAATAGATGAGTCAACAATATCTGGAAAGTGGGACTCCCCCATTGATTAAAGGATTAAAGAGAATAGTTCAAAGTGATAAAATTGACATTGATTTGTTGACACTAAGATGATGCCTATGAAAAGTTGTGTTGAAGTCCTTCGTTACACTCAATATCCTAGTCAAGTTAATTATTTTATTCCTACATCTCTTCCTAATGTTCCTACATTCACATCTTCAATCATGGCTACTTGCAAACAAAATGTTAATCCTACACATGTTTTTGATAGAGGAAAAAATGGGTTTTATAGGGACCTAAAACCACAAAGTTTACAAGAAAAATAAAATATTCAAATAAAATTCACTAAGACCATAAAGCTACTTAAAAGACACAAAAGTACAACAAAAATGAGCCAAAATTCAGCAAAAGGTGAACACCAGATAGATAAAACTAACATAAGGACTTTAGGGTATCTTCAAGGTTATTCATCCCCTGAGCCACCTTCTTCAATTCATGGATCTCCTAAGGTACAAAATCCGCATTTCTTCTTCAGGTTGGTTGTCGTCCTCTTCGAGGGGCTGGAATCCTCTTTTTGGATTTTGTCTTTGTTAGCATGCAAGTCCACAAACAGGGTCCCCTGTTGAGTTTTTTACAGCTTATCCATCAAGGTGCTCATTATAGTAATTGAATTCTTCAAAATTATGTGGTTTTTCTTCATGATGGAATTCATAGTCTCCCGTATTTTTCCAATTTCGCCTTTTTTTTCCAGATGTTTTATCTTTTTCTCGTTTTTCTTCTTCATCTTATCCATGAGCTCGATAGCTCTTTGAATGCACTTGGCCATCGACATCTTCTCTTCTTCAGTCCATAAAACTCCATCAGCCTTCTGAGGTACCCCTTTAGCTTCCATTTCATCTAGATTACTAGAAATAACCCTATTCTTTATGCTTAGATCCTTAATTTCATGAAAAACCCACTTAATAATCTTGAAGTAATCAACTGCCCCGTTTCTTGATAATGCCAAAACATCATCAGGAAATTCTCGATTAGGCTTGAAGTAGTGGTCTTCAATTCTAAGATCTTCAGGGAATCTAGGCCTATTTTCTTTGTCAATGAGAGGGTAAGAGGTATGGGAGCCATCAGTAGAATCTAGGGTGGTAGAAGAATCCTTCGAGGAGTCCTCAAAATAGGAAACCAACTTTTTCTTGGGGAGGCCTTTCTCCTTGTTTTTAGCTTTTTGAGAATTACCAGTGAGGGTTTTCATAGAGGAGAATTTTTTTATCTGAGGGCTTGCTCTGTAAGGTTTTATTTGATCCAATCTTAGAGGGGGGAGTCTCTTCCTCTTCCCATTCAGTGTCCCATTTGCCCTCGTCCTTAGATATCCTAATATCAGTATTATAACCCTTCGAGGTCAAAGGAGAAATAGGGTTAGACGGGGCTGACATATTAACAAAATGCTGATGGATTAACTGAATAAGGCCAGCATGTAGGACAAGATATTTCCTAGGGATTTTTTAGTGTTTCTTAATACTATATTTCCGAGAGAAAAATAGGGAGTAAGGAAATGAAATCCTTATCTTGTGTCGAAAATGATTGAGGAGGGAAAAATGGTAGCTATAGACTCTGGTAAATCTTCTATCCATCGTGATGTATTCCATGATAATTCTAAGCACCTCCCTCCAAAGCATCTTAACCTTCCCAACATAAAAATAACTGTTAAAGATTTTGACTAGTGCCTCCATTTCCTCATCAGTTTTGGGAAATTTGATGACCGCTTCATCCAAGAACTTTTTGTCATGAAATAACTTCATCCCCTATGTAAAGAGCCCAGTAATGTCCCCAATGAGATTCTGATCAATATTTACCTTCCTTCAAGAGAGAATAATCCCACCGTCCTTCAAGTTTTTGGTGAAATACTTTGTTATTTCAAGGTTAGCACCATGGAGCTTCTCAAGAAAAGGACTCAACCCCCCCTCTCGATATGCCTCCACAAATTTGTACTTTTCTTGTGCTTCTCATAGTTGTTCATCTCAACCCTCTTCTTGCTTCCCCCTATTTTTCACAAACAATTTTTCTATTGATCGCAAAGCAAATAACCCGAGCAAAGAACCAACAACAAAACCAAAGCACCCATAGTACGTACCATCCTTCACCACCCGTAGAGATAATTAAGGTGTTGATTTTGCTAATAAAAAATATTTCATACCTCCTTCTGTGAGACTTCCATTTATGACCCAATCATCTCCCATACCTACATATCATAGTGATGCAGTCAAGGTAGGGAAATCTAATGAAGGACATCCCTACCTTGTAGCCTAAAAATAAACACCATGCAAGATATACCGGTAACCAGTAACACAACACAAGATAAAGTAGAAAGAGAAATTGGTAACACCACAAAATACATAACCAGTAAACACTGAACAATTATTATAACAGTTTAATGAATTACATATGCCACATGCTAGATCGTAGCCCAGGATTACAAAACAACTCTTACAACTTAGATCTATGATCCACAGATCATCCTCTCAACAAATCATCATCCGGTAACAACTTCCACTTTTTTGAACTAATCTAGACCTCACCCATCCCGGCTTTAGTCCTACCAGATCAAAATCTTGTCGAAATCTACATCTTCACTCGATCTCTTCCTTCTCTAACCTCTGTCCTTTATCTTTTGTCTTCCATCCTGAAATAAATCTCTAAAATTTCCCTTTATACCATCCACAAGCATTAACAACTCAATCAAGTAGGCCAAAGACCAATCGGTTAGTGATGAAATGTGTAAACAATAACACATCGGCCCAAATCACCAAGAACATCACCAAAATGCTTAGAACTTCATGCAGTCCTTCGAGAACATTGGAAAAGGCTCAAGAAACATCGATCAATGATATTCAAGACACAAGAATCAAGCGCAACCCAATTCGGCTCTGCTCCACATACTACAAGACTAACCAGTAAGAAAACATCAACACCGGGCCAATACCAAAATCAATATCTCATCAGATTCAAATCCAAATGCCATGAATATCGAATATGATAAAGACAATGAACTCAAGGTGATAAATCCAAATCCATAATGCTAAATTCTCAAACATGAATAAATGCCATGATCTCCAAGCAATTCCATAGTTAACTGCTCCAACTGGTTTCAATTTCTCTAGTGCTCCTGCATCAGACTCTCGAGGTTAATTGAAAAGTGAGTCCCATCACTTGATCTAGTTCGGTAATTGGTTAGTAGGTACTTGTAACTACCTCAGGAATTTGATGAATTGACTACAAATTCCAGTTGCCTCTCCATGGTGACTAACGATCCAACCTACAGTCTGCCTCAATCGGCAATATGTTCGAGTCTCCAACCACTAACTGCCTCAAGCTCAAACTCTAGGTTCAGTGGTCTACTTACAATCCTTGCTCTGCCTCTTGTTTGGCGATCTGAAAAAGTCCACAAGCTACCTCAGCTTCCTTCCCAACCAACCGGTACATAACCAGGTCTTCCTCGAGCAACAAGTTCACAAACCAGCTCTGATACCATTTTATGCAGTCAATGTAGGGAGATCCAATGAAGGACATCTGTGCCTTGTAGCCTAAACACAAACACCATGCAAGATATACCGATAACTGGTAACATAACACCAAATAAAGCAGAAAGGGAAACCAATAACACCTCAAAATACAACCGGTAAACAGTATGAACAATTCTTATAACAATTTAATGAATTGCAAATGCCACATGTTGGACTGTAGCCCAGGATTAGAAAACAACTCTTACAACTTAGATCTATGATTTGCATATCATCCTCTCAACCAATCATCATCTGGTAACAACTTCCACTGTTCTGCACTGATATGAACCTTAGCCATCCTGACTCCATTCGTACTGGATCAAAATCTCACCAGAATATACATCTTCACTCGATCTTTTCCTTTGAGTTCATTGTCTTTATCATATTCTAAATTCATGGCATTTGGATTTGATTCCCTTCAGATATCGATTTTGGTATTGGCCCGGTGTTGATGTGTTCTTACCGGTTAGTCTTGTAGTATGTGGACCAAAGCCGAATAGGGTTGTAGTTGATTCTGGTGACTTGTTGATTATTGATCGATGTTACTTGAGCCTTGTCTGATGTTCCCAGAGGACCGCAAGAAGTTATAAGGATTTTGGTGATGTTCTTGGTGATTTGGGCCAACGTGTTATTGTTTACACATTTCATCATGAACCAGTTGGTCTTTGGCTGATTTGATCGAGTTGTTAATGCTTGCCAATGGTATAAAGGGGAATTTTAGACAATCATTTCAGGAGGGAAGAAAGAAGATAGAGGATAGAGGTTAGAGAAGGAAGAGACCGAGAGAAGATGTAGATTCCGACGAGATTCTTATCCAGTAGGACTGAAAACGGGATGGCTGAGGTCTAAATCAGTGCAGTATAGTGGAAGCTGTTACCGGATGATGATTTGTTGAGGATGATCTGCGAATCATAAATCTAAGTTGTAAGAGTTGTTTTGTAATCCTGGGATATGGTCCAACATGTGTCATATGTAGTTAATTGAATTGTTATAAGAATTTTTCACACTGTTTACCAGTTATATATTTTGAGGTGTTACCGGTTTCTCTTTTTTCTTTATCTAGTGTTGTGTTTTCGGTTATCGATATATCTTGCATGGTGTTTGTGTTTAGGTTGCAAGGCGGGGATTTCCTTCATTGGATCTCCCTACCTTGATTGCATCAAGTGGTATCAAAGCTAGTTTGTAAACCTATTGATCTAGGAAGACTCGATTATGTACCAATTGGTCAGAAAGGAAGTAGAGGTAGCTTATGAACTTGTTTATATCACTAAACGTGAGGTAGAGCAATGCTTTCCAGTAGACCGTTGAACCTAGAGCTTGAGCTTGAGACAATTAGTGGGTGGAGACTTGAATAGATGGCCGATTGAGGTAGGCTAAAGGTTGGACTGGTAGATTGTTGTGGAGAGGCAATCAAAATCTATAGTCAGATTGCCGAATCCTTGAGGCAATTGCAAGTACCTACTGATCGATTGTCGAAATAGATCAAGTGATGGGACTCACTTTTTAGTTAACCTCATGAGTCTGATGCAGGAGCACTAGAGTAGTTCAAACAGGTTGGAGCAGTTAACTATGGAATTGCTTGGAGATCATGGCATTTTCTTCATCTTTGAGAATTTATCATTGTGGATTTGGATTTATGACCTTGATTTCATTGTCTTTATCATATTTGAGATTCATGGCATTTGGATTTTATTCCAGTGAGATATCAATTCTGATATTGGCTCGGTGTTGATGTGTTCTTACTAGTTAGTCTTGCAATATGTGGAGCGAAGCCAAATTGGGTTACCGTTGATTCTTGTGAATTGTGGATTATTGATTGAGGTTTCTTGAGCCTTGTTGGATGTTCCTTGAGGACCACGTGAAGTTATAAGCATTTTGGTAATGTTCTTGGTGATTTGGGCCGATGTGTTATTGTTTACACCTTTCATCATGAACGGGTTGGTCTTTGGCCGAGTTGATCGAGTTGTTAATGCTTGCAGATGGTATAAAGGGAAAGTTTAAATATTCATTTTAGGAGGGAAGACAAAAGATAGAGTACAGAGGTTAGAAAAGGAAGAGATCAAGTGGCGATGTAGATTCCAGCAAGATTCTGATCCAGTAGGACTGAAGCTGGGATGGTTGAGGTCCGGATTAGTGAAGAACAGTGGAATTTGTTACCAGATGGTAATTTGTTTAGAGGATGATCTATGAATCATAGATATAAGTTGTAAGAGTTGTTTTGTAATCCTTGGTTGCGGTCTAGCATGTGGCATATGTAATTCATTAAACTATTATAAGAATTGTTAACATTGTTTATCGATTATGTATTTTGAGGTTTTACCGATTGCTCTTTCTTCTTTATTTAGTGTTGTGTTACCGGTTACCAGTATATCTTGCATGATGTTTATGTTTAGGCTACAAGGTGGGGACTTCCTTCATTGGATCTCCCTACCTTGACTGCATCACATAGTGTTCCACCTCCTTATTCTCAATGTACACCTTCATAAAATGATGTTACTCCTCCATCCCAATCCAATATGTCCAATTTCAATCCATCCATTGAATTAGCCATTAAAAACCTAGCCTAAATCATTTCATCCTTACTTGACAACAACTAGCTTCCATCACCCAATCCAAGTTTAATTTGCCCACATTTGATGTAGTGAGCCCATTATTTGATGATATTGTTCATGTTGTCCCTCCTAAACATGTGGAAATTCCTCAATTGGAGATTTATAATGAGAAAGGTGATCCATTGAATCATGTAACAATATTTGAAACTTTGTGTAGTGATTTTGTTCATGATAATAGAATTTTGGCTAAATTGTTTACTAGAATATTTAGGGGTAAATCTTTGCAATGGCATTGTTCTTTGCCTCCTCATTCTATTCCATCATTTCAACATTTTGGCTAAAGCTTTCATTCAACAATTTCACAATAATATTGGTCCTTAGATTACTTTAACTGATTTGATTCATTGTAAGAAAGATGTTAAAGAAAAAGTGATTGATTTTATTGGCAGATTATAAGCATTTTTATTCTCAAATTTCTTATCCTATGTTTGATCAAGATGTTCAAAGAATTTTTATTTAAAATTTACAAAAGGACATTAGGAATAAGCTTCTCTTTTTTGAGTTTACTACCTTTATGCAATTGTGTGTAGTGCTTCATAATTATTAGCTTCAAGTGAGTCAATTTGAATCATCCTTTATAATGGATCCGATTGATAAGAATGAAAGTGCTCAACAATATTTTGTGAATTTTAAACCAAATAAGGAATACATCAAGTTCAATGACACCATCAATAACCAAGTGTCATCCACAATAACAAGTGTTCCTCCTTTATCCCAATGCTTCATAAAAGAATTTACTCCTCTTTCTAATTCTTTGCATAGTATTATTACACAATTGTTAAGCAAAAATTATTTGAAATTTCCTCCCATCAAACCAATTGATACCTCCAAACCTTTGCCACCTTATCATGATCTTAAATTTTTTTACAATATCATTGTCAACCCGGTCATGACACTTAAAGTGTTATTCCTTAATGAGTAGGATTTAAAACCTTATTGATAACAATACTATATCTATAGCTAGTGTGAATGACAAAGGAAACATATCTGTAGCTCCTCCTAATCAAAACCTCCAAATCTTCACTAACCCTTTTCCTTACGATTTTAATAATATGGTTGAGTTTGAACATCTTGCATTTTCTCCCAATGACCTTGGCCTTGACCCTAACAATGTGGTGAATCTTGTTCATAAACCTATACCTCTTAAGTACCTATGCATTGCCTTTGATCCTAGAGAGACTATTGAAGCATTTGATGGCCCACTATATATCATTGCGAAGATCAAAGACAAACTCTCATAAGAGGTGCACAATGATATAGTGTGTATGGTGCATGTGATAACTAAAGAATATCTTTACACTTCACAACTACATCAAGTGACATGATAAATTTGATGTAGTGGTTAAGGTATATGATAGTTTCTCTTGTCCTACTATTTGTTCTTTATACAATGAAAATTGATGATGATAAACTATTGTAAAACCATAAATATTCAAGCATAAAAAATCTAGGTTCTACAATTAAACATTCACCAATACCTATAGAGATACCAAAGATCATGCAATCAACAAAATAAAGAAATATTACCATTCACAAGTCAAGTAAATCAGGACCACTGGTAAGGCAAAGCAAGCAAGAAAAAGATGAACTAAAGGATGTGAACTAGTATACTCATAGAAGATTAATGCTCCCAGTAAATGGGTTGAGTAGTAGGACCAGCATGTTTGATGGAAGGCCAAGTTGATCCATCGACAGAGAAGAGGTCTGCAAGTATGAAGGCCCATCGGTGAAGTTAGGTTATACTGGTAAAGTGAGTTGAATTGGTAGTCAATCTTGGTCGGTGAAGGATATCAAACCAGCATAGAAAACCAAGCATAGGTGGATGTCGACAAGGATGATAGATGGAAGCCAGGTGGTGTTCATGTAGAGGTCAGTGAAGTGTTCATCGATGTAACAATCAGCAAGCAGGCCAGCTTTGATGAAGAACCCAAAAATCATGGAAGGATGGCAGAAGGTTGTGGCTCAAGGAAGACAAGGTGGCAAGTGATTGAACTGGTCCTGCAAGATGATTTGATCTTTGTACCCATTTTTTTAAGGAAACAACCAAGACATTAATGGTGTTTGACAGAGAAACGTCGAAAAGCATGGCACGGACAACCAAATATAAAAATATCACATTGGAATGAGAAGTGTTGGTGGTGCTGATTGATGACATGCATACCATCTCTCAAGAAAAGAAAATCGGATCAAATCTAATATGGATCGATTCGGTGAAGGTAAAACTTAACACGACATGGTTTGAATGTTGTTTTGGTGGGAATCCTAAAAGATAAATATGTCAGCTTGAGACTGGAATGAGTTGATGTTTGATAGGAAGTGTGAGAGAGAAGAGAGTGTGAGGAAGGAGAAAGATTATTTTCCTTAGAGTTTATTTTGAGTAAGTTGCATAGTGTGAGTTAGCAGGCGAACAAGTGAGAGGGTCTAACCGGTAGAGATAGAATAACCAATAAACTATTTTAGTTCTAATAGTCAAGCTAACTGGTGAGGTATGATTAGTCAGAAAGGCATATAAGAGTGACACAATGTGGTCTGTGGCTGAGGGAGAAAGAAGAGAGGCTGGGAGTAACCGGTGAGTGATCAGAGAGAGTAATCCAATAACCGACAGTGTGAGAACCAATGAAGAAGAGGAGTTTGTTAACTAGCAGAAATCTATTTATCAAGTGTTGCTGAACTCATTTGCAACTAGGTGCTTTAACTATATCAAAATTGTATTGCATTATACAACAATGATTTGGACCTTGGTGCTCCTTAGGTTGGTGCCCTAAATCAGTAGGGTTGGTGCTCCTTGGGTTGGTACCCTAAATCATTATAATTCATTGTTTCATTGTGAGGCTGGATTGGAGTAGTAGACTTCAGTAGCATTTCTCACCGAGGTTTTTCCCATACTAGGTTTTCCTCGTACATCTTATGTTGTGGGTTATGCTTTTGTGTGTTTGCCTCCTTTTGATATCCACTCTTATATTATCAGTTTGATTGTTTAGTGTTTAGGTTGTTAATCGGTACTCAAGGCTTGGTTTAAAAAGAAAAGTTTTAGGAACCACTAATTCACCCCCCTCTTAGTGGTACATTGTGTTCAACAACACTATGTTATGTTTGGTAGATGTTGTAGTACCCATTTTCATTGAATTTAGTTCAATGTTCAATGTTTAGGTTACTTTTCAAATTGAAACTTTTTCTTTGTAATTTTTTGCACTAACATTTGGATTTCAAATTTTTCAATTTATCGTGACTCATAGTAAGCAAAAGCCTTAACAAGCCAAGTACACTAATGCTTTTTCCATCCTCTTCATGTGTTTCTCCTTTTATCTTAATATTAGATTCATAAGATCCTAGTCCCTAGGGGCTTGTTGTGTCTTTTCTCTTTGGTATCTTAGTGAAATATTTTAATGCAACTCTATACTTACTGTGAGTATGGGCATAGGTTCATGCTCCCACTAAAGTGGGGGATATAAAAAGGTAATAAATTATACCTTTATATAATTTTGTCCTTACCTAAAAGTCACCTTGGTGTTCTGGCCTTCAGTGCTCAGTGCCCACTTTAATTTTTCTCACACCCTCGATCTCCTTATCCAAACTTCGTCTAATTTTGAGTCTTGATTGATGAGACTAGGATGCCCAGGATGCCCTAACTGCACTAGTCCAACCAATTAGGAGCCAAAATAGGACCCCTAAAGGATGACCTCATTTGGGAGAGAAATTTGGCTTAGTATCAGCCTGCTCAAAAAATGCAAATACTTGATGCATGTTTAGGTATAAAAGAAAACTACCCCCCCTCATTTGGTAGCTCGAAAAAAATTTCACCTGTCAATAAGTGATCGCTCTACAAGTTTTAATTGTACTCTAAGTGAGAAATCAATAAAGAATTCATCAAGCATTGAATGTGAGGACAAGTCAAGTTCATGTGCTCAAGATTCTGTAAAGACATCCTATAACCTTGCGTAAGGATTCAAGAAAGAATCATCAACATATCAATTTCAATCTCAATAATTTTGAGATTAGGTCTATCCTTTCCCTAAAAAATGAAATCGTTCCACTTCAATTCTATTTGAACTATCCTTTCAATTTCAAAGTTAATTCCTAGACTAGGCTTTGACCTAGTCAAAACCCCACCAACAAACCTATTTCTATCATTCTATGTGTAGTAAATTGTCTTAGCAACTACGAGCAAAGAATATAATAGAGTGGAAAAAGGTAATCAAACTAAAAGTTTGAAGGCATGAAAAGTGGAGCACTAGGACAATTTCCCTCCCTTGGTCCTAGGGATTTTTTATGATCTTCTGGGAGTAGATTTTGTGTGTCATCTTGATCCAAAACCATCAAGTTTGTCTACCCTTAATATTTGGAGGACCACGATGGTTTGCACCTCCTAGTCCTAATAATTCTTCCTAAACTTTTTGTCATAGGTTTTAATCTATTTTCCATTCTCAGATCTAAGTTTACAACTCTACATGATATCTAGATAATTTTGTTGCTTTTATTTTATGTCAAAATCTCATTGCTTGTCCTCGATCTAGCACTGCAATTTAATTGTAATTGAAATACAATCTCAACTCAACTCCTAAAAGGGAAAACCAAATCTAATTACCACCCAACCCTTTTCTCTAAGATAATAAGGTTGGGTCCATTGCGTTTACTTCCCTTTTTAATCTAATGGTATGTGATATGGGTATTTTCCTAGTTTATATTTCTAAGCTTGTGTAACCCTCCTTCCATTTCATCTCCTTTACACATATCTTCTAATCTTTAAAATATATATCTAACTTTACATGTGTTTAATTGGTTCATGTTTACAATCATTTATAAAAAAAATTTGTTGATAAAAGACATAAAACCTGAACTTTAAATTGATTTAAGACAATTACAAAGAAATGAAATACAAGTATATAGTCTCTTAAAGAGATTCAAGTGGAAATCGCCTATCCATAGAAAATTTTACCAAATTGAGAGAAAAATTGATAAGCACTTTAACGAAATTTACAATGTGCCATCTACTTCTTAAAAATGTTTCTCGAACAAAATGAATTATGCAAAAATGACAGCAAATATGAAAAGCTCTTCTAGATTATGTGAATGTCAAAGCTCCATGGCATCCCAAAAGCTTATCATTCACTCCATCATAAATTATTATGTACTCTTCCTTCCACTTAAGGTAGTAAGAATGAAAAAACTTGGTGAAGCCCCACAACTAGCTGACTGTAATATTTTGCTTCCTACGAAACATGAACTTAGCCCTGTGCAAAGCCTCCAAACACATCCAAAATAATTTGAGCAACAAAATGGAAGCCTTATAGAGGATCATGCACAAGGACAAAAGAAAACAAGTGGTGACACATACCCTACCACACAACCTAGGCCAACAAGCTGGAGCAAACAAAGTTGAAGGAAAACAAGAGATAATAGGGGAACTCTAGCCATAGCGACAAAACATCCAAACCTACACAAACAAAATTAAAAAGAGTAGAGGGGATGCAAAAAGTAGTTAAAACAAAAGTGACAAAGTGAGAGCCCAAGATAGGGGAAGACATAGAGATGGCACAATATGAAACAAGAGGGAGGGAAAACATGATTCCCAGGTCCCCAAAAGGAAAGAAACATGGGTGAGGGGGAAACCCCAAGAAGGATCAAGAATCTCATTCTACATAGGGTATCAAATTAGAGATAGCCTTGTTAGCTAGATTATCTACTAGATTTATAAAATTTATTTTTTATATACTTTTATTTCATTAATTAGTTAATTAATCATATCATTGTTATTTGATATCACTAAATTAATTGGTTAGTTAATCACATTTTTTTATATTATATCACTTAATTGATTGGTTGGTTTATTATGTCAACATAATTTGATATTACATTTATAATTAAACTTGGTGATTGACCAAAACTTTGAAATCAAATGAAAACTTATCTCTTTTTTCTTCTAGCTTTCCTCTTTCAATTACTCTCTAGGAGAAAATGTGGGTTTCTAAAGCTTATACTCTAGATTAGTTACATAACTAGTTATTCTAATCTAATATTCCTAAAAGAAGAAGTTATAGACTCATGGTTTCTTGTATTTTGACTTTTAATAGTGTTTAGACTAAGTTGAATGTTGACTTGTTCCCATTAATAAATTCAAGAGAGAACCCATCCTTAAAATGAACACACATCTTTCCTACTATACTTGAAAATATTTTTCCTCATAATTTACATGATGACGATGACATTACAATTAAAGTGTGTGATGAATAATTGAAGAAGAAATACAAGGAATTAGAAGTCTTTCAATAATTTTTTAGTATAAAACACTTGGCTAGAGAGGTCATCCATCCTATTACGATTATAGATATATTAATATGATGTGTCTCACATTGTCTGGATGTAATATGTAGCATATCTCACATAGTGGATGAAGACACCTTGACTATAGCTAGTTGCATAAAAGTCCTTGGATATATGGCTCATAGAAAACTAATAGAGATATGCATGGATACCCACAAGGTAACCTTCCATTATTACATTAACTTCTTCTGTCATGTATACTACTATATAAAATGATAATACCATTCATATATTCTATATTTAATCCTATTAATAAGTATGCTTACTTTACACTATCCTACACTCTTCACTTAACTTCCCAAAAACTCTACTATACCATTTACCAATCTTATTCCACTACTCACTTATCATAATTTTCTACCCCCAAACTTTAATTCAAATCCACCTTTACATTCCAACTTTTCAAAAACTAATTCACCTACCGATTCTTTCATTAACAAACTATTGTAAAATATGTCTTCATTACAAGAATGATTAGCTTATGTATGAAAATACTAATCTTAACCAACCCATCCATCATATTGCACAACTATCCCACTTTTGTATTTCATTCTTAAGACTCTTATTCCACAACACATTGATAGACAATATTTTGAGAAATATAGAGGGAAAGGAGACCCCTAGGACTCATTACAATATGATAAATTCTATCCTCTAACAATTTTACACTCTGTCTTGGACCCTTGTTTTAGTGTACCTTCTCATGGGTAATTTTAGGCCTTATTAGGCCTTATTTTATCCTACTATTATCATATCTCATGATTTAGACTAAATCATGTTGGCAATTGACACTCATTTAGTGGTTTCCAATGCTTGATTTATAGTTTAGGGTTGTCATTGATAGAATCTCTTTTTGGAGATTCTATCCGGTGGTCATGTTTCCTCTTATCCGGAAGTAGGAGTTAACCAGTAATTCAGGGCTATCTCAGTAATGTTTTCATCCTGAATGATTTCCGGTGATTGTGGTGATTTTGGTGATTGATTTTGGTATCTCAATGAATGGGAAGATCAATTGGAAGCACGTGATTATACTATTTTGGTTCGGCGCTATGTTTTGTTGGAGATTGAAGCCAACTTGGAGGAGATCATTTTTTATAAGACCAGATATATAAGATTGAATTAGCGATTGGTTTCCAATGTGTTGCTGTTGTGGTGATTCGTTTTGGTGTGATTGAGTGTAATTTCACGTGCGCATTTGGTTCACAAATAATCTGGTAGTAGACTGAGACAGAAACAAAGTATTTGCAAAGTGAGTACAGCCAGAGATCTTGTGCTTAACTGGAACTCACTCATGCATTGTCAGATGCTACTTTTGAGTTCTTTTCATTGTATTTCCTCATTATAATGGAATTGTAAGTTAGTGAGACTTCCCTGAAGGTTGTAGCCTCCTAGGTCATTGTAATTGAGCAGTGAGCTCTAGGAAATGAGTTTGAATGCAAGTGCATTCTTCATCTATGTAATATTTATGTACTTGTGGCCATAGTATATGAATATTGTGGGTTCCATCTCCACCGTGGTTTTCTCCTTTTTGGGTTTCCACGTAAAAATTTCAGTATTTTCGATCTATGGTTTATTCATTCCTTCTTTATGTTCTTTACTGTTTTACATTTCTAACTGATGGATAAAGAATAAGTTTGTGAATTTTATTTCCAACAGATCATTGATACACTCCCCCCTCTCAGTGATCCCTGATTCTAACTAATTGATGAGGCCTTAATGAAAGGTGGTAAGGTTTATAAGTCTTGTCTAGTTTTGACAAACTTCTCTACTAAAATAGATAAGAAGATAGACAATTGCAGAGGTCAGTTAGCTCATATTTCCCAAGCTTATGATCCTATGAGTAACTTAACCGATAGTATTGAAGGCCAAATTTTGACAATTATGGAACAAATTAGGAATTTTTAGAAGGAGAAGGAGAAAATAGTAAGCTAGGCAAGTGAACTCTAGAACCTAACTGGTCCTTAGTTAGACACCTTAGTGTACCATAATATGGACTGTATTCAAAATATGTCTTAGGTGACTCCAATTGAGCTGGTAGAAATAGAATTCCATGCTTATGTTTTGAATGATTTTGTTTCAATTTTGGAGAAATTACGGGCAGGGTCGAACACCTATTTTGGGTTCCTTAAGGTTCCATATGCTGATGTACTAAAGAATGTATAGATCTAATCATTTGGTGTGTATATATGTACATGAAATTTTTCTTCACACCCTATCTTTCACATTGTTGTCAAAGGGGGAGAGATAAGGTGAAAAATGTATAGATTGGTTTTGTATAGAGTGTATAGTTGGGTGATGTATATTTTTGGGTTTGGTTATCTAAGGGAGAGCCTTATAATTCTTTCATTCTTGATTCAGTGTACAGGTTTCAGATTTCAACACTTAGCCATTTTTCATAGGTGTTGCCATCAATGCCAAAGGGGGACATTGTTGGCAACTGACACTCATCCGGTGATATCCGATGCTTTATTTATGGTTTAGGGCTGTCATTGATGGCAACTATTCTTGGTGATTCAATCTGGTGGTCGTGTTTCCTCTTATCCAAAATCAAGAGTTAACCAGTAGGCAGTTAATTGGTAATTTAGGGCTATCTCGGTAATGTTTTGGTCCGGAATGATTTCTAGTGATTGATTTAGGTATCTCGGTGAATGGGAAGATCCTTTGAAAGGATGTGATTATACTATTCTAGTTTGGTTCTATGTTTTTTTAGAGATTGAAGCCGACTTGAAGCTACACATTACACTTCTTGAAGGTGACTTGGAGGAGACTATTTTTATAAGATTAGATATATAAGATTGAATTCGCAATTGGTTTTCAGTGTGTTACTGTTTTGGTGATCCGTTTTGGTGCGATTGAGTGAAATTTCACATGTGCATTTGGTTCACAAATAATTTGGTAGCTGACTGAGACAGAAATAAAGTATTTTCGAAGTGAGTACAGTCAAACATCTTGTGCTTAACTGGAACTCACTCATGCATTGTCAGATGCTACTTCAGAGTTCTTTTCTTTGTATTTTCTCGGTGTAATTGAATTGTAAGTTAGTGAGACTTCCCTGAAGGTTGTAGCCTTCTAGGTCATTGTAATTGAGCAGTGAGCTCTAGGCAGTGAGCCTAAATGCAAGTGTATTACCCATCTATGTAATAATTATGTACTCTTGACCATAGTATATGAATATTGTGGTTCTAGTCCCACTGTGGTTTTCCCCTTTCCGGGTTTCCACGTTAAAATTCTGGTGTTGTGGATATGTCGTTTATTCATTGCTTGTTTATGTTCTTTACTAATTTACATTAGTCACCAGTGGATAAAGAATAAGTTTGTGAATTTGATTTCCAGCAGATCATTGATTCACCCCCTCCCTCAGTGATCCCTAATTCTAAGAGATCCTACATCCTATAACTTGATACTTTATCTTTGACCTTTCTAGTCCCTTTTTTAGTCGACTATGACACCTAGTGCCCTAGACCTAATGGAATATAGCACATAGCACCATATTCCTAGTGGACTAGGGTTCACCCAATTCCTAATCCCTCCAAAAGGGGCAAAAATTTGAACATGTGAAAGAGTTGATTCCTGTCATTTTTTATTTGATCCAAAAAAAATTATTTAACCATTGTAAGTCAAACCAATTTGAGAAATACATTAAGAACCCTACACACATCACTCATTTATCATTCAAAAATCCTAATTTCATTATATCATTCCAACTCAAGAGTCCTAATTATTCAAGAACTTAGGTCCAAGTATAAGAATCAAGAACCTATAGAGATATGCCTTAAATTTTGATTTCATGAGTGATTATTTTATGATTTGTCATTTTATTGCATTAGAACTTGGACGAATTGACTAAAGAGCATTCCACATGACCATTATCAATCATAAGGTATAATATTGTCAATTCAACATTTCATTTATGATTTTACCTCTACCCTACTAGGGATAATCTCTCTTTACATTATTATTATTATTATTATTGTGGGGGTGGTAACACAAACATGGGTTTTGACTTAGGAAAGCCCCTATAGAACACAACTATTTTCTCTATTCTTTTGTATGCAACTATAGATCCAAAAAAATAAAATTGTAGATTTTCATAGAGCAAGTTGAGATGCATAGCCATAATTTATGTAGTGAGACAAAATACTTGTACTATACTAATTCTCTTACTTGTCCAACACTTTTTGTGGCCACCCTATTTGAACCCCTTAATCTCCACTATCTCAAAAAGCTAGTAGTTTAGAAGGTAGATTGAGAGAACTATGATTCTTGTTCTAATTGCATCTTTAAATTTTGAGTGTTTTACTATCTTCAATTTCTCATCCAAGATTAGTCTTTCCTAATTTATGGAAAAAAGTGACCACTTTATACTACCTTTTGGTCCTCCATTTCCCTAAACATTCCCTACATAGAAAATAATTAAAATCCAATGCATAAATTTATTGATAAAAAAATTGAAGTGGACACAAGAAGTCAAAATAGATCCTAGAAATAAAAATTGATCAACTTGAGAGGAAAAATACTTGATTATGTTATTGAATGAAAATGAACAATTTTTATTAAAGTAAATATAGTTATTCCAACTCTAACTATGAAATGATAGAAATTGTATAACTAAAAATAATGTCACATTATGATGTTATGCTAATGCCCCCTAAGTATAATATGGGTGTTTCAAATGTACCATCAAGACCTGAAGGTTTGCCTAGCAAAGGTAACCCCATTAAGGTGGACTTAATGAAATTTGTTAATGACATAAAATGAAAACATATTTTTGAGAAGATCTATCTTTGAAAAAATACACTCTAAAACAATGAAACTCCATAAATTTGCCTCATGACTCAGAAGGTCAACCCTTATTAAGGTGTAGCTCTGAGCTGAATTCTTGAACTTTAAGTCTTAGACTCTCAAAGAAAAGATACCAAATTATTCATGACAATAATTAATATTGAGTTCTAGACACATAAGGCTTCATCATGTTGTCTCTGACCCTCATAAGGGTGGTAATTCTTGATCATGGTCTCATTAAATCTCTTTGAACAACCATCCATATTAAGCTTCATACTAAACCCCTTACATATTTGAAAAAAAACAAACTATGAAATACATGTATTATTAAGAAACTATTAGCATATAAAAGGAAATCTAAAGGAAAGTAAGATTTAAATGCCAAAAAAATGGTTCTCATGCAAAGCACCATCTCAAGGAAAGAAGCTAGCTTGAGATGATGAAAAGTCCTCTATCCTCTAGTACGACCAACCTCCAAACATGAAGGCTCAAAGTAAGAACTTGTACTTAGTGCCAAAAGAAGAATTTTTCATACAAGGTTCAACATTTGGTGAATCCTCTTCCTCAATGCATGCTAAGTTAGTTGGTCATTGTTTTTTCTTCTAATGAGATCACTTTCTCAAATTCTACAAAACTATACCATGTGACCCTTTTTCATAGAATAAAAGCATGTATTTTGTCTTCTTTTTATTAATTGACTGTGTATCAATGCTCCATGAATATAGTGATTTCTCTTGTTCAGGATCATCTTTTCTATCTTATTTTGTCCTCTCTTTTTTTAATAGAAGTCCTGAAACCATGCTTTCTAAAATTTGTGAAGTTATTTGACACGGTGTAAAAATACCAGTTATGGAATTTTGAAGCTAGTTTGTTCAACAATATGGCTTTAGCATTGTCATCATATACTGGAATGTTAACATTTTCTAGACACCTAATGAGGGACCCCAAATTACCTATATGATTTAACATCATGATTCTATCTTCCATTTTGTACCTAAAAATTTAAAGTTTTAGGAATAATTTTCCATTGACTACTTTTTCTCCAAACAACTTATTAAGATTATCCCAAATTTCTGCCAATGATTTATCTAAATCTATGATGTAACTGAGTATCAGAAAACACAAGGACAATAATAATTTTGGCTTTATCATCTCTACTATTTGAATCTAACAACTTAGTTACATCTATAGATACTTTTGAATATTCATTCTTCAACCAAAGAAAATGAAACCACAATATTGTCCTATAGAATATCAATGAAAAAAGAAAAATAGAATAAAATATTACTTTTATCACTCCAATCAATGACACACAATCACTGTCACACCTACTCGAAATCAGTTTAGAGAGGGTGAATTTGTTTTACAGAATTATTCACTAGAATATCTTCAAAAGAACATCAATAAAAAATCTTATACTATTAGATAATGGTTGGATTGAGCCTCTGCTGCAAACATTTGTTCGCTTCACCTTAGTGATGACAAATATTAATTTCAGAATCCTTATGTCTCATATACCCTATCCAATCATCATCCCATACTTTACCAAATAAATCCTTTATCATGTCATCTTTATTAGAAGACTTAGTTCTCCCTTGTCATCAATTCCAAACTTCTATTCTATGTAATACAAACCATTCTCACAATCCTCTTATTCAACCCACCCATCAAAACATTGCCCCATGATATAACCAATCCAAAAAGAAGTCCAACTGAATACAACAATCCTAATCTATAGAATCATGCTATATAATCTGGCACATCATCCTAAACATCACTTACTTTCGTTCTCAACCTTGATAGAAGCTTTGATCATAGATACATTCAGACACATTTTCCAACAAAATATCGTCAGAATTCTTACGGTTTTGTGTCGTAGGTTCGACGAAATGGTGACGAGTTTTTCGTTGCTGAAATTATATTGACAAGAGAGCTTCGATTGGAGTGTTAGATAGATAGAGAGTGCATAGAGTGAATCTAGACCCAATAGAGTGTTAATGTCCCCAAAAAGAAGCTCCCAATGCAAGATATGAATCGTAGAAATGAAACTGATATTTGTGGCCATGGGAAGAGGTGTTACAAGAACTTCCAAGCGTAGGCATAACACTTCAATGACCACCTTCAAATTGTAGATTCACAAGATGCTAGAACGGTGCACATGCATCCATGAGTCAGACAATCATGTTGGAAAAAGGACAAAATAGAGGGTGGTAGGGCAAGCCAATTGGACAAAAAGACAAGGAAATGAAGGAATTCTCCAAATAGCGTAAAACAAAGTGTGGAATTGCATGGGGTACAATTTACAACAGTACACATAGAAATTTATTTTGCTTCTTATTAATAATAAATATTATTTATCAGGATGTGTAGCAAGGGATGATGGTTAGAACATCCTTGCAATTAGTGCTAAAAATTTGGAAGAAGGGAACCAACAACAAGGTAGCGGCTATTCTTGCACTCAATATAGCTTATCGACTTATAGTCTCTAAGATTTAGCTTGAGTGTGACTCCCAAGTGATAATAAATTCAATTGTAAAGGATGAAACCCAAAATTGAGAAATAAACAAGTTTATTAAAGGTCATTAAAGCTAAGCTAAAACAATTTCAATACTTTTAAATCTCCCATATCAAGCGTGAATGAAATAGGGAGGAATACGAACTTTCGAATTGGGGGTGTTTTGCTAGAGTTGGCAACTTTATGGAGTGGTGGGATGACTTTAGAGGGGTGCAATTGGCCAATGATCTCAAGTGAGACTAATGAAGTGACGGATGGGATAGGAGTTTTTCCAAGCATGTGAAGAGGCATGTAAAGTTCGTAGCATGGTGGATGAGTGTTGCTTGCAGTACGTAGCTGTTGGGAGATCTACGAGGATAGTGTAAGAATTTATAGGAAGAGGTGGTGATATGTGTGAAGTGGAAGAATTGGTCCGTGTCATGATGCCTTCGCTTTAAATGTTCAAGCACATGAGCTCTTTGAATCAATCATTTTTGGAAGACGGTGAGGAAATAACAAAAGGAGTGTTATAGTGAGAGTTGGGGTTTGGCAGGTATTTTCATAGTGAAATGGAGGCCAATTTCTCCCTCTTTATAAACAAGTGGCAACTTGCTTTCATGGGAAAGATCCCAAAAGAAAGGATGAGAAATATTTTCAAAATAGAGGACCTGCATTTCCTGAGAATTGTTTGACAAGTTTTTTTTCCGGGGGGGGTGGGGGGGAATACATAAATTTTGAGTTTAAATATCACACAAATGTGGATATGGCCTTTGCGTTTTTTTCTTGGTGCTTGGAGCTGGGAAATAAAGAAGATATAAAATGGGTAATACGAGAATGTGTTAGGGAAGGATGGAAGATTGGGATGGAGACATTGTTGACAATGGTGCGGCCAAGTGAAGGCTTCATCACCAAGAGTGGAGAATGGGTTTAGGATGCAGAATTTATACCACCATTGAGGCCTTTTTCTGGTATGGGATGCTGACAATGACAGAGAACATCACCAAGCGAAGGAGGCTAGACTCTCATAAAAGAGTACCTCTGCAACCATGAGCAACTGGAGTAGGTGTCGGGTGGAGAGGAGCCCAAGAAGGCAAAACAAAAGTCGGCCTTCCACAAGGAAAATACTGGATCAGTTGTGACATGTCGAAGGACAAGGAGATGAAACCGTAAGATGTGTGTAAGGAAAAAATTAATTTTATTGCAGATGTTGGTCGAACTTGTAGATTGATAGGATAAAATAAAATGGTTAATCATATATGGTAATGATATTGTAATAGTCTCTTCCTATATTTTTGGGTGGTCTGTAGTTGGGTATCCATTTTAAAAGGGAAAGGCGGCACATTGTATAATCAGATAGTGGGATTCCAATCATAAGTTATTTACAGTTTATGTAATTTCTCTGTTTTATTATTAATATAATATATTGACTTTTACCATTTAAAAAAAAAAATTATTTACATTCTGTCTAGATTATATAATAATTTATAAATTTTATTTATTTTATTTTATAATTATAGAAATAACTTTGTTATCTATTTATGTTGTATATACATTAATCAATAATAAATATTAATTAAATTTTATTTAATATTATATAATAAATAATAAACTAGTTCAATATTATTTTATATTTATTTAGTTATTAATTTAATATTATTTGTTTAGATCAAGGAAATGATTCGGGATGGTCAGAACAGTCAAACCAAAGAATGCAAGATAAAAACTAAGCTAATCACGAAATACCTAATCAAACACACTAATATATCCTAATCTAACCAATGAAATAACTAAAAAAAACCTAAATTAAGATGCAAACCATCCATGCACGCTCCTTCAGTTTAACTTAGTTGTTCTTCCTTTCATCTCCAATTTTGATATGTTGCTCTCATCGTGCAATGCAAATACAAAGTGAAAGAAAAGACAAGATGAGTGAGATTTATTAGGAAGGTGATTGATTGACAAAATAATGATGTTAATTACTAGATTACTAACTAGAGTAACAATGCATGAAAGTTAAATTGGTAAGCTATTTTGACATAATGATGATGAAAAAATTAGATGAATTGATTGATGAAAGAGACCCCAATTTATAGAAAACTCAAGAATTGGTGAACAAACAAGATCAAAAAGATTTTTGATTAGATGGACATACTTGATTGAGCACTTGATAGAGCTACAATTCAAGGAAAGATGAAGGTGATGAGAAAAAAGTAGAGAAAATGTAAAAAGTAGATTTTTGAAGATGTATACCTCATTTTGAAATTTGAAATTAAGATATATGAGATATTTCCAAAAAGATGGATTTTCAATAATCAAAGAAGATATTAGTTTGCCATTTTCGAAAATTAGGAAGATTTGGGGAAAATCACATAAAACAAATAAAATATTTGTTTCCGTTTTTAAAATTAGGAGATAAATAATTAAATAAATAAAGATATATATTTTTAAATTATGATGACATAATTAGCTAATCAAATAATTTAAATAAATTATTTGATTATAGGAGACAGAAATTGAACATTTAATTAAATAATTAAAATTATTTAATTAAAGTGTGGAATTTAAAATTAATTAAATAATATGAATTATTTAATTAATATAAAAGGAGACGATTAATGATGAATTATTAAAAGATTAAGTAGAATAAATAGTAACACACCTGGGTTTAATTAATTAAACAAATAATTAAACTTAAAAATGAAAATTAGTCAAATTGACGTTCAGAGACCTATATGTGGTAAAATGAAGTCAAATTTGATCAAATTGGGTGAAAATGGGAAGAATTGAGTGAAAAAGGAAAAATTGGGTAAAACCGAATAAAAGCAGGTAAACTGGGTCAAAGCAAGTCAACATACAGAAAAGGGAAGAATGCGACACCATGGGGTAGGAGAAGAGGTCAGAATGATGTTATAAAATAGGAATTGGGAGAAATTGATGCCAGTAAAATAGAAAATGGGAAGCAGGAAGTGAAAGGGTAAAAAAGGAAGCAAAATGACCTAATCAGAACACGTTTAGGGACAAATCGACATCATTGGATCAACAAGGGAATAGATTGACATTAAGGGGATGAATCTGAGGATAAAATGATATCATAAACACAAAATAAGGATAAAATAATATCATTGGGATAGAAAATGGGAAAGGTGAAACAAGACAGGATTGCACATGAATAATGAAGACTACGTGTGCAATTAGGTTAAAAATGAAGAAAGCACATGTTTACCAATTTTTAGTGTCTACATTTTGCCCCTCTTTGAGACAATATGATTTAAAATATTGTTTCAAATAAGATTGAAGAAAAATATCACATTTAAACATGCCTTGGGTATAATAGGGTATAAGGGTGCCCCCTCAACAAATAGATAAAAAAAAAATTGGGAAAGAGGTGAATTTGTTGACAATGACACTAGGATTTCAAAATCGAAAGCGAAAGTGAAATAACACTTAAAATGAAGAAGGTACAAGCTTAGGAAGGTCAAATAATCGTAACCAGTGCAAAGGGGAGTGTGTGCATGCCCATCTAGCTAGGCAAGAGGGGTATAAAAGAGGGTAGAAGGGTGAAAAGAGTTAATTTTCACTCTCTTTTTTGGATGAATTGGAGCTTTAGAAGGAAGGAGAAGTTAGCAAGATGGTGTAAATTATGAGGGAGAATCATCATGGTGAGAAGGTGTGGACCTACCAACGATTGGAGGGCACAAGACCAACAATATGTACCCTGAATCCTACTTTTCAATTTGAGATTTGAGCACATGTTTCTAGGGTTAATTTCCTAGTTTTCGATGCATGCCGAGGGGGTCTGGCTAAAGTTCTATGCAATTAGGTATCTTTTTTGGATAGTTGGTTAAGATTTATGTAGTTGGTTGATATTCGTACACAATTAGTGGCTAGAACTATGTAGTTGGCATGCAAAATTGCACAATTGTTAGCTATAACTATGTAGTTGGTTAAGGAAACTACATAGTTGGCTAACCCAACAGGTAATTTGATTAGTTTTTTAAGGTTAGAGTATGGATTAGGATGACTTGGGTTGAACTAGGGTTTATGTTGGATAGATTGGGATTGAACAATCAGGTATCCGATTAGGGGACCGAATTAAGGTTTGTAACTAAGGTTTCAATTAGGATTAAGACATAACTGATTGCGTAGGGGATCTTAAATGGAAGAGGTTAGGTTAACATAATGTTTTCATTAGGTTGACATTACAAACTTGTGAGAGGCGGTTGTCATGTCTATCATTGTGTCATCAGTTATGAGGGCAAGAGAGATATTTCTTATTACTCTTAGGGTTATTGCATATCGCTTACATGCTTGAGATAAGGGTAAATAGGTCATTGATTACCACATTAACAACATGGTGGCACTCAAGACTAATTCATTTCACCTATCGATAGGAGAGGCAATTGTCACATTGGAGGACATCTGTTGGATACTTAGGTTTCCTATTCATGGGGAGCTAGCTGTGTATGAGCCTTCTACTAGGAGAGAGTCATTGAACTATATGTTTCAGGTGAATGAGGATGATGTATGCATCGTTTATTATGAGATTAGATGGGAGACTATGGTAGAAAATCACTTGAGGTTATTAAGTGTCATCAGTGTAGTGATAGAAAGATTTGTAGGAACAAATAGAAGAGGTCATGGATTCCCTCTCAGATGGGGAAGGGTGTTAAAGTGGATGGTTATGGAGGGTATGGTATTTACATGAGGGCCATGCATGTTAGGAATGTTATTATCATCTACACCAGGTGGCATTCAAATGGACTCTATCTATTAGCAGAGGGTTGACTTTATTACATGTGTGGGCTTTTGAGCACATAACAATGTGCAAACCTATTAGAGATAGACAGGAATGCCCAAGACAACCTTAAGTATATTGTTATGATAAGGCACTATCATATGGGCCATTGGGTTAAACACTATATTGGAGACATTAGTTATACTTCTTGAGGGATTTCACATGGATACCATACAGGGATTACAAGGATGGGCTGGATGATGATGATCATCTTCTGTATTGTAGACAAGAGAGGTACCTAATAGGCAAGACCATTATGAGACAGAGGATTATTGAGGCTCAACTACCAGAGATGGTTTGGAGGTAGTTTGGGAGTGAAAAGATGTACCTGCAGGTACAACATATTATGCATGATCTAGGTGGGACATTAGAGATTGGGGAGTAGTTATTAGACCCCATGTAGCTTTCATAGAGTTTGAGAAATTATAGTCGATATAGTGGGGTGTGGGACTAGATGTTATAGATGCAAGGACAACAACAATATATGATAGGTGGTTTGCAGAGCATAAGCTAGTGCCTTTGATAGATCCATATGTTCCAGTTTTGAGGATGCCACTATTTCTAAAAATGGTTGATAGTGTAATCATAGGACATATTGCTATTATTGGCATTATTGTCTATCTTGGGAGATTTTCCTTTATCATTTTTTGGGAATGGTTCCTTAAACATTGTATGCTCTTCATTGGAAGTGTGGCCATCAACTTCTATTGCACCATTGTCAATAGGATCTTGGATGAGATTCTTCAATCTATGATAATTACTAGTCTTATGGCCCTTGCTCTTTTGATACTCACAAAATTTGTTGTCGTTCCACCATGATGGCTTAACCTTTTAGTCAAATGGTTGATTATCTAGTAATGTTATAAGCTTATTGGCAACCAACTTCTTTAATGTAGTTTAAATTGGTTCTCCCAATGGAGTATACTTATTTAGAGGTCTTGATGTCCTTTAAGTGTTTCCTTGATTGTTGGATGAGCTGGCATTGGGGAAAGTTGACTTAGGTTTTACCACATTAGCATCCACTACCCCATCATCAACAACATTCTTGTTTTTGTTCCAAAATTGGGGTTCATCTTTCCCATTTGAATAATATTTATTGTCCTTATTTATAGATTTATGGTTCCTTGCTCAATGAGGAATTTCTCAACTGCTTTAAACATTTTTCAATGAGCTCCTTAAAGGTAGACAAACATGCTTTTCTTAGTTCATATCCAATATCTTTGTTGATATTTTGGGTAAATATTTCAACCATTTATATTTGTATAATTTGACAAGAGTAATAACTATCAAAACTTCTCCATCACTATAAGAATGATTCAAAAGATTCCCCATTTGTCTAATTTGTATTGCATAATGTGGTCACTAATACATCTATTTCAATGTTGTATGAGAAGTTTTGTATAAATGCCTGTTCTAATTCACCCCATGAATTGATCCCAGGTGGAAGTTGTGAAAACCATGCCATGGCTTGTCTACCTAAACTCTATGGAAATAATCTCATCAAGTAGGATTATTCTCTTGCCACTTCTATGCAAGCCTTGAAAAACTCTCTAATGTGTGCCTTGGGATCTCCCTTTCCTTTGTACTTGTAAAACTTTGGTGTCACAAAATGTGGAGGAAAATGGGGGATTGGGCATTGGTATTCTTTTGTCATATGGATAAGGACACATGTCATTGATTGTATAATTCTTTGTTGGTGTCTGCATACTTGCTATTTGTCATTCCTTAATCTATTGTTTCAAATCATTTCTAGGTGGTTCCTTGTCCCTTTGAGGTATTCCCATGCCTAGGCCATCAGGTGGGGAAGGAATGTAATGTATGTAAAGATGATACCGGTTGTATATATGCTCATATGGGGGAGGAACATAATTGTTGCTATTGTATGGGCGACTAGGTATGATATTATGATGAGCAACACTAGGACTATCACAATTGTTTGTGTCATGACCATGGGAAAAATTGGTATTGTAGGTATGATATTGATTGTTGCCCCCAAATCTAACAGAAGATCTCCTTGTATAAGTATTTTCATGATCTTGGATGTTCTCTTGTGTATATGCATTAGTATTCCTTTGCCCTTGGAGAGGATTAGTATGGAGTTGTTCATGAGTGTTTCTAACATCATTCGTGGGTAAGTGTACCAAGATGGTGTGCTAAAAGGTGGACACACACTAAAAAAAAGTTGAAAAAATAGCAACTACATTCACGGTTTTAAAATTTCAAAATACTCCATACATGGTAAGATTTGTTGTGCCCGAGCCTAAAGGGACAAAACCGCATAGAAGGTTCATTTTACCCCGCAGTCGAGAGCAAGTTTGAGTGTTTTTTTTCTTTCAAACCGCACATGGGCTCCATTTTTTCACACTCAGATGCCATGGAAAGAGGTCGGTTATGATTTTTTTTGTTTTTCTTGCACATTTGATAAATTTGATTTATGTTTTCAATTTAAATTCGTTAATTTTGATTAATTTTTTAAATTTTTTGTTACTAGTATTAGATTCTGAAAATCTAGAACGACAACAAGATGCACCTTAAAACCCACAACAAAACCCATAGCAAAATCCTCAGGATACACCTCCATCTCCTCCTTTAGACAATATTGTAGCTACACAGGAGGATTTTCTTAATCAGTTAGGGAAAAAAAATGCTAAAATAACTAAACTGATTAATAGATTGAAAACATCTAATCTTGAGCATCATTTATCCCTTGCCACTAGTCTAGAAACATTGGCTAGTGGTGCCACTATACTTCTAAGTCAGATTACAGAATGGGGAAACTATAGGGATAGGTGTCACCCTTATTATGTTGATGGGTTATCATATGATGCAATGAAAAATAAAAACATAAGTAAAGTACACATATGTTCTCTTTTTGTTCATTCTAGAACTGGTGAGTCCTTACCTCTTAATGCAAAGAGGTTTCCCATACATTGGTGTACCAATGTGTAGATGAAGAATCCTTTTTGGAATAGGTGGTGGATGCTATTTGATGAACCACCTTGTAATAATTTTGAGGTTCCATTATATTTTTTGAGGAAAGTATATTGTGATTTTGTCCTCACTGAGTGACCTAATTATATTGATATGAGAGAGTTCCATGGTAGCCATGTTGGCTTTGCCCAAGATAGACCTAGAGCCCATAGGGTAATAGACTTGCAGAGTCGTCACCCCCTAGCACCCAAACCCAAGGTGCATGTGACGGTCCCAGTAGCCTGAAAGAGTCGATGGAGATACTGACTACTCAAGAAGCCACAATATTGACTAATGTGATCATCCAACATGGGACACAATTAGTGCACCCTCTTGGCCCAGACAATGATCCATTAGATGAGGTAGTTGGTGTTGGTCATCCCATTGAGCATGTGTGTCCCACTTGCTCAAGCATAGGATGGATGTCGAGGCTACTGCATATGGTTCCACATCCCATCTATTCACAATATGCGGGAGAAGATGTTAGACCCGCATGATTGAGGATATGGCACCGATGGATGAATTAATGGACATGTTGTTTGCTAGTTAGCCACAGACACAAGTGTGTTGATTTGAATTCATAACATTTTATTTATCAGTCACTTAAAATTTATAATTGTAAACAAATTTCATTTATAGATCAATTTAAATTGATACAAATAATGTGCATTTCAGGATGCAACAATAGGTGTTAATACACCATCTGATATTCCTCCCACAATTATTGTAGTTGCAACTTTGATGCCCAGGGTATTAATTTTATAACATGATAAAATAGAATAGTACTTTGAATTCAAAAAAAATTATAAGATATGCTCTCTTTAATGCTTGACAATGTTTTATTTTGTAGATGTTGACAAGGGACCAAATCTCCCACATTGATGATGTCATGCTCTCATCGATCAATTTTGGCCTACAAAGCTATGTGGTATCATATTTTTTACACCTTATTTTATGTATTCTTTTGATGGAATATCCAATTCATTTAATTTTAGATTTGTTAAATTATGTTTAATATTATCTACTAATATCTCTTGTATTAATTTTGTTTGTTTTAGGGTACCCCATCTGTGTCTAGGCCTCATCCTCATCGAAATAAATCTTCGACGATGCCTAAACATGGGAAGAAGGTAATTGAACACATTTAATTGTACAATTATTTGAAAAGGTTGAAATTAGCTTAGTTGGAATTTGTAGACTGATTAGTGCTTTTTGTCTATTTTATATATAGCAGCCATTGGGCTTTGTAGATTTGTTGAATGCACCTGATATGTCCAAGGATCGAGAGAGGGTAGAGGTATGTATCTCTACTTTATTTTCTTGATTTGATGATTATATACACGTGTACATGTGAACTTGTGATAAATTATAATCTTATCATTTTTCATACAGGACATATCCATAGCCGCTTCATCAATGGTGAGCCCTCCTCCATGTATTGGAGAATCATCTCAGGCTCTGATACATTTTTGTTTTATATATTGCATTAATTGTATTTAACATATAGTACTTATCATTATATTAATTGTATTTAATCTTTAATAATTTTTCATATAGGTAATAGCCACATCTACTCCATTAATGGTGAGCACTCTTTAGACTATTGGAGAAGCATTTGATGCTCCAGCACACTTTTGTTCTCTATATTTTAGATTTTTAGTGTTTTAATCTATATATGTTAGTACATTGTATTAATTATATTTAATCTACAATAGGCCCCTTAGCAGTCCAGACATAACTTGGATCCTTTAAAGTTTGTGATCAAGAAAACTCCTAAGACTGACAAGGAGAACAAAAATAAGACAATAGATCCTAGACCAACATATGAGGTAATCTACATTTCAATTGCAAAGTTATGGTTAAATGCATAGTTATGTTGATAATTGTGAACTATTTTCTACAAAAGGATTCTAACTTGGCTTTTGAATTATGGTTGTGCAGCCATCTTCAGAGTCACGTACTACATGAAAGAGGCTCTATTTTGATGATCCACCACAAGTATAGGATCATATAGTGTTAGTTGTGGTCATTGAATGACCAATACATGTAGATATATTCTACATTTTTATTATATATAGATTTGGACATGGCATATGCCACATTTTTGTAAAACTTGTATTGACTTGGCATATATGCCTTTTTTGATATATATAAATGTTGATATTCGATCCAATAAATGTGTATTGTGTTCATTATTGTGCATTTCATTGATATTGATAGGCATATTCGATACATAGAGAATTTGTTCATTGTGTTGCTTACTATGCATTTTGATATATATAAATGATTATTTATAAAGAATTTGTTTGGTGTATTTGGTGGCTGCCCCTTTATAAAGTTAAATGAATATTTACCTATGTAATCAACAATATGAATATAAACAACAAAAATCTATGATATAAAGCATTCCAAATGTGGAATATGATTTGATAAGCTTTGTAAAATATTTAAGTAGCCCTACAAAACTCCTTATCTCAATCAAAATGAAATTCAATGGCAATGGTCAGATTTGATCCATGGTAATGATCACTGGATGCTTTTCATTCCTTTTGTCAAATTTCAAATTTTGTATTGTTTTCCATTTGTTTTATCTAAATAAGATGATTTGGGAACATTAATGATCATTTGAAGTCATTTGTGAAAGTTTGGGGCATTTGGATACAAGATGTAAAATTTGCTCGATTGTTGTAAAAGTTGCTTAGTCTACAATGACCTATCTCAGTTTCTGACAACTCAGAGCCATTTTCAAATGGTAGCATTTATTCACTTGCTGCAAAAACCATCAATGGCATGTAATGCAAAGTTGCAAGATAGGTTAGATTTGATTTCATTCATTGTGGGTACAAACTAACATCACGAGTGCATCTGGGTGGACAGGTTTATGCTAGGAATGCTCCTGTTGTACCTCCCAATGCATCAGAACATTGAAAGCCATACCCTACCAGCGCTATCTCTGAAGTGCCTTGAGTCCAAAAAATTATCAAACTTTGACGGATAGTTTCTTGCAATATAGGAAGCATATAATAGATGCGCTTGAGCCTATAGGGTCATGTGAGGCTTGCCTACAATGAACTATCTCAGTTTCTGATGACTCGAAGCCATTTTCAAATTGTAGCATTTATTCACCTACTACAAAAACCATCAGTGACATGCAATGCAAAGTTGCAAGATAGACTAGATTTGATTTCATTCGTCATGGGCACAAACAAACATCATGAGCACATCTAGATGGGCAGGTTTATGCTAGGCATGCTCGTGTTGTGCCTCCCAATGCATTGAAACATCAAGAGTCATACCCTACCGGCGTGATCTCTCAAGTGCCCTGAGTCCCAAAAATTGTCAAACTTTGATGGACAATTTTTCGCAATCCAGGATGCATATGATCGATCTATTTGGACTTATAGGGTCATGTGAGTCTTTTCTACAATTACCTATCTCTATTATCTTCATGGTCATCCCAAAATGCTTGTCAGTCATTTCTAATCCTGCTGCTATCATGGCACCCTCTACAAGCCCATTTCTAACAAACTATTCTAATATGAGGGCGAAATGGAATAGAGAGAAAGAGGGAGAAGGAAGGCAAGAAAAAAATTGCTAGCTCTCCGCCATTCTTACTCTCTCTCTCCAAAGGGTGTTTTCTCTTGTTCAAGCCAAAAAGAGGTCTTTTTCTCTTCTTGCCTGCTTGAAACAATCCAAATGCCTAAGTTTTGCTCTCCTCCCTAAATCCCCAATAGGATAAATTCATGCAAATGGCATCAACATCTGATGTGCATTCACAAGTTTTAGGGCTAATGCTAGAGCTGTTCCCATACACCTCAAAAAGTCTTCCTTCCCAAGCTCTCTAACTGCAAACCCACCACAAGAAAAGCCAAAACTCCCACTTCAAAACATGGTTTACCTCGATGCCAAAACTAGCCCGGCTTACCACAGCACATAAACTCAAAACCCTTAAGATATTCAAAATAGAGTCACATATATTCAAAAAATGTTTTACAAATCATCACATGGGATTTTATACAAAATTTGGCATTTAAATATGTGCGAATCAGCTTATTGCCATTTAAATATACAAAATTTGGCATTTAAATATATGCAAATCAGCTCATCGCCATTTAAATATACAAAATTTGGCATCTAAATATGTACAAATCAGCTCATGGCCATTTAAATATATAAAATTATGCCCCTAAATATGTACAAATCAGCTCATGGGCATTTATATATACAAAAATTGAATACATAACAATTCACCGACGATATATACAAAATTCTCAAAATCATTCTACCCTGAACCGTAGAATCAAACAAGTGAGCCACTTGGATCGGCTCTAACCCGTATTGTGTCAAGTATTGCCTCATGGTCAGATTCATGAACTTTCCATAAAATCTTATTATGAGGTCTACCACAATACTTAATCAAATGAATATTTGTTGCAACAACAAGGTTGGAGAAATGAAGAATATGTCTGTGTGTCTAAAAGTCCTTGAACATCCAAACATCATAATTCTTGATAGGGTATCTCCTAAGTCATGTGCCTGTCATGACAATAGACCCTACTAGATACTCAATACCGTATCCATCAATGATTGTGATTGTTAATTTTCTCTTAGGCTCAATAAAACAACATAAAAAGTAATTCCTTCCTTCTTCATTGTTCTCTTCTACAACAACTACGTACACATGACCTACATGTTATAGAATGATAATTAATACCAAAAATAATTTTTGATGTAACAAAATGAGCCAAAAAAATTTCCTGCAATAAATTTTACCCAAAAACTCACTTGGTTCCACTAGGTTGGATACATGATTGAGATCAATTGATGCTTCCATCTAGTTCAAATGTAGTGCTCTGGGAATTTGATAGGTATCAATGGGAAGCAACAGTCTACAAGACCATTTTTCGACCCACTCTTGTGATTCACATTCTTCCCACAAAAAATACATACATGCAGAGCCAAAAAATACAATCTGTCTAGTATAAATTACCGGTGAACTTGCATTTAAACTTCGAAATGAGTGCATGTCACTAGATCCTACAACTGTACAACAATATCGATAGTTTTCAATGTTAGATTCAGTGATCAACCAAAAATATCTATGAACCATTGACGAACCTGCATTACCTGGTCCCATTGTAGAGTTATACCATCACACAATTGTTATTGCATCTATGAACTCAGCACCACCTTCATACTTCAATTCTTCTCTAGCTAGGTCTCATTTTATGCATGCTCATGCACCATCGTTCTCTCCCTTTCCATGTCCAGCCTCAATGAAATCCCCAAAAATGTTGTACACTGCTTGTCACATGCATCCTACTCAACCAATAGAATATTGTTGCATTTTTTAATTGTGAGGTGCAATTATCTAACCGTATTATTTGTTTCTTGTATCGTATGTTCCTTTCCCTCAAACTATCATAGAAAACTTTAAAGCATCCTTGCACAAAATCTTACGAATGTGTATGATCATCACTTATGTAGAAGTGATACTCTCTTACAACCTTTCTAGCCTCCTTTGTGCTATCATCTGCATGCATGAATGCTACATGTACAAAAATAGAAACTTGTGTAGAATAGTAATACATAGATTGCACTTCATTTTGAGGTTGTAGTGTATTTTTTTCAGCAAAATCAACTATAGAGACAATTTTACCAAGAGAAAATGTGTCCTTTCATAACTTGAATTTCTCATCTAACCATCGAGCTCTATGTGTATGCATTATGTACTTATAAACTATTTTCTCTTTAAATGTTCTCATAAAATCAGCTACAAATATATCATTTTTTACTAACTCACATCTCTTCAATTCTTTTCTATCTTTAACCCCATATGTCAATGTCTTGCACTTTCCAAAAGATACTAGTTTCTTACCAATTTCATGTGTGCTATCCAAACGTAGACATCTTGGCAAATGTTGCAAACCACCACATGTAGCACAAGAACCTTTCAAACACATTGTCTTATAATAAATGCAACCATCATCTCTTTTACATAACACACTTGAAATAAATTCTCTTGGTGACTTAGGAGGTGGTTGTATATTGCATTCCTGCAAAACATCGTTAGTGTGCAAAGTACAACATATATGATGATAAATATCATAGTGCATGGAAAATTCAATATGTATCCTACAACAACACGTGGTGTGTACACGATTAATATTAACATAAAAAGGTTTTTCCATTTCAAATAATCTTTGACTAATTCTTATTTGAGGAAACTTTTGAAGGAATCTTTCATAAAATTTTGTTTGAGTCATATCCAAATAGTTTTTGGCATGTGGCTCACAATTTCTAGATTCAATTCACCTTCTAAAAAAATCTCTTTGGTTAGGAAAAAGCCTTGTGTTGTCATGCCAAAAAGTTCAATTAAGTGCTTAGTGCATCAACAAGAACCTTGCCTTTGCGTGGTACTCTACCCGAGAACACCCAAAGAGAATTATTATTAGGATCCTCTATTTTCTCCTGCCTATCTAATGCTTTACATAATGTTGTTCTACTCATGTTTAATGACTTACTTGTTTTTCTTATCAAATGATCTTTTTTTATTTTCTGGCTCATTATGGTTGATGTAATAACACGTCTAGTAACATTAGAATCTTTAGTACATGTTTTTGAACAAATAGCTTGATATGCATCAAATATATTTCTCACAATAGTTCTTTCACTATTACTTTCGGATGATCTTAGGCCTCGAATTTTCATTGTCTCTCTAAAATTCAATTTTTTAATCATTTCAACAATTAATTGACATCTTGTAGTTTGATTTAAGTTTTCAAAATAGGTTTTCCATATTCTTTTAACCATTATCCTACTTGAGTTCATTCATTCATTTTACTAGGCATTGACTTCAAAATATTCTCATCGATGTCAATTAGATACTTTGGTTTCCTACAAATGATTGTAGGAGGTATTAACATTGGTGCATTGTGTGCATTAGGTACATTCATCACATCAAATAGAGCTGGTGTATATTCATCATTGCATGCATTAGGTACATTTATTACATTAGATTCATATGGTAAATCAAATATTGGTGGTGCATATTCATCATTTGTTTGATTATTCATTATGATCTCTTCTTCAACTGTATTATGTTAATTTGGAAAATCAAATTGAGATGTTGAGGATGACGTACCTTCTTGTCCCATTTCTCTAATGTCACGTAATTTCTTCATATGCTTCCTTTGTCTTTCCTTTTTAACCTCTCGTTGTTCCATTGTTCCTCACTTGTTCTTTCCCATCATTAATAATGGTTGTCCTAAATAGAGTCATTTTACATATATATGTAAACAAAAGTTCTTAAACAATCAAATAACCATAAAATTGAGCATTATCTTTATTTTATTAAATCAAAACTATTAAACAATCACAATAACATTGACCAAACTGGTAAGAACAACAATTCAATCATTTGAAATCATGCAACACAAACATTTCACTTACTTCTACATATAAAACTGTTAATAAGCATAGTAATAGTTGCAGTGGGGCCTTCAATGACTTCAAAAACTTCTTTTGAGATCATTGAGTCTGTTGGGAAGCTAAAAGTATGTCCAAGAACCGTGTACTCAGTATGTTTAGTAACCCCTTGTGTGCTTTTAGTCCCTAAAATGCTTACCAAACAAATTCCATATTCCTAGTACCCCGTACATGCTTTTAACTTATCAAAACCCCATACACATTACTTGTAGTAAATAAAATGTCAAGGAAAAGGGAGGGAGGAAGGGGGAGGGAGAGGGAGGGAGAGGAAGGGATGGAGATAGAGGGAGAAGGAGAGAGAGGGGGGCAGGAGAGAGGATGGAGACAAAGAGGGAGAGAGAGAGAGAGAGAGAGAGGGAGAGAAATGGAGAGAGAGAGAGAGGGAGACAAAGAGAGGGAGGGGAAGAGAGAGTGAGATAGAGGGAAAGAGAGAGAGAGAGAGAGAGAGAGAGAGAGAGAGAGAGAGAGAGAGAGAGAGAGAGAGAGGTGGGAGAGAGGATGGAGAGGGAGAGGGAGGGAGAGGGAGATAAAGGGGGAGAGGGAGGGAGTAAGAGAGGGAGATGGATGGAGAGAGAGGGGGGAGAGATAGAGGGAGGGAGAGGGAGAGGGAGAGAGAGGGATGGGAGAGAGGATGGAGAGGGAGAGGGAGGGAGAGGAAGATAAAGAGGGAGAGGTAGAGAGAGGGAGAGGGAGAGAGATGGAGAGAAAGAGAGAGGGAGAGAGAGAGGGGGTTGAGAGAGAGAGAGGGAGAAAGAGGGAGAGGGAGAGATAGGGGGTAGGAGAGAAGATGGAGAGGGAGAAGGAGAGAGAGAGAGAGAGAGAGAGAGAGAGAGAGAGAGAGAGAGAGAGCTCAAATTAAGGACATTCCATTATATTTTGTTTTATAATATATTGGCAGGTGAACAGGTCAGATGTTTTTCGAGCCATATTTGAAGGGGATCTTATGGTTCAAAAGAAAGGAGTGGTTGTGATAAAGGCGGTGGGAGATAATATTATTATGTTCCAAGTGGTATATAACGAGATGGGTAAACAAAATATAGTGATGAAAGAGGTGGGAGGAGAAAGTATTATGTTTCAGGTTGCAGGTTTCATGGAGAATGGAAGAGTAGAAGTGATAGTGGAAGAGGTAGAAGGAGAAATCCTGAAAGTGTTTCTGAATTTTCTCTACACAATAAAAGTGGGTGATAATGAATTTTTTTCCAATTATAAACAACTTGCAAGGCTTGTAGCCAATTTTCAGATAAAGAAGTTGTTTACCATGTTGAATTTGTGTATGGATGGGGTATGGAGGAAGGGAGAGAGGGGGAGCATTCTGGTTTGTTATTTTTGTAACTAGTATTGGTATTGCTTTTTATATTATAATAATGGTTAATCTTCCCACCTTATGACACCATATGACCTCTTAGGGCATCATATTCTCCTAAAGGGTCATGTGGTGTGCTAAGGGGTCACATGATGTCATTAGGTGTTATTTGGGTACTAAGGGAGAGAGGGAGAGAGAGAGGGGGGGATGGGCAAGTAAAAGAGATAAAGGGGGTAGGGAGAGAGAAAGAGTGCGGAGGGAGAGAAGAAGAGAGAGAGAGAGAGGGATGGGGTATGGAGGAAGAGAGAGAGGGGGAGCATACTGGTTTGTTATTCTTGTAAGATGTATTGGCATTACTTTTTATATTATAATAATGGTTCATCTTGCCACCTTACGACATTATAATGACATCTTTCCATCTTGACCCCTTAGGACATAATATGCTCCTAAAGGGTCATGTGGTGTTATGTGGAGATAGAGAGAGAGAGAGGATGAAAAAGGGAGGGGAGGGAGATGGGGCAAGAAGGGATTGAGGGAGGGAGGGAGAGAGAGGAATAAAAAAGGGAGGGAGGGAGAGAGATGGGGGGAGAGGAAGAGATCTCACATGATGTTGTTAAGGGTCACATGGGGTCCCAATTGAGCCACGCATGTATTACAACACCATATGAGACCTTAAGACACCATATGACCCCTTAAGATATCATACATGGCCCGAAGGGGTCATATGACATCATTGGGGGTCATGTAGGGTCATAATGGGAACACACATAAGTTAGAACATCATATGACCCCTTAGGACATCATATTGTCTTAAGGGGTCATTTGTGTGCTAAGGGAATTTACACAATATCATTAGCTATTATGTGGGGTCCTGAGAGAGAGAGAGAGAGAGAGAGAGAGAGAGAGAGAGAGAGAGAGAGAGAGAGAGAGAGAGAGAGAGAGAGAGAGAGAGAGAGAATACAATGTACAATAAGATATCAAAAGACAATATATATCAATATACATGTACATGTACATACACATATACATATAATACACATAAAATATCAAAAGATAATACACATACATACATATTATATATATTTTATACATGTATATATTATAAACATACATATATGTATACATACATCATACACATATTATATACATATATACAGACATATTACATACATACACATGTGTGTGTATATATACACATATTATATATACATATATAGATACAATATCTACATATATACATATTATACATATAAATATATGTATGCACACACACACATTTTAAACATACACATTAATTTGTTTATGTTATAGTAGCATAGGTAGAACCGGGTGTACGTGTTGCTTATTAAAAAAAAAAGCCTGTACACGGTTCTTATTCAAAAGAACCTCGTATGCGCTCTTGTTTGTTTAGGCTTGTCAATAGGCTTGGATGACAAAGCTGTGGTTTGGAAGTTTGATTTCCCTCCATTTCCCTCATTTTTCACGTGTTTTGTTTTATGAACTTGGTTTCTAAACTTTGTCATCATCAGGTTTACAGTTTATCAAGTGGGTATTTCTAAAATTGCCACCGTATTTTCACCCATCTTCTAAGCTTTCTAACAATATAATTGTTTTTAAATTTGAAGAACAATAACATTGCGATTGAATTTCTTTTACCAATGTCTCCATAGTTGTCAGAGACATACGTATACAATTTTTTTAATAACTTTTGATCTACTTATCCAAATTTTAAAAACTTTATATATTATTGTAGTGCACTTGATGCTTTAAAATTTTATTTTATTTTTTGCATTTTTTTATTATTTTGGTGCAAGTTATGCTTTGCACACAAACAGTTACCTGATTTTCAGGATGTGCTCGATTGGAAAAATCATAAAAAAAATACTGAACAAAAAATTATAAACAAATACACAACTTCTAGTGCTCACTCTTATGTATCTTTCTGCGAAAGGATTTGTCAAAATACTAAATCTAACTATGACCATTTTGATGTGCACGTCAAACACCAAGTTATGTTTTTCAGAAAAAATCAAGGTCTATTTTTCATGCATGAAGGATTTGACCCCCTTAATCTTATCCAATTTTGAAAAAAATTAGGAGTTTGGAAACTAGATGACAGAGTACTACAATCTTTGTTCTTTGAGAATCTTAATATCTTGAGTGGATGGCTCTCAACTTTCTCCTCCAACTTCAGGTTTACCTGATTTCAAAAAAAAAAAAAAAAAAGTGTCCACTTATACCCCCCTTTTTGCACACCATCTTGGTGCAATTACCCTGGTATAAGCATGAGTATTAATAACTTTGGGTTTTTGAAACAAGGATGAGGGTGAATTAGGCATGAGACATTCTCTTCTATTACCACCATCATTACCACTAGGATTTGCATTAGCTTGATTAGGATACACTTCAAAAATTTGTGACACATCAAAGTCATGGGGTAATCTTGCACCCCTTTGAATAAACACTTGTAAAAGGTATTGATAGTCTCTTCTCATGATTTCATCAACCAATCTATTAAATTGTCCATCAAATATAGTGTCTTGAATGTCTATGGTAGTAATGGAGTCATTGTCATTTTCTGGTGGATTGATGTGATTGTCAAAGATTTGTGGGTTAAAAACTTCATTTTCATCAAACTCATATGTACTCATGTTGAGAGATCTTTGAGATTCTTTGGCTTCTCTTCTAGATCTTTATAAATGGGTTTCAACCATGAACTAACATTTACTAAAATGAAAGATGGAAGAAAATGTGAAGATTATGGAAGACTAAGAGGATTGTGAAATGGAAAAAGAATCTAGGGTTGTCTTGCAATGTCCTAAAAGTGTAAGTTTAAGGCAAATGTGATAATCTAAAGAAAGATGTGGCTTCTAAAGAGATGATAAACTCTTGATGAGGTAAGTTGAACTTAACTAGAGATAGCCATATGGTACCCAAGATGATAAATCTGATGCGAGAACCACCTAGAAGTATAATGTAATGTGTTTGCAAGATAGGATGAGGAATACTAAACAACCTTTTGACTCTAGCTGGAAAAGTGTGACTGGAAGATTCCAAATGATGTCTGAAATTAGATGAAAAAGTCGTGACAAGTGATGGTTGACATAAAATGAAGCCATATGGAAAATGCCTTAGAAGCTCTTATGATCTTAGCACACAAACACGATATTAGTTTACAAATGCATCAAAATTCCACTTACACAATTTCAGAGTCTAGATACATGTTTTCACAGTTGTAATGCAATTATTAGTTATGCTTAGATACAAAATATGAGGTTGCAAATACGCAATGGAAATGTTCACAGATGCCATAATACTAAACACAAATGCGGTTTTACTGTCAATAATGTTTTCTTAGTTATGTTCCAATATGTGCCAAAATGATACACAAACATGACCACATGTGTCAAATACACACTAGAAATAAGCACAGACATGGCCAGAGAGATCCCATACACACTAGAAGTGAAAATAGATGAATTTCTAGCAAAATTTTTATTTCTGTCCAAATTTTAAAAATGTTAAGAGTGACTGGATCTCAATCTTGATTGTTTTGTTGTAAGAAAACATGGAAAAAAAGAAGACACAATGTTTTAACCTATGTTATTGTTAATATTTGAGCGCAAATGTGTATGTTCAATAGGCTGAAAATGCCCAATTTCAATAGGTCTAAACACAATTGAAACCACTTCAAACACTTACTAAGCTTAAGCACAAGGTGTCCTGGTGGTAGCCTCAACCCACAACTTGTAATCTCCATCGACTCAAATGTAGGGACACCTTAAGGGGTGTATGCACTATATTATCTTTGCGTGAGAGGATAGCTAGAGACCTCTAGGACTGAAACAATGACCCAATCACCCTCTCCCCGGAAAGCTACAAGTAGTCCATGCTAAGTCAAGGATTCATGTCTCATATCATAAGAGCCTTATGGTGATTATCTTGGAGGGAAAACCAACTATCCCCTTGCACTAAAGCTATCATGATGTTTGGTAAAAAAAAGGGTGGGAAACTAATCTAAGGCGTCTAGTAATGTTCTAGAGTATACTAGTGGTTACACATGCAGCGATTCACTCACTTAAGAGGCCTCCCATCCCTTACGATTTTTTATACATCACTATGTGGATTACACATCACACAAATAATGAGGGAGACATTTATCAGTATAACACATCGACACCAAGTGATAAGAGACTTTCATCTAAAACCACAATTATTTATATAGCAGACCAAAACAAAGTATCACTTAGGTCGTTCCCTCTCACTTGGTCTTAAGGGCTTATCGAGAGGTAGACCCTCTAAAAAGACAATAACAATTTCTCTTATACCCAAGATCCAATGGAAGGTGAGGGAAGAGGATACTTTTGTTATCACCTTAGGGTTTTAATCTAAACACAAAGTGTGCCAAAACAACAAGACACTTCAAACAAAGTTAATTTGCCCCTAATGAAAATGATGTGACCCTAATTAAACTAGGAAATAAAACACAAACACACACCTAAATTACCCCTACAAGTAAATTATTAGTAGTTTCAAATGATTACCCCAACCTATAAGTAAACTTGTTAGGTTAATTTTAGAAATCCCAAAATGAAATGTGAAAAGGGGTTTTCGACAAGGTGATAGAGACAATTGCACCACTTCATTAGGCCACAAGGGGTAAGGACAAAAAGAAAATCAAATATGAAATCTAACCCTAATTTAAAGACAAAAAGAAAATGCAAAAAATATAGATTCTATTGTACTTGATGTAGATGCAGAAAGACCTAGACTGAGACTTGTGAAAAAACATGCAACCTACAAAAATTATAGAGAACACGTACACAATAGAAACAAACAAATACACGATAATAACTATTAAATGTGTGACATAAAAGATCATAAATGCGGCTCTACGAAATGCAAATACGATAAAATTAAACACAAACATGATAAGAAACTGCCAATGTTGCCAGGTCTGAAAACATAGATGCGGAAAAAAGGATACTAATACGAGTTATAAATATATGTATTTGTGCCAAAATTGATCGTAGATGCCATAATATGATGCATAGACATGATTCTGGTAAACCCACAAAATAGAAAATTTAAAAAAAAAAATAGATGCGATAAAAAAATACGTATACGCGGTTTCGCTTGAGATTCATTGCTTCTGATTTGCAACTTGATAAAAGGACAAAAATGCAAAATGATGGTAGAAAATGGGACCAAGGTCTCACCAAGCATGCCAAAATGTATACGATTAAAATGACATGACAAACTATTGTAAAACTAACAAAGATTCAACCACATAAAACCCTAGTTGTACAACTAAAAATCCATTATATACCAATGAAAAACTTAAAACATGCAAATCACAATGTAAAATAGGAAGATTATACCTTTTACTTGCTTAGTACGGTTTGATATTATTTGTTTCCTATCTCCATTGATCTTGTTTGATATGGTCACTGTCAAATTTTATATTGTGCACAAGATCTCAACAAAGAACGAATTGTGTTTATGTAGTTGCTTGAGTGATTGATTGATCACATTTGCTAGATAGATGCATTAGTTGATTAGGGATGATAAGGATGAAAGGGTCCTCTTATATTGAAGACACCTTAGAAAATGGAAGGCTAGGATTAAGAGGTAAAAGGATAAATGGTCAGTTAGGATTAAAGGGTAGGTATAGAAAATGGGAAAATATTAGAGAGGTGGTTAAAGGCAAATTATGAGATGAATGAGAAGTGCCATGGAGGGAAAAAGATAATAACTCAATTAAATAAATAAAGGTCTATTTAATTAATAGAAGAAGTGGGACTAATTAAATAAGTAGAATATTTATTTAATTTAGCAAAAGGATAATTTAAATAAATAAAAATATTTATTTAAATGAGGAGAGGCTAGAAGAAGATAAATGAATTAATTAAATAAATAAAAATTAATTTAATTAATAGATGGCTTAATATAAAATAATTAAATAAATTAAATATTTATTTAATTAGACTACGACTATTTTAGGTATCTACAATATGTATTTGCAAGTTGGTCAAAAATTCATCTATGATTGATAATATGGGTCACTATCTATATACAAGTGGTTATATAATTGACCTAAATTTGAAAAGATGGATAGTAATTGCTCTATCTATGATTGGAGATATAACTCATCACATATACCTTTTCTTAAGGTAATTGCTTAAGATAAAATAATTAAATAAATAAAATATTTATTCAATTAGACTAAGACTATTTTAGGTATCTACAATATGTATTTGCAAGTTGGTCAACAATTCATCTACTATTGATAATGTGGGTCACTCAAATTTGAAAAGATGGATAGTAATTGCTCTATCTATGATTGGACATATAGCTCATCACATATACCTTTTCTTACATGTTATGAAAATTATTTGAAATTTTTTTAATATATATATTATTTTCCTTGTTTATAATTTAACTTTTCAGTTGACAATTGGTGAGACCCAAGTTGTCAAGTGCCCCACATGCAGGGAGGGACAAAATAGAGTGTTGTTGTTGCTACCTTAGGCAAAGCGTTTGGGAAAATGGGTGTCAGAGAGTAAGATGACATAATTGAAGTCCTTTAATATATTCACTAACTAGCAATTGCACTTTTGGTGCAGAATGGGTAGATTGAACAGTTTTGAAAGGTTAATTAGGGAAAAATTTGGTCTATTTTTTGCATTCATGTTTGGTTTGCATAAGGTCAATTAGTAGTCCCTTTAGAAAATAATTTTGTTTGCATAGCAAATGTATCAATGAAGAAGTGTTATATATTAAAATAACCTATGCATCCATTTATAGGGATCCAAACATGATTAAAGGATAATTAGGCTCCATTACCAATAGGTAAATTAGCAGGCCCTTTAGAAAATTATGTTGTTTGTATAACAAAGGTATTGATGATGAAGTGATAGATTCAAATCAACTATGCATCCATTTCTAGGGATATAAACATGTCTAAAAGGATAATTAGACTCAATTACCAATAGGCTCATGTTATGTTTACAATAGAGAGAGAGAGAGAGAGAGAGAGAGAGAGAGAGAAGGATGAGTAGAAGAGATATCTTAATATATAGAGGGTGGAGGGAGAGGGAGGGGGAGAAATATTGATAAAGGGTAATATAGAGAGATAGAGAGGGATAGGGAAAGAGATAAAGACATAGGGAGAGATAGAGAGAAATAAAGAGATATAGGTAGAGAGAAATATATGGATAGAGATAGATCGAGGGAGAGATGGAGTGAATAAGAGAGATAGGGGGCTAAGAGGGGCATAGGAAGTGATATATATAGAAGAAGATAGAGAGAGATAGAGAGGGATTGAATATAGATATAAAGAGTTAGGGAGATAGAGGTAGAGAGACACGGATAGAAAGAGATAAAGTGAGTAGCGAGATAGAGGTAGAGATATAAGGGAGAAACATTGAGTGTCCTTGTATGAGTGTGAGAAATTAATATGGATAGAGAGATAGACAAGGAGATAGAAATGTCTAAATAGATAGAGAGAGGGAAAGAGAAGTAGAGATACATAAAAATATAATTTAATAATTAAAATAAAAAATATATAAATGATTTTTTAAAAGTTAGATAAATATATAATTAACTAATTATAAATTGTGTTTTAAATATTATAGGTAGATACCCCATTCCTTTAATTTTAGATATTTATTTCAATTAAATTACTAAAATTGAGATTGGAGAAAACATTAGTAATACATTCATAGACATAATATTTTATTATTAATGAAATAATATATATTAATAAAGAAATCTATTTTAATTAATTTGTATTATATTTATTATTAGAAAACAATTGATAAGATAATAATTTTAATTTTAATTGATTGTAATACATTTTAAATATTATTTGTAATTTCTAAAAGACATAAATATTTTAAATAATTTTCAAAGTTAAATCTAAATTAAAAATTAAAATAGAATAAACTAAATATAAAATAAAACTATATCAAAATCAAAATATTGATAAAAATATCAATTTCAAAAATAAATAATTAATTTTTAAAATAAATTATAATATTTTAAATATAATTAAATTGTTAAATGACAAATTAAAAAAAATAGTATAAAATTGATATATAAGTATAATTAATTTCTTTAGAAAACTAGTCCCATGTCCTCTCCACTCCCCAATCCACATCTAAAAAAGGCTACACAATTGGAATAAATAATAAAATAATTTCCTCCAAAATTCCAAAGTGGACAGATCATTACTTTATATCTAAGCTTTGATCCATTCTACAATACAATTACTGCTGATGTGGTGTGTATATTTTAAATGCCGCTCAATTAATACAATGGCCAAGTAATTTAGGAGACTTTTTTAAGTCGGTGGACTGATAGAATGTGCTTATCACTTCAAAATAATATTTTTCTCTTACCCACTTGCCTTATGTGACCGCACTAAATTCAGTCACTTCCTGCTTTTAAGGTAATGAATTAATTAATAATTATTTAACCGGGGTGGGTTTGGACAGTGGAGTTGCGGAGCCAAATTTTTTTTTTAATTATCATTTATTTATTTTTATGAATAAGTGTTTGTGTTGTTTGTGAAAATAGATAATATTATATATATCAATAATTAAGTGGGTGAAAGAAGTCACACTTTATAAGTCATATGATAAAAAAATCAATATACTAAAAGCTTTTAATCATCTTGTTCGTTTCATATAAGAAAACGCCTAAAAACAGATAATATTATTTATATTAATAATTAAGTAAGTGGAAGAAGTCACACTTTATAAGTCATATGATAAAAAGATCAATGGACTCAAAACTTTCAATCATCTTCCATTGATTTTTGGTAATAATAAGAGTCTGAAATAGTGTTTCAAAGGCAAGAATATGGAGAAGTGGTTCTCTGGTATAGAACAGGGGTTGCCCCAGTGGTTTCCTGAACCACAGACGAAGTGGGCTCGATGGGTTTATGCGATTTGGCAGCTTATCCGCTGCAATCCTGTAACCCTTTTATTGTTATCCTATCTTCCTTTTACGCTGAGCCAATGGTGGAGGAAGAAAGGAGTTGTTGTTGTGGGTGACAGTAGGGAGTATTATATGGAACATCAAGAAATGAGGGATTTTTTAAGGGCGGTCTAGTCAGATTGAAAAACTTAGAAGAAATAACTACACATCTTGAATAATTTAACCCAGATATGCCTTTCTATTACACTGTCACGCACAATAACTATTATTACATCACACATATTCTTCCTCTCTGTGACTTCACAAAATGCACGGAACTCTTCGGTGAAAATATAATCTTTGTGGAAAGCCTTCTAAAAATATCTGGGTCAGTGGCAGTCGGCAGGCAGTTATCTGAAACAGAGGCATATTAAAAGATCTTGACAAAGCATTACTTTTGTGGTAAAGGTGCTGATCTTGTTGTTCCTACAAGATTCAACTATGTTGATTTCAGCAGTAAGTTTTGGGTGGTGCTAAGTACTCTTCCTATATTGATCCAGGCAAACAATTAGGTAAAACTTTCAACTCTGTTTGAGTCTTGTCATTATTCTGTTAGATTTGAATAGGAGTAGATTGTACAGGCTTTACGACAGGGCTTTTAACAGCTTCGGCAAAATCATCAAACTTAACGTCTTCAAGAGAAGAACAGGCCTGTATGACTTCTTCTCCATTTTCAGCAACACCTGGGGATGCACTGACCCCGTTAAGAAGCATGCTTATGTAGCACAACCAGGCGATAGATTAAAAATAAATTATTACAGTAAATTTGAAAAGCCCGATGACATAAAGATTGTTGGATGGGAAAGATACGAGAAAGATCCTCATGTTGAGCATATATTCGTGGAGATAGCCATAGATGAGGCTCACTGCAATCAAATGAGATTGAGTGATCCGTATATAACGTTAGAGTTGAAAACGCCTGTTTGCCTTCTCTGATCTTATTATAAGGTTAGCTTTCTGGGTGCCTCGAACCACACGTGACTGTTAAAAGTTTTAGATTATATAGTTGTTGTTGAGCTTTGGTTGTATGTATTTTCAATAATGGATGTATATGTTTAACATTATTACATTTATTCATGAAAAAAAATATTGGATGTTTAAAGCCATGAGATTTCTACAATCTATTTTGTATTCTAATGTATTTTTCTGGATTCAATTGTGTGTATTTTTTTCTCATCAACGTTTCGAATCACACTCCGTGATTCATCATCAGGATGAAAAGAATTCCAAAGACATGAAAGATGTTGAGTTGCAGATTTGAGACATAATATAAAGAGGAGTGGGGTAGGGGAGGGCACGAGGAACAAGGAAAAAGGAAAAGAAAAAAGACCACCTAAAGGATGGGTGACCCAAAAACCCCTAGGAATAACCACCCAAAGAAAAGAAAAAGGAAGGCCAAGCAACACAAACAAACCACTTAAAAACACAAAAGAATAAAAGAAAATAAATCACAATAAATATATATATATATATACATATATATATACATATAAAAATATTGGATGTTACAAGATGTATGTCTTAAATCTTCTAGTAAATAAGTATTGCAATAGTTAGTGGTTTTGGGTTTATTATTCTATGTGTAGAAGGGATATATTATATTTCTGTGTATTAATTTGTATAAATGTATGTGAGATACAAGCGAAAAGCTATATTTAATAATTTAAGTGTTTATAGAAAGCTGTATTTTTTAGGGTTTTACTACGACATTATTTATCATCTGATTTTTTTCTCAATTGCAAACTAAGGCTTAGAAGAATCTAAGGATTGATCTCTAAATTCAACATATTTTTATTCAAGTGATCAAAGTTTGAATTTTTCATTTCTATAAGAAAGATGTTGTTCATGACAAACAATAAAGGAGAAAAATATATTTGATAATTTTTCGAAATTCTTTATGCCTTTTGAGTGGTGTCTTCCCAACATCTTCAGGACAAGATGTCAAATCTCACAAAAGTCAACCTAAGTTCTAACTCTTGAGTGACACCATCCAAACATCATTATTTAGCTAGGGTATCGAAATTCACATATTTTTATCTTTATCATAGCAACTACTAACAAAGTTATAAGCTTTCTCTTTTGGATAAGTTCCCCATAATTCAAAGATTATATCTCTTAAGGAATATGTTGACTATATAAGTCAATGACACTTATACTCACAAATTCCAATTAGAAACCTTATATTTGACATCCTGTAACATAGGAGGGGACATTGTAGCTTTAATTTCAATTTAGTATTCCTTATGTTGATTAAATTTGTGTCAAAACTCTCATAGTGTGAATACCTAGAATTGACTATGTAATTCTACAAACTGTTTTCATCTCAACCTCTCATTTGACCACTTTGTAGGTAATTTTCTAACAAGTTTCTTGTATTCAAACACAATAGATAGTTAATTACTATAACTCAATTATTAATTAACAAGCTTCAAGGAAGTATTTCCACTCCTCTACAAAATGTCATGTTCTTTGATATTTTAGAGAATATATTTTATGGACCTATTCCAACAAGAATTGGCAAATTTGAACAAGCTCTTTAGTTTATATCACTTACTACAATCTATCTTAGTAAAATTATTCCACAATCCATCTATGAATCAAATAATTTGTAAATTACAAACTTGTCAAATATAACATTTGCTAGAATACGTAAATTAATTATTCTCTCTTAATGATATTATTCCACAATCCATCTATGAATTAAATAATTTGTAAATTACAAACTTGTCAAATATAACATTTGTTAGCATACGCAAATTAATTATTGCCTTGTCAGTACCAATAGGGGGACCCTCAACATCTCTAGCTAACAAAGTAATTACCATTGTCATTCATGCCATTAACAACAACCTTATCCTTAGGCAACCTTAGCTCCAAAACCTTCAATTCATACAACATGTTGTTGACAACTTAAAAAATCCTCCCCATTCTTTTAAAAATCAACAATGTATAATGATCAATAACTTGCATGTTATTGACTTCGTACTATGGTTTTGGAGCCAGAATAGCTACGGGCACCTTATCCTTATCTCTACTACTCATCAATAATGTTGTAGGTATCTGCTTGCTATAGTAGATAGAGGATTTAATATGTACTGCTCTATAAATTAATGGACTAAGCCTGTATATTTTAGAGCTACTTTGTGATTTTTGTTGCAAGGTTTGCGCACTTGGTCTTTGTTCAACAAAAGCAATGTGTTTGCGACATGGCTTAACTGCCTCTCGTGGATTCTGTAAATCTAGTGGTTGTATTGGGCATTGATAGGTCGATATTTTGGTCCAATGACAACCACTCCCAACAATTGGTATCAGAGCTAGGTCATGGGTTCAAACCTCGCTTGTGCTGGGGGGGATTGTTGCAAGGTGTGCACCCTTGGTCTCTATACAGAAAAAGCAGTGTGTTTGCGACAGGGCTTAACTATCTCTTGTGGATTCTATAAGAGAGGTTGGTCTTTTGGTGCAATGACAACCACTCCCAACACTTTTCTCCTTCGATCCATATTTTTAACATGGTATCTATTGATGGTGTTTTGATTCACTATCAAATGCATAATAAAATACCAATGGTACTCTATCCTCTCATGATAAAAAGACTCTTCGGTGTTGAAGATTTGCGAAGGATCACTTGAGATGACTCTAAGGTTGTTTTATGTTAGGTCTTGACTTGTCAGATAGCTTCAGTGGTATTGATGTAATTTTCTTTACCTGCAAGGCGACTTATGTTGAACACTTGAACTCTTGAATGATGCTAGAATGTAGGATTTTACTTGACTTAGATTTTTTTTTTAAAAGAAAAAAGAATAAGGGTTGAGAAGGCTATTCTAACTCTAGGAATGTAGGAGCAATGGATGATCTTTGATGAAACTCTACTTGGTCTTGCTTCGACATGCAATGAACATCTACACAAAGCTAGTGTGATCTTCTAAGGATAGCTTTATGATTTTCATATCATTGCCACAAGCATAGACACCATCAAGTTGATGCATATCAATGAAGAAGTGATAATTCAAGTTAAGCTTCGCTAAATGATTCCAATTAACTATGCAAGACAAGTCTACAATCAACAAACAGCTAGTAGTATGGACATACGAATTTCACCATTGATCGCACAAAAGTTATTCCATTCATCTAAATAACTTGAAATCAAATTAAGAACTATAAAGACCATGAAAATTGTTGAATCAACACATACAATTCACCATTTCTTCAATGAAGTTTACATGTCTTTTGCAACAGTATCTTGGCAACAATCTTTGTCTTCTTCTAATCTACTCTAATTATTATCTACTACACTATTCTCTTTTCTTGAACTACTAATTACCAACTATAAACTTTACAAATGAAGAAGTGAGGCCTTATATAGTGCTCTCATTACATTTTAGTGGCTCAGATCGATTAGAGATCAATGGCCAAGATTACAAGATCAAAACCCTATTGCAAAGCATTTAATGCATGACCAATGATATAATTACATTTGATAGGACACATGTCCTTGGAAAATTCAACCAATAGATGATGACAATAGGTACATTGATCTTTGTGCCTATGTGATAGCTATCTAGATGAGCTAGGTTCATTGAATCTAGACACCTTCCCTTGAAATAATGTGATTGGATGTAATGATGAATAGGTGCCACCTTAGCTTCAATCTTTGGTAACTCACCATGTGATTGGATGTAATGATGAATAGGTGCCACCTTAGCTTCAATCTTTGGTAACTCACCACAAGCTGTAGATGTGAATGAGGCATATCTCTTGATACTCAACATGTGCTCATGCTTGATGTGACGATGACTTCACTCATGTCGATTTTACAACTTTGATTAACTCTTCTAAAACTTGCCTTGTCACTATCACCTGCATTTACGAGCTGTAATCTGGCTGTACTAGCAAAGATTCTTTGATTTTTGAAGGAAATTCAAGATTGTAAAAATTATTCCTGAGTGCGTGACGCTGATGGTTATCTTTTTCTTTGATGTTGATAGTTGTTCATCATGCTGATTGCTTGCATTAGACCCTGTTGTCACTTATACATGTTCCTCATCGTGCCTTGAAGTTCATCGATCCTACTTCTCTTTGCATGATCTCACAACTTGAGAATCACTCTCTTTGACAATCTGTCTCACTTAGCCAAATAAGTATAGTTAATCTTTCTTCTTCAACTTGTATCTCTTTCATCTGTTGCTCTTCTTGTGGAGGAGATGTCACATCTTGCTCATCATCGTCTTAAATGTTTATGTATGTTTCAGTACATGCTACATCATTGACTGGTTTGAGTGACGCTACTCTCTCTTGTACAACTTATTGTTTACGCTTATCTGTGACAACTCGATTTGTCTCCATCCAGTGCCGTAATCACTCTTCTATGGGGATCATAATGCTTTGCACATTCAACGGTGAGCTCATTGCATTGGGCTGCTAAAGAGAAGTTGACTGTCTTGACAATGCCACTCTCCATCCGCGAGTCCTGTTGGCCTGGTGATGTAAAGTGTGCCTTGAAATATCTTCACGTCGATGCTTCCAAGGTTCGTGTCACCTGCACTGCCCCAATGTGATGTGATCTTCAACTTCACGATAACGCTCTTCAAGTCCTTATTGATAAGTGCATGTCACGATCCCGCCATCCTACTCCTGCAAGATTTGACTGAATTAGTATCATGCAATGGTATTCATTTGTGAATGTGTAATCGATTATCTAGGCATGAAAACCTTAATTAAAAAAAATCTTGTAATTCTAAGTCATACCTTCAACCATTGACTAAATATAATCATCTTAAACAAACAAGAGCTGCAAGCAAGAGCTGCAAGCAGCAAAGTTCCTGCCCGGAGTTTTTGTTTTTGTTTGCTGTATGCATAGATTTGTAAGTTAAAGGCTGCTTGGTTTGTGTCAATTGAAATAATTAGTTAACAAAGCTTTGCATTAACTCCATTACTAACAATGTGATTCTCTTCCTTCCACTTGAGGTAAAACTTTGTAAAGCTCCTACAAAAAGTAGGGGAAGCAAATGAAAGACCTCCAATGACAATTTGGAAGGATACATTGTACAATAGTAATCAAAGGGTCAATCACCAAATACATCCAAGACATCCAAGAGTGCAGATTTACATGTCACAGAGATGAGAGCAATGTGATATTTATGATTCTCAGTGACAATATTGGTAAAGACAAAATTTGAAGGACAGTCAACATTGATCACATACAACCAATAAAAAAGTTTGTAGCTAAGCCAAGAGCAGAGCAGTGTAAAGATAGTCATTCAGTCAAATAGATCATTTGTCACAAAGCACTTAGAAAGCCCATACATCACAATATCAAGAGCCCGAAATAGTGATCAATAGGGTGACAGGCACCAAGAGCAAAGCAATGGGATAGTCAAAGACTATACAATGAAGAAGGTAAGAAAAAGATAGAATACAGTCACTTGAATAATAGTCATAGAAAGAGGATCACTAATTAAATGTTTGTGATCATTAATTCACTTGAATAATAGTCATAGAAAGAGGATCACTAATTAAATGTTTGTGATCATTAATTCTTAAAGATATTGTTCTTCTTAAGTTCTAACCAATACAATAAATATCATGTTAGTATGTGATTTATTGTATGCATAATGCATGAGTGGTCATATTTTTAGAATTTTCAATTTAGAAGTCTTTATGTTAATTTGATTTCTAAACTGTGCATGCTAAATGTATGGAACAAACAAATTTAGTTTATGGTCAACTTTTAGGGACTATTATTTCTATAAAGAGATCCCCTTGTTGTTAAGTGTCCAAGTCTGTAATATATTGAGCAGCAAAAAATTGATGTAAAACCTCTATTTTGAGTTGTAAAATGTAATCTATTCTAATATTAATTTCTGTGTTAATAGTTTGTGTTTCAAGAATCTACATATTCTAATCCATACATAAAAGCAACATAAACAAAAAAAAATAACCTCTTCTAAAAATTTACATATTAAAATGATGATTTGCTTAAACTACAAATGACTAATTCATATATAAAACATCTTTACATTATTTATTCCAAAGTATCATGAAAAGAAACTTAATATTGATCAAGTCTAACGACTATTTGATATTTTAAATAGGAGCAGAGGTTACCATCAGACATGCTTGCACTCCAAATTTACAATAGGATAGACTGGAGCAACACAATTTCTATCTCAGAAAGGTTTTAAGACTCTAGGTTTTATATTTACTAAGGACTAATGCCTTTTTTACTTAGAAATTAGAACTACATTTTTTCATGACGAATAGGCAAATGTAGAGGTGATCGTTGATGTGTACAGGGACAAACCGAGTAATAGGGGGTGCTTTTTTCACTAGATTTAATAGGTGGCTAGTGATAGCACAAGTACTAAGACTTTAAGTATATCTACTAGTACACAACTTCTGTCCTTCCAAACAACAATGTTTAACTGGAAAGTAACAAGATTTTAGTACTTTGTTATGTATGATATTAGCCTTGTGGTATGTGTAAAAAATGAATTCTTGGGGAACATTTCTTCAAATTAAAGAGAGAATCTTATTGTGGGTTTATTATTTCTGATTCAGCAATGCAATCAGTGTTCTTATCAGTGTTCCCATTATTTCTACAAACTGTGAGGACCAAAAACTACAGGCAAATATTGTTGGTTCTTTGCAGGTGCCAGACTCTCTTTTAACTCCATTCATACACTTTAAGACCAATTTATATTAGAAAACACATAGTTAACATTCTATAATCCATGCACTGAAATTGAATTTTCCAAAAAGGATGATACATTTCTCAGCATTTCTTGTGAAAGGGTCATATTTATCATACTAATGATTATATAAATGCTTCAGTAAGATGATAAGAGGACAAGTGTAAAATAGCAACTCTCTTAACATAACAATAAATCAGGAATACCGATGGTTAGAGAAAATTATCCTCTTATCATCTTACTTAAGAATTTATATAATCATCAGTATGACAAATATGACCCTTTCACAAGAAACACTGAGAAGTGACTCATCCTTTTTGTAAAATCAATTTCAGTGCATGGATTATAGAATGTTAATTGTGTTTTCCAATATAAATTTGTCCTAAAGTGTATGAATGAAGTTAAAAGAGAGACTAGAACCTAGAAGGAAGTAGCAATATATGCCTGTACTTTTCGATCCTCACAACTTGTAGAAATAATAGGAACATTGATTGCATCAGAGTAACTATATCCAAATTAGGGAAAATTTGGGTTTGAAAAAGAGCGAAAAATACCCACACGATCGCACCATTGGAAACTAGAAAATCAAACAAAGATGGGATTCACATGACTAAAATTCCATATCCTGGAATGATATGAATACATATCCTCGAGTAAATGAAATGAGACTACCAATAATAATCATCGAACTGAAGGAACCCGGAAAATGTCACGAACGATATGAACAGGAGGCGACCTGATTTGATGTAGGCAGAAATCGGATGGCTAGAAAATTTGAGGGATGAAAGTGGTTTGGGGGATAGAAAGAGATCTGAAACAAAATCTCAAAGAAATCAATAAATCCCCTAAACCAAGCAATAGGGTCTGAGGAGGAGCCCATAATCTAGTATTATGGTAGAAACAGGGTAGAAAGTTGAACAAGAAGAAAATCAGGCTAATTTTAAAGAATTGGTAACCAAACAGTTTCTCCCCTAAACAAATGGCTAATATAATGACTGGACCTCTCAATAAAAGTTCTCTTTTGGTTTTTTCCATGGGTTAATTGAAAAAAAAGGATGCAAATTACTTACCTGAATTCTTCTGCCCTCGTTCTACTAGGAAAAGAAGAGATTTCATGAGAAGCATTCTCCCATTCCTTGATTGTATTCTCATCTTGCCGATCTAAATGACTATAATGTTTTTTGAATGGGTCTGCAAATGGACCTCCTTCTAGCGAACATCATAGGGTTTTGCATCATAAAACAGGGGAATGATGAAGCCATTGGATCTACACCTTTGGGCCGCCTCCTTTAGACACCAAGTTTATTCTGTATAGTGCTACGAAAATATCACGTTTCAATGGCTGTTTGCAGGCTGGAATCTATGTATTTACCCTTCCCCAGTTCTTTGTTATCGAGGAAAAAAATGCCCCCCACCCTAGTGTTACTCTTTAAAATGCCCCCCACCCTAGAGTGATATTGACAAAACTTCTCATCCAGATCACAAAGGATTTTGGTGGTGCTCTTTTCCGACGTTGCATGCATAAGCAAGGGAGCAAGCTATTCAGATCTACCAATTCCAATGTTATTCACAACCTGCATAGACACTGACAGATTAAAAAATCAAAGCTCTAAGAGAAACATAAAGGCTACATAAGGAGCAATTTCTCTGTACCGCAACTATAGGTGGGTGGCCATAAGATTATCATAATCCCAAGACCTGTATCACGGTAAAAATTTTAGGGCTTCCTGAGGCTTCTGTGCTAAATCGTTTATCCAATTCTCCAACTGTGTTAATATTCTTCCTGATTTCAACAAATAAATGCATATTTGCCTCATTATAGAAACAACAATGAATCAGCTCGTATTACAAGGCTATAAAAGAAAATGTGCGAAATGCTACCTTCAATTCATTTCTCTGTTCGGAAAGGGAAGAAGTCACGTGAGAAGAAAATAATTTAGTTGGGTAACGAGGTTCGACAGAATTGACTTGCAGAAAGGAATCCACTTGTGAGCAAATGTGAAAACCTCCAACATCATGCAAAAAGAATTATATTTGCAGTGATTAACAGAGGCTCCCTCTGTAGACCAGTCGTAGTTATGAAAATGGATTCACCGCCTTCAAACCCTCTTCAATCTTATTTCCCACAAATTTGGCGGTCATAAAAACGCGGTGTACTTTTTTCGGTGTTGAAGATGAAATGTAATTTCGTCTTAAAAAAACGTCTTGAATCGCCCTCTTACATAGTGGTGATGCAAGGGCTCAACACTTATCCCGGTTGGCTAGAGGAACTTGAATATCCTGAAGCAGGATGATCTGTATATCACCTGAAATCGACCCTGGAGCAGATATGTCCGGGAGATATGAATACTCTGGCGAGAGGACACATCATTCAGGAGTTTTCAACAACTGTATTTTCCCTCCTTAAAAATCTGCACCAGAAAACGTGTTTACAGTATTTGCTTCCACACAAGGTTTGCATGCACGACACCGCATTGCATGGTTTTCCAAATGCATTTTGCCAGGTTCAAGCTACCGTCGAGAACTCTGCTTTGACGCTCTGCAGCTGCCTCTGGAGATGTGCGTTCTCTCCCGTTGAGAACCGCACGATCCCCTGCAAACTCCTGCAAACTGCCATCATATCCAATATGTAAATGCCAAAAAAAATTAAGGTGATAATTCGCGTAAACAATACGCATCTTTACCTGGCAGGAACTAAGAAAATAAGAAAGCTTTTGCAACAAAACAATTTATGATTGGTTGCCTATGGTTGAATTAATAACGCATTAAGAGAAACTACCTCCGCTATAATTTCCTGCGGGCAGGAACTAATAATAATCCTTTCAAAACGCTAATAGACGATCAAAATGAAATAAAGAAGGCTACTGTAATCAAGATCATACAATAATCAAATAAGACAAAACTTAATCAGAGTAAGACGAAATTTGATCAAAGATGACTAAAGAAACTCATCTCAGACCTGAGATTACTGATATACTGATCTAATCGCCTTTTTAGAGATATTTTGATCAAACGCATTGATCAAAATAAATGTAAATTCGCTGCCCCTAGACAAACAGTGCTGTCACCTCTATACGAATTCACTGTCTTTCTTTTGTTTCCGATAAGATCACCGATAATCAACCATCCGCTTAGGGAGTTTTGTTAATAAAGTTAATTTCGCTACCCCAATGTTGACCACTGTGTCAAAATCGATCTTGGTCTCAAAGAGTGTTAACAAGTATGAATCGTTGTCTACAGAAGTCCACCACTGAATATCGCCTGAGCCACCTTGCCAAACTCACTATATAGTGATCGCGACCTCCTCTAAATTGTTGCCAAAGACGTAATTCGCTGAAAGATATAAGATGAATTTGATGTAGTTTGGGAGTTCGAATTCATCACTTTCAAATGAAATCGCTGTCAAAGGTAAGATCCCTGTGTGATTTGAATTTGGTTTTGACAAAAATACGATCTGCAGATGAAATCAGAATCGTCACTTATGAACCTGTTGGAATCGCTGTCTTTGTTATATCTTTGGTCGATAAGAGCATGACGCTCTAGTTGTTGCTAGGATACTAATCGCTGATGAAATATGAATTTCTGATCAAAACTCAGAATCATGGCTTTTCAAAGTTAAATTCAATGTGCGATTCGTATACCACGAAACCTCTTTGAACATATATCGCTGAACAAGAATTGCTATTGATCCAATTCTGATCGCTATGGGAATAAGGTGAGTGCAAGTTACTTGATCAAACATGATCAAGTTGCAACATATCAGATCGCCTTAGAATGAAGTCGCCATCCTTGAATGATTCGCTAAGGTCGGTGATGGAATTTGATGCCACCAATAATTACTGAGCATAACTTGCTGATGTCATCTGCAGATTTGGATCAAAACCTTGCATCAAAGTGATCTTCGCTAGTGATTCAAATGTTGTGGCTCAAGTCGCTGATGTAGAATGAAGTCGCAGTCATGAAATGAAGTCGCTGATGTCTTTGATGCAATCGCTGAATGCTCATCAAAATCAGTCTTAAACAGATGCTCTCTGTAGCTTATGCATTCGTTGTTTCCAATTAATAATCCCATCCTTTGATGGTAGTGTTGGCGATTTTATTTTAATGAGCCACGCTGAGCTTTTGATACCACTGATAAAGCTTGCTCTCGTATATTGTATCTTATTAAATGCTGGTGCAGGAGCACCTAGGCTACCATCAAGCTTCTACGAGGCAAATTTTGAATCTTTTGTGTTTTGAAGTATGAAAGTAGTAATAAGGTCTTGAAAGGTCATATAAGATATAATAAGACCATATATGATGTAATAAGGTCAACAAGATCATTGGTTTGTGTGTTCAGTCCTAATAGGAGTTATGTTGACACAAATTGGCAAAATTGGCCTAAAGTGGAAAATATGTCTCAATAGGTTAAATACGGTGTTTGATGATATGTAAGGGTCTTATGGACCTATTTGAACCTATTTGTGTCATTGTTGAGTCATTGAAGTCATAGGTTGGGTCTAGGATTAAAGTTAGCCAAAATTGCTTGTATTGTCCAAAAATTGCTCAAGCAACTTTTTGTGAGCAACTTTTTGTGCATCTTATAGGTAATTAGGTGTTATTTAGTAATACACATTTAAAAGTTGGTTACAACCATTGGAAGAGGTTTGTAGACCATTAAATAAGCCTTGCCTCGGGCTGAGTGAGGGTTGGTGTGTATGAGAAGGATAAAAATCAATAAAAAGCATTAATTCCCCTCATTTTTTCTAAGCTTTCTAACGTGACAGTCTGATAACAGGCTCTTTCCATTTAGAAAAAATATTGACTTGCTTTGTTTATCCATTGGAAAGGAATGAGGAATGAATCCTCTCTGATTTGGTTTTTGTTTCATTCATTTTGGTTGTGTTTTGAGAAAGTTATCCTACTTTTTGTAAAAATTGTTAAAACCCTAGATAGGGTAAAACAATGACTTTGTAAAATGTAATAAGCCCTCATTCCATGTTGAACCTAGGCCAATACTTGGTGGAATGAAGGGCCATATCATTTATTTACTTTGCTCAATTTTGCACGTGCCCAATGATGTCAAAGTGCAGGATTGACAGTGCTACAGTCTGAAAACATGGAGTTTTCATGAAGATTTGAATGGTGTAAAAGAAACAAAGGTATGGAATGATGTTGTGAGTGAAGAGAGGAATGAGTGAGGTTTCCCTTGGCATGGACCAAGTGCTGTATGAACAAAGAAGTTTATCAAACCATGATGATATATGACTGTCCCAACTTTTACATTGACTATCTTAGTTTTGACAGTGTATACCAATCATTGCACTTTACAAGTTTGTGAAAGGGTTGAGTGTTGAGTTAAAAGGTCAGAAGGGTAGAAGGGAGAATTACCATCTTCACTACTTGTATTTGTAAGGTATGTAAACAAATAAAGGCCTTTGTAAGCATGACTGTCTCAGGCCCACATGACTATAACAAAAGGACAACATTGCAGCAATGAGACTTCCTTTGTGCCTTGGGAGGTTGGGAGGGTAGATACCTTTTTTTGTATGTTGAGAAACCTTTCTAGGGGTTTCCAAAGAGTATATGTGGTTAGAGTATCCATTGTATGTTGGGAATGGATTTTGGAATCCTAATTGGGTATGGTGTTGAGTGAGTGACTAGTAGGGAGTCTTATGGTGTTTGAGTGTTGGAGGTCTTGGATTTGGGTTCATATATGCTGATGAGGACTATTTGAGCATGTTCCAATTAGTGGATGAGGGCTAAGAAGCACGAGGATGTTTTTGATGTATTGTAACCTTATGAGTACCCATAACCTTGTGAGGGGTCCTGTGAGGTTTTAGGGGGTTACCACCTTATTGTGTAGGTGACTTGGGAGAAAGATATCCCCTATTGATTGAGTTTGTTCAATGCTCTACAACAAAGTGGTATCAGAGCAAGGGAGTAGGTTTTTTGAAGTTGAGAGAAGGGAGTTTGAATAGTTGAAGGCAAGATGCCTCCAAAAAGTGGATCAACAGTTTTTAGGGAATTGAAAGCTCTGAAGGAGAAGGCTGCAACCTTAGAAGCCAGAGATAGGAGAAGGAGAACTAATGAAGTTGAGAGTGATCAAGAAGGATAAGAGAATGAAAATGAAGCCCCACAGGAGGTAGAGTTGGATCCAGAGGAAGCAAGGACAATTAGGCTACTAAAGCCAGTGAAGGCAGTTGACCACAAAACCAAGGCATATCTACCAATGTATGGTGGTAAGTTAGATGGTAAAGAGATCACTGATTGGATTGGGGCTCTAAAAAAATACTTGTGAGGAAGTGGAAGAAAATCAGAAGGTTAAGGTGGCCAAATCAAGATTGAAGGGTCATGCTTTGTTATGGTGGGATTGTGTGCAAGTTGATAGGTGGAAGAAGGAAAAACCAAAGATAGCTTCATGGAATAAGATGGTGGAGAATTTAAAATGAAAGTTCTTGCCTAATGACTATAATTTTCAGTTATACAAGAGGCTCCAAAATCTGAAACAAAAAGATAGGGATGTGCAAGCATACACAGAAGAATTTCATAAGTTGGATATTAGAGCAGTACATGAGGAAGATGCTAAAGAGAAGGTGGCATGGTATCTAAATGGGTTGAGGTACAATATTCAAGATGAACTTAGCCTCACAACACCAAGAACCATACACAAGTTGGCAATATGGATTTGATTATGTGTTGTCATTGATGTCAACACTGTGTCCCGGTTGGCTGCTACTATCCCAGTTGGACCTATTCTGGTTGGACTTGGTTATTAGAGATTCTGAATTAGTATGATTAGATTGTTGGATTCAGTTTTGGATAGTTATTCTAGTTGTTTATATGCTTGTCATATTTAGTTGGTTCATGATTTGGTCCTCCAGAAGCTATCGCTTATGTTTTTGTTTCCCGATTGATATTTCTGGTAATGGTTAACAATACCGGTTGGTGATATTTGATGTTTTGGTTAATTGGTGTATATGGTGAAAAGTGATGATAAACTATTATAAAACCATAAAGATTCAACCACAAACAATCTAGGTCCTACAATGAAACATTCCCCAATACCAATAGAGATACCTAAGATCATGTAAATCAACAAAATAAAGCAATATTGCCATTCACATGTTAAGTAGGGTTTCAATATCCATTGTCTTCATATCTCTATTAATCTTCTTTGATATATTTTCCCTCAGATTCTATGTGTGCACAAGAACTCAACAGATAATGGAAATGTGGTTCATAGCTTGATCGCAAGAAGTCTTGATTGCACTCTTAGGTGATTAGACGATTAGATTATTAGATCATTATATGATTAGGGTTGATAATGAAGAGTGTAATGCCACTTTTCAACCAAACTTAATTAATTATTTTTAGAAGAATTAATAGATTAAATTTTAATGTGAAGTTCATTAATTAAAGGTAAATATCATTAAATTATATGTAAATAATAATAATTACAAAGTAAATTAATAACCCAATAAATGGACTAACATAGCCACTTAATTCAACCATATTATTGGCAAATCATATATAAAGCATTCTCAATATTTTATAGAATCAAGGTTTTCCAATACTTATCTTAATCTTGAGCACTTGGAATTGTCATTCTAACTCCAAGAAGATTCTAGTGGCCTTGGGTCCTTTATGGAGCTATGGCACTCCACGGAGGAAACCGGATCTTACACAGAACCAACCATATTATCTACAATTCAAAGGAATAGTCATAGGTCTAGGCTCTTTTACGGCAAGTAAGCACTCCAGGAGGATAGGTTCTTACACAGAACTTTGTATGCCTTCATGACACAAAATAAACATAGCCCCGGCCAGGACACTCCCGAGTGTACACTGTACCCCGAGTTGGGAACATGCTGTGTGCCCCTTCTCCAATGCCCATGCCAACCAATGACCTTAACCTTCATCTCTTTGTGCCCTCTAAATTCCTATATTTCCTCCCATGCCCATAGCCCACCAAGCAACCTTCTTCTTCTTCCTTGAGTGATCTCCATGTCCCCTCCCAAGTCTCACATAAATGACTTATATAACCTTTTCAAGGGTAGTTTCCAAACCATCACACCCTTTCGAAAAGGTCACCTTTAGTTGTCCTTTAATAATTATAAGTATTCCTCTCTCTTAAGAGAGTTTGTCATAAACATTATTTATTAATATTTATTTAAACCAATTAAGGATTATAATATCCTTTATTTTTATCTCTCTTTTTAATTCTAAAAGGGTTATTACTTATTCTTCTCTTGGATAGATAGTCACATAACAATTCTCCCCATGTAGTTTAGTTGTTGTCGTCGGTAGCATGAAATATATCTACAATGCCAACATTGAGTATTTATACTTCATAATATTTCTAATTTATTTTAGTTCATCTACATTCTTTTCTTATTTTAATTCCTAGATCTATTTACCTTTTAGTTATTTATTTTATATTAACAAATAATTTCAAAAATCATTTTGCCAATCAAAATTATGATGAGAACTCTATATACACATATTTATTATACTTATATCCCATACTACGTAATCACTCAAATTATCTATTCAATATATATTCCAATATGATAATCATGCACTTGGGTCTACATGAGTATCCTCTTTTAGTATAAAATAAATCACATGTACAAGGTTATTAGGTTGATCAAGTCCAATAACAAAGTACAATAGATAAAGGTAGTACTAAAAAGTTATCCGCATCTTAAAAGAAAACAATTATGCATCATGTCCACCCACAAAATGCTTCATAGAAAATAGTTCTATCCTTTCTTTTATTTAAGTAACTATGGTATTTGAATTTTGAATGGTAATTCAATGATACTGATTCTAAACATTAAAATAAAACAAAAACAAATAAATTTCAAGTTCATTTCTCCCCTTGTAAAGTCCAACATGTCCACATGTTTCCTCCTAAAATATTTTAACTCATTTAGATATCTAATTTTCTAGTTATGAAAATGATTTTGGGATGTGGGTTATGGGCCCACAAAATAAATTGTATTGAACAAATTTATAAAAATACTTTTTTTCTATAAAGTAATAAAAATTGACCTAGATCCACCAAATTAATCATTAGAAAGATAAACTTACTAACTCAATATTCTAAGACACCTTTTATTTTCATTTATATTTTTTATTTTTTTTATTTTAAGAAGAGAATACTAGAAAAGTATAGACAAGACTTAAACTTAACATCCCTAAAGTTTTCATCTTCCAAAGACCAAATAGTTCTACATCTAATCAAGCCTCTCAATAGAAAACATCCAAGGAAGTGAGATGTAGAATCCATTCCACACTACTATTTGTGGTGTATAATTTTCAATAAAAATGTTTGAGATTGAGATAAAGGTATCAAAATATGCATTTGGAGCAATCTTTATTCATACTAGTTATGTACTTTGCCAAAGTGAGAAATTTCTTGGCTCAATAAGAATATATCACAAATACAAGATTTATGTCATTATCTTGGTCTAGAAGAGTGCCATTAATATGCCATCTCTAACACATTTTATGCCATAGGATTATCTTCATATTTAGACATACAATATATCTAATGTACATTAAAGCTCTCAACTTAATTACTTTCTGAAAAATAACATATTATAATAAAAAAACTAATCTCATTCATATATCTTTAATATTCAAAATATTAACTATATATTCTATTGTAAATGGACATAATTATTTTCTCATGAAATTAATATCACACTCTCATAGAAGAGATACCATGTATAGCATAGAGACTAGATGCTTTCAATGTGTAAGTCTTAAACAATGCTTCTCAAAGATATTTTAGTATGAATATTAAAACGGGGAATGAAATTAAAAGCAATGGAATGACTAGCAATCCCTATGTGGTGTTTTTCCTTATGTCATTCAAATGCATCTTATTCCATTTGTGGAGTACATTAGAATTTTGGCTTTCTAAACTAATAGTTCCTTAAATAAGGATAGTGGGAAATGTTATAGGCTTGTAGCTTGAGTAGAGCATTTAATTGCTCCAAACAATATATTTTCCCTTGAATCAGGAAAAGCACATTATAATGATTAACAAAAAAAATATAGATAGAAAACTTTGACCAAGTTTTGTATTGCTTTATACAATATATAAAGCACTAGCATTCTTCAGATGGTGTAAAATGAGAGGATAATTGTAAGATTGCACAACTGGGAAAAATAATTAAGTTTGGAAATAAATCTTACTCATGCATATGGTCTTAGATGAACAACACCATAAAGATATGTTATTAATTCAAGTAATCATCTTTAAGATTTCCTCAAAAAAGTATAAAGTAAAAGAAGATACTTAAGAAGAAAGACATTGTTTTCTGTTAGAGCATATCAGAAGCTACTAGTGGAGGACACACATCACAGTTTTTCTCTAATATCCTAAGTCAATCCTAATAGAGTATCATTGGATTCTTCTTTTCTCAGCATTATTTGTATCCTATGACTTACCTTTCTTCTTCTTGGTATTGATATTTGTTATTGTAACTGTTATATGTTTTTACACCATGTGCTTTTGTTAATTTGATATATAGTTCAAGTATTTTTGAGGCATCTTCTCACCTGTTATAGTCTTTATTGAGAATTCGATCGTACTGACATTTCTTTTTTAATATTTTTACACTCATTATTACCATAGGGAATGCCATGGTATTAATAGGAATTTGTAGCTCTATAAGTATTCCCTAAGTGGGTTTTTGAACAAGATGCTTGGAATGATTGGTGGCATCTAGACATAGAGTGATTGTTGTATATTATATTGGACAAAATTTTCAGAACTTATTACTATTAACTACATTTCAGTGAAGGCGGTAATCAAAGCTTAAAGGGCTAATAATATTTTCTGCTCTATGCTCATATGAGCAGTCTTGCTGAGAATATGTCGATAAGAGCACATGGTAGTAGACTAGAAACATACATCGATATAGGTAATGTGCATGAATCGGTTAGATATACATGACTAGATGTCCCCATTCAAAGACATGGTGCCTGATGGAAGAGGTCTCAACCTTTCAAAACAACTCATGTGTTCCTTTGGTGAATGAGCTTGTAGATGATATACAATTGCTCAAATATTGGAACCTTAAGCACTACCAACTTGAAGGTAAAGTCTAGAGTGGTTTACGACATGTCATCCAAATCATAAAATTCCAAGTGTATATGGTTGTGGTTATCAAGTTTGAAGAAGTTAAAGCACAGAAACAATTTAGTGTAGATTATTTACTTAGCAATTTTCAATAATATTTATCTAACAATGGTTCAACACTCGGCCTTAATTGTGTACCATATAAATCATAGCAAATGTATATTACATGTAAAGACTATATAATTACTTTTAAAAATGTAGAAATTCAAATTTTGATTATTTCAAGTATAAATTAAGTTATTATTTTTTTATAAAGAATAATTAGATATGGAATATAACTTTTTTTAATATTTTGATCATAAATGTGATCTACATATAGTGGAAATGAATGACTATACTCTTGTAAACCACAAAATCCTTATTATCTAGAGTGATTAGAAAATGATACTAAGCGGTTAAAACAACATGTATAATGTAAAGAGTACATAAGCTACACTAGAATGAATAATAGGATTAAAACTTATAATTGTGGTATATTTAAATATATGTATATATATGATATGACATATTCAAAAATACCTAAAGTTAATGTTAATGGAGAATTAAAATTAAATAAGAAAGATAAAACAATAATTAGTATATGGGAAAAGTCTTATAGAATTAGGTATCATGACACAAAAGTTATAAATAATGCATAATATTAGACATATACAAGGAAGGTTTCGAAGACTAGTTAATTTTCAAAATGTAAATGAAATTTCTTGATCATTAGGCTCTGATACCAAATGTAATGCCACTTTTCAACCAAACCTAATTAATTATTTGCAACATAATTAATAGATTAAATTTTAATGTGAAGTTCATTAATTAAAGGTAAACATCATTAAATTATATGTAAATGATAATAAATACAAAACAAATTAATAACACAATAAATGAAATAACATAGCCACTTAATTCAACCACATTATTAGCAAATCATATATAAAGCATTCTCAGTATCTTATAGAATCAAGTTTTTCCAATACTTATCTTAATCTTGACCACTTGGAATAGTCATTCTCACTCCAAGAAGATTCTAGTGGCCTTGGGTCCTTTATGGCTATGGCACCCCACAGAGGAAACTAGATCTTACACAGAACCAACCATATTATCTACAATTCAAAGGAATAGTCATAGGTCTAGGCTCTTTTACGACAAGTAAGCACTCTAGAAGGACAGGTTCTTACACAAAACCTTGCATGCCTTCACTGCACGAAATAAACATAGCCTTGGCCAGGACACTCCCAAGTGTACACCATACCCCGATTTGTACACACATTGTGTTCCCCTTCTCCTATGCCCATGCCAACCACTAACCTTAACCTTCATTCCTTTGTGCCCTCTAAATTCCTATATTTCCTCCCATGCCCATAGCCCACCAAGCCACCTTCTTATTCTTCCTTGAGTGATCTCCATGCCCCCTCCCAAGTCTCACATAAATGACTTATATAGACTTTTCAAGGGTAGTTTCCAAATCATCACACCCTTTCAAAAAGGTCACCTTTAGTTGTCCTTTAATAATTATAATTATTCCTCTCTCTTAAGAGAGTTTGTCATAAACATTATTTATTTAAACCAATTAAGGATTATAATATTCTAAAAGGGTTATTACTTTATCTTCTCTTGGAGAAATAGTCACATAACAAAGAGGGCAACCTCTTATATAGAAGATACTTTAGGAAATGGAGGGATAAGATTAAAAGGTGAAGATGATAAATGGTCGGTTAAGATTAAAAGGTAGGTAGAGGAAATAATTAAATGATAAAGGGGAAAGGTAAGAGAAGAACTAAGAGATGAATGACATGTGTCATGGGTAGAAAAGGTTAATGAATTAATTAAATAAATAAAGATTTATTGAATTAATAGAGGAAGTGGGATCAATTAAATAAAAAAAATATTTATTTAATTTAGGAAAAGGACAATGTAAATAAATAAAAGTATTTATTTAAATGAGGAAAGAATTAGAAGATTAATTAATTAATTAATTAAATAAATATCTATTTAATTAGATAGAATAATTTTAGGTGTCTATATTTTGCCCCTCTTCGAGATAATGCAACTTGTCGGATTGTTTCAAAGAAGATAAGATAAAATGATACAAAGTTTCCCCATGATGGGAATGATATGCCCCATCGAGAGATTGATGAATTTTATTTGAAAATATCATAGACAATCTCTTGATAAGAATGAAAGGCTAGAAAGGATTGACAAGGTCATGTAGGAAAAAGATTGACTCAAGACGAATCAATAGAATCATGTCTATGTCTTAAAATGTCAAAATTTATAGTTTTGTGATGAACATATGCTATCAATTGGATAAGTTGTTGAGAGGATTCACTCAAATAGGTGCCCTAGGGAAGATAACTAAAAAGAGGGCTAGAACTGAAAAATTCTATGATAAACATGCTTTGCCAATTGGATAAGCTACTGAGAAGATTCACCTAATAGGTACCCTAGAAAAGACAAACTAGATTGAAGGCTACAATTCACAATTTTGTGATGAACATACGTTGTCAATTGGATAAGTTATTGAGAGTATTCACTCAAACAAGTGCCCTAAACAAGTAGGTTTGCTAAGCTGAGTATAGGATAAGCCGTCGAATTGATAAAATCAGGAAAGTACTCTAGCGGGATAGGATATAGTGCAATGTGACAAACATATACACTAGGATGCAAGGCCATGTGATATACATAAGCACTAGGATAGAGCCTGATGAGCAACACCATGTGATGGACGTAGGTACCACTACGCTAGGATGGGATAAGATAAGAAGCACTATGTGATGAACATAAGTATCACTAGGATTGACACAATTGATTTGATTGGATGCAAGTGTGCTTTCCCTAGATTGAGTCTAGAGAGAGATTCCCTGATGACACAAAATTTATGAACATATTTGACTATTGAGGACCATGCTGTGATCAACATGATGGGATTGAGACACAATATGTATATGCTTGAGATTTGGGCAAAAACAAGACTATTAACTACTTTGGTGAAAAGATGGTCTTGCAGGGTCTGCAGGAGGGAACAAACGAGATGATCTAGGGGCTTATCCTTCGGGATCTTAGATTCCTTCAAGGCCAACTGGCTCCGAGGGGGGCTCTTCATCATAGCTCTCTTGGATCCATTTTCTATTAGTTTTTGTATGATGATATAGACACCTTTGAGTGATTTTGTAGCCATCTGAGATTTTGTGATTTCATTGTATCATGATAGTTTATTACCTAAAAATTTAAAGTTTTAGGGATTATTTTCCATTGACTACTTTTTCTCCAAACAACTTATTAAGATTATCCCAAATTTCTGCCAATGATTTATCTAAATCTATATGATATAAATCAGTATCAAAAAACACAAGAACAATAATAATTTTGGTTTTATCATCTCTACTATTTGAATCTATCAACTTAGTTCCATCTATAGATACTTTTGAATATTTATTCTTCAACCAAAGAAAATGAAACCACAATATTGTCCTATAGAATAATAAAATTAAATATTACTTTTATCACTCCCATCAATGACACATAATCACTGTCACACCTACTCCAAATCAGTTTAGAGAGGGTGAATTTGTTTTACAGAATTATTCGCTAGAATATCTTCAAAAGAACATCAATAAAAAATCTTATACTATTAGATAATGGTTGGATCGAGCCTCTGCTGCAAACATTGTTCGCTTCACCTTAGTGATGACAAATATTAATTTCAGAACTCCTCTAGAGGAAACCAAGACTATGGTTGTATATAGATATCACCTTGACAATAAAGAGGGAGAAATTTAGCAGTGACCATAATTAAAATCTTCATTCCTTACTACAAATTCTCTGCTTCTTGAATCTTCCACATTATCATCTCAATATGAATGCAACAACAAAAACTAGTAGCAATGCAACAACAAAAACTAGTTAATGTAGTACTATAGACCCTGAGATTGCAAGGCACGATGCTTGTTTTTGTTGGAAATTAATAGCCAATGAAGTCTTATCTCACACCACGCTCAGCATAAACACCCTAATTTATTCATGTGAATATTGAACTGCACCTTACACGGCTTTCAAAAGAGCCTTTCTTATCGCTCGCTCCTTCTCATTTATCATTGTTGAAATCAACAAAAGATAACCTTAGAACGCCTTTACAGCATCTACCACATCCAACATCGAGTCAGAAGTTCAAAATTATGCTCTGCTACCAAATGAGAGGCAAAATACTTGATTATCTTATTGAATGAAGATGAATAATTTTTATACAGTGTACAAATATAGTTATTCCAGTGGTTAATATGCAATGATTGAAACTGTGTAACCGCCAACAATATAATATTCTGACGCTAGGCTAACATAAGAAAAGTAAAAAATTCAAATCTAATAGCCAATCAAAATGTAGACTGGTGCGGAAAAAAATCTCCAACGTTACTTCAAAATGGTCATAAATCCCACCACACAAATCGTATAAAATTGTTGGTACTAATCATAATCTCAATCCAAAATATAAACTCATTATGTGTGGTTTCAAATTTAGAAAATGAAAAATCCTAAATTAAAAATTCCAAATAATTCATCAACAGCTACCATACCAATGTAATCTGATACATTACCTGAAAATCAAAAAGTTCTTGAATCATTAATTTGTTATGTGCTAGCAAAACCATTTTATTGTAAGGACTCTCATGAAACTCTATCATGATGTTTACATTTGGGGTGCTCAAAAGTAATATCAATAAGGATCACAATGACATCTATGGCTTGTATGCAAGTGCCATCTTTCAAACAAGATAGATTCTTTGTATAGATCACTATTAGTGTAATATGATACAAACATCTACATCATCATCTTTAATTAGAGTAAAATAATTAATGATCATCTAAATATCAATACTACTCTTAAAGTTAAATAATAAAAATAATGAAGAAAACCTATTTACGAGTATCATATTTGACAACCACAAAAAGAGAAAAGAAATCTAATGATAAATAATTCCTCTAATAGTAAAAATCATTCAGCAACTAATGTGCTTCTTTCTACTTTTGTGGGTCGTACAGTGTTTTATTGTCTCCCTTGCTATGTAATTTTTGTTTTGATGAATAGGCCTTCTCTATTAATTAAAAATATTAAAGTACATATTCACAAAAAAAAGGCCGGGGGATACAAGATCTCCCCACGAGAGTCACTCGGCCAGCGGCCAGAAACAAAAAAACAAGCTATTCATCAAAAAACTTCCTGAGGTTGCCAAAGCAATGGCAGCTGAGGGAGGAGTATCATGATCAACTTTTTTACCCCATACATCAGTGGGGCAAGGAGTCGGGTCCAGCACACACCACCCATCTTCAGGATCTTTTTCAATTTCTCCTTCCTCTTGCCTGGGAGGTGAGATCACCAGAGCCAGGCAAGGAAACTTTGAAGTGGTGGCAGAGGGCCACCATAATCATTAGCAATAGGAGAAAAAGTCACAAGAGCAACAAAGGGCCACCTCGAGGCAGAACCCCAATGTGGAAGAGAAGCCGAGTGGCATCACCAAGCATCATCTCTCCTGCCTGAGGGGTGGCAGGGAGGCTAGGACCGCGGGGTCTGAGAGTGGCGGACAAAGGAGTTGCAACCGCAGCGACTACCACAGGGCGGAGTACGGTTGGCAGAGATAGAGTCCAGTAGTACTCGGGCAATGGCACAAGGGGCACTGTCCCAGTGCTGGAGGAGCTCATGAAGGTGGGCCATCTTGTCATCTTGTACCTGAATTTGCATTAAAACATTGTTACAAATGCATGCTTTAGCATAAAGCAAAACATTAATATTCAAACAACTCTGAGAAAAAATAACAACATTTCTATCCTTCCAAAGAGTGTATAGGATCTCCAATCTGAAAGCATGCCATATCTGGGAGAATTTATAGGGGATTCTAGGTGAATCACCTGGAAGAGCCAGGTGCCAGGAAAATGGCTTAGGCCGAAAAGGTCGAAAAAAGTCATGAATCCATCTCCAATACTGTTGAGCTCTTCTACAAAACCAAAAGATGTGCATAAAAGTTTTTGGGTGACCACAAAAAGGGCATCAGGGATCAGGAACTCCCAAAGGCAATCCTTGAAAGAGTACACACCAAGAAAAGTGTGCAATCTTGTGTTCAGTAATGGCAGACCAAATAGCAAAAAAATTGAATCTCTAGGAAGTCTGAGAAGACTGCAAGTGCCACCGTTGATTGAGGGTATGAACCATAGGTAAATGAGGAACCAACTAGAGATAACCCATTTTGGGTTTGTAGTTGGTGAAAGGAGTTCAAGGATACCATTTCCAGTCTTTCCATCAAGGTCTGAAAAACCAAATAACGAGCTTATGAAGTAAATTTGAGGGAAGAGCCAAGACCACAAGGTCGTAAGTCTGTCGATCTGGCCGAGACAGGCGAAACTGGACCTGGAGGTCCTCTAAGACTGGAGGCTCATAGAAGTTATGGAAAATAGATCCTTAGGTGTTCTAATGCCTCATTTGTGAAAGCACAAAGCACTGACACCCTGGATTTTGGCCAGAGGTAACCCTTGCACCTGAAAAAGAGTTGAGTACCAGAGGTTGTGCTGATTCATGGATAAGTTGTACCGAAAGCCATTCCCGGCCCATCGAAGCCAAGGCTTGATAGCTTCCCAAGCATGCTAGATACTTTTTACCACAAAAGTACCCTATGTCTGAACAGGGTCTTTCATAGTGAGCAGGCTTTGCAAGCCAATCCCCTTCTAGGTTGGCCTTTTGAAAGGAAAGCCTAAAGAAATGAAATTTTGAAGAAGAAGTTTCAAGGCCTCATCGCTAGATAAGGCTCTGATAACCCACTTAATACATAAGGCCAACCCTTGAATCTGGGTAGAAATAAGGTTGAGCCCTTCGAATTCCTTGCGAAGACAACAATATTCCCAAGCAACCCTATAAAAACCATGATGGTCAGACCCAGAGGACCAAAGAAAGGCCCGCATAAGTTTTCCCAATTTCATGTAAGAGGCCTTAGAAGGAGCCCAACATGAAGAGTAGTAGACATGGGTGGCAGCCAACACTTTGGAGAAAACTTGGAATTTACCAGCCAAAGACAGAGGCTTGGTGATCCAGTAAGCAAGCTTTTTCTCGATTCTGGCTAAGATCGCATTCCAGAGATCCGAAGGAGAAGCTTGGAAGGAAAAAGGAATTCCCAAAAAGAAAAATATTTCACCATGCTGAAGCCACCAATCATAATGAAGGATCCAAGGCGGGGCGGGAAGAAAAGACTGCCTATAGCATTGCATCTTGTGCCATTGAATGGTTGAACCAGAAGCCAAGGAAAAAGTGTTTGGACACTGAAGAGCGGTCTTCACATTATCTTCATCCTCAATGAGAGTGAGAAAGGATTCATCCACAAAGTGGCCATTGACAAGTTGAGAAGGTGACTCGGGAAAGGAGATACCATGGACATGCCCAACAGCAATAGCATTAGCAAGTAAGTAACCAAACCCTTCCGCTGCAAGAACATATAAAGCATAAGCTAGAGGACAACTCTGGCAAATGGATCTGAAAAGGCCAAAAGGCTCAGACTACCAACCATTAATGGTGATGCAAGACGAGGCATCTCTGAATAACATATGAACAGGATGAATGAATTGAGGACCAAAGTTGAGGGCTTTGAGCATAGCCAAGATAAAAGGCCACTCAATGCGATCATACACTTTAGCGAATTCAATCTTGAGAAAGATTGCTCACTGTTGAGAGCATTTGGCCTAGTGCATCCCTTCCCAAACAACAATAATATTATCTAGAATAAACCTGGATTTAATAAATCCAGTCTATTCCAGACGAACAATAAGTGGAAGGAGATGGCGAATCTTGAGAGCCAAATCTTTGGCAATGATCTTATAAGAGACATTAGGCAAGGTAATAGGCCGCCAATTGTAAATGCCCTTTGGGTCCCCAACCTTAGGGAAAAACTTGATGTCTCCTTGGTTAATCATTTTTCCCAAGGAGTGGGAATGAAAAGCTTCTAAATAGACCTTATGAAGATCAGGACTAACACAAGGCCAAAGAGCTTTGTAAAATTCACAGGGGAAGCCATCACAGCCCGAGGCTTTGTCATCTGCCATAGAGAATGTGGCTTCCTTGAGATAATCAATGGTCAGTAAGAGATCACAAAAGGCTTGTTGAGAGCCGGAGAGATGTTTTGGAATAATGGCTAAGCAGTCTTGCAAGGCTTGAGTTCTAGCTAGAGAATCTTTGTGCACTGTGAGCACCTTCACATAATGATGGACAAAGGCTTGCAATATGTCAGGCAATTTGGTGAGAAGAACCTATCCCTCTTTTATTTTCTTAATCCCTACAGAGGTATGACGGGCACATAGAGAGAGGAAGAATTCCTTAGAATGCAACGCCATGTGATATACATAAGCACTAGGATAGAGCCTCATGAGTAGCACCATGTGATGGACATAGGTACCACTACGCTAGGATAGGATAAGAATAGAAGCACTATGTGATGAACATGAGTATCACTAGGATTGACATAATTGATTTTATTGGATGGAAGAGTGCTTACCCTAGATTGATTCTAGAGAGAGATTCCTTGATGACACAAAATTTATGAACATATTTGACTGCTGAGGACCATGTTACGATCAAGGTAATGGATTGAGACAAAATATGTATATGCTTGAGATTTGGGCAAAAACAAGACTATTAATTGCTTTGGTGAAAAGATGGTCCTGCAAGATCTACAAGAGGGAACAAACAAGATGATATAGTGGGCGATCCTTTGGGAGCTTAGATTCCTTCAAGGCCAACTGGCTCTAAGGGAGGGTCTTCATCATAGCTCTCTTGGATCCATTTTGTATTACTTTTTGTATGATGATATAGACACCTTTGAGTGATTTTGTAGCCATATGAGAATTTGTGACATCATTGTATCATGATAGTTTATTATGTTTTAATATATATATGAGAAGATTCATCCATGCAGCAGCTATAGGATTGTGTTCCTATGTGATGTTGTATATGCTTTATGATGATTTTATGATGCTTATGATATGGATGCAAATATGTACATGATGAAATGCAATATATTTTTGTTCTTTAATGTTTTATATATTATGCATGATGCAAATGTGAATGTACTATAGATGGATGTATGATAATGATATGATTATGATTATTTACATGATGAGAATGCATGATATGTATATGATATAATAATCAATAGTGTGTCCAGATGTGATGCAATTATGATAGCTATATGTGTGTATGAAATGAGATATGCTAACATGTGATGATGCAGGTGCAATCTATATGAAATGCACATATTTTTGGCATGTCATTATACTGAGTCATGTAATAACAGGCTAGACAGACTCAAGGAAGGATGATGGAGGTCAATCAAGAAAGGCGCTTGGAAGATAGAAGATATGGAAGTGAAAGAGCTTCTTGTGCTTTATCATCATTGAGATTTATTATGGAAAATAGATTATGACAATCGATGTTTAGGTTCAACCTAGAAAATCATTGTACCCATTTGCATGAAGATCAGATAGTCACAAACAAGGAATGCCCCAAGTCACGCTAGACTCATAGTGTCCTCATATCCTTGGACAAGTCACAACATTACTAAGAGGCAATCCACAGATAGCAAAACAATAGGTGAACATATCTTATCCTTTGCTTTCTAGTCAAAGACATCCTGGAGATATAATCTCTAGTCAAAGACATCCTGGAAAAGCTAAAAGACATGTCACCAAAAGATAAAATCAAAAGAAAACCAGGACTTTATACCAACACACAATGAAATCATCAAGTTATTTGTGTTTCTTTACACATATGTTAACATATTTGATTTGGTCACAATGTTGTTATCCTGATAAAGGACAAATGATGCTGAAAACCACGTTCTTGCCAAAGTCTGTTGAAAGATTTGATTTGTTGAAATCCCACTGTTTCTTGTGTCTCCTCTAAAACTGATTGAATCCATGAAATTGATACTTTATTGCGAAGAAGATCAGAACTTTATTGCGGATCAGCGATGCAAATGACTTCTTTTTGTGGATTGTGTGGGAAAAGAAGGATGGATGAAAAGATGATGCTTCTCAAAACATGTGATGCTTAGGGTACCACTTCCATCACTAGATTTAGGATTTTGCCCTAGTTATAGATTGGACTTGATTTATTATGGACAGAAAGGGGTGAAAAGGGAGGATTTATTATGAATGGCTAACTAATCTTAGGTACATCAATAATAAGCCATGATGGGAATAGGTAAATTTATTATGGATGGATAGACTGTGAATATGTGCAAGGTGAAAGGATGAGATTGAATTTAGAAGGAGGAAGGAGCAATGTCTCTACACATGGTGTCGGTAACCTGGTTTTCACATGGTACTTGCCTAGGGCACCACCGAAGTGGTTTTCACCATTGGATGAATTTATTTCTCTTCACTTTTTCTTTTTTTTTCAATATTTTTGTTTCACAAGGTGCCTATTCGCCAGGTTTTCACCAAGTAACGATTCTTTTATTTTTATGTTTTTTTTTTTGTTTTTGTTTTTTGGTATTTTTGATAATGTGATATTCTGAAAAGTTATGTGTAAAACTTGCAAAGGTGCATGCTAATGATAGGATCTTCCAAAGGTTCTCCATCTCATGTTGAGAGCTGATATGCACCCGATCCATAAATAGCTGTGATGACATAAGGACCAAGCCAATTTGTTTCGAAATCACCCTTCTTCTCTTTGTCTTGCTGATTTTTAGGATTTTGTCTGAGAACTAAGTCACCCACCTCAAATGTGCAAGGCTTTACTTTGTGGTTATAGCTGTGACGTTCCTTGACTGAATGATATGTTGCTCCCTTGATTGTCTTCCTTGATAGAGGAGCTAAGTTAGAATTACTAATGTGTGAACTACATTCACCCATATGCATGTCACCTAAAGAAGTTTGGGCATCCCTGACAACAAAGTCCTTCGAGGAAGTTTCATTAAAGGTCCATTGATGTGATTTATTGCCAAAAGGAAATGGATGTGTGGAACAAGTGGTTGTGTGATGAAAGCTTATGATTGTGAAAAGAAGTGAAAGTATCATGAAATGATGGAGACTTAGGATCAAAAAGTATGCTTTTTGACTTAAAATTTTAGAACTTTTACCCCCAGTTATTTTGGTATTAGGGGAGATCAACTCTTGTTCTTTTTTCTTCATAGGATTTTTATCCTTGAGTTTCATTTTTGCAGAGTCCAATAGCTTTTGATTTTGATTTGGACAGAAGGACTTCTCTTTATTTTTACTTTTAGATTTTTTTAAAAGGCTTGATTTTTGATGATTCAAGTATGGGAGAGGAGTGGAAATGTAATGAACAAATTAAGTGGTAGAGATATGTGATTTATCAAGAGGGCTAGTGATACACTCAATATATTCTTTGTTGGAACCACTCTTAGGACTATTGATATCAAGAGCTACTTGCACCACTAGAAGAGATTTGCATTCAGACTTAGTAGCCACAACACTAGGTGGTTCATACCCAAATCCTTGATATTGAAAATTATTTATAGGTTGTTCTTGTCGACTAAATATCTTAGGAGATAGTGGGAGTTGATGAACATGAAAGAGCCTTGAATTTTTATTTTAGCTCTGCTTGTTTTGATGTAGAAGCTTTCAAGGATTATGGATCCACATATGTTGATGAAGGATCTTATTCTCTATTGGTTGGTATTATTGTTTCTAATTTTGACCATAGGTTGTTGCAATATATGAATGGATTCAGATCACCATTAACAGCCACTTCAACTCCATTGTATGGAAACTTGATACACTAATGATAAGTTGAAGGAATGACTCTCATTTCATGAATCCATGGATGTCCCAAGAGTATATTCTATGTGAGCTCTAAATCAAAGACCTGACGTACCACATCCTTCGTGATTGGTCCAACTTTAAGAGGTAAGGTGATTGTGCCCTTGGATGATATTCTTTTATGGTGATTTCATGTCTAAAATTCATAATCTTTTCAGAATATCCTAGTTGTTTAATAGTGCTTAAAGTACAATTGTTCAGACCTTCTCCTCCATCTATCGAGACTCGTTTGATATGGTTTTTATAGATAAAGGCTTCAATATGTAGAGGTTCATTATGAGGCTGGGTTACAGATGCATCATCGACTTCTATGAATGTGACGGTATGCAGAATGGAAAGGTATCCCACCATGGCTTCAAACTGGTCGACGTTTAGATCAGTGTGTATGACAACATCTCTCAAGATTTTGTCAAGAATGGATTTATGTGTGAGGATATGCGTAAAATATCAAGGATGGAAATGAGGGAAGGTGTCTTCCCTAACTAATCTACAAGTTCATACTTATTCTTGGTAGAATATGAGGCTATGGTCTTGGGTGGAACTCCTTGCAAGGTGACTTTACCTCGATGGGTTGTGACATAACATTCGGAGGTTTTCATTTTTGGAAGATGACAAAGATGGTCCAATACCTTTCAAAACAACTTTAGTCCTTTGGGTAGGACCTTCGGGAGTTTTGTCCTTTATAATGATAGTAGAAACATGATTGTCCAGTGAAATATGATTAATAGTGGAATCATAGTTATAGGACATCTTAGTATAATTAGCTTGATTATCGGTAGTTTTTGCTTTTCCCTTGTCATGTTTAGGAAATGGCTCCTTGAACATCGCATGCTCTTAATTGGAGGTATGTCCATCCACTTCTATGTCACCTCTATCAATGAGATCCTATATGATATTCTTCAATCCATGACAATTGCTAGTTAAATGCCCTTTGCTCTTATGATATTCATAATATTCATCATCATTCCACCAATTTGGTTTTACTTTTGGTTCATGTGGTGGATTATTTGGTGGTGTTATGAGATTGTTTTCCACTAACTTCTTGAATACTATTTCATTTGGCTCTCCCAACGCGGTGTATTTTATTCGAGGTTTTGATTGCCTTTGATTGTTCACTTGATTGTTTAAGTTAGAAATTGCACCAGGGAAAGTTATGTTACGTTTCACAACATTTGCATCTACTACCCCATCATTGACTATGTTCTCATTCTTGTTCCAAAAGTGGGGTTTTTCTTTCCCATTTGATTCCTCTATGTTCTCTTAGAATATCTTGATGACACCTTGTTCAATAAGGACTTTTTCTATCGCCATTCCTTTTTCAATGACCTCTTTTTAGACAAACATGCTTTTCTTAGCTCATATGTGATATCCTTGTTGACGTTTTATTTGAACATTTCTACCATTTTTTTTGTGGTATATCACAAGAGCATCGACTAGAAAGACCTCTCCATCGCTATAAAAATGCAGCAAAAGATTCCCCATTTTTCTGCTTTGTATTGCATAAGGTGGCTACTGACACATCTGTTTCAATGTTGTATGAAAAATGTTGTATAAAAGCCTCTGCTAGATCACCCCATGTCTTAATTCCAGGTGGAAGTTGGGAGAACCCACTAGTACAAAAACAACAATATATGGCTAAAAAAACTACCAAAAATATAGATAAATGACTAAATTTGACAACTAGTAGTTTATTGCCAGTCTTAAATTAATTTGGTCACGTGACCACTGGTTATTTTGATTGATCAATTTGGTCATCGATTTGGTCATTGATTTGGTCATTGATTTGGTCATTGATTTACTCATATATTTAGTCACTAATTTAGTGATATATTTAGTCACTAGTTTAGTCATATATTTAATCATTAATTTAGTCATTGATTGTTGTTATTTGGTCATTTATTTAGTCATGATAGTCACTAATTTAGTCATATATTTAGTCACTACTTTAGTCATATATTTAATTATTAATTTAGTCATTGATTGTTGTTCTCTAGTCATTTATTTAGTCATATTTTTAGTCATTAATTTAGTTATATATTGAGTCATTAATTTAATCATTTATTGTTGTTAAATGGACATTTATTTAGTCATCATAGTCACTATTTTAGTCATATATTTAGTACTGATTTTAGTCATATATTTACATCCATTGGTAGTATATTTAATCATTTTTATTTATTGGTAGTATATTTAATCATTTTATAATGCCAAAATAATATAACATTAAACTCCAACTAGATCATAAAAGCAAATAAAAATATTACATATACGAACAAGCTACATGTTAGAATTAAAAGATTAATTGAACATCATGACTAAAAAGGTAACCTGCAATAAAAAAAATATAATACAAATATGTATATATAAATCAAGTTATAAGATGTAAAATTTGTCTAAGGGTATATATGTAAATATAATAAAAAATGTCAAAGTTGTCTAAGAGTTTCCAACTCTTTCAAAATATTCAAAGTACTGCATAAAACAATAAGAAACATGATAAACATATTCAACAATCGTTTTCTATAAATATTTTAATGTCCACCTTGCACAGGTTCCCTCTTTCTCTTTTAGACATATGAATCCATCTATTTTGTCTTCATAAGGAAGAGGTATGTTACTTGTGACCGTTAAAATGTTCACATTTGCATCGCCTGTTCTTTTAAGTTTACTCCATGTAAAATAGATAGGGAGTGAATCCTTCCATTGCCAACAACAACACTATCAAATGGATCCAACAACCTAGCTTTATCACCTTCATTGAATTTATCAGTGCATTTCTACAATAAGAAAAAATAACGTGTTATATTAATACATATGTAATGATTACCCTTATTTGCATAATAAAACAACCATTAATTTATTATTACGTGTGTTAAAAAATTTACAAAAATAAAGTTTCAAAAAAATTGGAATGATTCTACAACTGAAAAAAAAAGACATCTAGAAGACCAAAGTTATGAATTCACTGTAATAGTCATACAATTATAAGAAATACTACAATGTTAGTAAAAGTAGTTTTCTGCACACATTTTCTTATATTATTCTGCATAACAGTCTTATTATAGATGTTATTTCGTGTCATAGACTTAGTGCTAGGTTCTGAAACCTATTGGGTTGGATGGAGGCGTGAATCCTCTTCATTTTGGCTTTCGAATCACTTGATTCCATTAAGTATTGGCTGAGATATTCACATTTTAGTGGAAGGCTGTCAAAACCCTTATTAGGGTAACCCGAGAGGCATTAAAATGCAACTAGAAAAGCCTTTCGATGAAAGAGAGATGTCAAGGAAATAAAAAAAGGCACCTAGCGACACTAAAGTTTCATCGAAAACCCAACATAGATGAAAATAACAAGGGTCTTCCTGAAGCAAACTTTTTTGATGAATGGATGATGTCAGAAGAATCAAATGAACTCTTGACGAAGGCAAAGTTTCATCAAAATATGTATTGCAATGGAATCATGCCAAATTTCAATGAAAGGAACTCGTCTATAAAATAAGGGTTTCGATGAATGGGATAAACAACTTATCAAAGTAGCATGTTCCATTGAATTATCTGGTTCAAAGAAAATGGGCATGGTCTCATGGATGAAAAGGACATGTCGGTGAAATCCCAAAAGCATCTGCCAAAGCACGAGACTCATTGAAGTGGATATGAAGTGGGGCCCTTTGGCCAGAGTCGCAGATCAATGAAATGGAATGAGATCTCATTGAAGTAAAATGGGTTTAGATGAAAACAAGCTATCAAGTAAAGCATTAGAGTGCATGGCGAAACAAGACCTTTCATAAAAAATCCAGTATCGATGAATTCAATGGATAACTCATCGAAATATGGTTGTTGATAGAAAATGCATATCGATAAAAGGTGAAAACACTTGAGCGAAGAGAGAGTATCAGCAAAACAAAATAAATAGTGTTGGGTCTATGCTGAAGATGGGCATCGATGAAACTAGGGCAGCGAAGAACATGAAAAGAAAGTCATCGAAGGGGTATGTTTCATCGAAATAAGAGTTGCCTTAAGGAAATGTGGCATGCTCATGCATTGAAAGGAAGAAATCAGCAAAAAAACACAATCAATCTACTGGGAAATATTACAGAATCCAAATGTGTCACATCATCATAAATTTAAAACGCATTTCTTAATGACCATTGCCAAGGTAACCCCCCTAAGGATGACACAATGAAACTTGTTAATTGGATAAAATAAAAATATATTTATGAGAAGATCTATCTTTAAATAAATAAACTCTAAAATATTAAAACTCCATAAAGTTGCCTCATGACTCAGAAGGTCAACCCTTATTAAGGTGTAGCTCTGAGCTAAATTCTTGACTTTTAAGTCTTAGACTCTCAAAGAAAAGATACCAAATTATTCTTGACAATAATTAATATTGAGTTCCAAACACATAAGGCTTCATCATGTTGTCTCTGACCCTCATAAGGGTGGTAATTATTGATCATGGTCTCATTAACTCTCTTTGAGAAACCATCCATATTAAGCTTCATACTAAACCCCTTACATATTTGAGAAAAAAAAACTTTGGAATACCTGTATTATTAAGAAACTATTAGCATAAAAAAAGAAATCTAAAGGAAAGTACGATTTAAATGCCAAAAAATGGTTCTCATGCAAAGCACCATCTCAAAGAAAGAAGCTATCTTGAGATGAAAAATCATCCATCCTCTAGTACGACCAACCTCCAAACGTGAAGGCTCAAAGTAAGAACTTGTACTTAGTGCCAAAAGAAGAAATTTTCATACAAGGTTCAACATTTGGTGAATCCTCCTCCTCAATGAATGCTAAGCTATTTGGTCATTGGTTTTTCTTCTAGTGGGATCAATTGCTCAAATTCTACAAAACTATACAATGTGACCCTTTTTCGTAGAGTAAAAGCATGTATTTTGTCTTCTTTTTATTACTTGATCATGTATCATTGCTCCATGAATATAGTGATTTCTCTTGTTGAGGATCACCTTTTCTATCTTATTTTGTCCTTTTTTTTTCAATAGAAGTCCTGAAACCAAACCTTCTAAAGTTTTTGAAGTTATTTGACAGAGTGTAAAAATAACAATCATGGATTTTTGAAGCTAGTTTGTTCAACAATATGGCTTTAGCATTGTCATCATATACTAGAATGTTAACATTTTCTACCTACCTAATGAGGGACCCCAAATTACTTATATAATTTAACATCATGATTCTATCGTCCATTTTGCACCTAAAAATTTGAAGTTTTAAGCATAATTTTCCATTGACTACTTTTTCTCCAAACAACTTATTAAGATTATCCCAAATTTCAGCCAATGATTTATCTAAATCTATATGATGTAAATCAAAGTCAGAAAACACAAGACCAATAATAATTTTGGCTTTATCATCTCTATTATTTGAATCTAACAACTTAGTTCCATCTATAGATACTTTTGAATATTCATTCTTCAACCAAGAAAATAAAACGACAATATTGTACTATAGAATATCAATGAAAAAAGAAAAATAAAATAAAATATCACTTTTGTCACTCCAAACAATCACACATAATCACTGTCACACCTACTCCAAATCAGTTTAGAGAGGGTGAATTTGTTTTACAGAATTATTCACTAGAATATCTTCAAAAGAACATCAATAAAAGATCTTATACTATTAGATAATGGTTGGATTGAGCCTCTGCTGCAAACATTTGTAGGCTTCACCTTAGTGATGACAAATATTAATTTCAGAACTTCTCTAGAGGAAACCAAGACTGTGGTTGTATATAGATATCACCTTATCAATAAAGAGGGAGAAATTTAGCAGTGACCATAATTAAAATCTTCATTCCTTACTACAAATTCTCTGCTTCTTGAATCTTCCACATTATCATCTTAATAGAATTAGTAATACGATTTCTTGATAGCCTTCTCGATGTGTTTTCAATCTAATATGAATGCAACAACAAAAACTAGTAGCAATGCAACAACAAAAACTAGCAGCAATATCGCTAATACAATGGCACAAATAAAATAAAACTCTATTCAAATCCTCGATTCTCTACCTATCATTGTATGGGCGGTTAATGTAGTAAAATACCAATCGACACAAAATAATTGACTTCTTAATTACTCTAGACCCTGAGATTGCAAGGCACGATGCTTGTTTTTGTTGGAAATTAATGTTCGGAAGAGTGCAATAGCCAACAAAGTCTTCTCTCACACCACGCTCAGCATAAACACCCTAATTTATTCATGTGAATAATGAAGTGCACCTTACACGACTTAGAAAAGAGCCTTTCTTATCGCTCGCTCCTTCTCATTCCTCATTGTTGAAGTCAAGAAAAGATGACCTATGTAGGTGTAATAGAAAACGTATGATGTCTATTGTTGCACTACCACATCCAACATCGAGTCAGAAGCTCAAAATTATGCTCTGCTACCGAATGAGAGGCAAAATACTTGATTATTTTATTGAATGAAGATGAATAATTTTTATACAGTGTGCAAATATAATTATTCCAGTGGTAAATATGCAGTGATTGAAACTGCCAACAATGTAATATTGTGACGCTAGGCCTAGGCTAACATAAGAAAACTAAAAAATTTAAATCTAATAGCCAATCAAAATGTAGAGCGGTGCAGAAAAAGGTCTCCTACGTTTCTTCAAAATGGTCATAAATCCCACCACACAAATCATATAAAATTGTTGGTACTAATCATAATCCCAATCCAAAATATAAACTCATTATGTGTGGTTTCAAATTTGGCAAATGGAAAATCCTAAATTAAAAATTTCAAATAATCCATCGACAACTACCATGCCAATGTAATGATACTTTACCCGAAAACCAAAAAGTTCTTAATCGCTAATTTGTTACGTGCTAGTAAGGACTCTCATGAAACTCATGTTTACTTTTTGGGGTGCTCAATACTAATATCCATAATGATCACAAAGACATCTATGGCTTGTATGCAAGTGTTCATTGTATAGATCACTATTAGTGTAATACGAAACAAACATCTACATTATCATCTTTAAAGAGTAAAATAATTAGTGATCATCTAAATATTAATACCCTTCTTAAAGTTCAAAAAATAAAAACAATGAAGAAAAAAAATGTTCTTTCATGAAAATCAATTAAATATCTTTCAGCAACTAATGTGCTTCTTTCCCCTTTTGTGGGCCTTACAGTGTTTTATTGTCTCCCTTGCTATGTAATTTGTTTGGTCTTTTGAATCTTTAGAAAGCAAAAAAAGCACTATATTATCATGGATGGCTAGATAACTAGGCCCCTCTTTTCTTTTTATCTTTTTCAATATTCAATGCTTTATGTATCTAAATTTAATATTCAATATAATTATGGATGCTCCACAACCTTTATTCAAAAAAAAAAAACATTCTTATGACATTTCAAACAATTACCAAGATGAAAATCTAGAAATAAGGCGACATATGAAAATAAATTATCTATTCATTTAATCCATCATACATTTTACATTGCAACACCATCCATTCATCCCACATCATCTCCCATCCATCAAATCCATATTATTTCCATACATCTTCCCTACCAACCTTGATCTTGACAAGGGTTGGGGCATGAACTTAAAACATAATTTGTAAAACTCTTAACATGTCCATAGTTTTTCACAATCCATCCTTCGTCATGTCATTTATTAAATAGGACTACCCAATCTTGTACCTTGAAGAACATATGCTATTCCTATCTAACATAGTTCTAGAGATCACAACCTAAATTATTTATTTATTATTTATCTTATCTCTTATACACCATCCTAGAATCCTTATGTCTCATATACCCTATCCAATCAGCATCCCATACTTTACCAAAGAAATCCTTTAACATCTCATTCTCAATATTCACATTATTTTTGATATATAAACTTGGCACATCAACAATATCATCATCGTCATCACCAATCAATCAATCAATCTTCTTTTAATAATGCTTCAAATTTTAATTGCACACATAAATATAAAAACAACTATTTAGAATTCACAATACAAAAGACTAAAAAAGTATACCATCAAGATGACACAAAATGTAATCTAAATTTCTATAACTATACTCCATGTGAAGATAATTACGTAACCACACATTATAATTAGTGGTCCCTCTCCTTATGTAGGCAACTTCAAAGATGTGTTGAATAAAAGCTCGCGCATCAAACCAAATGTTACACAAACCAACCTTGAAAACTATTTCTTTGTTGGATTTTATAAAAGTGGATGATTACACAAAACTACCAAGTGATATTATATAAACTATAAGTTTACAATACCATTTCCCTCATTTATTTGTTGATAATATTTTTCATTTTTAATACTACATTTTAGAAAAATATATGCAAATAAAATGAATTAAACTAAAATCATTATTTTTCACTAAAATATACCAAAAACATACCAATTTTATACTAATGATACACTAAAAACAACCTAATTAGAATATACCCAAAATGAATTTAATATGCAATTTCTATCAGAGTATTAAATTCAAGTTTAAGAGTTTATTGAACCCATATAAATTAATCTAATTAAGCACAATGTTTTTTTCCAAATACAAAAGTATGAGAATATGTTTCTCTAGTGGCATTCACATTAGTCTTTTTGGAAACCCAAAGGAAAACTTCGTAAAACCGCGTTGAGAAATTGAACGTTGCCTTCCATTGTTTCGATGGTTCTACGCAAGGCAATTCCCATTAGTCTTGTGGGACATTTCCTTAATCAAGAAGTAGAGCTATGCCGTTACGCAAGGCAATTTCCATTTCTTTAATGGGAAGAACGCGCAACAATCATTATTTATTCGCTTGCTGTCCACATTTATTCGTCCATTGGATTTCCTGCAAGAACTGAATAATGTCACGCCATGTAAAAGCGGGAGTAATTGTGGGCGTCTCTTCTTCTTCCTCATTTCCAGTGTGGAGGACGGATTCTTCCTTCTTACTTCCAACCCAAAGCGTTATAAGGAGATTTCTTTCCTTAAAAATGATTACATTGCACGCCTCAGGGTGATATATGGGACGAAACCTAAATTCAAATCTGTATTCGTATTCTAAGTTTCTTGCGATCTCTCTGCGTTTCACCCATTACTTTTGCTTTTGTTTTTGCAGCCCTGTTTAAAGTTAAATTGAAGATCAACCAAGTCGCTTCTGCAAATTCGAAAAATAATGGTCGATCTGGATGAAATTCGTAGAGTGCATGAGATATTAGATGAAAATTGTGACGGAGTGGTGAGCGTGGGTGAACTGTGTGGATTCGTCAACAGGGTTGGAATAACAATGTCAGAAGATGATGTGAGATCTATACTGAACAAACATCTTCAACAGGATTGTTGTTCCCTGCGATTTGAGGAATTTGTTGAGTTTTATCAATCCATCTTCAATCATCAAGATAATGAAGAAAAAGGCGAGTCCGACGATTTGATGGAGGCGTTCAGAGTTTTTGATCAAAACAAAGATGGGTACATTTCTTCTAACGAGCTTCAGAACGTGTTGTCCACAATGGGATTGATTCCACAGGGACAAGATGCGCAAAACTGTGAGAAAATGATATGCAGATTTGATTCAGATTGTAATGGAGTGTTGGATTTCTCTGAATTCAAATGTATGATGTCCTCTAAGGTTTCTCCTTAAGGAACGGTTATTCCTTCTTCTCAGCGTTTATGATTCTTGTATATGTTAACCATATAATATTCAATGTTTTAGATGGTAAAACAGTGTATTTTATGTTAGAGATCACATATTTGAATGCAGACTAGAGTTTCGCTGCCTTAATAACAAAAATAAATACATCATCTAATATTATTGAATTTCTGTGAAGGAGAATATATTTAGTTTTGAGTTTAAAAAAAAAATCGAAGAAAATTTTGAAATTTACATCTTAAGATCAACTAGAGGTTATGGTAATTTATACTTTACTTTGAAAAGATAGTATTCCGTTATTGTTGTGAAGGGTCAAATCTATAGATGATGATGAAGTTTGCATTTGTAGAAATAATTTTTAATTAGAAATTTGATTTAGTAATTTGTGCAACTCTGCTTTCTATTTTCTTTATTTGTCTATTCTTCTTTTGTCCTTTCTAATGTCTGGGTAATAGTGACATTTAGGAACATGTTTGGAGTATTGTCCTTAGTCTAATAAGGGTATACGTTATCCTCGGCTAACATTAAAAAATCTTTAGAAACAAAATTATAGGCAGTATAGGGAAGAACTCAAAAAAGATGTGTATATATTTTTTACTACTTTTAGTGTATTAATCTTAAATATTTATTCATGTGTTATTTTTTTATTATAATATTTCAAACGTTTCAAATAAATGCTAATAAAAGCTTTTAAATATCATCACACAACATCAAATTTTGAAAAGGTTGTAGTTAGTTTGTTTACATTAAGAAAATAAAGGGGAGTAGTCCACTGAGTTCTATTTGAAATTTAAGAAATGCAAGGGCAATGTTCACAACCATGAGGTTGACCCAATAATTGCGAAAAAATCCATGGGTTGGAACATGATTATATCTAGGCGGCTAATGGTTATATTAGGGTGCATACATATAAGTTTATTGAATGAAATGCTGACATGGATGTGTCAAAGAGTATTTTTCAAGGGTAAGATGAGTGTGACAATGTTAAAATGTTTATTTATAAATAAGTATAGGTAAAGGGTACAAGAATGAATCCAACTTTGTACAAGATTGTGTCATTTATTATTTTGTATATATATCAAGATATTTTATCAAACTAGCACAAACTAATTGAAAATGACATTGGTATGGAAATTTTATCATTATATTTTACCCCCACTTTTGAGATACATGTGAATCATAAAATGACCATGCATCTCAAGTTATATAACACCTTCAAACAACCATGCAAAGTAGATATTCTAATATCAACTAATACAAAATGGGGCCCATATAAAGAAGAAAAATTTTGAAGGTGCTATTGGGTAGCTACAAAATAGGAGATTGTTTAACTATCTAAGGAATAAGAACTCTAGGAAATGAGCAAATATGAAATCTTACTTGTTTGGAAGTTGATAATAGTGTGCTTGTCTTCTTTTCCACAAGATGGCATACACATGGGTTGTAAGGAATGCCATTACTCATGATTATGATTATTTATGAACTATATGCTTATAATGCAATTTGAACAAATGACCTATACTAATTTGAAGCCATTTACCATATATGCTCATAAAGGGTTTGAAAAAATGTCACAGAAAATGCCTATAGACAACATGTGAGTTGTTTAATGGAATACCTTGACAATAATTTAGCCATCAAATTTATGTAGAGACATAATTATTATTTCCAAATTGAATCTTATTAAAACTTTAAAATTATTTAGTTAATATAAATCAATTATTGTATGCCCACTTGAGGGATTTTAACATATATTATTTAATATTTATAAATCTCAAGAAGTGAAAAAAGAAATAGTTACATAAGAAAGATAAACTCAATTCCCCATATTTATTGTGAATTCTTATCATTATTAAATCTTTGTCCTTCATTTGGAGGTCCTCCTCTTCTCAATACAACCATTGTACACAACTACTAAGGAAACGTTATGCTCTTCTTTTTTAAAATATTATTTTTTGATCTTTAGATCAATTATTCTACACCATATATTAGTTCTTCATGTTTTCTTCATGTAGTGCATTGTTCAAAATTTCTTACAAGTTTGACTAGATAGGAAATGAAAGAGAGAGTTTATGTTCTAATTTGAGGGAATAAGAAGAAAATTTGGTAAATATGTATCTTTTAGTTATTTATTTATCACATAATATTCATGTATAATGTATTATTAATTCCTCTCTTTCTCTTAGTATGTTGAAGTTGTAAACCATCAAACTCTATTACTCACTAATATTGTATACACAAACTAGGGTACTTTGTATCTACATTACTTTTTGTACATTAATCTGTTGGCTTGATGATGATTGTAATGTATTCATCACTTGTTGTCATTGATGAAACACTCTCACACACACATATGATTATATTGACTACCGGTATAACTTCAATTGTTTACACTGTTAACTGATATGTTAGAGGTTTATCTCTAGGGTGGCTGCAAGAAGTTGAGTCCTACTTTTGGACAAAAAGTGGAAGTGTTTTCACCGTTTTTCAAATTTTATGTCGATTGATGTCAAAATTTGATGCCCTTAAAGATTGAATCTCAAAAAACTTCAATAATAGAAAATGTAGTGCTCAGAGTCTACTTTTCAAATATATAATTTATTTTAATACCCACATGGTATAAATCCCTTTTTAGTAGGCATGTTTAAAAACCAGTTTTACAAAATGCCTGTTTTAGGACCATACCATGCATGTGTATGACCACCCTTTTTTTATGCAAATAAATGAATTTTTGCAAATCCTTCTGGGAAATGATACCTAAGACACCAAATATTGATGAGAATATTTTTGCTTATTTTTTTATTGAATATATTTTTTTTTATTAATTTTTAATTGACAATAAAGTATATTTTCAAAACATCGGGTGTACGACCACCATAATTTGATGAAAATTTCATATTTTTAAATTTTTTTTTTTAATATTCAAAATAATTGTGATGCCATATAATTTATTTTTCTAAAATCCTAAAAACCAAAAAGTTATTAAAGTTTTAGTGAACCTTGGTATTTTAGGTTTAGGTTCCTTTTTTGATTAATAAATAATACAAAAATAGTAAAAGTAATCTTATCACTATAAAATTTACATTTCTGAAATCAAGACGCTAAAAACTCTAATGGGTTTTCGTTTCGTCAAAAAATTCAATCAAAAAGGCCCTCAAAAAATTAGGCCAAGGTAGAAATCTGATGTCGTTTTACCTTAGTCATTTTTTTGGAGGTCCAAGCATAGGCTTGGTGAGACCAAGCCTATCCCGAAGCAAAAAAAAAAGCTAAGGAATGTTTCCCGCCCGTAATTTTAAAAAACGGGCGCCCGTTTTTTAAATTCAAAAAACAGGCACCCATTTCACTCTGTACCATTGAAAGTAAAACGGGCAGCCATTTCTGAAAAGATCTGTTGGGCCAGGCTTTGGCCCACAAGAACAAATCCCAATGATTGAATGATTTTTCAATCATTGGTTGACAAGTACGATCTGCAAAGAGAATGTTTTGATTAATCATTCTCTTTGTTTGTCTTATTGTTTATTTGGTAAGGAGATTGATTCGAATTCAAATTTTGATGTAGCCATGGGATCAAATCAACATAGAAAGAGGCAAAGGAAGGTTCTGACAACTGAGGAGATAGCAGCAAATAGGGAGAAGGAGGCAATGCATCAACGAGAGAGAAGATCAAGAATGAGACAAGGAGCTTCAAGTTCCACAATCATTTTAGAAGAGGAGAACATCAATGAGACCATAAATGCTGACGAAGGAAACACAATAGAACCATTTAAGTCAGGTGCATCTTCTAATCCATTATTGGATACATGTATGTCTTCATAGCCCTATGTTTTTTCTCATGAAGAAATTGGTGATTTAGTAGAAGCAGGTTACTTATTAAATGAATTTGTAATTGAAAATAAAACCCCAAATGAAATTAGAAGTCAAGTTGAAACTGAAATTGAAATCCAAATTGAAACCCCAACTGAAACTAGATCTCAACTTGAAACTGAAATTGAAACCAAATTTGAAACTCCAAATGAAATTGAAAATCCAGTTGCAACTAAAACCAATAATGTGCATGTAGACATGGAAACACCTGATAGTTCTGATACTTAATATAAGTACAGATCCAATAGCCAACAAGATGAGAGGGGGGGGGGGGGGGTGAATCATACAAAATTAATCCTCCATAAAAACATAAGATTCAACCTCGGTAACATATACTTCAGTAATAAAACCAAAACTGTCAAACATGCAAACTCAAAAGCATATAAACATCATAAACCTCATAACACCAGATTTAACGTGGAAACCCAAATAGGGAAAAACCATTGTGGGATTTCAGACCCACTAAGAAATATACTCTTCTAGAGTATGCTCGGTTAAAAGCAAATCTTGTTAAAGATTACAAACACATTGCTAGATGTGACCCGGTTAAGGGATTTCCCTTAGATCTGTTAGGATCTTCACCTTGTTAGAAGTGACCTTGTTAAAGGATTTCAAACACTCAATCAGAATGTCACCTTGCTAGAGGGTTTTACAAATAAGACTGTTAAGTCCACTCGGTTAAGAGATTTTCTATCACTTTCACAAAATAACAGTAATAAAATCTATCTGCAACTTCACATCTAAAATGCTAAAGTAGATTCCTATTTGTTCAGTACAATCTAGACATAGAACTAATCTTGTCTATCTGCTGGGCTTCTATACTCTATTACTCAAATAGGTCTTCAAGCTTCTGTGCTCGGTAATCACTATGTAGCATCCCTGTGTATACACTTGCCCGCATACATTGTTTATCAATAGTTTCCTATTTATAAACAATTAGGTAACCACTTAATCTCCTTGATCACATTTCCCATGATCAATCATAGCCATCAGATCTTTGATCTTGTCTAGGTTCAATGCATCTTTTGATCTGAAAATGTTTTACCCCACCTTGGAACTTGCATATATTTCTTGGAACTTGTGCCAGGGTATTGCTGTTCAATCTGAGCTATAGATCTTCATGCCGACTTTCCTTTGCCTTAGATTCGTTAACAAACTTCATCCATGGCTCACCAATCATTTAATCAGTTCCAGCTCATTAGCTTCCTTCATTAAATATGACATGTAAACATTTAATGCATTCTATTATAGCTCGGTTACAACTCAGTAACAACTCGGTGAATACTAAACTTCACTCGGTAGACATTTTGCCTTCATTAACCGATAGCGATAACCTTAGGGTTTACTGACTAGGTTCCTTAGGGTTTATCGACTAGGTTCTTTGCTTGATAACATAGTATAGTATTAACCTTTACAATTTACAACATATGTATGATGTTAAAACTATCTAAAACATCATGATCTCATCATTGTCTTACTTGGTACTAGTTGCCCATTGAATACCTTATTCATCATATTCTTTCCTGTGTCTTTTACCGACATATTTATAATCTTCAAATCATACTTCTCAAGATATGGCAACATCATACTGAATTAGAAAATCAATTTCTTGACATCAATGACAAAATAATAATATCAAGACAGTAAAACATCCTTAATCAGTTATATCCATAATCATCAACAACCTTCTCAATATCCTTATGAAATGCCAACAATCTTTCATTGTCTATTATAAGGCAATATTGCCAACAAAACCAATTGAAAATGAAACATGTTTGAATGATAATCAAATGAATGAAAATTTTGAAATTAAAAGTGGAGACAGATTAGGACACATGCAAATAGATTGTTTACACATTTTTTTTATAATAAGAAATTTGGGTTTCAATGTCAATTAATGGTACAACTAATTAAAATGACTAAAATGAAAAAAGTGATGAAGAAGTTAGGCTTTTATGTCAAACCCAAGAAGAAGGAGGAGTCTTTAAAAAAAGTTGTATCGACTGTTGCTAGCGCCTTTGATACAATTGGAAAGAAAAGTCATTCTAAAGATAAAAATGCGGCACGACGGGCAATAACAATAGCTTTAGTAAGTCAAACAACTTCTAATAAAAGAATGATGAGTAACATAAGTGGATATCTTAATATTCATTGCAAAACTTTGTCAAGAGCTAGAAAAAGAAGAGTTAATTTTGAAAGTGATCCGGCAAACAAATTGTGGACTTTTAGTGGTAGACTACCAAGGTCTGATATGAAGCTTACTAGTGAAGTCAAAATTTTGATAAAAAATTTTTGGCACGATAATACGAGAATATCACCTAATGTTAGAGATGTTCTTAAATTAAGAGTTGGGTCAAAAATTCATCATCCACATCCAAAACATCTATTGGACATGACTCAAACTGAATTGTATAAGAAATTTTTGGATGATAAGGTGTTGACTATTAGCATTTGTCAAAGGTATTTTGAAAAGTGTAAACCTTGGTATGTTTTAATTAACAAGGAAAGAGTCACATGTTGTTGCAAAACTCATGTTCAATTTCGCTACCATTATGATGTATTTCGATATATACGTGTTACCATGCATAGTAATGGAATATTCCAAGAATGTGGTATAAATATACCACCTGAAACTATAAAGGAGTTTATTTCAAGTTTGTTTTGCAACCCACTAAATGAACAAAATTTCCTTTTCAATGCATGTGTTTCTAGTGTATGTGATATATGTGGCAATCTTGCATTGTTGGATGAATGTTTGCATGAAAATATTTCAAATGATTTTGGACAACAATTAATTGATGTTAAAAGATTTAAAACTATTGAGTATCCACTGAAGGATGGAAAGGTTGGAAAATGATGCGATCTAATCACTGAAAAAGTTAGTGTTCATGCATTTATGAATGAATTCAAGAGTAACATCATACCTAAATATGTTAAACACACTCAAAATGCTAGATGGATAGATGGTCAGTTTCGAATATGTAAGGATACATTTCCTGTTGGTAGTATACTTTTGGTTGTTGACTTTGCAGAGAAATACATTCTTGCATGACAAGATGAGGTACAATCAGAATACTACAATTCAGTGCAGGTATCAATTTTTGTCCATATTGTCTATAGGCATGCACCGGATAGTACACAAGAGGATCACAAAATTTTTAGAGAGTACCATTTCTATATGAGTGATAATAAATTACACTCATCTGAGTTTGTCCAGTTTTGCTTCAAGACCTTTTTTTAGAATTTGAGGGAGAGAGAAATTCAAATGACACAACATCTAATATGGTCTGATAATTGCACAGGGCAATTCAAGAATGCTAGAATGTTTTATTGGTTGAGTAGGATTCATAAGAAAACTAATATCGAAAACATTTGGAGTTTTTTTGAGGTTGGACACGAGAAAGGAGAACATGACGGTGCCAGTGCATGTGTTAAGAGAGCCCTTTACAGAGAGCAACTCAAATTTGAGGAAAAGGCTAAATTTAAAAATGCAAGTGCAATTATGGATTGGTGTAGTGCAAATTTATCCACAGGATCAAGTCAGAACTCTACAATTAGACATTTCTTCTAGCTAGTTAAAGAGGATAATATCCTTCCAAGATATGATTGTGATACAATAAATGGGGTCAGCTAGATGGCATTCATTTAAGAGCTCTAATTCTAACACTTGGACTATATGGACTAGAGAGCTTGCATGTTTTTGTCAATTTTGTGTTGCAGGTGAATGGGAAGAATGCAAGAATACGGAATGGGTCGAAGAATGGCAACACAAATCCTTAACACCTACTAAGACACAATATGAAGATGTTAGAAGAAATGAAGACCTTGATCATGCATTTGCATCAGAAGATTATGATCATGTTTCAGACCTCATATAACCTGGTAATTTAATTCAATTTATTGCTTATAACTTTAAATTATATATTTTTATGTATTGTCATATAATTTATGATTACATATTTGAATTATAAATTGTAACAAGTTTTATTCTACACATTGTAATTAAATTTTTTTTATAGGACATGTGTATGCTATTGTTGCACCTCAGGATAATGATGAGCGGGTTGAGTATTGGCTAGCTAGATGTGTAGAACCTAAGAAAAAGTTGATATGTGATCAAGTAGATGATGATGGTTTTCAGTATCTAGTTGGGTCTGTTGTGGTGGTTGGTACATGGCTACGCAAATACTTAACAAGAAGGAATGGCTTACTAGCTTATGAAGACTACCAATCAGAAAAGAAGATTATACACTATTCTTATTTGGTGGTGGCAACAAACATCAAATTAGAAAGATACAAAGGTAGACCTGCTAGTAAGGTATTGTGGACACTTTTAGTAGAAGAGCATGAGGCAATCATAGACGCATTGCAGAAGAGAGAGGATGTAGATGGTACATTAGGTTGAATCAAATTTATATGCATGTAAGTTTGTGTTACTTGTGTGAACTCTTTCATATTTAATCATGATAATTGTTTTTCTTTGTCCCTTTAACATTGTATTTGTCTACATTTGATACAATTTTGGTTTCATAAACAACATAACACATAAAACATAATAAAAAGTCCTATATATAATCACATAACACATAACAACAAGTCCTATATATAATCACATACTAACAAGTCCTGGGATAACATAACAAGTGTCATCATAAAAAGTCCACAATACAATAACATGACATGATCTAAAATATACAATCTAAGAACTCGCGTGCATCTCATCTGTAGTCATTCTCTTCACTCCATGTGAATGTGGCTGAGATGAATCATCTTGCTGCACGTGGTCTTGAGATGCACCATCTTGTGTTTGTGCAATATCAGTGTCTCCACCCTCCTGTGCAGTATCAGTGACTCCACCCTCCTGTGCAGTATCAGTGTCTGCACCCTCCTGTACATTATTAAAATATTTTACATGAGAAGAAGTTACTTGCATAATTCACTTATAAAGTAATTAAATACTAAAAAATTTAAAATAAATTACCATACGACTGTTCTCTACAATGCCCTCACTGGTACGTGGAGGTCCACTATCATGAACAAGAAAAGTGGTCATAGCCAAGTCCTACAAAAAAAACATTGTACATCAATTTTGATAATCCATATAAAATCCAGGTACACAGTATAAACAAATTAGAAATTATTTTTGTAATCATCGTGCCTCAAATGATAATGTCGATGGTTGCATTTGGCTCAACCCCATAGCCGTACCAATATTGGTAGTGGTGTGGACCTGAACAACATATATAAAGCATGAATCAAACTTGCATATATACATAAATTATAAAGTATATATATATATATAGACTACAATATTATCATAGAAAAGCATACATGTGATGCAGGCAAAGTAATTGATGGTCAAAGGCGTACATGTGATGCGCCATCAAACAATCCAGAAGCCTACAATTGCAAAAAATAACAAACATGAATCAAAGTTGTACTTAAATTAGTAAGCATGTAAACACTTCAAATTAATGGATGAAAAACATACTAGTGGTATATGAGGCTGAGCCTCAGTGGTCCATGGGTCATGTGAAGAACTACCCACCTCAGTGCTACATGAAGCACCCTACAAAATTGAAAAAACATATCATATGTAAATCATTACATTGAAAAATTTATTGTTTATTTTAAATCTACATATCAATACAATGTATCTAGATGAAAGTGCATACCGCAAATGGGGCACCAACATCTCTAGGTATTAAGGTAACATGCTGTCGGTTCCTTAATGATGTGGTATGATCCATCCTCTGTTCAGAAAAAATTGACTCATGTTATGGTTCATATGTGTATATATAAGGAATTTAATATTGCACTATAAATTATACAAATAAATTTGTACCTCTCTAGGCTAATCATCATCTGCCCACATGAGATCAACATATGAAGAGATGACATCAGCATGTGCAGCCTCCTCGACATCATCGTAACCACCATGGGCGGCATCAACATCATCAAAATCACCATCTCCTCCAGGGGAAGCCTCACTCTGTGGACCCCTACATACATCCCCATAACTCGTGCAAACATGTGTTAAGCATGGGGCAGCCCTCACCTCCCGCAACTGCTGTACCAAATTGCCCGACAAGGCACTCAATGAACCTAGAGCAGAATCCACTGCTCGATGATGGGTAGGTGCTGGAAGAACTAGTGATGGAAGAGGAACTAAAGGATCATCGCACACACTGTTTCTAACCCTATCACTCAATTTTGCTCCTGGCCTATCCTGGGGCATGCCTCTCCCAACCCCTTGAAATGATCTAATATCAAAGTAATTGGGTTTTTTGCCCAATTCAAATTCTGCCCATAATTTCTTTAAAAAATACATCGGGACATCATGATTGGAGTGTGGTGGATGGCCAGAGACCATCCACCACTGCTCCCAAAAGTGGCTAGCAATGCCCGGGTGCCTACACCATCGAATAGAGATCCGTGGTTTCTTTGGATCTATCTCTTCACCCATCTTAGGGTTCACAAAATATTTTTTCAAATCTATTTTTGTTATTTTTAAGTCATTAACTTGTTTGTATGTGAGGCCATCTGTGTAAAATGCACACAATCCCTCACGCCAGCTATGATAGCTATCTAGCTTGCTATCTAATGCCTGCATAGACTATACAATGCCTTGCATACTATCTGCAAGGCGTAACAACTGAGGGGGTGGATGAGGCTCATGCCTAATAGTATGAATATCTCTAATCAAAGCATCAATATTTGTCCTAATTGTTTGTCGCAACTGATTTGGTGGAGGTGGAGGTGGAGGTGGAGGTGGAGGGGGTGGAGGTGGAGGTGGTACTATACCTAATAGCTCATCTATCTCAAACTCATCCATCATGTGAAAATAATATGCATATATATACAAACATGAAAATTTACAATTACAATTACAAACGTGAAAATTTACAATTACAATTACAAACATGAAAATTTACAAACTTTAAAATTTACAATTACAATTACAAACATGAAAATTTACAATTACAAACTATTTAATTTACATTTCACTTTCCAAAAAAACTTATAATTAAATACAATTTAGCAACTTAAATATATAAAAAGGAAACTGACATAGATCTATAATATTATTAATAGGTGGGTAATAATAAGCATCATTTAAGAAATATTATCCACTTAAATCAAAGTATAAAAAAAATTAAAAATAAAACATCATAATGCCCATGCAACTCAAACAATACTTTTTAACATCTAAAGATGAATTAGTATAAGTTCCATCAAAATCACAAAAATAATCATAAGTTAAAGTCATAAGTTATATCTATGAACTTGTCAATACATGTACTACTTTGTTGTGTTCTTTTCTAGAATCATTGGATGATTTAGTGATCGCAACTAGTAGTACTATGCTAAGTTGAAGCTTGAATAAATGACCATTTTTTTGTGATTTCACATTCTAGTCATTTACCTGGACATCTTGGCACTTGAAAATGACCGTCTTACATGAGATGAATTTGTTTGATATGTTTTTTATGTATTGATTTTATTGATTTTTTAAGGTTTAATTTGAGGAGGTATCATAGGTTTCTCTATTTATCCTTTTGTGGTAAAATTAGAAGGTATAACTATGATTCTTTTGTAAAATGGTATCTTCATAAGTTTTAGGTGGTGTAATCATTTTCCTTTTATTTATGGAGTCATACCTAAACTAGAAACACTAGAAAATATATAATCTTGGTGTAACATCATTGACCATGTAGGAGTGATTTGATCTAGTATCAAGATCATGATTCTATGTGTATTGCATTGGATATTGATTTCCCCCACACATTTTGGAATAGACTTTAGGAGATCCATGGAGACCCTCATATCTCTCCATTCCTAGAGGATCCTATTGTAGATTGTTTCATTCCCTTTGTAGATGAAGATCACATACCCTTCGATGGTGATACTTAAGAGGAAATTCATTATATCATATTAAATAATTTATTTACTTAGATCAACTTTTATTTACATATTAAATAATTTTCAAAATATATTTTAATTATGTACATCAATTATATCAATTAGAATAAACATTTGGTAATTGAATAAAAGCAATTATCATAAAAAATTTAGAATCAATTCATTCTAAATGTAAAATGATACATACACATATAAATATATAATCAGTTTTTTAATTTAATATATACTTGGCAAAATAAATTTATATAGATGTGTAAATTTTTAAGTAATTTAGTGGGGTTTATAATGAAACCTATCCAAGAAAATTTGTCATATATTAGAATACATAACTCATCTACCCTATATAGACACCACCCTCAACTCTCCCTTCTTGTTGGTTCTTATTTTACTATTTCAATTAATGCTTTCACATAATATAATACATTCACTTCCAACACACACTCTACTATTTTCATGTGCATTTTGCAAACCAACCAACACTTTACTAATATTGCTACAATAAGATTGCAATACCTCAAACTTTTGATGTACACCTTCTATTTATACTTTCTTGCTTTCCATTTGAGGCAAGTAGGTCACTAAGTCCAATCCTTTCAAGAAATCAACAAACATTTCTTAGACAACCCTACATTGATTCTACCTTAACAATTTTCATGTCCATAATTAAAAGGAGTCTTAAGATCCATTTTCATAAGCCTACATTAATAATGAACATAATTAGGTTGAAGAAAAACCCCTCTTAGATAAAAAAATTTGTGATGTTACCTACCTCCATACTTGTTTCTTCTAGTGAAACTTTCGTGAATCCTAGAGTTTATTTTGATTTGTAAATAAAGATTTGGTTAAACCTTTTGTAAAATAAATTATTAAAGGGTTTTTGATCCTTTCCTTTCTCTATGTTTATTATACTTATCATCCAATCCAAAGGAAAAATACATTGTCCTATAGCCAAGTTATTGAATCTTAATCCAATGTTTAAGGTTTTAATTAAAGATTATAATTAAAGATTATAATTTAGGGTTTAGGGTTAATCAACCAAGATAGTCAAATTTCTCCTAGGACTTGTTCATTTTTTTCTATTTAGGGTTTAGTGTTCATTTTTCTGTTCAGGGTTCATTGTCTGTTTTTTGCATCTAATGTTTATTGTTCATTTTTCTGTTCAGGGTTTATTGTTTGTTTTTTGCGTCTAATGTTTATTGTTCATTTACATTTTTGTTTTTTGTTTTTTCCTACGGTTTAAATACTATTCATGTTTTTCATTTTTTTCCTACAGTTTTTACTATTCATGTTTTTTACTATATTTGAAAACTGAAAACTATTTTAAACATGAAATAAAAGACGATTTTCAAACTTTAAAACATAAAAATTAAAAAATAACAATACATTAACATTTTTTTATGAAAAACAATAAAAATAAATAAAATAGAATATAAAAAATAAAGCTAAATACCTGGAAGGAGGTAAAAATGGTCAGGAGGTCAGCTGAGGTGAAAAAAATGGGTACCTGTGCTCCTTAGAAACACCTGCCCGTTTTCCAAATAGTAAAAATGATGGAAAATGGTTAAAAAAATAAATAAATACATTTCAAAAATGGACACCCATTTTTTTCAAATCAGGCACCCGATTTGAAATAAATGGGCACCCGTTGCTAAACGGACATCCATTTTTTGGTGGCTCGGGCACCGGAAGCTAAACGGGTGCCCAATTTGTAAAAATCGATACAAATCAGGCACCCATTTCTAGCAGGCTCATTTCCCAACCCGTGGACTTCCGTGGGATTGGGACCCAACTTTGTACGTTTACCCTCTAACTGGTACTTTGTGTCAATTGGTATGTAAATAAGAGACAACCTATGGTTATACTAAGGCAGCATCAAAATGAAGATCAAGATGGAGATCAAGCAGAGACTCAAGGACAATGGTTCATAGGTTTTATTCAAACTAGTATTGATTGTTCCAACTAGTATTTTTTTTTTTTTTGATGAGTTACTAGCACCGACAGCTTGGCAGTAATTTTTGTGATGACTTACCAACACTGACTACTTGGCGGTAATTTTTGTGATGAGTTATGGTCACTTGTCCAGATACATTGCACCTAGGAAATTGTGTTATGATTTCCTAAGCCAACATGAAATCTGAATGTTTATATATATCATCTCTGTAAAACTTCAATAATTGATGGTATGCGTGAAGAGCGATTTTTTTTTGAAGAGAAATGTGTGTTAAGATAAAGAGTATGTTGAAGATCAATGTGTGTTAAGATAAAGAGCATGTTGAAGAGCAATGTTGAATGTACTTAGAAGGATTGGATCAAGAAAGTATTGTGCTACTCAGAACAAATCAAATCATTCTTGTTATTTTTTAACCATTACAACAGAATCAAATCCCTTAACTGGGTAAGCTCTAACAAGATTCATTGTATATATCCTCTAACAGGTGATCCATTAGTTTGGATTCTTAAATCCTCCAGCAAGGTTACTCCTAACAGGGTTCTACTCTTAACAGGGTATAAGCTTCTAATGAAGATTTGGGATCTCTAACAAGATTCCCTCCTAACAAAGCACTTTGCAGACCTTAACCAGTTAGTTATCTATTACTGCAAATAGTTTACTTGTGAGTCTCATCTCACCATGGTTTTTACCTATTTGGGTTTTCCATGTATAAACACTTGTGTTATGGTAGATGCTTTAATTTTTGTGGATGGTATTATATCTTTATGGATTGCATGCATTGTGTTTATAAGTTTTGTTAAGTTCATCTACCTGTTAGTGTTTGATGTAGTATTTTATTTGGTGTCATTGATTCACCACCCCTTCTCAGTACTTTTCAAGTCCATCAATTGGTATCAGAGCCAAACTTCTTTGAAGCCTAATCGCTTAGAAGGGAGCCTTGAATCCACCATGGGGGACAGGAGCTACTTTGAGATGGCGAGAGAGCTAGAAGCCAGCAAAAATAAGCTTGAAAACCTAAGGGTCAAACCGAAACCTTCTCATTTCAAAAGGAGAGAGCTAACTGAACAACTATTAGAGATATCGGATAATAGTTCTTTAGATGAAGCCAATATTGATGATTTAGTAGAGGAAGTTGAAAAGTTAAATGGTGAGAAACTAAATTTGAGGAGAGAGATAGAAGATCTCACTATTCGCATGAGTCAGGAACTGGAAGCCAAAAGAGCTATTGAGATCTTATCAAGGAAAGAGATCAAGAGATTACAAAGATCAAACGGGAAAAATACAATATGCATGAGAATTTGATTGTTGAAAGAGAAAAAAAGGAGATCCTACAGCTAGATCTTGAGTGTGCATCATCTCTAAAAGAGAACCTATCTAAGCATAATGAAGATCTCATCAAACAACTTACTGAAGCCAATGAGAAGTTGCAGAAGTTCATCAAAAGTACTACCATGCTTGAAGAACAAATTCAATCACGAAGAATGAAGGGTGATATCTCTGGACTTGGTTTTCACACAACTGAAAAAGGTGAATGCTCCTATACAAAGATAAACAATCCTAAGAAAAAATATGCTCCTGAGATTAATAAGCCTACCGGTAAGGTCTTTAAACCCATCTGCTTCTTTTTCCATAGACCTGGTTACACTACAAATGTTTGTAGGGACAAACCTAACAAAAATGCAAACTACAATACTAGGTATGTGCTCAATAAATTTGAAGGTCATTGCTTCACATGTAGAATGTATGGACATAGATTTATTGAGTGCAGATATGGAGCAAACAATCTCATGCATACATGCATACAAGACCAAATGGTAACTAGATAAGGAACTTTGATAACTGGGTAAACCTAAACTGGCAAATATCCTACATCAACTGGTTTAATCCATTCAAGATGGAAAAGGTAACAAATGTTATTTGCACCTTCTGTAATAACTTTGGCCATGTGATTATGAACTGCAAAAAACCTTGGAGATGATCTGCAGGACCTTGGAGATAATCTCGCTTGCGGGTAGGCCCATCATGTTCGTATGCCATCCGCTCCTTTTCCCGAGTCTGTCTAGGAAACGACGCCAAATGTTTTGCCAATAAAGTGTAATTCAATGCATTGCAAAAATAATAGACATGATAGAATACAACATGACAGAATATAAAGGAACTCAGATCTTCATTGATTCATAATAATGTCAGTACAATGACAATGACCATACTAACCCTGTCTCCATGACCAAGGACTCCCTAATATATAAAGGTGATCGGTCAGTTACTCAGTATCAACTGTCGACAATCGACAGGTTAACTATTGTCATTAACTCTAATTACATTAAATGTCTTATTGCTTAATTACCCGACAACATCATCCCCCCCCAAAATAAATGTCATCTCTGAACGACAAACAACAAAATGGGAATGATATGCCTACAACAGAGAACAACTACGAAGCCCACAAAATAACAACTACACACAGACTACTAAGGGGGTATGGGAGGCATCCCTGATGGTGGAGGGGCTGAGGCTGCTACTACCAACTGCTCCCAAAGCTGTACCACCTGGTCGGTTTGGTATCGGAGGTCCTGCTCAGCCTACAACTACCGCTCCTGGGAACCCTCACTCGAAACATTGCCTCCATCAATTCTTGATGCTTCACTTCCAACTCGGCTGCCAGGGTAGCAACTCTTGATTCTGCTGAGGCTCTCTAATTTGATTGCACTGCTAACTCTACCTTCATGGCACTCAATTCTCCTCTCATGATGGCAAGGATCTCATCTATACTCCTAGCATGGGTGCGCTGCCGCTCTAACTCTATCTCTAATGCAAGGATGCGAGTGGCCAACTCCTCCTAAGCCCTATCTGCCCTGAGCTGAGTCTCTCGAAGCTCGAGATACCTATCACGTATAGCCTGCTCAATCCATCCGACCACAAACTATGTCTGACTCCCTCCAGCCACCTCCTGGCTCTACCACTCTGCTTGCATCTCTGGAAGATCAAGTGTCGGCCATCCATGCTGCTCAAAACACTGCTGAAATGCCACTGCTACTCTAGATGTAGCAAATGCAAGGAGTTTCCGCAAAGTGAGCTGTTCGACAGACTCCTCTACTGTCGAGGAAACCAGTAACTGAACCTCCTCCTCCATCCTGGCTAAGAACTGCACCATAGCAGTAGGTCTCCCGTCTCCAATCCATCCAACCTGATGCTGCTGCTACGGTGATACCGCCCCCTCCTCCACCAGCGGTGTATTTATATCGCCTTGCTTTCTAGTGCCACTGTCCAAGTCAATAACCCCTGGAGGTGAAGGAATACAAGGGTAGGAAGGTGTGGGTGGTGCCTGACTGTGTGGGGATGAAGGTAGAGCCTCATATCTGTCTAGCCATGAATTGAGAACATCCCTCGCTGGCCTCTCCTTGACCATCCTTTGGGCCTCCTCTGTCCTACGTTCCGTCAGGATGACGGGCATGCGTACTGGTGCACTCGCTTGTATCCTCATCTTGGTTGTGATTGGCGATGGTTGGACTAGTGGAGGCTGAGGATGCATCTGACCAAACCCAAGTATGGGGATGGTAGAGATAGTAACCACTGTGACTCTAGATGATGCCAATGGTCCTCCCTTTCCTCCGACGGTCAGGAATGCTGGAGTAAATACCACTTGGCTGGTCCTGCCAGCTCCCCCTCTAGGCATTCCATGATGCCCCCTCGGTACACTTGCCAACAATACTATCTGAGTGGTGGGGGTCTCCTGCGGCAGTACTGGTTGCTCGGTCTATGAAAGCCTGAAGGTGCTATCTTCCTCTAAATCATCCGACCCCTCACTTTCTTCCTCACTAGTGCCATGTCATCCTGAATCCGTGTCACTGGCTGACACCACTACATTGACCTGTCTCCTCCTCTTCCTGCTAGTCTATCCCTCGGCACTAGTCAAAATATCTAGCTCTGACCAATAAAATATAGCTGGCTTAAGGGAGTCGATGCTATCCCACGGATGCCATCCTCTATGGTGTGGTGGCATCTGTACCCGCATGGAATCTAAAAATAATCCGATAGAATGATGTGACATATAAAATACTTTATGTTTCAGCTTCATATAGTCATGGGCTCTGTCTGATAGTAGACTGGCCCAATCATACACCGTGCCCTTTCTGAGTCCTGCCATCAATGTGATCATAGGTACTGCTGCATCCGATGCTTTGCTGGTGCCAGTCAACTTGCTCTGTACTACGTCAAGTAAACATTGCCAAATGCCAGATTTTAAAAATGTCTTCTTCAGACCTCTTCCCTTCAGATCTAGGATGCAACTCCATTCTTCTATAGTCAAGTTGTCCCTACACATTTCTTTTAATAGTTGGGTTCTTCTTTCCTCAGACAACTTTGTTACCTTTTTGTCAATCTTTTTACCTTTGTCAGGAATGCCAAATACTCTCTCAAAATCATCATAGTTAAATGAAACAATGATGTCAGTGTGCTGGAAATTGAATGATGATGTGCGAAGTTTAGGATCATATGTTTTAATCATTTGTCGTAGGCAGGGTTTGAATTCCTTAATATTAAAAATGGGCATTTGAATAGGATCATGGACCCTAGCTTTTGTTAATTCAATTTTTACCTTAATATCTGACGAGCTCATGGCATTTTCCCACCATTGCCTGCACACCGTTCCAACTAAACCCTCAAATAGAATTGTATCTGCGGTGACCTGTGTAACTCTTCCCTTTCCTGCATCCTGTGCAATTGCTTTGCCCTTGTCTTGGTCACCCATTGCTACCGCAGGTTTCTTTCTGGCTTCCTTCTTGGTTTTCTCTTCTCTTTCTTGTAATTTCTTCCTCTAGTCTATCTTTTTCAATCCCCTAGGTTCAGTCACCATTAATAAAATAAAAATTCCTTCTCTGGGGTTCGATTTGTAATTGTTTCGAGCCTTAACTGTCTTTCATTTTGTATGGATTTGCCTTGCTAATGTGGTACAACTGATTTGATTGTACGGCTATCACCCGACAATTTTCTAACTGGCAAGTAGCTGATTTGTCCATACAGATGTCTTTATAACCCGACAATTTTCTAACTTGGCAATTTCCTGAGTATTCATGCCATATAAAACACTTAATGACAAAAAAAATAACTTTAACTTTTTTCTGTACATCCCTTTTTTCTTTTTCTTTTTTTTAAAACTCAATTCCGTACGTCTGTATGGCCTTTTCCGTACGACCGTACGGTTTTAAAATTTTTTTTTTTAAAAAAATTCATACAGTACGGTAGTACGAACCCACTGTACTATTATTTCCATACAATAGCATTTTTATATTTTTTTAATTTTTTAATTTTCCATTTTTTTTCCTACGGCACCGTACGGGGTCGTACGGACCTACCATACGGTCATTTCCATATGACCGCACTTACCTGTCCGCTTGGGTGGACCTTGTCTCTTGCCTCCATTGGTGATAGATTTTCAACTTGGAGCCATTTATAGCATCAAGCACCTCCATCCCATCCATCGTCCACAACTTGATGGCTCCGTTCTCGCCAACTTCGCGAATCTTAAAGGGACCTAGCCGTTTTACCTTGAACTTGCCTGGCTTAATTTCATTTTGACCATTAAACTTCAATACCAATTGCCCCGATGTGAACTGCATCCTTCTTAAATGTTTGTCATTCCAGGCGTTTCGTCGTTGCTAAGCTGTCTCTGTTGCCCATTGTGCTATCGTTCATCTTTCATCCAACTTATTTAGGGCGTATAGTCTCTCCCGGAGGCTTTCCATGTCACCTAACCTGTTGTCAATGGCAATTCTGAGACTTGGTACCATGAATTCCACCGGCACCATAGCCTCCTGGTCGTATATTAATTGGAATGGTGTCTGCCCAGTGGTTACCTTGTAAGTTGTTTTGTATGCCTAAAGTACCAACGGTAGATGCTCCTCCTAGTCTTCCTTCTCAACCCCGCAGGACTTATAAATTACTGACACCATGATTTTGTTGGTTGCCTCAGCTTGGCCATTTGCCCGAGGATAGTATGGACTTGATAGAGAATGGAAAGTTTTGAATTTGGTTGTCAATAGCTAGATAATGTGGTTTACGAAGTGCCCTCCTCTATCACTTGTCAACTGTATAGGTATTCCGTACCGGATGATAATCTGTTCATAAATGAATCTCACCATACTAATGGCGGAGTTGTCTACCAAGGCCCTCGCTTCAACCCATTTGGTCAAGTATTCGGTCACCATGACAATGTATCTACATCGTCGGGCCCGACTTGGTTTCAACGGACCAATGAAGTCTAACCCCCATCTTTCGAACAACTCTTGAGCATTCGACGGGTTGAGTGGCATAAAATCCCTCTTTAATGGTCGTCCAGCGCATTGACATGTATCACAACTTGTCACCCATTCTCTGGTGTCATTATGCACTGTCAGCCACCATAAGCCTGCTAGTAAGACTTTCCTTGCCGTCGTGTCCGGTCCCATGTGTCCTCCTGTGACCCCTTCATGTGCTTCTCTTAGGACTCTTGGGATTTCCTCTTCCAAGATGCATCATCGTAGGATCTGGTTAGGTCCGATCTTGTAGAGAAGGCCATTTATAAGTTGGATCATTCTTCTTCTTAGTACAAGTTTTCATCTTTCGCCTGACGACATTTCCTTAGGAAATTTTGAAGTTGACAGGTATTCGCCCACACTCATGTACCAAGCAGGAAGGACGGTAATGCGGAAGAGATGGGCATCCAAAAAATCCTCATTAACACCTTCGGCCAGCTCTCCAGACTTGATCCGTGATAGCTGGTTGATGATGACATGGCTCTTGCCAGGTCTAACAATGATGTTGAATGTAAATTCTTGTAACAACAACAGCCATCGGCTAATCCACCCCTAGATGATTGGCTTGTTCACCAGGTACATCAATGCCTGGTGATCCACATAAAATGTGAATTGTGTCACCAATAGGTAATGTCAGAATTTTTGGATAGAGTATACCATCCAGAGGGATTCTCTCTCCATTGTGCTGTAATTCTTCTCTGCTTTTGACAAGAGTCGGCTTGCAAAATACACTGGGTGGTCCAGCCCATGGCTACCAAACTGCGCTAGTGTGGCCCCTATGGCAAAGTTGGATGCGTCGACATGTACATGGAACTCTTTGTCCCAGTCTGGATATGTTAGGATTGGCGCACCTACCAACCATGACTTTAACTCCTGGAAAGACTCTTCTTGGGTTGTCCCCCAAATGTACGACTCCCCCCTTCATGTCAGCATCTCAAGTGGGTATGATACTTGGGAAAAGTTCTTAATAAACTGCTTATAATACCCAATGTGTCCAAGAAATGACTTGATGCCAGTGACATCGTCGTGTGCCTCCATCTCCATAATGACCCATACCTTGTCAGGGTCAGTCTTCAGTTTGGCCTTGCAGACGATGTGCCCTAGTAACTTGCCTTGAGGCACCATAAATCTACATTTCTTGGGATTTAGGGCGAGGTGGGCTCATCAGCATCTTTCCATGCATTCACCAAGTGCGGTGGGATGTGCCTCTTCCATGCTGTAAATGGACCAGTTGTCCAAGAATGCTTTGAAGTTTCCTATGGATATTTTGTCAAAAATATGGAGGATTATCCGTTGGAAGGTAGCTGGCGCATTGCACAACCCGAATGACATCCGTTTGTATGCATAGACACCATCTTCTACGAAAAAGGTGGTCTTCAATTTGTCCTCCTCTACAATGGAAATTTGATTATATCTAGAGAATCCATCCATAAATGAATAAATTTCATGGCCCGCTACTTCCTTGAGGATGGTGTCTATGAATTGTATGGGAAATGGATCTTTAATTGTGACAGCATTCAAACACCTGAAGTCTACATAGATTCTTATCTGATCGGCCTCCTTTTTCAAGGATATGATAATGGGTGATACCCATTCGCTGGTCTGGAGCTTGAAGATGATTCCTGCTTCAAGAATGCGGTCAATTTCGTCATTTACCCTAGCGGCATAATTTTTGTTCATCCTGTATGGCCGCTTCCGTACAGGCACATCTCTGGGAACCAGAGGGATCCAGTGTACACAAAGTTCTTGTGGTACCCCTTTGAGGGCTTTATACATCTAGGCGAACACATCCTTGTACTCTGTGAAAATTTTTAATGCCGCCGTCTTCAAGATAGGATTCCAGTCATCACCGACCAGAATATTTTTCTGTTCTAAAGTTTCTCCAAGGTTTGTAATTTTAAGTGCAGACTCCTCGTACCTTATGGGCTTACTCTTGTCAAATTGGTGCGCTGGTGCATCATCCACAAGAGCATCCCCTTCCTTGTATTGTCCGTACTCTGGCAGGAACTCGTTCTCATCAAGTTCTTCTTCAATCTCCAGCACATTGCACCCGTACAATAATTCATAGTCTTCCATTTGCCAATGGAAGAGCCCTCTCAAAGAATCCATCTCATGCTCAAAACAAGCTTGAATTCCTAAGATGCCTTCGTCATCTGGTTCCCTACCATCCTTCCCTTCGTCTGTACTGTCATCCCCATCGGACTCTAACTCTGATGCTAACTCTTCACTGACCAGTTGGGTTTTGAGGTCAATGATATATCTTCTACCAGCCTTTTCCATGGACAAGGTGTTTTGTTTCCAATTGTGGTTTGCTTTTGCCGCCACTAGCCAGCCTCTGCCAAGGATGGCATCACATCCCTTCTTCTTCAATGGGATGACCACAAAGTTCAAGATGAACGGCTATGTTCCGATCGTCACTAGCTGTGCCATGAGTGTGCCAATCGACTTGATGCTATGTTGGTCTAGTCCCAATAAATTAAAGGTGGACGACCAAAGAGTAGGTTTGCCCAATTTTTTCCATGTTTCCTCTGGCAAGACATTTACTCCCGACCCACCGTCGACAATGGTGTCGGTCAAGATGGTGCCCAGTATACCCATTTCCACCACTGCTAGGTGTCTACCATTGTTGATCGTCAGGGCTAATGGGTCTGCTACCATCTTGCCAAGGTTGTCCCTTCCATGTGTTGGTCGGCCGACTGGGGTTATCAGTATGGATTGCAGAAGTGTCGTCCACAAGTGTGGCATACTTTCCAAGAGATCCTTCATTTTGACGGGTATCTCGACCTGTAGCAGTTGGTTTATAATATTTGTTTCTACTTCAGAGCAAGAAGTACCTGCAAGCCCGTGTGCATCCTTGTTTGTCGACATCTCCTTCTCCAGTTCCGCTCGTGCCTCTAGTGCCTTTCATTTTTCCATATGAGGATCTGGGTAAGTGGCCGCTTTCATCTTGGATCTTGTTATGGCGAGCACATCCTCGGTTTCTATATTCAACAAATTCACTCCAGATTTTAGACAGTTGCCATCATCATGGTCCCCCGGACCACACCACTTGCAAAGTTTTTGTGGCACTTCCTCCGCCGTATAGTCCCTAGCAAAGTGCCCCCATTGGTTGCAAGCCCGACATTTTATCATCGGCCACCCTTTAGCATCGTATTGGATTCGGCTTCTATTATTAGTATTATTATTATTGGCTCTTCCTCCTCGCCTGTTGTTCTGATA